>NW_027130698.1:16071435-16705829 GCF_026122565.2 Emydura macquarii macquarii | reverse complement strand
TAAACCTCGCTTGCCACGGGCGGCCTCCGGGCACGAGCTGGGATACGGCCCACAAACCGCGGGAGCCAGGAACAGGTCCCCCCTGCCCGCTTGTTCATTTGCTCCTCAAGATGTCTGGTGAAGCCAACGGCCGAGCCTCACCCCTTCGGGGGGTGGTTTCCTCCATGGCCAAGGGGGTGCAGCAAAGGCTCCAGCCTTCAGAGGGGCCAGGCCTGCACCCCTTGCGCCGTCCCCTCCCCTAGCCACTCTCGCATCTGGCAGGTACGCAGCCCCCTGGGCGCCTCCTCCAGGCAGGGCCAGGCCCTGCAGCTGCTGTGCGTCGGTTCCCAGTCCCGTCACGCTGAACGTGGAACCCCCTCTTCTGGGGTGGCAGGGTCCCCAAACGCTCACAAAATACAGGAGCCCTGATCCCGCCTGGGCTTAGGTCTCAGCCCCCCGGAGGCTGTCAACCCACCCGCCCGCTGGGCTCTCAGACCCACAGCTAAGCACCCAGGAGGCTGGATTTACCCCCTCCCCCCGCAGGTCCCTGACAAAGCCCCATAGCCGGGCCTCAGGCCCGCCTTCCCAGGAGGGAGGCTTCAGCCCGGCTCCTCTGCCCCCTGGGAGAGCGGGTGGGCACCGGCCAGCCACAGATGAGAAGGGGCAAGCTCTCCCATGAGAGTTCTCCTCGCCATACCCCTGGGAGGCAGGGCAGGGCAATTATCCCCAGCAAATGGATGGGAAACCGAGGCAGCGAGAAACTCACCTGTGGTCACTCAAGGAATCTGTGGCAGAGCAGAGACCAGGAGACAGGTCTCCTGGGCGCCAGGTGACGGCTCTAACCCTTGGGCCATCCCGCTGACCCTGTAACAGATGTAAGCAGCTGGCGGAAGCCTTTGAGCTGGGGGCTGCAGAATATATCGAATAGCTCATGCCCCGGGGGGGCAGCAAACAGGATTCTCAGGAGACAGGGGCAGCCCCAGGGTTATGCAGGGAGGGGTGCAGGGTGATGCTAGGGACCCTGCCTGGGGAGGGACTCTGCCCACCGTCTCTTCCATCCCCCCTCATCTCACATTTTCCGCCTAGCCTCTCTCTCCTCCGTGCATGTGGCTCAGACGACCTGTAGCTTCCAAACCTGACAGTCCGCAACCAAGGAGCTGGGCTCTTCGTCCTGAGAAAGGGCGAGACAGCCGCTCCTTCAGCAAGCTGCAAAGCACCGGAGATCCCTGGCAACTCTCTCACCCGAGACCTGTCAGATGCCGGCCAAGGGGAAGGAAACGAACGTGAAAGGAAGATTAATGGAAGGCAGAGAGACCCTGGGAGCTGGCGAAGAGGCCTGTGCAGTCTGATCTGTCAGGCAGAGCAGGCACCAGCAGCATCTGGGCTAGACACATGATGGGGCTGGTGATGGATGGGGACACAGGGTTTTAGGGATGGGGATATTAAATGTTGCCACCCTCCTCGAGGCAGAGAGTGAGCGAGTGTGGCTAGCTGGAGGAAGGAGTGCCTCCAGCCTCCCTCGGCCAGACCCAGGGCAGGGCAGGGCAGAGGCGCCTGGGTCCCCCACTGGCATTGCTGTCTCCCAGTCATGCAAGGCACCTTCTGCCTGCATTGACACGCACACTCAGTCCTCTGCACTGGTGGTCACGCACTGCCTGCCGTCAATATCTGAGCCGTCCCCTCCACCTCCCAGGGAGGCAAATCCAATGTAAGTCAGCACCGGGCTCGCCCCATCCCTAGCCGAGTCACCCTGGCCTCCCGCAGGAAGAGAGATGCCTCCTCACAAGCAGCAGAGAGTGAGGCAGAGTGAAACGCCGGTGAGGTGCTGAGTCAGGAGACAAATCTCTTGGCGCCAGGGCTAGGCAGAGGTCTGATAGGGGCTGGGCAATGGGGCCTCTCATCCTGGACAGTTCAGCCCGTGGGAGGTTTGTCAGGCCAGCTGGGAAAGCCCACGTGCTGCTGGGGCGGGGAAGAGCCGCCAGGGACGGGCTTGGGGCTAGAAAGGGCTGGGACCAAAGCCAGGAGTTCACTTAGACACCCCCAATGCACAGCTCCGATGGCTCCCGGTCCTCAGGATTGATCAGAGACGGCCTAACGCGGTGAAATTCAGAGCCAGGCTCCAGGGCCCACGCTCAGGGGCGTTTGGCTCAGGCCCATCTCGCGGATAAATTCGGACTGAATCGGGATAAAACGCCAGCCACCGCAGCAGCCAGGAACCTGTCCAACGGCTCGTCAATGTCTTGCCCTTTGCTTCGGGCTGGCAGAGGGGTTTTTGTGCTCCAAGCCAGCGATCAGCTATTTGCTGCCTCGGAACTTCCACCGTTCTTTAGTTAGCAAGAGGTGAGGTGGGGGGTGGACGAGGGACCTACAATAATACAGGGACATTTGCCAGCCATGCCCCCCAGCCTGTTGCTACAAACATCCCGGCAGTTTGGGGTGTGAAGGGGCAGCTGCTGGGCTCCCTGGTGTTGCCATGAGGTGCTGAGTGACCGTGGCGCGGTGTTGTGCCAGCAGAGAAAGCCAAGCTAGCCATGGAGGGGGTCACAAAACCTTAGCTGCGCTAAGGGGGAGTGTAATGGGGAGCCATGGGGGACCGCCCCCCACCTGAGAAATGGTGTGGCGACGGCATGGCTGGCTAGATCAGTGCCTGCCCGCCGCTGCTTTCCCTCTTCCCCCCAGACCCCTGCCTCAAATGATCACGTGGAACTGGGAAGAGGCCCCCGCCCCTTGGCCTCTCTGCTCCGTAGCGAGTTCTAATTACGCTCGGCCTGCCGTCCTCAGGGAGCCGGAGCGCCCACTCCGCCCCTGCCCGCGAGAGCAGGCGCTCTGCAGCAGCCTCTCTCGGCTGCCAGGATCAAAGGCTGGCACGGCGGCCGGGTCCATTAGCAGAGCTGCACCGCGGCAAGCGGCAGCTTCACAAGGAATTTCAAGGCAAAGACAGAAATACCAGCTCTTGGTTTTTTAATGTGCGGAAACAGAGCAGAGCTCGCCTGGCCTCATCCCCCCACAGTAATTGGCTGGATCATTACAGGTTTCAGGGGCGCTTCTGGAAATGAGGCACCTAACCCTAGAGAAGCCTGGCTGGGGGTGTCAGTTCAGATATTTCTTGGGGGAGGGGGAATTCTGGAGTCCCTGTTCATCCGCCCCCCACTCTCCTGCAGCGACCCTGGATCTCTGCTGGCCAGAGAGTCTCCCATCTCATTTACACACACAGTGCATGAGTGGTTACTGCCAAGACTCCCCTGTGCTCCACCGTTTGGGAACTGGTTCCCCATTCTCCAGATCACAGCACCGTTTGGCCCAGCCAAATTTTTGTGGCGTTTCAGCCACGCCGCCAGAGTGATGCTCGTGACCTCTCCGGCAGCAGCCGTACTGATTTCGTCTCGGACCACTGCTTAAAAATGCTGGGGCCATGGCCTCTCCCCACCCCTCAGCTCTGGGCCTCTGGGACTTTGAACAAGTGCAAACACTTGGGGGGCGGGGGAGGGTTTCGCACCTCCCCCAGCCCCTTCTAATAAGCACACACAGGCTGAAACAATTACTCCTGCAGTGAGAATTCCCTCCCCTCCCCTCCCAGAACTGGGACTGGGCAACTAAGAGAGCAAGGCAATTTGCTACAGCTTTTATCTGTCCTTTGGTGGCCAGGGAGCGGGGGGAATAGAATCCTTGTTCCCTGCACTTTACCCCCTGTATTCATGCCAGGGTTTTACTGATGTGCTGGCTGGAAGTTCCACCCGTGCCGGCACAAGGGAAATGCCTCCCCGAGCAGCCCTTAGACTGATGCCGTGCCCGGAGCACCTGGGCAAGGCGTGGAAAAGAGCTGAGCCTGCTTAGCCCCTTGT
The DNA here is from genome assembly GCF_026122565.2 of Emydura macquarii macquarii. Taxonomy (NCBI): domain Eukaryota; kingdom Metazoa; phylum Chordata; order Testudines; family Chelidae; genus Emydura; species Emydura macquarii. Next base: position 16,702,008 of record NW_027130698.1, on the reverse strand, counting down.
TCACGGGGGGCCTGACTCCCTGATTACTATGTGAGACAAGCAGGTTTGTGACGGGAAGTACTGAGCGTTAATGGTACATTCCCCACGCACGCTGGATTTCACCAAGCCAGAGAAATCAGGCCACGGGAACCAGAGGGTCCAATTACATGTAACCAACTTCCCCTACCCCCAGCCAGAGAGGTGGGAGCCCACCCAGATAGATGGGCATATCCGTGGAGCACATTATTGCTAGTACCACGGAGGGGCCCGAGGGAGCAGCAGTGGAATTAAAGCCAAGACCAGAGCCAGAAAGGGAAAGACAGAAGACCACACTGCTTTTCTGCCCCACCATCCTGGGAAGCTTGGGCCAAAGCCAGGAAGGGAATAAAGAAGGCACAAACAGCCTGGAGAGAAGACAGGAAAGCGGCAGGTGCTAGATTGACCCAAGCCCGAGGGTTATGGGATGAGCTGCTTGATGATAAACGTAAGCAGAGAGGAAAGGTCCGTGCAGGGAAAGCAGGAAGGGAAGAAAGAAATTGGGTGTAAGGAGAATCCCTTCGGGGAAATCCTAGGCAGGACGGGAGCTCAGGGGAGGGAGAAGAAAAGCAGCGGGAGAGCCAAGGAGTTGAGATAAATAACAAACAGCAAGGGGCTGGCGAAGCAGGGAGAAGGGCTTGTAAGCAGAGGCACAAGGATCTCTAACCCCGCAGAGGTGGACGCCCCTGGATGGTTCCCTTCTCTGTGTCAGGCCTGCCTGTGTCACTACACTTAATACGCTGGTGTCATGCTATATACCCGCTGAGAGGGCGTGTAACCGATCACCGGAAAACTAGCAACTCGCCGGCCATTGATATTCCAGTGGGATGTCGGTTCTGGGCGTGCTAGAACGAGGTTCTCAATGTGTTTGGGTGGCAGCGCAGAAGTTCAGGTTGCCTTAGACAAAAGAACGCATATTTGCTTGTCATCAGGTATGCTTACCTGGCAGGGAAACAGAGGCATCAGCCTAGCAAGTGGGGGACCCTCTTGCAGGGGTCTGAACCTCGGAGGTAAGTAATCCAATCAGCTGACTGTATACACTATTACTGTATTAGCAAAGGGTATCAAGAGAGGCCTTCATGAAGGCTAAAGCCACCCTGGTGATTTATATCAGTGTGAAATGTCTGTATTAACACTATCTGGGGAATTATGGATACTCACTGCGATTATGCTTTACAGTCTGTGACCAAACAAAGGGAGAAACAGGTTTTCTTCCAGCCAGAAGGAAAGGCAGCCAGCTACCTGCTTCCAGAGAAATTAAGCAAGGTGTGACCAAAAACAATGGTAGCCCCATTTACATGTGAATCAGGAGAGGGATGGGAAGTCCTCAAAGGAGGAAGAATTGCATGAGGTCATCAGGAGTCAGGGGACAAATCAGTGAGTTTGGGAAGCTATAAGGAAACATCGTGGCATCCATCACGGGACAGACACAAGGGGTCAGCGCTCGGAGAAAGATGGGCCCTTCAACCAAAGGGGTCTGCAGTCTCTGGGAACGGAATACAGATGAGAAACCTGCTTAGGCAAAGATCTTCCAGCTAGGAAGACAAGGGAAACCAGCCCCTTGTATTCTGTGGAAGGTCCTGAAGGGCTGGGAAGAAAAATAATTGGTAAGAAACCTACCTTGAAGCACGGCTGCAGCTTGTCGAGTTAAGTCTTAGCCACTAGAACGCACATTTGACTTTTGGTTGCTTGTCACCATTTCTGACTTTACCCTTTTACTGGCGCTGTTACCCAGGGTGCCCCGACCCAGTAACTTCTAGTCTCTGCGAGTCAATATCAGGAAACGAACCAAAGGAAACACAGTACCTCTGCCTGCTATATGGCTGGCACAGACAAGTCAAAACCAAGTGCTCTGAACTTAAAACTTTATTGGTCTCCAGCAATTCCAATTGAGATGCTTTTCCCAGAAGTCTCCACTTATCAGCCTTAAGCACATACCTGTACAACAGGTTATTAGAACACCTCACACCGATAGGTACCCCACAAGTCAGAGGCAGTCTTCGGGTGATTCAGGCCCAGATTTCCAGATGGCCGGTCTTTCCGTCTGTGCTTGGAGATCTGTCCCCGATCTGTCCGCTTGACTCAGACTCGCTACCTCCCTCTTATACCCCAAAAGTTACAGAGACGTGTCAATCAATCACAGCTGACCAAACAGACCAGTCACTGGACAGGAGCAGGAGTTACAGACATGTCACTAAAAAAAAGTTGTTAAGCAAGCACTCTTAAGCTACACGTCTAGTCATAATTTCCCCATCACTGAAACCCTAAAATATATTCAGGCTTCCTGTTTTTCACAGACATCCGCCCCAGCATATTGAGAGAGAGAGAGAGAGAGAGAGAGAATGCAGAGTCAAGTCCATTTCACGTGTTCACAGTCTGATCGCCCCCCCACCCATTTGCCTATTCATGCGTAGAGAGGTCTAAAAATGGCTAAAAGCAGCAAGCAGAATAACTGGAAGCCCATCCCAGTAATTGGCAGTGGCTTGGGCAGTGGGGTACCGGGGTGGAGGGTCCTCCTTGGAGGAGCCACCCCCCACTGACATCCCCGGTGGCTATGCTGACCTGGCCCCTCTGCCCCCACGCTGGGCGTAAGGAGGGAGCTGCGGGGATCCCGGCTGCGCAGGGGCCAAGCAGCCAAAGGCGGGGCTCTGGGACAGAGCCCATCACACTCCCCAGCCCCGCTGCCAGGCAGCCCCCTCATACTTACATCTGCACCTCTCTGTCGGTGGCAGTGGCAGCGCCGCGTGGGGGGGGTCTGCGGGCCCATTTCCCGCTCTCCCCCACTCCCGCTCCCCCCTGCAACCGTCGCCCCCACGGTGGGGGGAGGGAGAAGGGGAGAGTGGGAAACAGGCCCTCAGACTCCCCATGTGGGGCGCTGCCACCGCTGCTGCCGATTGGGGGGGGAGGGGGAGGGAGCGCAAATGTAAGTATTGGCCCCTGGGTGCCAGAGACCCATGATACTCCACTGGCCTTGGGGGACCTGGCTGGTTGCTACAATGCCCCTGTCCAGAACTCACTCCAAACCGCTCTCTTTATTTAATCCGAAACTTCTTGTGCTTTTCTTCTAAATCAACCCTGTACAGAGCTTGGCTGAAAGTCATTTATTACCTCCAGATAAAGCAACAAGCTGCTGTGCTTTTGTCTCTTCACAGACGCAATGGCCCTTATTAGTCCTCTGAACGTTCCAGGACAGGGATGGATATTTCACTTTTGGGGAAACGCAGGGCTGGGGGTGCGTTGCAGTCACTTGGCTGGCCAAGATTGGAGGGTGACTGTGGAGTGGACAAGCAGGCGGCTGGAATCGGAGCTGCTGAACTCAGCATAGACACAGATGCTCAGTGCATGCTTATATGCTGGCTGAGAGCATCCCGCAGGGAAGCTACAGCAGCAGAGCAGTTTAAGGCACTTGGGGTTACAGGCCAAGCAGTGACAACCTCTCACTGGTCTGGGTTGCACCCCACAACGTTACAGCGGCTGATTGCAAATCCTGCAGTCTTTCCATGGATCCTCACGCAGGTGGACGTGAGCTGTGGCCGCGCCGCGCCTCTGGCAATCGGACCCCCAGAATCAGAGGCACTCAAATCACAGGCTGCCTTGGTCAAGTTGGCCCTGGGAGTAACTAAGGATCGGGCACTTAACGGGCAAAGAACGCACCCTGCTTTGTAGGGGTGGGTCCCCAGGTGATGGACCCTGAGATGTGGGAGTGAGAAGGGGCAGGATTAGGGACACAAGAACTAGGAATGAAATTGACCAGTCTGTATAATGCCCCATCCGAGACAAGGGCAAGAGAGTAATAAACAGCCCTGATGACAAAAAGCAAACTTAGATTTTAAAACCCTGCTTGATCCTTTAAGGCGTATCAGTTTTAGAGCAGATATTCTTTTAATTTAAACCCCCTCATGTCTTTTTGAGCCATATATCAATGCAAAATAAAAATTTAACTGACATCTGGTAGATGAGACGACATTTACAAATAAAAACACCGGATGTACTGTCTTTCTGGCAGAGCCTGACTCATTCCTTCCCCCCTGGGAGAACGCACGATCGCTACCTGGCTTTTTAGCGGGTCTCCACTGATCTTGGAACAGCTGCTAACCTGGCATTTTGGATTAGCCACCTGTAGGGGGAAGATTTAGGAGAAACGTGAATAGGGAAAAACTGCTGCCAGGCCTTGAAAACAGAGCATATTGGGGCCCTCCCTGGAATAGATATTTCTATTGCGCGCACACACACGCCCCAGTTTCCAATCACTATTAGAGGGGAACCTGATCCAAATAACCCTGAACCATAGGAAAGTTCTGATCCAATTCTAAGCTGCATAGCTGCCTTTTCTCTCTAGAATGGGCTGAACCAAACCCCCAGAGCAGCACACTCTGGACTTGGCAACCTGGTCCCATCTTTAATGTAGTCACAGCCACGTCCCGTACCCCTTTAGCCGGCAGGAGCTATAGCTGCCTGTCTTTTGCCATCGCTGAGAAACCGGCGGGTGACTTGACTAAAGACGATCGCCTGGAACCGATGTGTCCGGTAACAGACACATCACCACCCAGGCATCCTGCTTCCAAGCTGACTGCTAATGACTCGTTGTACAGAGGATCCTCCCTGCCTCTGGAGTCTTTGGGACTGAGACAGCCGGGCGCGGGGGGCACAAAAGGGGGGGCGGGGGAAGAGCCCAAACCTGGGAACAAGGAAAGTCTCTGGGTCATAGTACACATGATAAGATCCACTGCTCACTTGTAGCCTGACCATGCTTGCCCAGAAATCAATGACTTCAGTGAGAGCAGGGCTTAAAATGCCTCTGTAATGCCAAGTTCTTCTAGGAGCGCTTCAATCCCTACCAGGGCCTCAGCGTTTGTTCCATGCAGTCCACAATCTCTCTCTATGCCACCATGGACACCGGCACTGCCCCATCCGTCGACCGAGCAGGAGCTGGTATTGGGGCCCGAGAGAAGCTGGGTGCACGGGAGCCGGCACAGCCTGGCTTGTTTATTTCCACGCTGCATGTAAGTCCTGATGTTCTTAGGTGCAAGCTGCTCAGCCAGCCAGCTCCAGGAACCTCCCGTTGGTCGCTCCAGTCAGGAAGAGCTGCCTCCATCACTCACCGGAGGCGCTTTGCAAATCTCAGCTACACCTTTAGGTGCGCGAATATCTTTAAAAATCTGGTCCCGACCATGGTGGAGGCTCCGGACCCCCTTGGAGCACTAAACCTGTTCCCCTTTCATGCCCAAACTCCTGGCTCTCTACCTGGGACACCCCAATCCAAAGCATCTGCCATACCTGCGGCATTTGACTCTGTAACCTCCTGAGTCTTCCAGACCCCCTACACCCCAGCCTCTTGTGTGGTCTGTGGGAGCAGAGGAGGCCTGCAGACAGATATTGGTGTAGGATTCATTCCAGTGACTCCTCAGCCAATCTAATCATCTCAGCCAGTGTGCAATTTCTCCTCTCATAGAGGGCATGAGGGGAAATTCATTCTCTCCAGACATAATTCACTCGGTAAACTCCGAGTGAAGCCAGAAATCACTTATTTATGCCGCCCTCAGATTGGAATAAAATGAGGATGGATTCGCCCATTTAGCGCAGATTCCCATTCCGCATTCATAGAGATTCTCTTTTAATTGGACATTTATAAAGCTATTTAGTCTTGGTTATTGTAGCCAAAGTGATTTATATCTGCTAAAAACTCAGGGAGCTTTTTTTTTTTTTTTTAAAAAAAAACCTGAATAATGAATACTGTCTCTCAAAAGCGACCCATCAAAATTCCTTTCTGCAGCTGACTGCGGGCGGGGGGGCTGGAGAAGGAGCTTTTCTGGTGATGCTTAAAAAATAAACACGCTTGGGTTCCTACGTGCTTTAGCTGAGAGTCTTTGTAGCCAGGTAGTGGGAGCAGCACATCTCACTGGGAGAGGGAAGGAAAGAGCTGACACGGCTGCATTATTTCTCCCCTTGTCACGGAAGGCGAGATTCACCAGTGCAAAGTCTAGATCAATTCAGCCCTTAACTGGCCATCGGGGAATAATCAGAATAACAGCAGAGGAGTTGATCTGCTCAGCTAGCATAAAACAAATAATGTTCGGATCGAACGGTGGAATTGTCTCTTGTAATCCTCCTGCCAAGTGGAGTCAAGCAGCTGCCAGGGCCCAGTTTGGTGTTTCAGGGTTCCTCGTAATAGAAAATAGAACCAGCTTGAGTCCCTACCCCTTAATCTGGGGAAATTAAACATCCCCCCTCCACTCCCTCGTGTCTCTAAAAGGCAATGCCTTCCCCACTCGCAAGCACTGAGTTGGTGCATAAAACTCTGAATAAAAGGGAAATGGAACCCGGCATTAATTTGGGCAAACATCACAAAACCACATTCAAAAGCATGTGACCATAAGCAAACCCGACCCCCCAGTGCGTTGGGCAGCATCCTTTGCCTCAGTTTCCCACCTGGAGGTGGGAAAGTCCAATGAACGAATGTTCCTTTAACACATCCCTCCCCTCTGCTGCACCCCACTCACAGTTGCTGTCCTTGGTTAGCAGCGACCCGGAGTTCAGAGGTGTGTTCATGGGGCTCACCTCCCAGCCCGGCCGGGGAAGGGGGCATTGAACAATATCTCTGCAGTTAGCTCACAGCTGCTCACCGCTCCCTCGACAGCATGTTCTTAGGTTCAGCCACTTAACCCAGCTCTCCATGATTTCAGCGCGGAGAGCGGAGAACCTCACAACCAGTACAGTCTGTTATCTTTCACTGCCCCCATACAATGTCTAAAGCTTAGCCCCTACATAGTAGCTCTAGGGATCACCACCTGGAAACAAGGTCTCACAACAGACCCTAATGAGCTGTCATTAAATGCTGGAGAGGGGCAGGTTGAATAACATCTTCAGACAGAATCCACCCCCACATTCAACCCCGCTAGCATTCAACATCTCTACCTATTGCTTAGCAAGTGAGGTTCAGCTGAGGGTGACCCCCTCCTTCAGGGCATGCTAAGCACAGGTCCGCTGCCCTTTATTCATACCATCAGGATAACAACACGTCATTACCCCTGGACTCACATACCAGAGTGATTTGTAACCCACAACCTGCCAAAATGCAAAGCTGCTCATCAGCTGCGTGCCTAGGCAGAGTAGGCGTGTCTATGCAAACACACACTGACCCTGAAGGCTTTTTCCTCGGCTCACCACTAGGTGTCACGGGAGAGCTCATTCAGGCCCTGCTTGCATCTGAATTAGAGATGAGGGTTCGATTCATCTCAGAATTTGGACTTTCCCAACCTGGGTCAGATCCAGAGTTTAGATTCGGGACCAGTCCATCTCTGCATTGTAGGTTTAAATACCCAGAGTCTAGACAGTCTCCTTGTGGACACACTGGTAGCTGGGTGAGATAGATCGTTAGCCTCCTGCCAGCAACAAGCAAAAGGGAGCCCTGAGTAAAGTCGCAAGGGGGAGCTGCCATCTGCCTGGCTAGCTAGGGGACAGCCAGAATGCCCCACATTGTTTCCCGAAGCCCCCCGAAGGGGCAAAAGGTCTGGATGGGAAGGGGCCCAGCTGTTTGCCAGAAGATGGGAATGGGCAATAGGAAGGACCACTTGACAATTGCCCTGTTCTGTTCATTCCCTTTGAAGCACCCTGGCCCTGGCCACAGTCGGAAGACAGGATACTGGGCTAGATGGACCATTGCTCTGACCCAATGTGGCCGTTCTGATGTTCTTAAGGAGGGTTAGAGTTGAAAACACATCTGTATTAGCCAGCCTGGGCCTGTACTCCCAGGGAGACCTGTGCCAGTGAGCTCCCCAGCCTGGGGCTTTCCCTGGCTCTGTCAGGACCATGCTTAGACTCTGATGCCCTAACGTGCCGACATGAGCACCAGAGACGGGAGGGGTGGATGACTTAGAAGGAGTTAACTTCATCTCTATGCCCGCAGGTTAATCTCCTGGTCAGATACTATTGGACGGCTCCTCCACACACCCTGCTCCACATGAAACACTAAGCGAGCGCCTCTTTAAATCGCTAAGCCACTTGGATGAATTAAGGTTTACTGCAAATCTTTCTCCTTTAAGGCTCTTTCCCACCCTCCTCCCCCTCCCCCAGTTTGCAGGAAGTCTCTGAAGGAAGGCTAATCTTCCAGGGGAAGGATCTCATTGGCAGCGCAGCTTTGAGTTTTGAATTCTTCTCCAGCAGGTCCAGGCCCTATCATTCCCTTCATCTTGGGAGATCATTCCACCGTTCTCCCAGAGAGCCTCCACTCGGCTGCACAAATCGTCTCCCCCTGCCTTTATTCCAGCGCATTTCAATATTCGGCCAATTTCAAGGTTTTAATGTGAATTAAGATAAAGGGCTTAAGAAAAATGATTAGGGTTTAGTAAATGTTCCCAGCGTGATTTCTCATTTCTAGTTGCAGGCTGGATCGGTCACACCTGGGGAGGTGGGTGCTAGGGAGGACTGCGATGATGCAGTGTTTGTATTACACTGGGCCCCAAAGGACCCCCCCCACGTGTGCACACACACACACGTGCACACGCACTTCTGCCATCCTTTCAGGAGCTGAGTGACATTGTGCTCAGTGCTGCACAAACATGGGACGATGAAGATCCAGCTCCTGCCCCCAGGAGCTTACAAGCTAAGGGTGATATTGCAGAAGGTCTGCATTAGATGTGGTCTTACCTGGTACGCAGCTCTGGTGCAGGGCCCTGTTAACGCAGCTGAATTTCACCCGAAGGGATAGGCCTGAACCAGCCTCCCAGATTCCAACCTCCCCAACCTGCAGGGGATTTGAAATCTAAACCCAGCTCTGAGTTTTGCAAATGCTGCCCCTTCCATCAGCCCCTTCCCCAGATCTGGACACCCTGGCCTAAGCGTGCATAGGTGTGCGAGAGACACTTCCCGCGGCACCCGTCATTGGGAGGCTCCTCACCACCACCTGCCCTTAGCGTGAGGAAGTCTTGTGGGCCTGCCGCAGATCGGTTCCCAGAGATCATCAGCTCTGGCAGCACAAGCCTTGCCCTCCAGGCCTCCGCAGACCTCGCTCTCTTTGTGCAGGTGAGTGATAGGCACAAGCCAAACCCCCGCCTCTTCCACGTGTTCCCTGTAGCATCCAGCCCCTTCTCCCCTGCCCACGCCCGGGGTTGTTGCCAGAGCGGAACAGCACACGGCAGCTCATTAGTCACACCTTCAAACACAGCGCTGCGTAACACCCTGCACTTCGACAGATCGACAGTGAAAAGAAGAATAAGTTGATCATCCAAGAACAGATTTAGTGAGAGGGAGCATGAATATTGGACTCAAATGGCTCCGTATAAAACCAACTCCCAGCATGCGTTGGAGAGGCTAAACTTAAACTAACGCGTTATCCTCCCCTCTAAAGGGATTGATCTCCCCCAAAGTTCTCGCCAGCGTTTTCAATCAAGCCTTTTTCATGAAGCAAACTCACCGCCCAGTGACTTCCGAGGTGGAAGGATGCCAGGGTGTCCTCTGTGCCTTGCAAATATACCAGAGCAAACCTCTGATGTGCACCTCAAGGCAGGATCTCCTGCCCCACTCTGTCTTTATATCCAGTGAGTATCTTCTGAAGTCCCTGCCAGCTCTCCATTAGGGGTTGGGCCTGCTTTGAGCAGGGGGTGGGACTAGGTGACCTCCTGAGGTCCCTTCCATCCCTCATCTTCTATGATTTGATGTAAAGCTTATGGTTGGCCATTGGGAACCAGACAATGCTCAGTTTACATGTGAACAGAGAGATGGATAAACAGCTCTTGCCTGGAGAAAACCCGGCTTTTCACCTTGCCTGGTGACCAGCCCCCCAGCTGCATGCCTTAAGAACATAATTGTCAGTATACACACACACACAGCTCCTTCTGCAGTGTCTGTCTGTACATTTCACAAGTACATTGATGACCAGAGTGACACAGGCTTTCCTTAGAGACCTCCCATGACATCGTTTGGTGAACTAGAATGTAAATCCCAGACCCAGGGATTTCTGTAACCCTTATGCATCCCTTATGCCCTCTAGGTCCCTGGTCACCGTGCAAGAATTGGACGTGTGCAGCCGGAGCTCACCTCTAGCTGCTACCTCAGTGGAGCTTTTCCCTCTTGCAGCCACTCTGCACCCTGCCCTTTGCCCGGCCACAGAGATCTGCCTGCCCCAATGCCCCTCCCCGCACCATCACACTGATCTCAGCCTGCCACACCTCCAACGCTCGGCAGAAAGCACTTGGCGCTAACCCTCTCCGCTGCCGGGCCCCCGTCCCCTTTGGCATCACAATACAGGAACAGCTTTAGAACGCTGTGCGACACCCAAAAACCTTCTGCTCCCATCTCTGTTACTGGCCTGCTGTCACTGCCCCTTGGTGCCTCAGTTTCCCCCCCCCTAAAATGGGAATAACGATACCGTCCTCTTCTGGAAAGCACTTGGACATCTACAGGTGAAAAGCACTAGATAAGAGCTGGGTATTATTACTGCCTTGGATAGATCCCCTTCCAAATCCGACCATGTCTCTGGATCAACCAAAAGGCTGGACGGGAGTCCACCCACTCCGGTTTTTTGCTGAACCCAGGGCAGGCTGGGGCAGGACTTCGGGAAGCCAGTTCAGGCTGTGTGGACGCCCGTGGGTGCAAACACGACCAGACAGCTCAGGGAGCTATGCAGCTCCAGTACCTTGGATTTAAGGAGACCCTGGCACCAGCCCCATCCCACTTGGAGACCGGTGCAGCTGTTTGATCACCTCACCCTGGGCAGACCAACCTCTGACTGTTTGCGAGGCATGCCCGCAGCGGGGGGGGACAGCTCTCGCTCACTACTGCTTCACTCTCCTCCCTCATCTGCCCCAACGCCATCTCACTGCAGTCCCCGGGGGTGTCAGCATTATCCCAGTTCGATGCCAGAGAATGCACTAATCCCAGGCTGCCATTTATCTTCCTGACCCACCCAGCACGTTGCTCTAGGCTCTGCTGGCCAGCCGCAAATCTCCCTGGCCTGGAGTCGCTAAAGCTACGTGGCTTTCAGCAGAGAAGCTGGTGACCCCTCTCCCTTCCTGGGTCACCGCAGGACAAAGCTGGCTTATCTCCTGCAAGGAACTCCACGTGCTGCCTCGTACAGCTTTGCCTGGCACATTTCCTGGGCCTGCTGCTCTGGCTGCCGAAGCTAATAACCTCCCACCCTTCCCCAGCACCTCCCAGCTCCTCACAACACCCTGGGATTCATTAACCCCATTTCACGGATGGGAAAACTGAGGCATAGGGGAGCAGGGACTTGACCCAAGCCGCCAGCACCTAGCCAGGAAGAGGATGGAGCGCGACCATGGATTTAACCATATCCGTGACAAAGAGCCCCATAGCTTTCCAACCTGCGGAAATCTTCCCAAATAAAAACAGCAAGATGGCAATGACGACTTAATAGCTCTCTCAAGTGACCCTCCTTTCCAGGGAACGCACTCGCTTTAGTCCCAGGGTTCCAGATTTGGGGGGGAAGGTAACAGCCTTCCAAGGAGAGCGGGGGGGGGGGGGGGAATCTAACTGGCTTCAAGACTGAGCTTGAGAAGTTGATGGAGGGGATGGTCTGATAGGACAGCTCTTCTTAAGGGCCCTGAAGCTGCTGAAGTCCCCCTGAAATCAAGGAGACCTTAGCAAGGCTGCCTTCCCACTGGCAGTGCCCCTGAGGACTTGAAAACTCTCCATCATGTCTCTTCCCCTCTGAACCTCAGTCTCCCCATCTGCAAAACGGGGGCAACAGGAGCTGCCCACCTGCCTGCCGAGAGGCAGGGAGAATAACCTGGTCCTGCATCAGCACAGGGGGAACAGGAGGGCTGACCTCCCAGGGTCCCTTCCAGCGTTGCTTTTTTCTGATATTAAGTAGGTTCATGGCCAAATTCACCCCTCATCTCTCCAGCCCCGAGGCAAAACCCACACAAGGTAAATGTTACAGCTCTTAAGTCAAGCCTGACATTGGCGGACACAAAACTGGTTTCCTGGTTTCCACTCCTGCCAGCGGAAATGCTTCCCCGTGCAGAGGAGCCAGAGCCAGGCTTGTGCCAAGAACCGAAGAGCGAAGCAAGGGGAGCGCTCTAGTATCACTGTCCAGGCTGCGTGAAGGGCCATCCAATGAGCAGGATGGAGGAGAGGCCATCTAAATTTAACATCAGGAAGGTGTTCAGTGATCAGCTTGTTCTGCAGGAATGGGCAGCCCTGGCCTTCCCGCTTCGCTGTTAATTGCATGGCAACAGTTTAGTCACCAGGGGATTCTGCAGAGCGCTGCAGCCCGTTAGTGACTGCGCCGAGGGACACCTTCCTCCCTGTTCTGTATGAGCCGTTTCCATTAGGTCACGGGCTGGAGGTGTCACCGAACCAGCCCCCCAGCCGCTCGTGGCTAGTTCAGAATTGATTTGGGAGGGGCAAATCAGAGACTAGAGAGTGGAAAATAATCAGCCACCTGCTCCCCCTATCAGATTGTGAGCGCTCCTGAGAATGCAGCTTGCCCAGCCTCACACACAACGTCAGTGGCCAAGCCAGAAAACTGGACCCTGAACTCCTAAGCCTCAGTCCAAGAAATCAATCCCCTTCCCTCCCGTTATTTCACCAGGCAAGGAACCACGGCAGGGGGAAGCAGATCGTGGGAGGAGAAAGCTTGGTCTCCCTATGAATGCAGGAATGCCATCTCGAGAGCAAAAGAGAGATGGCCGGAGCTGTGGGGCACGTGCAGCGCCTAGCACAATGGAGCGCCGGTCCTGCCGGGGGTCTTCTCTCGCTGCTGTGATAGCGGCTTCCCAGCTAAGTCACGCAGCCACCTCTCGCTTTGTGCGGGGGCAGATGTCACCGCCCAGGCTCGGGGCGCCGGTGGGTCGTTCCGGGGAAAGAGGCTGCCGTTTCTTGGAATTTTACGGAACATTTGTACGAAAACCGGAATGAGTTTTGGAAGATGACGCAGGGCTTTTTTTGCTGCAATTAACGCCGAGTGCAGCTCTGCTCAGAAAAGGGACTGAGACAAAACAGCATCACGGGGGAGCGTCTCTTAACAAGGTAGCCCCATCACGTGTGATCAGTTTACAATTAAGAGATTCCTTCCCCCCTTCCCCTCCTACTCCCCATTCTGCAAACACAGGGGTGCCAAATTGTGGTAGTTTTATCATAAACCCTCAGCAGCTGCAGCGGAGTTATTTTGTGAGGAGCTCAGTTTTCTTTTAAAAGGAAATTTTTTTAAAAAAAGGACGTTTCTAGCACTCCTAATGGGGAAAGCCTTGAAAACGTGACCCGGGTGCATTCAAAATTCTCAGAAATCAAAGAAAATGAATGCCCCAGGGTTTGTCTTTAAAAAAAAAAATCCCATGAGATTTTTCTGCCTGACTTGTGATTTTTGCAAACTTACCCTGGGATTTGTGAGCCAAACTGGCTATGGAGGGGTGGGCCATAACGCAAAGTCCACAGGCGCACTCCCCGCCCAGCTGGCTTCTTGTAGGTGAAGGGAAACCAGAAAGAAGCAATGGAAAATCCCCATGACCATCTGTCCTTTGAGAAGTTCCTCCGTCCTGAATTTCCAGGCCAAAAGGTGTGACACCCAGAAACCAGAATCACAGCTAGACGCAACAGCAACACCGGCTCTCATAGCGAGGGTAGGGGATAGAGGCAAAGCCTTAAAGAGAAGCACAGGGACTGACGGGGCAGGGGAGCAAGTGGAAGGGGGAAGATGAAGGGAGTAGCATGGTCCCAGTAGTGGACAAAGAAGATGATTTTGTCTGCTGCTTTCTGACACAGCTGGAAAACAGGGAGACCTGGGAGTAGCAAAGAGGGCTCACCAAGATGTGGACAACCTTTCAGCGGAAAGGACAGTGTGGAAGGGGTGGGTGTTGGCATGTAGAGGGCGAAGCAGCTAGGTTTAGCAAGCGCCACTGTGCTCGTAGACACAGAGGAGGGCAGACGGTTGCTGGCTGAATCATTCCTGGCTAATAACTCATTGACCCCGTAGCCAGGCATTTGCAGCGGCTCTCCAAAGGGAGCGATAAACCAACGGCACTCTAAGAAGCGCTGCATCACCCTCGAAGGAGCCAGAACTCCTGGAGAGAGCGGGCTGCTATAAAATGTGTTTGTTTAAGACACAGAAAGGTTGCAGTTGGATACATGTCCTAGTCCATCCCCCCCGCCCAACAGGCTCCTCCGTCCATCCCTCTCAGTTCTTCTGTCCTGGCCTCCTCTTCATCCCAGTCTAACCTGGGTGCAAGAGCCTTCTCCTCTGCAGCTCCACAAGCTGGAACAACCCTCCCCTGACCCCCACACCTCCTGAATGTCTCTTCCGCTCTCCTCTGCGAGCATCGCTCCCTTGGCTGCTATTCGCGGGCTCCGGCTGCATTATTTAACTGCACAAAGCGTGGCTGAGAGGATGCAGCCTGCCTCCAGAAACAGGTGGCAACGTATTGAGCCTGGGGGGTGGGGCCGAGTTTGCCGCCCTTTATATTTATAATCAAACGCGCCAAGGCAGGAAGCATTGTAGTGGCTCCGCCAACCTTATTAGGCTCTTTGGCTGGCCCATCCTTTCGGATGAAAGCTAGAATTAGCGGTTGCCAGCCGGGGAAAGCTGCAACCCACGTTTATTCCAATTAATCAAATGGAGGGAAGGACAGAAGCAGCGTGTGGCCAAGCTCATTTCCACACCGCAGGGCGAGGCCCTCTCACACGAGCCCCTCGTTAGCTGGACAGCAGCGTCGGACGTTGCGTTTACACCTTCCCCAGGCGGCAGCACACTTCCTTCCCGCGGCAATTCTCTGTTTATCATCACACGCCAAGGCAGGGTCCTGAAGGGACATTTAAATGCACCACTAGGATTGCCTCCACTGAGCGGAGAGAAACTGGCTACTGGAGCTCAGAGCGGCTACAGGCCAAAGCCCCTTAGATGTAGCGCGAGATTGACAACATGGCTTCAGTTCCTGACCCCAATCCACGCAGCGTGGCCAGCCACGGCTTGCAGCTCCTGCTGTGGGGAGCGTAGGAGCCCCAGGCGTAGCCGAGAAGGTGAACCAGGGCAGGCCTGGCCTTGGCAGAACGGTAACACCCTCGGGGTCAGCTCACCAGGGACGCCCAGTGCTGACTGGAGAGGGCAGTGCCAGAGAAACGCCGGGCGTTCAAGTTGCCAGGAGCCGGTGCAGGGACACACCGCCCCCTCGTCGCAGCAGGAGGGGAGGGCAGCAGCACGGATGAGGATGGTCTGCTCGTCTGTATCGATGCAGGAAAGGAGGAGTCCCAGAAGGAGCATCTCTGGGCTGGTCCAGGGGGCAGCATCCTGGTGCGCGGATTGGGCTCGGACCTTGGGGCAGGCATCGGCGTGTTAGCGTCCCTGGAGCTGCTGCAGGGCGCTGGGACTTCGACACTGAACCTGGCCGAGCGTCTTTACCACCGACCCGCGCAGGTGGCCTTGACAAACAGAATCAACCCACGGCCCCCCCTGCTAGCACAGCCATGGCCGGAGCTCCACCACCAGCCGGCGAGAGCTACTCCAGGCCTGTGTACATAAAGGCCCAGAGACCCTCCAGCAGCTGCTGTTAGGGGCAGGGGCTCCCAGGCTCCCTCCTCTGGCCCCTACCCACCCCCAGCGGCAGCGACATCGACCCCCCCTCCGGGGGACTCTCAGCACCAGAGGTGGAGGTGGAGAGAGCCCGTTAGATGCTGTTCCCTACTGTCTATGCCCTACAGCAAAGGTCTTCAAATTGTGGGGCACGTCCCCCCCACCGGGGGCATGGAGGAACATTTGGGGACGTGGCTGGGCCCCGGGCCAGGCCCCTGGGGGCAGGGAGAGTGCGCCACCCATCCCCACTCTGCCATGGACACTGGCCTACAACTTCCTCCAGTCTAGCTGTAGGGAGGGGAGCTGTAGAGATGTGTGTTTCCACCCAGTCCTAACAAGAAAGCAAAGCGAGGGAGCACTGCCCCAGACGCCCAGCCGCTGCCGCTCAGCACCGCTGCTCTGAAGTTCCTGCAGCGATAGCCACGTACAGCAGCTAAGGATTGGAGCCCTCCCGCTGCAACGGCATGTCCTCCAGCTGATGCCAACTTCGCCTGGTGCAAATTCACGGGATTCGGGCTGTCAAAGAAACCAAGGGTCTGATTCTGCAGGGTGCTCAGTCCCCTCCTCTGCCAGTCCATGGGAGCAAGCCCTAAAGAGAGCAAGGCCAGAGGAGTCCATTTGAATCAAGTTGTCTGAGACTGCACCCCCACCCCCATTGCATCTCCACCACCTTCCTCTTGACTGGACAGTTCCCAGGTGAGGCAGCAGGGCGCCCTCCTCGGACCTTTCTCCCCTTAGATTCAGGCCAACCCCCTGTGGAGGCTGACGCTAAGATTGACAACTGGAGAAACTGCTGTCGGTGGCTGCATCCCTAGATCTCGGCTAGCTACCTGCAAACCCGGAGGAAGGGAGGAACGCAGACACTCGGGGGGGGGGGGAGGTTGTTGACATCAGGAGCAAAACATGGAACAAAGCAACCTTGGGCTGCTTAATTAGAGGTGTGCCATCGGCTGCTTTCTTTGGAGGGTTAGATGAGGTGAAATCCCCTGGAGAAGCCTTTTCTCAATTCATAATGGTTTGCGAAAGAAAACAGATTTCAACCCCCATAGAAGAGAGCCGGATCCAAACTCACCCACCGCTTTAAAGGAAGCAATCATGTGCGATCAGGGAAATGGAGGCTGTAAATAGGACAGGTTTGAGAATCATGCAATAAGCATTGCTGGCTCTTTCCTCCTTTCATCCATTTCTGCTGCTTTCATCAATACCGGCTGCGTGACAGAATTGCAGCTGCCTGAAGATGGTTACAGCTGTAAAGGCCAGCCTTAAATACTCCTACGGCCTTGCACTTACTGAAAGGAAAAGCAGCAAATCTCCATCATTTTCACAACAGCAGTACTGCTCTTGAGACACACTTACTTGGATTGCACCATGAAATGATTGTACCATTCAGGTGTGGAAGTGCGCTCCTATTTTGTATGCAGTGACTTTTTTTTTTTTTTTTTGCTGAAGGAAAGCTGTTTCCCAAAGCAAGCCTATTAACTGGTGCTTTGCATGTCTCTACATCCCCATAATCGAGATTTCTAATCTTTTTAGCTTCCCGCACTCAGATGCAATTAGCTTGCTACGTCTCAGTTTAACAGAAAGGCAAAAGAAACTCAGAAATGATTAACAGCAGAAAGATATTGGAGAAAAACACCCTGCAGAAACCATGCAGAGTAGCAAGGGCTAGTGAAACAAGGCCAGAACTGAGACTCGGGAACTCCTGAAGTTTAGTCCCAGGTCTGACTCTGGCTTCTCTCTATGGCCTCAGGCAAGTCCCTTGACTTCTCTCTGCCTCGTCTGCAAGAGGAGGCAAGCTCCATCCTGAGAGCAAATCAGTTAATATTTGCCAAGCATGGTGCAGACAAGTGTTCTGTTGATAAGCTTGTGGTTTTGCTGTCAAGACAGAGAACAGGGAGGTTTGCTAAACTGCTGAAAATTTGGAAACTTCCCCCCACCAGAGGATTGTTCTGGGCAAAGGAAGGGGTGGCAGCCCTTGGCATAGTCTGTGCAATTATTATTGCAGTAGCACGCAGGGTTAGACTCCCTATTCCCCAGACGAGAAGCGAGGGGAACAGTTTGCCCGAGTTTACCCTCGACTACTGGCTGAGACCCTGCTGCCTAGCTCCTGGGATGAGCACTGACCCCTGAGACCGCCTGGGCCCTCTTCCAGAGCTGCAGCCACGTGGGCTCTCAGACCGCCCAGCTTCTCTCTTTAGGGGAACGTGACCGTGAAAGCAAACACACAGGATTTCAGCCACTTTCTTGGGGGAAGTCTAGAGTGATACACAGAGCCAGACAACATAAGAAGCACAGCTGCATGCGTTTCCCTGCCTCTACATCCCCCCCCATAAGGGCTTCTCTCTTCAGATTAGCTGCAGGAGAGAGACACTTTCCTTTCACCCTGGCTGGTCCCCCAGTTAGATTTGACACACCTGCTACAAAAGCACCTGTCTGTCTGCCCCTGCCCCATCCAGCCGGGGGGGGGGAGGGGTGTGTTTGGAAGGCCAGCATCAACAGCTAGTTTCTTTGGTCCTCACCCATGGAGTCTTCCACTCTTCACTGCCCCAGAGAAACAGTCAAACTGGTTACACTGGACTTCAGCCAGCTCATTGGCCACAGGTGTGTCCACACCACACCACTGCACCTGGGCTGGGAGAGAAGGCAAGAGCCCCCACAGCAGCTGCCTACATCACAGCACTTCCTGCTACCATGTCACAGCAGGAGGCTGTGCTTCTCCTCTGCCTCTCTGTAACGGGGTGGCCACTGATTGCTTCCCAAGCACCCCCTTATGGGGCCATAGATACCCCCACAGTACCCTGCCTCTGTTCCCACCCACCCCCTGGGCCACTCCCTTTAACAATAGCTCAAGTGATCCACTCTTGGGTCTAGTTTTTTTAATCTCCCACTACATACCAGCCTTCTAGTCCCCAGACCCAGTTCAGCATCCCCCCCTCTTAATTCAACCCAAACAACATAATACAAACTCATACAGTCATCATCTCACTCCCTACTTGGGCAGGGGTCTCATACAGACCAGGACAGCTTTCCCCACCTTTAAAAAACCCAGCTTGCACCCTACAGCCTCCTAGCACCCGCCTGCTCTTTTTATATGGGGAAAGCACCTGATTCAACCCAGGTGTGACTTATCAACCATCGGCTTTTCTAGAGGGCCTTTGGCCCTGGTCTTTCCCCTTCTAGGGAGCCTCACCCCGGGTTTCCATCACATGACGCCTGGGGGCCATACCCTTGACCCCAGGCCCAAACCCATCACCTGAGAGTGGATAACCAGGCACAAGACGGACTGGGCCCAAATCCCGTAAAGGGCCAGCCCAACCCTGTGCCACTGGTTTTCAAACCTTTCCATACTGTCACCCCCTTTGCCACACTCTGACCCCAGCAGAACCCCCCCATCAGGAAACGCCTCCCAAGTAGCAATATGGGAAGGGCAGAGTGGTCACAAACCCCTGCTCTGTTCAATTCCCTGGGCTGAAAGCATAACAAGCACAGGGAACCAGGGACTGCATGCGGCTACCTGTGAGCGGGGAGCTGCCGGTCCTCTACCAGGGCCTCCTCCAGACCTAGAAGCTGGTCTCAGCGACCAGGTCCATGGTGGCCACCAAGGGGATAGAACTCCTCGTGGATCTCCTGCAAGACTGGACCGGGGGGCAGGAGATGCACAACACAGCAAAGGGAAAAGTTACCGCCTCTTTTCAAAACAGCTACAGAGGTTCAGTTGCTACAACAGGGGCTGGTGAAGGCTTGTTGGAGGAGAAAGGGGAAGGAAATCCTGTGGGGTTGGAAGGGTTTGACACTCAGGCAAAGGGAGAAAGGATTCAGACCAAGCTCTATTTGGGTTCTGGGACTATTTGCGCCCGCCCATGGCTAAAAGAGAGAACCCCGGGGGTGCAGCCCACATCCAAGGGAGGGAGAGCCCAGAACTGGCCAATCAAAAGCACTAACCACTAGGCCATCCTGACCCTGCAACTCTCCCTTGCCATGGTCTTGCCTGGCAATAACAGTCTTCTATTAGTTTCCTCTCTTCAGAGGTTGAGTTAATCTAAAGTGCAGGTGCTGGTAATAGCTGCTGATTGCTTGGGTGTCTCCTCACCCTCTTCTTGCTGACAGCTCTCCTCTGCTGAGAAAGACAGAGGGAGCGTCTCCCTCTCCACGTCAGCCTCAGCTCCGCTCCAGAAATAGCCGTGGGCACAAGGGCAGCTGCACGATCAGGCTCATTAGAGAAAATCTCCTTTAACACTCACGTGTCCCCCGCAGCCAAGACCTCACGCGCCATGGGCAAGGCCTGAGGTTAACCACAGTGCCCCAGATTGGTACCCGGGCCCGCTGGGTACAAGAGGCTGCGGTGATGGCTGCTAATGGGACTCGGGTGCTCAGCCCTTACGATGCTCAGGCAGACGCTACGCCTCTTTTAGCAATGGGGGAAAGGATACAGAGCGCGCATGGCCCCGGTCCCTGTTTTGCCTCCTAACGTCCCCTGATTTTGAGACAAGTTAGGCGCCTAAATAGCTCCGAGGATTGGGGCCGATAGCTAGGCAATGGCAAAGTGGGGCCTGTGACTTTCCCAGGCCTACAAACCAGGCCACTAGCCAACAGCAAGATGGGGGAGTCCTCAGCCAGCTTCCACTAAGGGCAGCTCCCCGTTTTGCGTCACAGCCACCTCTCCCAGGTCTGGTTTGCTACCAAAGGGAACCATGCCAAACCAGCACGGCATGACCCCATCGCCTGAGCCTCTGCCCTCGGCTTGGCTGCCCTGAGGGTTCCTTCTATGGGGCCTTGCCTGTCCCACGCCCAAATTCCCTCTGCCGAAGAGCCGCACCCCCTTCCCTGACGTGCCAGCTGGCGTCTGCCCCAGTGAGCCAGCGGTAATCAACCTGCAGGGCTCCAACACACACGGGTCCCAGCAGAGGCACCTGCTGGTCCCTGGCATCTGCCTGGCATGGAGGTGAAACCCCAGTGCCATATGCTGCAGCCCTCCCCACCTGGGCCAATACCCAATCAGCCTCCTGGACAACTGTAATTGCTGGGTGCAGAAAAGCCTCAGCGTGCTGAGACCATCTCCAGGAGACGGTGGACTGAGTTTGGAAGGAAGAG
Source organism: Emydura macquarii macquarii (assembly GCF_026122565.2). Taxonomy (NCBI): domain Eukaryota; kingdom Metazoa; phylum Chordata; order Testudines; family Chelidae; genus Emydura; species Emydura macquarii. The sequence continues at coordinate 16,681,379 of NW_027130698.1, read as the reverse complement.
CAGCAGGAAACAAATGAAGATGTCCATCAGCGGGGATGAGAGGAAAACCTATGGGCACATCTCCAAGAGAGCCGGAGCTTAGCGGCACGTGGGAAGAACAACAATGCATCCACCGCGGGGGGAGGGAGATGGCTCCCCAGCAGGGAAAAGATGGAGCTGTGCCACTCAGCATGCCAGGGCTGTCCGTGCAGATGTGCGCAAGAGGAGGGAGCCAGCGTCCCCTGATCCAGCCTGTCTGAAGCTCAAAGGGCTTTGGGGCAGAGGCTGTGTTAGTTATACAGCCCCATGCACACGTATGGTGCTGTATCAGTCCTACATTCCCACATAAGCCCTGTATTAAGATGGAGTCACGGGTCTCAGCAATTTATACTACGGGGATGTTGCAATTAACCCCAAACCAGGCACTATAAACCCAGGAAATTCACAGTCAAGGTTCAATTGAAAAGTGGTCCAAACATGTGAAAGTCTGACAACACACACAGCCCCCCTCAACTCTGCCTGTCCCAGGCTGTGCGCAGAGTGAAAACCCGCTGAACTATTGTTCATAGGATAGAGCTGAATTCGATCTTTTAGGATAAATAATCGTTTCATCCCCGTTATTGTTCACACCCGAATGTTCCTCTTTCGCCAGGAACCCGACTTGCCCTGGAGGGACACCACGAGCAGAAGAAAATGAAAAAAAAGAAATAATCAAATACATCTTTAAGAGCCAGTTTAATTGAACGTGGCTGTCTGTACGCCCACCAGCCTCAGTCAGAGACAGACAGCTTTTGCCTGATGTCATTATTTATCAGCTTCCGCTGAAGGAGAAACGCGCAGGAAGAAGAATAGGGGCCAATGACCATTGATCTTAAAAAAGACCTTCCCATGTAGCCCCATACACAACAGCCCAGTGACTTTACCTACGGGGCAGATTTGAAGCGTCTGGGTCGTTCTGTTACTGAGATGCTGAGGGGCAAAGTAAGAGATCGGACGCTATCTGGCCAGGCTGGTGGAGAATCAGACGGGTGCAGTCAGAGCTGGCACTAGACTGAGCAATTGGTTAAGGCCCCGAGCAGCTCAAGAGGCTCCCTTGAAGTATTAGTGTGGGGAGCCCCCCAAAATAGTCCAGCTTAGGGCCCCCCAATGGGCTAGCACTGGATGCAGCCCACACCCGGGTACCCGGGCGACGGAACGTGGCGCTCGGCCTTGGAGACCGAGATGCTCCGGGATTACCGAGTGCAGGGCGGCACTTTGAGGAAGTGCTCAGACAGCGAGTGGCCCAACCTGCCCACCCCACTACATGCCCGCGGTGATGCAGGGGGCACAGGGATTCCTCGCCCCAGGCAATCCCATCCTTGTCACCCCTCCTAGACATGCCCTGGCCTCCAGGAGCTGGCCAGGCAGATGCTACGGGCTGCCCCCCCCTGCCTGTCCAGACTGTCGGGTGGCGATTGGCTAATAGGGTTGTCAATTTAGGCTTCGTCCTGTGACATCATCTTTAATTAAAGATTAATCTTTAAGTCCTGGAGACTCCAGGACACTCCTGGAGGGTTGGCAAGCCTATTGGCTACCGAGCCCGGGACGAGGGAGGGGTTTGTTCCTGGTTGGGATATAAGCTGAGTCAGCGGCACTGAAGGGGAAGCTGCAGTGGTTTGCTGGCTGGGTCATAGACACCTGTGCTAGGTAAGTCTCTGGTTGGGGTTATGTCGCTGACTGGATGATGGGGGGAAGCTGGGCAGAGGTGGGGGTCCTCTCAAGGCAGAGGCTGCTTCCCCACCCTTTGCTTGGGGCTATTCTCAATATCTTCTCTTGCAGCACTAATGAGCTGCTTGCTGTTTCAGTGATGGCTCTGGGGGGGAAGAGACTGCAGCCCAGAGGCCCTGGGTATGAAGGGCTGGGCTCCTGGCAGCCTGCCCACAGTCCTGTCTGAGGGTGGGACGGCGGGGCTGATAGCCTGACGATGTGGGGCTGGGGCAAAGATCTGAGCTGGGTGAATCCAGGAGATGGTTGCAGTAGTGGGTAAGGCAGGTACCGGGCAGAGGATGCTGGCTGCACCCCAGCCCCGCTGCTCCTACCACTGTGTGGCTGAGAAGCAACTGTCTCTGCTAAGGGGTACAGCCCATGTTGGTGGGGCTGTAGTAGTGCCTGGGGGAAGGTCCCAGCAGACCCCCTGTCTTGAGTGTGGCCCCTACGGGGAAGGAGGGGGAAGGATTCTTCTTCCATTCCCCTTCCTTTGCTGCACATTCCTGACCCCACACCCAGGTGTGTGGAGCAAGGGTTCCTGGGGTGTTGTCACTTGGAGGGCTGGGGTCTTGATGGGAGGGGAAGGATGGTCTTGATGCTGCTGGGGAGATGGGTGGGGCAAAGAGAGGCGGCATGGCTGAGAGTGCAGGGGTCTGTACCCAGGCAGCATGGCTTGGGGTGGGGGGAGGGAGAGACTTTTTTTGCTGGAAGAGAGCAGTCTGGCGGGGGGGGCCCTGTGGCAAATGCCTTCCAGCCCCTCCCTGGGGGCACTAGGCTGTGGTGGAGAGCTGCTGCCTGACCTGGCATCCTGGGGCAAAGGGCTGCCCCGGCTCCACCCCAGCTGTGTGCAGGTGAGGGGGGCAGTGAGCCCTGCGATGGGCCCTGCAGCAGGTGCTAGGAGGACAGTGGGGTGAATGTGCTACAGGGAGAATTGTGGGGGGGGCTGGAGATGTCTGAAAGCAGCCCCCCTGTGAAGAGCGAAGGGGAGGCAGCGGGCGCTGGGCGTGACCCAGGGACCTTGGCTCAGAGCCCTGTGCGGCGGAGTGGCTTCCCCACGTGCTGCCTTGCACAAGCGCTGAGCTGGCAGGGCAGACTCTGTCCCGGGAGCAGCCCAGACCCAGCCCTTCCCGGGCCAAAGGGCACGGCTGCCCAGGGCTCTTCCAGCCAGCAGCACAGGGCGTTCCCGGCACTGGGGCACTTGTGGGTCAGGTGGGAGTACCCTATGCCCGGCCCTCTCCTGGGGGGCTGCCTGGCCGTGGGACAGCCAGAGCACCAGGTTCATGGGGCTGGGGGAAGAAGGTAACAGGTCGGTGAGGGGTTAAAGGCCCAGTCAGTTTAGGCATCTCCAGTACAGATGTGAAGGTGCCCAAGGGGCAGTGCCTGGGGGGCTGATTGCTGTGGTGGGGCTGGGGGGGGGGGAAGCCAGGGCCTCTGTGCATGGCATGTCTCCACCTCACCGGCTGATCTGCGGCTCCCCTCTCAGATCAGGCTGTGCTGATCACCGAGATGGACTATGCCAAGAAGTCGCTGGGTTTGCTGTCGCCAAGCTCCCTCTCCAGGTAAGCGGCAGGGGGCTGAGACCCTGCCCTAGGGCCCACCTGGGGGGCAGGGGTGTGTGTGTGTGTGTGTGTGTGTGTGGGGGGGGGGGGTGTTGCCTTTTCTACCCACAGGGTGGGGGAGCCCTTAACTGGCTCTGCTTTCAGTGGGTGGCTGACCTCGCTTGCCGGGCGTGGTGGTCTTTGCCCAGCTGGTGGGGCAGAGCCGGGCCTCATCCCTCCCTTTTTCCAGGTGTGTTTCTGTCAGTGCCTCCATGACCCAGCAGCTGCTGTCTTGTCCTGTCCCCAGAGCCCGGCCCTACCGCATCTGCAACTGGGACCGCAGCCTCCGCAAGGGCATCGTGGCAGAGAGCCTGCTGGACCTGCTCGACAAGGTGAGGCTGGGGGAACTGGCCCTGGGGGGGGGGTGGGGGTGTCCTACCCTGCCCGTCCCCCCCTTCACCTGTGATGTTGCCTTCCAGGTCCGCGCTGCGCTGCTGATGGTGGGTGCCATCACGCTGGTCCTCGATGAGGATGGCACTAGCGTGGAGACGGAAGAGTTCTTCCAGACGCTGGAGGAGGGCACGGTGTTCATGGTGCTGGGCCCCGGGCAAACATGGCGGGCCGCCAAGGTGAGCAGAACAATTCCCCCCCATCAGGGAATGCGAGTCTGGCTTTAACACTGGCTCCCACACCCCTAAAACCATCCTGCTGGATCAGCGCCCTGGGGGTGGGAGCAGGCGGGGGCTGTCCCAGTGCATTGACTCCCCCTGCCTTGGGCCGGGTCCCTGCCTTGGGCCGGGTCCCTCCTGGGGGCTGGCAGCTGGATGTGGGTGTCAAGAAGGGCCCCAGTGAGGTGCTGGTCAATGGCACTGAGCCCCAACACACCCATGGGCACAGATCCTAGGGTGCTCTGTCCTGCCCCTCCTGGAGCAGTGGGGGAGACGAGGGGCAGTTGGGGGAAGGTTATGGGGCAGGAGTGGCCTAGGAACTCAATGGGAAGTACCCTGGTACAGCCGGCCCTACGCCGCCTGCAGCCCCAGTGTGCCGTGGCCCCTGCATGGGGAGTGTTGACAGATGGGTTCACTAGCGCCATGGCAACCCCTAGAGAGGCCACTGCAGGAGGGTCTCTGGGGAGCCATGGGGCCCTGATTCTCCCCCCCCATGCTGTACCTGCCCCTATGATGAAGGAATAACCTACTGACTGCAGCCAGAAGCCTGTCTGCCCCCCCCTCCCCCCCCAGAGTGCACCAAGGAATGGGGAGTCCCCTCGCCAGGCTGGGTGGCAGGCTCTAGGGCTCAGCCCCTCTTGTGAGGCCTGTAAAGGTCCCTGGTGGTGGTCCTGCTGGGAGGGCGCGGGGGGCAGCTTGTACAGCGGGCGGGCGGTGGCAATTCCCTGATGCCGGGGCTGGTCTCTTGCAGACAGCAGGGTACCAGCTCTCCCTCTCCCGCAAGCCCCGCCGGAGGATTGACGTGGCCTGCGTGACTTTCGACCTCTACAAGACCAGCCCCCAGGACCTGGGCTGCCTGAACGTCAAGGCCACGCTCTACGGCACCTACAGCATGTCCTACGACCTGCGCTGCTACGGGGCCAAGCGGCTCATGAAGTGAGTGCTGGGCAGGGGGTGAGGCGGGGGAGATTCCCTTCCACTCAGGCCGGGGTGCGGGACAGGTCACAGAGCCGCACTGGAGGGGTGACCATGTCAAGCAGAGTCCTGGGCTGGGCTGGCCCCTCCAGGAACTGAGCTGCTGGGGCTCGAGCCCCTCACATGCAGGCTGCTCAGGCAGGCATGTCCCTAGCTGCTCCCATAGACCCACCCCATGGCGGGAGCTAGTGGGGTCTAGGGGCCGCTGCCTCTCAAAGGATTGAGTCAGGCACGGAGCGCTCAGCTGCCCCTCTGCTGGAGGGTGGTGCAGGGTAATCCCCAGGCAGGTGCTGGCCTCTAGCACAGCTCCTTGCACTCCGGCTGCGCCTCCTGGAGGCCCACCCAGCCCTGGGTGGGAGGTGGCCCTGACCCTAAGGCTGCTCTCCCTCTGCCCCAGGGAAGCCCTGCGCTGGACGCTCTTCACCATGCAGGCCACGGGCCACGTGCTGCTCGGCACCTCCTGTTACATGCACCAGCTGCTGGACGCCACCGAGGAGCAGAAAGAAGAAGAAACCTCGTCTCTGCGGCACCTCCCGCCCCTCCCTTGTAGGAAGATGCTTCAGTGAGGGTCTGCCCTGCAACAGCCTGGACTCGAACCATGACCCCCACATTCCCTTCCCCCCACTGCTGCATCCGCCTGGGAGCGAGAGGCAGAGAGTGGGCACGTCGGCACTGCCTGGACCCTGGCGAGGAAGGCCCCCGTGCAGGCTCCTATGGGCCGCCAGGCTGGAAGCCCAGGACCTCTCCCTTGTGCACTTTGCCTTCTGCCCAGGTGTGACGGCCTGGCAGAATCAGCCCAAGCCGTCCTGCAGCTGGTGACTGCGAGGGACTTGCCTGGTGTGGTTTTTCTGCTGCACCCGGAGCTGGCCTGGTTCGCTGCAGCTTGTTTGTACCCCAGACTCCTCTCAGCCTTGTAACGGGCGGTCTGCTCCTGTGTAAATATATTTATTCACATTAAAGATGGTCTATTAGAGCTGACAGCCTCCTGCTTGTTCATCTTCCTCCCCCAACCTTTCTCCTGTCAAAGGGGGTGTAAGCACTGAGGTGGCCTAGGCTGGGCTGGCCCCTCGGACAGCTGAGTTGCCCGGACCTGAGCCCAGCCCCTTGCACCCATGTTAACGGTGGGAGGCGCTACAGCCACATGGCTGTGCTAAGGAGTGATGTAGGCCATGAAGTGGTGACTGCAGAGTTCAGTGGCTGAAGGTCTGTTCATGCACCTCCTGGAGAACAAATTACTCCTGGATTCTCCAGAGCCACAACCCCTGCTGCCTCAGTTCCCCTGTCAGAGGGGGTTGCTACAGGGCTGCATTATGGCCCCCACTGGGGAAAACTATGCAGGTGGCCACCAGTGAGCTTTACCTCCGGCAGACCTGGAGCCCAGAGCTCTGCCCTCTGACGGCCAGGGTAGGGGAAGCTTTTTTGGGTGAGTGGCACTTGAGGAAAGAGTCAATGTGTGCTGCGCCCATTCCTGCTGCATTGCTATTAGCAGGCAGGGGCCTGTGTGCTTGGGATTTCTTTGAAGGTGTGGCAATGCAGTGCTAAGCATGTCACTCTACCAGTAGATGTCCTGGATGTAGGGACAACTGTGCCACCTCTGTAACTGGCCTCAGCCAATTGTTGTGCTTAACCACAACTCCATTGTAGCAGGGTTTATGGCCATACTTCCCACCCAGTGGGGGATGCAGAGTCCAGCCCATGGGGGGGGGGGAGGGAGTGGCACCTGGCACCAGCCTCACCTCCTGGGGAGGCAGAGACACTCACCCCCCCCATCTCTAATGTAAAGTGGGGGGACTGCAGGTTTATGGGCTGGGGACAGCTCTGAAATTGCCCCTGCAGGGGATTCCCTCAGAAGCAGACTCTCCCCATGCCAGAGTTAAGGGGATTTTGCCTCTCTTCAAACTCTGACATTATTTACAGCGAGCTGGGGGGAGCCTCATCCCATTCTGGACAAGCACAAAGTAGCCAGAAGCCCCGTTGACAGGCCGGCAGCTGTTTTGCCAAATTGGTGTGGAAACAGTAGACCTACTCCTGCATCAATCCGCAAACCTGCGTCTTCTCTCCCCGCTGCACCTGCCTCGCACTGGCTCGCTCAGCGAGTAGATGTGCGGCGAGGGGGAGCATGATTTCAAAAGTTATCCAGCTTGATAATCCTTGGCTATTTGTGGGGTAAGTGAGAGTTTGTCAGCAAACAGCCATCACCCATTGGTCTCAGACAGGAAGCCGCCTTTCCCCTTCCCTTCCCTGTGACTGGGCGGACATGGAGGGAATTATGCTTTCCAAAATGCTCACCCACTGAGGCAGCTGCTGTCCCCTTGCCCAAGGGCTGGGGTAGCCACTTTGAAAGAAGGTAACATTCCTTGCAATCCTGCCCTCCTATTGTGCAGAAGGGGGTGGTTAGACCACCTGGGAGGGGGGGAGCCTTAGGGGGGGGGAAGGAAGGAAAAAATCCCTGGTTTTACCACTGCAGCTGTTGTCTGCACACAAGATTTCAGTGTGGTTTCAATCTGAGGTGAAGCGCAGTGCTGACATCAGGGGCGTACAAGGTCTGAGGCCTCATCCTACTTCTCTCCAAGGATCCTTCTAACAAACCAATTAATAGATTTCTAAATTCTGCCCCCCAAATTAGTATGTGTATCTCCTACAACAGCCAGAATCGCTTCTCCACATGGGAAACTGAACGGTGGAGCCAGCGCTGCCAGCTAGAGAAACAGACTCCCTCAAAAGGCTATGCTGGCAGAGGAGGGGTGGCAGGGATCTCAGCAGGTCATCTAGTCCCACCCCCTGCTCAAAGCAGGACTAACCCCAGCTAACAGCCTTGTGCCTCACACTCATTCCCCACTGGTAGGGCCAGGGCCACCTACACTTTTCATGTCAACTCAAGCCTTCTCCTAAGAGTAGACTGCACTGCCTGCCGTCCAACACACAGGTTTAGGTAGCAGTGCCTGTCCCTGGTGGGGGAGCTCCTGAGAGGGGTCATGAAGCACCCCTTGGCCAGGAGCTGTGGCAGGCCAGTAAGCATGTTCCGGAACCAGGGTGTTTCACTCTGTCACTTGGAAAGGGAGCCACAGGGGGTGAGATCACAGGTGCAGCTGGGCCATCACCCAAGGGATAAACCAGGCTATGAGACACGCGGCCTGGAAGCACTGAGGGAACTGCTCATCCAATCTGGGAGCAAAAGTACCCCCGTGGGACAGAGCTGAACCTGCACAACCGGGCTAGCCCCTTCAGCCAACTTGCAAACTTTTTTTTTTTTTTTTAAACAATCAAACCCGAGCATAAGAACTGACTAAAAACCCCCGCTGAGTACAGAGTAAGTGAGGCAATCTGCTCATGAAGGGTTTTTTAAAAAAAACCCCAGCAGTTAAATTTGGCTGTTGCGCCTCAGTCCCTCCGCTCTGTTCATGAATCATAATTATTCACTCAGCGCAAGTCATCACTCCTGGCCCATGCTCAGTGTCTGGATTCCAAGCGTAATTGGTAATGCTGTCAGCGAGCCAGGCAGAATGGGGCTGGCAGATTGCTATGCTGGCAGCAGAAAGGGGATTGAGCTGGGAGTAAATTGGCATGTGACTCAGAGCAATGGCAAACAGCGAAGGCACCTCTGTCATTTTAATATAGTCCCCAAGGCGCTAGGTGATTCACAGGGCTGAACTGGGGAGCCTCTAGCACAATTGGGCCTGTGATTGCATTTTAAACTCTACTGGCAGGAACTGGCTGAGCCATCTCCCGGGTGGATGGCCCACGCTTCCCGCCAGCAGCAGCAGACCACGCTCTGTCTGAGGACTCTTTCCAAGTGGGCAAGAGAGACACAGGAGATTGCTGTTAAACAGGGAAATATTTATGCGGTTTCCATCCTACTTCACATGGGCACCGCCTTCTCCCTGGTCACATTCCTCCTTTTAGAACTGTTTGGATGGGGGTAGCACAGAGGCATCCCCTCCATTACGCTAGGTGCTGTACGGCCTTACTGCCTACAGCCTACCTTACTGCCTACAGCAGGAAATTCCTTATAATTACAAAGTATCAAGGTAGTTTTTAAAAAAAAACTCCTGCCATTCATCTCCTGCACCGTACCCCTTTGACTGTGAACTTGGGCACAGGGACTGGAGTTTTCATAGGGTTTGTCCAGCACCAAGCACTTTAATTGCACAAGCCAATACAAGGGATCTGCCCCCATTACGGGTTTTGTGATGTTATGGTACTCCCAGAATGTGGTGCTGCCCTGAGACACGCTGAAATCCACATGAATGGCTCCTTTTTAACACCAGCAACTGCTGCCTGGTGGGGAGAGATTTGTTCTAGTTTCACTGCAGAGCCACTCCCTGGCAGCAGCCTCCCCCAGGCCCGCAAGTGGTGTGGAGAGAAGGGGCATGCTGAGCTGGCTTTCATGGAGAGTGCTTGGTTTCCCGACAGGTGTATGTGAACAGATGCAAGGCTGCGACACACTGGCCCAAGCAGAGACGGGGGCTTTTCCTCCCACCCTTGCAAATCAACACTTCGGCATGACTCCGGCGGGCTGAGAAGGTGGCATACGTGCCCAGACCTGCTACAGCTGGGACATGACGAAGACACCCATTGGCCCAGAGGGGACAGTGGAAAAGGCACCCTAGCCACCTTCTCCAGCGCTCAAGTAGATAGTCAGCTCTGCCTAGCCCAGTGCAATCGCTTCTGGCTGCTGTCTGCTGGCAGTAAGGCTCACTCATTCCCTTGTTGGTGCTGAGCCGGCTAACGATAATAAATGCCCCCAGCCAGAATGTTTTATCTAATCCTCTCTGCCGCCCCTGGTTGTAGCGCACGGTCTGCAGCGGCTGGGACAGAATGTTATAGCTAGCCTGGTGAAGCTCCCAGCAATAAATAAATTGCAGTTCCCCACCCAAGTTAATCAAGGCCCACAGTAGCAACACGGCCTTCTGCGGAGACAGCCTGGGGCTTGTGAGCGAATGAAGACGGTACTCAAAACCCCCGAGTTACGCTTCCAAGTTGAGCCAGAGGGAGGAAGGCAGCTCCCGCCTGTGCAAGCTGCCACTCAAGATGAACTGCAGTGCACCAAGCGCCACTCTGAAGGCGACCAGGTGAGCACAATCAGGTCTGGCAGCTCAGACACTTGGGACCGACGGCCCCTGAGCCAAATTTCTCCGGGGCTAGCTGAGACGGGGAAAACAAGCCATGCTGAAGGCAGCTTTTGCAATTGAGGATCTTGTTTTCGGTGTACTGCCCCTTCCCAAAAACCTGGCTGGCTGCAGGCTGGAGGGGGGGGCTACACGGTGGGACTTTGCTTTTGCTCTTCCCTGCTGGGTTTCACTTCGACTGAGAGGACACGGCTGTTCTTGCGAACACAGTGCGGCCAACACCCAGCCTTCAGGAAATCGCGAGTCAGGCCCCAAACGCCTGAGATTCCAAACAGTTTTCAAATCTTTTTCTTTGCTTGCTGGGGGAATGGGCCCGTTACTGTGGGGAACTTTCCTTGCTTACACACTACCCCGGTGCAGTTGGCTAGCAAAAGGATCCGAGTCCCTGCTCCCACTCTCTTTACCCAGAGGCCCACCTGACCTCAAGGGCTCCCCTCCCACTCTCCTGTGTGGTGGGGTCCTTGTAACCCCGACAAGACTGGGCCCAGGATTCCGGGATCTCAACCGCCAATCTTGCCGTGGTCCCTTAGGGCAGGGGCTAGGGTGTCCTGGTCCTGGTTCTCCCCAGCTGCTCACCGCACCTGGCTCCAGACGCCTCCAGCCCCAGCTCCTGCTCAGTGCAGCTGTGCTCAGCTCGGCTCTCTGGGATGCCCCTCTGGCTCTGCTGCTGTGGGCCAGCTCAGTTCAGCTCCCTAGGCTCCTTCTCTGGCCTCCACGCCCAGCTCCAGATGGCTCCAGCCCCAGCTCCTGCTTTGCTCTGCTCGGCTCAGCTCTCTGGGATGCCCCTCTGGCTCTGCTGCTGTGGGTCAGCTCAGCTCAGCTTTCTGTGCTCCTCTCCTGGCCTCCCAGCTGCTGGCTGCTTTGTCCTTAGCTCTGCCCACTCTGCCCAGGCATAAATAGACTCCAGTTCACATGGAAGGCTGGGCTCCCCCCACCCTCCTGGCTTCCTCATTGGCCTGCCTGCCCTGTCAATGAGGCTGACCTGAGTTGCCCTCTCCCCACTGACCCTGGGGGCTGTCTCTGCTTTAGGGTCCTGCTTACCCAAGAGATGCCAGCCACAAAGATCCACTCTGTTTCAGTAAGGGGCTAACAGACTCCTTACACAAGCCTTCGTGGTACAGGTGGGTCATGTTTTTTCAGCATCTCTTTGCAGGGCTAGAAACTGGTTTTTTTTAAAGAAAGCCAAGATTTTCATATATGGTCACGTGACTCCAGGAGCTGGGGTTTTAGGGAAAACACCAAATATCACAAAACTCGTGATAAAAATCACTGGAGCTGGCACCATTATGTACCACCCAGAGAAAGCCAAGCGGGTACACTTTCTCCACTACATACAGAGCAGCCTGGGCCCAGCAGCCCTTTTATGAAACAGGGCCCTATACACCTTGATAGGGATTTAAACAGTGAGCTGTTAAATAAATAAATAACCCTCTGCATAATTTCTATATTGATTGCAATCATTCTTAATACCCATAGAATTCATTAGTGAATCAAATCATAGAAATGTTGGGCTGGAAGGGACCTTAAGAAGTTATCTAGTCCAGCCCCCCAGGCTCAGGTAAAACCAAGGAAACCTAGGCCATCCCTGACAGGGGTTTGTTGAACCTGTTCTTAACAATTTCCCAGGGTTCCATAATCTCCCTCAGAAGCTTATTCCAGAGCTTAGTTATCCTTGTAGTTCCAAAGCTTTTCTTACTGTCTAACCCAAATTTCTCTTGCGGCAGATTAAGCCCGTTACTTCTGGTCCTGCCTTCAGGAGACATAAAGAGGATGGTGATCAATTGTTCTGCATAACAGCCCTTACCATAGTTGCAGACGTATCAGGTTCTCTCTTGGTCTTCTTTTCTCAAGACTGAACATACGATAAAAGTTTTAGAAAAACTGGGTGTTTGTTCCTCTCCTCTGGAGGGCAGGACAATTACCTCCCGTGTCTTACATGCAACACTCCTGCTAATACACCGCAGAACATTATCCTTTTTTGCAACTGCATCACACTGATGACTCATATTTGATTCGTGATCCATTATAACCCGTGCTTAATTTGTGCCAGGGCTGAGCTCCGGCACTTCTCGGCTTGCCATGTCAGTTATGAAAGTAAAAGGTTACTTGTGCCCCCCGCACCACTTTCGTTACAAATTAAGCACTGACTATAACCCCCCCTCCCCGATTCTTTTCAGCAGTATTACCACCTAGCCAGTTATTCCTCATTCTGCAGTTGTGGATTTGATTTTAAACTGCCTTCGTGTAGTACTTTGCACTTATCTTTAGAATGATAAACATAACATCCCTGCCATAGAACTCTAAAGGCTGGGATAAAAATCCAACATACATTTGAACGTGCTGTATTAAGTTCTAGAGGATTTTTCTCATGGGGCCTAAACAGCCCAGACCAGACAATCCCACCCTACCAGGAAAAAAATCAATCAATCAATCTGCTGACAAGGTTCCTCCCAGGACAGCTGAAAGGTAGCAGGGGATGAGAACATCACAGTGTAGGTGGTCAAAGCTCTGCGCAAACATTACCTAGTTAATCCTAATTAATCATCCAAGCAACGCGATGCGTTGCCAGAGTAAATCAATGAGCCACAATACACGCGAATGGCGTTGGCTTAATCTCCTGCACCAGCCGTCCTGCTGGCAGGTCACCGAGCGGGTGGCAGGCGGCGATAACGCTTGAGGCGGTGGCGGGTGTAGGGAAACCCTTGTTCTCTCTGCGGAAGAGGCGTATCTAGAAGTGACAGGCTACCAGCCAGCCCCTTCACGGAGAGAGACAGACGGACGGGCAGGCTCACACCATGGCGACGGGTTGGACCGCCACTGTGATCTGCTTCTCGGGGATGGTGGGCCCCCTTCTTCTGCTCTGGTTTGGCTGCTACGTTCTGGGGGCTGGAGGAGGCCGCGGGGTTCTCGATACACAGAGAGCCCAGTTATCACACTAGGGCAATGAATTACGAAGCGCTGGATTTCCTCTCCCCTGATGGGTCTGAATTCATTTCCCATCCCTGGCCGAGCTGAGTCCAGAACGGGCAGCCTGCATTACCGTCTCTTTCCGATAAGAACGTCAGAACGGCCCTACCGGCTCAGGCCCATGGTCCATCTAGCCCCGTAGCCGGTCTTGTGGCACAGTGGCAGTTGCACAATAAAAAGCGCGTTCTCGCTGGCGTTGCTGATAGCCCCGGCGTCGGCTGGAGGAGGAGGGGGGATCCCAGCTTGATTACGCGGAGGATGCGCTGCAGGCACAGTTTGAGGATTCTAAGATCATCCTCATTTACACTGGCTCCATTTTGTACCTGGCCCAGCCCTGCTACACCGGTCAGTTTCATCCTGTCTGTTTCTACTGGGTATAGCTGCCTGGTTCCCCCGACCCCTCCTCTCCTGGGCAGATTTAGGGCTGGTCTGTACGACTGTTTAGTTCACAGCAAGTTGGGGTGTAAATCGACCCCACATGAGCTTGTGGCACGCTAACTGTCCCTGTGGACCCAGCTGTCGTGTGCGAAACGTTCCCTAGCGCACTTTGATCCACCCTGCTTTGAAACAGGAGCCGCAACATCCAGGAGTCGGGTCGTGAACAGGTGTCTTGGGGTTACAACCCCTCTTCTTTTCCCATATTGCTACCTGGGAGGAGGATCCCAGCCAAATGGACCCGGTCTGGAGAAGGCTGAGAACCACTTCTCTAGGGGGAGGAGTTGGAACTTGGAAATAAATTCAAGGCATGGTGCAGATCAGTGGTTGTCAACCAGGGGTCTGCGTATCCTGGGGGTACACAGAGGTCTTCCAGGGGGTACATCAACTCATCTAGATATTTGCGACAGGCTACGTAAAAAGCATTAGCAAAGTCAGGACACACTAAAATTTCATACAGACAATGACTTGTTTATACTGCTGTATATACTGTACACTGAAACGCAAGTGCAGTATTTACATTCCAATTGATTTATTTTATAATCATAGGGTAAACAGGAGAAAGGAAGCAATGTCTCAGTAACAGTCTGCTGTGACACTTTTAGGGCTGATTTGGTAAGCAAGTAGTTTTTAGGAGAGGTGAACCTTGGGGGAACGCAAGGCAAAGCAGACTCCTGAAAGGGGTACAGTAGTCTGGGAAGGTTGAGAATCACTGTTGCAGATGATACACTACAGCTTTAATAGCGGCAAAGTCCACAGCGGTCCTAATTTCTTCAAGAGCTGCTATTAACCTGGTGCAAAGGGAGCCCAAAGAACTCTCAGGCAAAGACCACGCCTTTCCCTTCACATGCAGCGAAGAGAACGAACCGACAGAAAGCCCTGGGGAGCTGGTGTTGTCAGAAGCAATAGCTCCTCTGTTAAACATAATAATGGTGTCAACCTAGCCACACAGCTCAGGCAAAATTGCATTTGCTTTCAACAGGTCTTTGATTAAAAGCGCAGATGAACTGGTGTAAAAAGTCATTTGCAAATGCCAGCAGCCTTCCCAGGACTCATCCACGGGTCGAAAAACACAGATGCGAGAGCGCATCATGTGACAAGGCGGCAGCAGTCGCTGGTTACACTGATGTCCTCTCCTTAGAAGGCAGAAAAGCTACATTTCAGTCCAGTCAAGGTCAGCCAGCAGCACTGGGATCAAGACAGCCTGGAGGGGGAGGGAGAAGTGGGGGAGTGAGCCCTGCACCTTCTGAAGGTTGATTTGAAGACGCAATCATGCCCTCAACAGGTGTTTCCTTTCCTCATCAAATTCTCCAACTCCTAGAAACTGACAAGAGCCATTGCCATGTCGTCACTTGGTGATCTGGTGATCGCTCCCGTCATCAAGCCCCTCTCCCACCCACCAGCAGGTGCCTTGATCCAGCACCAGCCATAAAATGACAAGGAGCATTCACAGGATGGACTTCCCACTTCCCAGCTACAGCACATCAGTCACTGTGTGACGTGGAGTCCAAAGGCCTGGGAACGCTGTAATCAGCAGGTCTTGTTGCCTGGATCAGAGAGCGGCTGCTGGGTAGAGTTTAAGCCAGTTTAAGGAACAAAAATGGGCCACTGACACCCGGGAAAGACTTTAAAACCACTGCAGCTTGGAGACTGTGCTGCTTCTCCATTTGCCATGTTCCTGGCTTTCCCCAGTTAGTGAGGATCATTTGCTAAACCAGGATCTTTGTTACAATAAACTCAGGGGAAGCAGCAAGAGCAGATGAACTTCTAAGGACAAGTGTTTTAAAACATGGCCTCTGTTTTTGCACACATGCACGCATTTCTTGTCAGTCATTTGCACCCAAACCCACAGAACTGACAGCTGCAGCCAGATTTTGAGAACTCTGTGCAGCTAAACACCTGCGCGCTTCATTGACACATGCAATCACAGTGATTGTGTACACCAACAACCCAGTAACATGTCGCGGTAGCTAGTGGCATATGCAAAAGAAGCAGACAAACGCACTTGAATTTTTGCATGCACAAATTTGCCCACGGTTTAAAAAAAAAAAAAAAAAAAAAAAACCCAAAACTAATCCCCCCCCCCAAGATGACACGCTTTATTTGCAGGTGCACACCTCATGAAAACAACATTTGGGTGCAGTTTCCAGTCACAAGGCTGGTGTGCGCAGGTCAATTGATGGACAGGCAATTGCAATGTGAAAATTAGAGACACGGCTGTCAGCCTTTTGAAAATGGACCCTTACAGAATGAAGACTCTGTTATGCAATGATCCCTAATAATAATCAGAAAGCAAAAGAAAGGAAAGAAAAGAAAATGAGGGAACATGACAGGGAGGCTGAATTGTCTCAAAGTTGAATGCTTTTTAAGCTTCCCCACGAGGCATCAGTGGGTGTTGCTGATTTTGCATTTGGAAGCTGCACAGCAGAAGTGATCAGTAAATGGAAAATTGAGCTAGTCGCTACTGCGTAAAGCTTCCCCACTGAGCTGAATACCCAGGGCGCGGACGTGCGGGAGGAAGGCTGGCAATGTGGAGTACCAGGAGTGAGAGAGAGAGAGCTGGGACGCGACTGGGGTGGGAATAGAATGGATAAAACACCATTCCAAATATAGACAGAGAAGAAACCGGGGGCTGGGGGAAGGGTTTGCCTTTCGTGATGCGTGTAGTGCGACAGAAAAATAATTATAATCAAGTTCGGGAGTTGTGAAATAATCCCCTCGTCACCTTCATTACACCACATTTTATCAGGGACATGTAATAAACTCTCCCTATATTTCTCCAGCTCTCGTCAATGAGCTAACCCGTCTATGCCCCAAACACGAGAACCAAAGCCTGAGCATTATCCTACATTCTCTGTCCCACTCCTCCTCCGTGGGGTTGGCTTCCACTGGCTGGCTTGGTGGGAGCTCTCTAGGGCAGGGAGAGGGGAAACTTGCCAGGAGAGGCTGCCTTCATTGGTCATGGCATCAGCAAACACATGCTTCTCGCAGCCTGATCTGCAGGAGGAACATTGATTTAATATATTTAGATTTCACAGAGTTTGAGGTGAGAAGGGACCATCTGGTGTGACCTCCTCTATATCACGGACCAGCACGTTTCACCCAGTTTACCCCTCTCTTGAGTCCAACGACTTCAGTTAGGCTAAAGCATTTCAGTTCTCAGGAGATGAAACGGTATCTGATCCCTGCAGCATGAGATGTGATTACTGTCATTGTCTAAATGCAGAGCTGCACGGGTTATAAAGCACACAGAGGGCAATGCAGGTAATTCTGTTTTCCCCATGACTCAGGAAGGAAGGGAAATCCACTTGATCTCCTACAGCAAAGAGATGCTCTAAGGAAGCTGTTGCCATACAAACCAAGATTCTCACTTCAAAGGCATTTTTGCTCAGCCTCTGGCAGTGCAAAATAAGAACCATGCAACAGCTCAGAGACAGAAACAAGAGGCAGAAACTTACAGCAGCTCCAACTCTACTCTAGATCTAGAATTTGGGGCTTGGAGCAGGATCTAAAATTTGACATGAGACATTCTCCCATCCCTACGCAAAGCAGCTGGAGTGAACATGCTCTCCTGTGTGGACAGCTTTGCAAAAAGCATTGTCGTCAGACCAGCTAATCTGCTGGGCATTAAAGATCAATTTACTGCTTTTTCTTTTTAATTCATTAGGTTTAAGAAGAGAGCGAACCGATCAGCAATCGATTACGTTTCTTCTCTTTGGCAGCATTTCAGTTGTTACCCTGGTTACTCTTACAACACAAGGGTCGCTTTCCCCATTCAGCTTGGCTCAGAGGGTCTCTGCTCTGTAAATTATGCAAAAAGCTGCTTCTAGCAGCTCACCCAGGGGGCATCACTCTTCTAGAAATGCTGCCCACAAACCACTTTGGCTCAGATCATCAAAGATATGTAGGTGCTGAATTCCCATGAAGGTCAATGTGAGTTAAGTGCCTAAAAACCTTTGAGGAGTTGGGCCTGAGTGCGGCAAGCCCAGCCCGGAGAACAGGATGAGAGACTCAAAGCAGACAGCATGGAGGTGATAATGGTGGGCTGGGGAAAGCAACTGTGGGGGACTGCTTGGGTTATATTGGCCCTTCCCCATTACAGCGCTCAGGGAATCAGCGATGATGGTTCTCTGGCATGGGCAAACACCGGTATCTTCCACTGTTGTCTACGGCGGTGTTGTAGCCCTGCTGGTCCCAGGGTAGGAGAGCTATTCCCTCACACGCCCTTGTCCATGGGCAAACATACCGTAGGGATGAGGGTCAGATGTCCAGTCTGCAACCTATCCATAAGCCATGGGTATCTCCAAGGCATTACTGGTGTCAGTAACTGCACTGGCCGTCAGTCCATTAAAACGACTCTCTCTCTAGCACACCCGGGGCTGTGCATGTGCCTTGGTCATTTAGCAAAAGGAGGACGCTGGGGAGGGTTTTTGTTGACCTCGAGGGAGGACTGCAAAGCCTCCCTGCTAGCTGGACTCAGCATAGATGGAAAAGAGATCGGATTTGCATTCACATTTCTCCATTTCACTCTCTCTCACACACAACAATTCAGCGCAGCCAGGGCTCCAGCAGGGAGTCGGGCCCCCGCGGGATCATGTGTCCTGAGAAAAGCTTCCAGTCTGTCAAAGCGTCACCCACGTCTTCCATGTCCATGGTGCCTGGAGAAGGGATCTTGCCCGGTAGCCTTGCCCGGAGCTAGCTAGGACCAGAGATACTTTGAGACGAAGTGGAAAATTTTCAAAGACACCAAGCAAAATTCCATGGAAAGTTTGCCCTTTGGAAATATTTTTATTATAAATATTTCTCTTTAAAAAATCCCAGGAGATCTCAAACGAACAAACTCACCAAGACATTGTTTGCACAAAGCCAGGTCAATTTGCAGAAATGAAACAAGTCAGTCATCATTTAAAGAGCCCAAATTGCTACCCAATTATTAAAGGAAAGTGACAGGATCTTTGTGCCCTCTGCTGATCTAAGTAGGACTGTACAATTATTCTACTGAACAAAAACCACCACGGGAAGTTGCTGCATTGACTGCATTGTCCAGAGCATCAGTAAACAAAGCAAACATCTTCAAGTAAGCAGCGCGCCCCACTCTGCATGGGTGTCTGTATGTAGAACAAGTGAAAAACGTGCAACAGAGATTTTCAGGGTAAATTTGCAGCAGCATGGGCTGGAGAAGAGAAATTTGCTCACTGTTCGTAGATTTCTGATACAGCCAGACAAACCCAGCCAGCCTCCCTAAAATATCTTTAATAGGATCAAATGGGCAAGGGGTACCAGAGACTTTTTGTATGTGGTTTCCCTTCACATTGGACCAATATGCCCTTGACTGTCGGGCGGGGGGGGGGGGGGGGGGGGGGGGGGGGGGGGGGGAGTCTCCTGCCAAAGAAAAAAGCCTCCATAAAACATTCAGGGAACTTGCTTACAGGTTAAGAGGCAGCAAGGACATTTATTAAGCATTTACAGCTCTTCTAAGAAATAGACATCTGCCTGTGGCAGTGAGCAGGCTTCCAGTTAGCTGCTGAACATTAGATTGGTGCAGAAAAGAGATGGAAAGACAAAGGCAGTGTAAGCAAGCAGAGCTGGAATGATCACTGCCAAGTTAAAACAATAGACGTGTTTGCACTGGGAGAGCCTGCAGCTTGATGGCATTTTGAAGAGGTGAAAGGAGGGAGAATTTGCTGATCTCCCAACGGCTTCCTCTGGAGATGAAGGAATCATTTTGTGTCACTCGAGTGTCAGGGTGTCACCTGCTAGCTAGGGCTGAATCATCAGTTACACTCACACTGCACAGAGCACAGACCTCGGGGTGCTGTGCAAAGAGGTGTTAGCTCCCCATGCACATTCCCTGGATCCTTGTGGAGTGCTGGGCAACCATTTCCCGAGCTAGGAAAATAGGGCCAAAAAAAAAAAAAAAAGAAATCACAGGCAAGGATTGTCCAAGTCCCAGCTCTTTTTCTCCAGTCACGCCATGAACACTGGCAGCAGGGAACATAGCCTCCTACATTGTGTGTCTGCTGCCGGAGGATCCCGTTATGCTGGGCGGCTTTTGGGACAGGTTATTACCCAGTGGCACAGTGCAAAGAGCGAACGGAAGAAATGCAAACTCTCAGATGAACAAAAATCTCAAGCCTGCCTGTTTTAACGGCGTCCGTTTCTTAACTCGAGGGGCTGGTGTGCAGGGCTGCATCAGCGTTCGGGGAAATGGGATTATAGGATCAGAAACCATCTATAAGGCAGTGGAAGAGACTGGTTTATGGCTTTCAGTACCCCACACTGGAGCTGCCTGAGCAATTTTCTTTGAAAAGGTTGGGGGTTTTTAATGATTTTTTTAAGGAAATCACCATTTTTGTTTCAGTCGGAATGTTTCGGGTTTCACTGTAACAGCAAGCACACTTCTCAGGTCCTAGCCTAATTTTGTTTTCATTTCAGGTTTTGAAAAAAACACCAAAATTTTCTTTTATCCCCCCTCCTTGGAGGCTTTGAAAACCAGAAAATGTACCTCCAAAAGGGAGAAAAGTTTGAGGTTCTTCATTTAAAACACCAAACATTTTTCCTGGGAAATTCTGAAGGGGGGAGGAGGGGGCAGAGGATTTCAAAATATCCCATGAAAAATAACCTTGTTCATCCAGCCCAGCTCCCCACTCCTCTAGCTGCGTTCATTGGCCTCTGGAGACAGGCAGATTCATAGACCTTACGAAAGCTAGGAAAGCAGCCCCATAAGCATGAATCATTTTGCACTGGGGATGTCCCAGGCTGTGGGCTTTGCCCCGCATAGTCTGTTTCACCTTCTCCCCAGCCTCCCTACAGGTTAGCAGTGGGGAGTCTTCACCGTCTTAGGAAGTCATAAGAATCCTCCACCTAGCTCCTTGCTTCCCCAGAAACCCACTCATGGCGGTCTTGCTTGGTTAAGCCATTTCCCCCGGCAGAGGCACCTTTATCTGCCAGGAGATGCTGCTCCGGCATCCGGTCAGGAAATCAACCACCGCACAACACAAGGCCAGTTATTGCACCCGGCTCTGCAGACACTAGGCCCTGCCGACAGAAGGACATTTGACAGTAACGCTGAGATCTCTCCGCGCACACCACAGGCAGACTCAGACTTTACGGCCAGAAGGGATGACCGTGATCATCTAGTCTGACCTCCTGCACATCATGGGCCACAGAACCTCACCCACCCAGGCCTGCGAGAGACCCCTAGAGACGCTGGCTGAGTTACTGACATCCTCAAAGCCTGATTTAAAGCCGTCAAGTTATAGGGACTTCACCATTTACTCTCGTTGAAATCAGCAAGTGACATGTGCCCAGGCAAAAAAAAACCCCAGGCCTTCTGCCAATCTGACCCAAAGGGAAATTCCTTCCTGACCCCAAATATGGCTGAATTAGACCCTGAGCATGTGGGCAAAGCCCACCAGCCAGACACCTGGGAAAGAATTCTCTGCAGTTACTCCAAGCCTCCCCCATCTACTGTCCCATCGCCGGCTGTTGGAGATGCTTGCTGCTAGCAGTCACAGATGGGCTACAACGGCGCATGGTCCATCTCCTCGTACCATCCCCTCCGAAAACGTATCAAGCTCAGTCTTGAAGCCAGCTAGTATTTTGCCCCCACTGCTCCCCTTGGCAGGCTGTTCCAGACCGTCACTCCTCTGACAGTTAGAGACCTGCATCTAATTTCAAGCCTAAACGTATCGATGGCCCGTTTATATCCATTAGTTCTTGTGTCAGCACTGGCACTTCATTTAAGCTCCTCTCCCTCCATCGGCGTTTCTCTCTCTGTGTGTTTAGCTGTTCACCTAAGAGGCATTTCTCTATTTCAACCCCACCAAGCGCCATCACTTTAGAGATGTTGGAGAGCTTTTCATCCTGAGCTTTCACCTTGGGCTTCAGACACTAACTCGTTCATCCCCACAGCACCCCAGGGAGAGAAGGGGAAACTGAGGCACAGAGAGGGTCTCCATGAAGGATGGGCAGGTCTGGGGGTGAGGGCAGGGGACAGGGAGTCAAGAGAGCTGGGTTCTGAAGTTCCAAGTCTTCCACTAGGCAAGTCACTCAGCCTGTCTGGGCCTCACTTTACCCATCGATGGGTCAGGCACGTAGGGGGTCTCAGCTGGGAGACGCTGTGTGAGAGCTCAGTGGGATTATTTCTGGTGGAGGAAGGGTGCGTGTAGGGGTGATTTAAAGGAAGCTTTGGTCCCTCCAGCAGCACGCCTTCAGAATGCCTTGCAGACATTCATATCAGCAGCCCTGCAAGCTAGGGATTTAGGCAGGTCAGCATTAATATGACTGTTTTACAGATGGGGAAACTGAGGCACACAGCAGCTGAGCCCACACAGAGAGACAATGGCATGGGCAGGACTAGCAACTCTCCCAACCCCCATTAGGCCATGCTGCCTCTCAGGAAGTGGGCAGGGTAGGTGCTTAAGAGGTCCTAGAATCACAGAATATTAGGGTTGGGAGGGACCCCAGGAGGTATCTAGTCCAACCCACTGCTCAGAGCAGGACTAACCTCAGCTCAATCATCCCAGCCAGGGCTTTGTCAAGCCAGGCCTTAAAAACCTCTAAGGATGGAGATTCCCCCACCTCCCTAGGTAACCCATTCCAGTGCTTCACCACCCTCCTAGGGACAAAGTTTTTCCTAATGTCCAACCTAGACCTCCCACCCTGCAACTTGAGACCGTTGCTCCTTGTTCTGTCATCTGCCACCACTGAGAACAGCCTAGCTCCATCCTCTCTGGAACCCTCTTTCAGGTAGTTAAAGGCTGCTATCAAATCCCCCCTCATTCTTCTCTTTTGCAGACTAAACAAGCCTAGTTCCCTCAGCCTCTCCTCGAAAGTCTTGTGCTCCAGCCCCTTCATTTCCATTGCCCTCTGCTGGACTCGCTCCAGTTTGTCTACCTCCTTTCTGTAGTGGGGACCCCAAAACTGGACACAAGGGTTTTATCACACTGTGTTGTCAAGCCCCTTGATTCTCATCCAGTCCAAAACAGCAGCGCTGAGTTTGCTTCCTCCACCGTTCAGACTTGACAAAGAGCTGGGCTGGGCTAGAAGCCCCCCCGGCCCACCTGACACAGACCAGGAAGGGGAGAAGCACCATATGACCATCACTCAGACATCACAGGGGCAGGGCAGAGCAGGATAAGACCCTACTTTCATAAACCCTCCCTTCTCTTCCTCCATTTGGGGTACAGGGGCTTGAAATGGTAACAGCTGAGCTCCCCCATCCGTTGATCTTTGGAAGGAGGAACCACGGACCCCACATCGCCTTGGACACCACTCCAGAAACCTCCCCTGCCCGCAGCGCGCGGGCTGTGCAGAGCAATTGACTTACCTCTCCTGGCTTTCTCCTTGGCCACTCCCGGAGAGCTCCTTTGCCTCTGTTTTTGGCACAGCGTCCTCTCCAAATCCCCCTCAGGCAAACAGCTCCCTTGGGCAGGGAAGAGGCAGTACCGCCTTACTCCTAAGAGCCAGACGGGCTGGGGCTTCAAAGGTCAGAGCCAGCAACAACAAGCAGTGACTTTCTTTTGTTCCCTGGGATTCAACTCTTTGCTGCCAGGCACTAAGGAGACTGGAAGGAGCCAGGTTTCAGAAGCCCCAGCAGAATGTAGCTCTATGCACTAGAGCAGCATGCCACGGCTGGCAGGCTCGAGGGAGGTAACTGATTGCAGGTGTGTCGCTGGGTGGGGGTCAGGTGCACCAAGGCCAGGGGTCAAGCCAAATTTCCTGGGCTGCTGGCCAGCTGAGGGGGAGGCTGAGCTGAGACTCGGCTGCAGAGAATTTGGCTTTTGTGGCTGAGTTTGTTTCCTGGCCTGCCTGTTAAATCAGCGCCGGGAGTCGGGAATCGTGGTGCCCAGTCGCCATTGCCCACAGGCTCCAGGGCTGCTACCCAAACAAGAACACCTCTGTGCCACCCGCCCCAGCGGTGCCCTAGCGACATTGCCTCATTGGGAGCAGAGGGCGCTCCAGGGGCAGCTCTGCACTTGATCAAGCTCTGGAGGTTGCCCACGTAGGTCACCTGCGTGCTGTATTTCAGTGAAGGGCCCTTAGTGCAGGCTAGGAGCTTTTTAATAGCCGCTGTTCCTGGGAAGGCTGAGACGTGATCGTAACCTCATCTTGACCCTCGCGCTCAGGCACTTCTGCTGCCGTTCCCCGCCTCCCACTGCGCCGGCATGCGTCACAGGTCGCTGTCATTACACTCCGGCTGAATAAAAGCAACGGGAAAGGAGTGAAGACAAAAGAAGCAGTGTGCTCTGTGCAATGGAGAGGTGCCCCTCCCCGGGAACAGGAGGGCAGCAACGTGCTCTGGAAGGGCCCAGACACGCTGTCAGCCAGAACTGAGCAGGGATTATTCCCCAGTTTGGGGGCAGCCTGGGACCCCCCTGGGGAGCAGCTGCTCGCTCAAATAGCCCTGCGAGCGTCACGGGGACAACTCGGGCCAGGAACCGCTCACCAGCCCGGGGAAAGGGGTCACCCTCCGGCCCTCTGTGACTCTGCACGCCCGTCGGACAGCCGGGGCCCTTGTGGCGTGTAGATGGCAGGGGTGCACCGCCCTGAAAAGGCAGCGAGGGCCCGGCCACGCAGGCCCTGAGTGCCATCCGCTGCAGGGGGGCTGCAGGCCGGCAACGTCCCACCCCGGCCTGCGTGTAGCTGTGTGGGTGCCGCTAGTGCTGAGATCTGGATTCAGGGCAGATCATCCCCAACGCTCGGGGGGGGGGGGGGGGGACGACTCAGAGCAGCGGCTGAGGTTTGGACCCAGGGCCGTGGCCATGGATCGGACAGGGTCCGGCGCAAGGATCAGGCTAGGGGCTGGAAGGGTTAGCAGAGGGTGAAGCCTCAGGGTGGCTCCCGCACCCAGCTCTGCCTGAGGCTGCTCCAACCCAGCAGGCTGGGGCAGAGGGCAGCTTGGCCTATGCATCGCTTTATACCCAGCTCCTCGCCAGCGGCTCTTCCTCCTGGGCACTCAGGATCCTTCTGCAGGGGGCCAGGTTCTCTGGCCTTCTCCCCGGGGAGGATTTTAACCCCACCCTTGTTCCGCTGGGCTACGGACACGTGCCTCGTCCACATGGGCGCCGCGTGGCCGACCTACTCCAGCCAGCTTTGCTGGGCCAGGGAAGGGGAATTTGCAGTTAGATTTGCCAGGAGAAAACAGAGCCCAGCTGTAAGAGCCCCTTGGGAAGCGGCAGCCTGGGGCCTGGCTCACGGCCAGGCAGCACTCAATGTAGCTGTCCCTGAAATGAGTGTCATTCCGGAGCAGCTCATTAGCCAGGTAATTAATAAGCAATCAGAGCATCCCGGAGGTGTCTGTCGCGTCAGCGCTGGGCAACAGCGACAATGGCATTGAAAATAATTGAGGTCAACAGGGCTTCTGCTGCCACTCATTGTTCGCTGGCAATGAAGGAAGCCCAAGCGGCCGCGCGTCCTTTTCACCACCCTGGGGCTTGTCACAGCCCGGGGAGCCTCTGGGCCTGGATGCTGACCCAGGCCGAGCTGGGGATAGGGCGACAGGCTCAGGCAGGGGCTAGGAGGCACGGCTGCCTGCTGTGGACCGGCTGGGGTCTCTCTGTATAGCACGTGGGCAGTGCTTTGCGTGCACCCAAAGGCTACCTGAACACAAGCAAAGAAAATCACCCACCGTGGGAGTTCTGCTGTTTGTAAAGGATTCCCAGGAAAACAGCTGGCCAGATTCCGGAGCAAGACTAAGAACTGGCTTAGAGGGTTTTAGTTCAACATCTTCCAGAACCGCTTAGAAAACCAGGCCCCCGTCAGGGTGGTTTGCAAACCCCACGGAAAGGACCTCCTTTTCTCTACCCTTCCCCGTTCACACCCCACAACACGGGCAAAACATCCTCCCTCAACCCACCCTCCCCTAACGCCGTGGTCGGTGCAAAGGACAGGGGGCTTTGGGTCACGGGACAATGTTTCAGCCACTGCGAATCAAAAACGCTCGGGGGCCTGGGAGGCTGGTGCAGCTTGATTGAGCGGGGGGACTGGTGCTGCCGTGGTGCGGGCTGCGGCAGAGTGGTTTGAAACCTGGGGAGAAGGGAGATAATTCTCAGTTAAGGTCTGTAGGTTTCAGAGTAATGGCGATGGGCCCTACTGGGCTCATCTTTCTTGGACTCGAAAGGCCTTTTCCGGAAGGGGGGGGGGGCAGCTTGGTGAATCGTCCACTGACCCAGAAAGCAAAACTCTGCACTGTGCTTTGCGGGCGGCCGCAGCAGGACGCACTCTGACAGGTACATTCAGTCCCACGCGGCTCGCCCTGAATGTTGAAGACCCGGCTGCGTTTCCCCTAGCCTGATCCAACTCAGAAAGCCCCGCCAGCTGGGGACGAAGGCCAGCTCCCATTAGCTGACCCGTCCGCCCCAGCGGGAGGTAAGGGACAGGGTTAGCGGGGGGGAGTGAAAAGCAAGATGAAATAGACATGAGCAGATGTGGACTGCTTGACCCCAGCCAGTGAAATATTAGCTGGGGGGAGAGTTTAAGGGAGACTGGGCGCAGCTTGGGCTACTTTATTTCCCGCCGGCCTCTCTGTCTTTGCTGAGCCGCGGGGGGGGGGAAGCAGAGCCCCTCGTTCAGTTTGCCACGTGGACACTTGTTATAACCGATGGGGCAGATCCCCAGCCACCTGCCTCCACAGTTCGTGCCCTCTTTGCACCCACAGCTGATTGCACCCAGGAAGGCGACATGCCCCCGTGCTGCCTGATGTGTGTGCTTAGCTGGCTCTGTGGGCCTGGGAAAGGCGGGTGGGGGGCAGTCAGTGCCCTGTGCCAGGGTGGCTGTACAAAGAGGTGGCGGGGGTGGGTAATTTAGCCCCAGCGCCTCGTTTCGGGCACTGTTACTGGTTCCTACCTGTGAGGCCTGCGCAGAGCTTCCATTCATGCTCTGGGGAAAGAGGCCAGGCCTCCGTTACTAGGCCCCCCCACTGTATTTGTGCTGCCTTGGTCCTGGGTTCTAGTCCCAGATTAGCATCAACCTCCAGCACCCCACGGAGCAGTAGCCCCCAGCCAGCCTGGTGCGTTGCTCCGTAAACAGCGAGCAGCGCTACGGCCCCGTTCTGCCAGACTCTGAGCGTCAAGAAAACGTCAAGAAAGAACGAATGTCAAGTCCCCATGAGAGCACACAGTGTCTCTCTCTCCTCTGTCACAGGCTGAGAACACAATGGCCGCTATCTCTGCCCCCGGGGGGTAGGTCGCAGTTTGAAAGGGTCAGTGCACAGGAAGGGTGCTCACTATCTACAACGTCCGTTCTGGCAGCATTTGTACGATGCATGGAGATCCTTGCTCAGACAGCATTGCAGCCTGGCATTAACAAGGAGGAAGCAGACGCCTGGCTGTGCGTTACATACCCCCTTCAGTCCGTGCCGCACGGCAGGCTGGGTCTGTGACAGTGCTGGGGTGCAGAGCCCAGCTCTTTAGCACCCGCCGGAGAGGCTCATGTTTTCCGCTCTGGCCACCCCTGATTCAAACCCTGGTGGGGGCCAAGAGGGCGGCATGGTGCAGGAGAGCGTGTTCCTGGGCGTCTCCTTCAGTGATTCATGTGGCTGAGCTGCTCCTGAAGGGATGTCCTGGAAACCCCGCAGAGGGGACCAGGAAGCAGAGGTGGCCGAGGCGTTGCTGTGACAGGCACAGTCTTGTAGGGCTGGAAGGGACCTCGCGAGGGCAGCTAGTCCAGCTGCCTGCACGCATGGCAGGACCAAGCATTATCCAGACCATCCCTGACAAGTGTCTGTCTAACCTGCTCTTAAAAACCTCCAGTGACGGAGATTCCACAACCTCCCTCGGCAAGTTGTTCCAGTGCTTCACCAGCCTGGCAGTTAGGAAACTTTCCCTAATGATCAACCCACAGCGCCCTGGCTGTAATTTAAGCCCATTGCTCCTTGTCTTATCCGCAGAGGTTAAGGAGAACAAGTTTTCTCCCCCCTCCTTGCTACAACTTTTTATGTACTTGAAAACTGTTATCAGGTCCCCTCTCAGGCTTCTCTTCTCCAGGCTAAACAAACCCAGTTTCTGCCCGCAGAGGTCGTGGTTTCTAGACCTTTAATCATTTTTGTTGCTCTTCGCTGGACTTTCTCCAGTTTGTCCCCATCTTTCCTGAAATGGGACCTGGACCCAGCACTCCAGTAGAGGCTGAGCAGCACGGAGTGGAGCGGAAGAATTACTGCTCGGGTCTCGCGCGCGACGCTCCTGCCACGGGCTGCGTCTGCCAAGGACGATCTGAGACGTGTGAAATCTCTGGCGTGGCCAGCTGTTCCCGTGTGCGGATGGTATTTTGCCAGCCTGCCGGAGCTCTTTCCTCTCGGCGAGCGGCTGCCAAGCTGGTTGGCGGCTCATCGGGCGTGCGCTCGAGCGGATTTAGCACGAAGCTGGCGGCCGGCCCAGCTGCTGCCCGCCCGGCAGCTATTTTTAAACTGTCGGTTACGGCTGACTCTTGCACGCCTTCCCCCGCGTGTGACAGGGAGGCCGAGGCATTCAGGCCACACGTACACGTGTGAGAGCTTCCCCTGGTTGCTTCGCTTCTGTGCCCGTCACCGTGGTGGTGGAGCACCTTCCAGGCGCCGGCAAGCCCCTCGGGGTATCCTTTCAGTCTGCTGCTCAGTGGCGTGGGCAGCTCAATGCCCAAGAGATTTAGGTGCTGAAGTCCCACTGAATTCACTGAGCCTGGGGCTCCAAAGCGCTTAACTCCCTTTCCCCCCTCAGGCTTGGGTGACAGCTCTTAGGTACCAGGAGGGACGGGCGGAGGAAATCCACGCTTCCAAAGCCCCACTTGGTTTCTTGTGTCGCCCCTGCCCTGTCTGCTCTGCCAGGGAAGCCAGCCTCGATTCCTCTTCTCTGCTTCCCACATATGGCTCTGCACCTTCTTCTTCCACTGGAAAACTCATGGAGGCGAGGGGCGCACAGAAATCCCAGGAGCCCAGCTCACGGTTCGATGCCCATGGTCCACCACGCCGCTCTGTCAAAGCATCTCCCCCCCCCCCCGATACCGCAGTCCTGCCACTCCTGCCCTTCCCCCCAGCTCTGCCAGCGCACCCCCTGCTGTCCGCGCCTTGCTCCCCGAGCCTGGGAGAAACCAAGGAGAAGGCTCCACTTATCCGCGCTCACAGGGTTCGCTTGCTTGAACTGGGAAGCACCCCCGCCCCCAGTGGAAGCTGTGACTGCCCAGCAAAGAGGGGCTAATCGGGAGGAAAGGGGGTGCCAGGATCTCCCCGGAATTCCCAGCTCATCGCATCTGGGTGAAAATAATCCAACAATGCCAGCCAGCCAAATCGCAGCCCCTGGCCGTGGCGGTGGGAGGTGACATGGAAAGCCACCGTGCCCAGGGCGGCAGCCCCCCGTGCAGCAAAGGCTGGAGACGGGGCAGTGGCCAGGTGCCGCCTCTGAGCAATACCTGCTCGTTGGGGCACTCAGGTGAGCTATTGCCCGGCCGAGGCGCTGAGGTCCCGGAGGAGGCGTGTGGGAAGGGGGAGAACGAAAGCTCCCCCAGCCAGGAGCTGGGAGCCGGGAAGGGAGAACTGAGGGCCGGAGGGGGCTGAAAGCCGCTGGGTTTATTTGGTGTATTGATTCGTTTAAAGGAGCCCAAGTAACAGCGTCAGCTAATGACGCGGAGCCCCTCCGTGGCTCACCTTCCTCTGCATCCCCCTCCAGGCAGCTTTCTTCACCCCGCCAGCCCTCCCGAGCCCCCCACCTCACCCGCCCAGCCCGCCCGCCACAGCGCAGCTTCTCCACCCGGCCGGGCTCGCCCCCGGCCCTCACTCCCTCCTGGCGCAGGCTCCAGCTGGGCCCCCCTGGGCCTCCCCCAGTCCTGCTCCACCTTCACAATGACGTCCTGCACGGCCTTGGCCACCTGGCCGCACAGCGCCTCGGCCAGCTGCCCCCGATCGGCCGCGGCCACCTCCTGCACGGCCCTGGCCAGGATACCCCGCAGGGCCGTTTCCACCCGGGCGTGCACGGCCCTCGTCAGCCGGCTCAGCAGGGGAAGCCTCTGGGCCTGCTGAGCCTGCTCCAGATCCTGCATGGCCATCAGCAGGATGGCGTGCACAGCCGTAGCCACTTGCGCATACACCTCTTTCAGGAGCAGCTCGCTCCCCGCCTGAGTCAGCTGGGTCTTCCTCTGGGCCTGCAAAGCCTCCCTCTGAGCTGCCGCACAGCTGGCTTGGATCTGTGCAAACCTGGCCTGGAAGCGGGCCACGGCCACGAGGGTCTGCGCGGTGTTTGCTGGGACCCGGGCAGGGGCCTGGGCTGCGGCCTTCCCCTGGGCGTCAGTCAGCACCTCTTCCCACGCCGCCTGCACCGCGTCCCAGTCAGCCCGCACCGCTTCCCAGCCAGCCTCCAGCTCTGCTCGGCCCTGCACCTCGGCCTGACTGCGGTCCAGGCGATCACGGATGCTCTGGTCCCCGGGGGCTTTGATCTGGCCGAAGGGAGCCTTCATCCACCCCTAGCAAAGAGAACAGAATGAAAACGGAGGCGTGAGGTGCCTGGCTCCTTACCTCCGCCCCATCTCCTCATGCCCCCTGTCCTCCCCCTGGCGCGGCGTCATCCCTTCGCGTCTGGGGCACCCGCTGCTGGGAGAAGGAGGCGGAGACTGCACCATGCAGGGGTTTTACTGGCCCTGCCTGGGAGTCACCCAGAGGGGGTAGTCTGCACTGTGCTACACACGACTGGGAGGGGTGCAGTCAGCCGATAGTGCAGCCAGGAGCAAGTGGGGTCGGCGCCGCTGGCAGAAGGATTTGCCCAGGACACGCCGACGTTTCCGAATGCAACCGGTTCTTGTTCACGCTGACAGGTCAGCCACTGCCAGCAAACTCAGCCCGCCAGGCCCCGTGGAATGCAGTCGATTCCCGCGCGGCAGCAAGCCCGTCCCGGGTCTGGGCGTCGGGCAGCCAGGCGAAGAGGAAACTCCGTCAGAAATTCCAAATTCACCATCCCTTGTTTGAAAAAGCAACTCAGCTGGCCTCAGCAAGCCAGCATCAGAGCAGCCTCAGACCCCGGCGAGCGCCATGGTGGCAGGAGGCGACCCGGAGCAGGGCCAGGGGAAAGCCACCGTGCCCGGGACGCCAGCCCCCCCGGCAGCAAAGTCAGGACCAGGCGATGGGAAAGCCTCAGGCTGGGTTTTGAAAACCAACTTTTTGAGGTTGCCACCGAGATTCGCCCTTGGAGCTCAGCTGCCGTGCTGAGCGCAGGAGACAGGGGTTCGATTAACAAGCACGGGACGCAAAAGAAAACGGGAGGGAGCCGGCCTGGAGCGTCGGCGGCGAGGCGTGTCTGAACAGCTTGTTTATTTGTGCCGAGGCCGAGTGGCCGGTGACATTATCTCCTGGTCCCCGCTGGCGCCTGGCTAAGCCGTCTTGAATAGGGACGCGCCGTACAGTGCTCCCACCGCCCCTTCCTTTCCTTCCTGGTCTTCCAGCCAAGCTTCTTGGTCCCTGGGGCCCAGCATGGTTTGTTCTCCCCGCCAGACATCCCCCGGGTTTGTAGCGGGTCCCGCACGGGGTTTTCCCCGGGCGTGGCTTGCTTCCGCTGAGCCTCGGCTGTGTCGGGGGCCCCCGTGGCCTGGAGCTGGCCCGTGGCGTTGGCCACCCGGCTGGGCACAGGATGGCCCTGGCTTCGCTTCTCCCTTGCCGCGTCCCACGCGGCCATGCCGGCGAGCGCGGCCTCCACCCGCAGGCCCTGCGCCGGACTCACCTCGCCCAGGACGGCCGCCAGCTCGGCCTGCACGGCCGCCAGCTCGGCGTGAGCCCGCTCGTGGCTGGCCGTCAGCCTGGCCATGGCCGCGTGGAGCCGGCCCCGCAGGCAGCCCAGCCTCGCCTGGACGCTCCGCTCCATGGTGGCTTGGAGCCGCCCCCTAAGAAACAGAACGGAGACTGAGGCCCCTGCACCATTCGCTCTGACCTCCCAGCTTCCCTGAAGGCGGGGGGATAGTTCAAGGACAGTGCTGTGGAGCCTGGGGCTGGAAACCCACCAGCTCCATCAGGGCTAAGGGCTGGGCGATTTGTAGAGACCCCTCCCTGCCCGTGCGCGCGGGGACCCCGCCCCGTGGAAAGCCGGGCGGGTGCTGCTCACATCCCTGCAGCTGCCCCGGGCGGTTCTGCCGCAGCGGGGGTTTGGGGCGGGCGCGGGTGGGCCAGCCTGTTAGAGGCTGCTGGGTAAGGGTCAGAGGACCTGTCCTACACACACCCTCCTCCTCCCTAGAGGGGTCCCCGTAGACCCGGCGAGGGGCGCCCCAGTTGCTTTACAGCTGTTCCTGTCCCCAGCTTCGGGTGCAGGCCCTGGCAGTGGATTCCCCCCTCCGTGGCTGGATGGAGCCCAGCACCTGTCTCCCTGGGGGCAGCCCCCTAAACCGGCCGCCCCCAATGCTAGCCATTCACGACCAGCGTCTCCTTCTCCTGCCCCGCCCTCAGGCTGCAGGGGCGTTTGTGGCTTTGGAGCCTGCATGGGGAAACGGCAGCAGCTGGGTCTTACCAGCGTGCGCCCTTCCTGGGGGCAGCAGCAGCAGCTAGTTATGGGGCTGGCCAGCCCCTAGAATGCCCCCACTCCCCCCGTCTCTGGGAGCAGTTGCCTTCTTCTCCCCGTCCAGCCGGTGTCTCCCAACTGCCCGCTCTTCTAGAACCCGCCCGGCTCCCTGTGACATCAGCGCCAGGCTGCCGGGGCATCAGGGCCAAGAGGGCTCAAGCGGCCCCGCTCTCAGACAGTAACTCCTGGTGGTTAGAGCAGGCCACTGGCTCGGGACTCCTAGGTTCGACCTGGGAACTGAGATGCCCCCCTGCCGCCTTCCCCCACAAGGGACAATGGCACCCGGTGGGGCAGGGCTGTAGTGGACGTTGGACGGCTCAGCGCCTCCTCTGTCCACTTCGGGTGAACCTGCTGGGATTGCAGATGCGTGCACCGTCCTGACGAGGGCGCGCCAGCCCTGCTACCCTACGGGCGCGCTCGCCGCAGACGCCTGGGCCGGCCGCGGGCCTGGAACCCGGCTCCTGTCCCGCCCAGACACAGCATTTAGGAGTGCGATTAAGTCAAATTACCTGCTCTCGCCTCACCGCCTCCCCCTGGAAACACCCCAGCATTGCCCCCTGCACCCCACAGGGGTTATCAGAGGGTGAGGGAGGGGTTTTTTGCACCAGCCCCCCACCCACTCTGCTGGCATACACACCCCACAGCTCGGTACAATGTGGCGGTAGGTTTAGATTTTGGCCCTGCAGCCGGGGGTGACCTGGTCTGGCTTTGGGCCCATATGCTGCCTCAGTTTCCCCTCAGTCAACTCACCACCTCCTCTCCCACCAGCTCTCAGCACGGCGAGGGACTGGAGCCCTTTGGCAAAGAGAGCAGCAGAGCGGGACCCTGCCGCATCGGCCTGGCTGCCCTGTAACCCAACCAGCCTGGCCTTTCCTTCCTAGTCTGGGCCGAGGGCCACTGGCCGTGGGCTGGCTGGTCGCCCCCCCTTTAGCAGAGCAGGCAGCCCCCCCATCGCCTGCCCAGCAGGCCTGGCACCTCATCTCCTGCCCCCCCTGCATGATTCTTGGACTCATTCCCTCCACCTGGGGAGGGGGGCGGCGGCTCAACCTGGGGCAGGTGAGGCTAGCCCCCCCCCCCACCCGCCCACATTTAAAGGGCCAGCTCGGTCAGATGGTCAAGAGAGCTCAGGCCCCGCGTCCACACCCGCCACGCTGAGCTCAGCTGGCAAGCTAGCCCGTGGCTGTGCGCTGGCTCGCCCGCCTCCCGGCCCTCGGCTCCCTCTCGAGTGCCCCGTGCTGCAGCCCCCGTGCGCTAATCCACTGCTTCGCCAGCGTTCTGTATTTCATAGCGGACGCCCCCAAACCTCCCACCCGAGGGCTGACCACTCGCGACCCCCCCCATGTAATCACCTCGCGACCCCCAGTTTGAGAACCCAGCCCCCCCAATCGCTCAGGCCTGGCAACAGCTGCTGGGCCAGCGTCGCTGCTTTCCGGCCCTGGCAGAGAGGGGAGTCGGGCCAGTGGAGCCCGGCCTGTGGTAGCCAGCTGCGTACACCCACCGGCAGCAATGCCGAGCTGCGCCCCAAGCTGCTGCGTTCGCTTTGCATCACCCCGGCCTCCAGCCTGGGGCTCGGCCCCCCCCCCCAGCTCCCTGGCACAGGCTTATTGGCGGGCCCTCCCCAGCATCACCGTCCTCGCAGCCCCCTAACTAGAAGAGGCGCCTGTTTCTCTCTCAGCCCCCCCCCCCCGCCTTGGAGCTGCATCCTGCATGGCTGTCGCGCTCGCCTGGCATGCTTGGGCGGCTGGGCCCAAATCGCCCCCTTCGGTCACCGAGCAAGTCCGGGGCGGTTCTGCGGGGCCCAGCCGGGCAGAGGACAGTGTCTCGAGGTGTGGGGGTGGGCAGCAGCCCCTTAGCCCCTTCCACCCCCCCCCCCACATCACTGCAGCAGAGCGCTAAGGCCACATACACTGCCCTGCCTAAAGCCCCCCCCCCCGCCTGCCACCATTGCACGAGGGCCTGATCCCTACCCCCCATCCTCAGGGCAGTGCAGATCCGAGCCGTGTAGTTTTGATGGGCCCAGAAAGCGGCACAGCCCCCGTTCGCCCCGCTCTTGGCCTGACTCAGCCGCCACCCCGTGGCCAGAAACACGAACTGCCACTGGGCACGGGTGGCTGGAGCTGGCCCAGCCCTGGCCCTGGGCTTTTGGAGGCCGGGACAGTTCTCGCAGGGGCGTCCCCTGAGCCAGACCTGGCAGGCGGTGCCAGGGGGTGAGCTGGCCTGGCAGGGGGGCGGCGTGAACAGCCCAGCAGTCCCATGCCCAAGCAAACGCCCTGGTGGCTGGAGCGGTCGGACGGTTGGTTTTTTCCTTCTCTACCCAGCAGCTTTGCACAGCGATGCCCTGCACCAGACACTGGTGCCAGCAAGGGGAGCAGCAGGGGTCCAGTAGCCCACGCGGCCCGGGCGGGGACACCTGCACACGCTGGCCGAGCCCCGCTGGACACACACAGGGGAGCCAGGCTCCTTAGACATATTTATTTATGTACACACTTATACACACACACGTTCCCAAGTGTACGCTTCAGTCGCGGCTTTAGTGCTGTCTTGTTTCTTGTTCCAGCCCACATCGGCTCTACGGACACCCCCCGGGCACAGACGTGACGGGGGGCGAGAGAGAGACACACACACACACGCTGCAGAAAACCCCAGGGAACGCTGGAGAAAAGACCCGGGGGAGGGTGGCTCCAAAGAAGCCTGGGCCTCGTGGGGAGAGGGGTCTGCGAACCAGCCGCTGGGATGTCCTGCCCCACGCTCCAGGAACGGAGCAGCCAGGCACCACGGCTAGGGCTGGGCTGTACAGGCAGGCCAGCCCCCGCGCTCTGATGGGGAGCTTTTCCCTGCAGGCGGGGCAGCCCCTTACAGAGGGGGGGTAGTTTACTGACCGGTGGGGAGGGGGATATTTGTTCTCTCCTGCTAGCTCTGAGAAACCGACCTGGCTCTCCCAACAGCCTCCCCTGGCCCCCGCAACAGCTTCCACCGACTCCGCTGGGCCCCCCCATGCCGCTGGGAGCAGAATTCCACCGCCGAAGGGGCCGCGCCCTAGAAGCAGCCCCCGCGCCCAGGGGCACAGCGCCAGCGCCACTGCTGCAGACCGAGGGGGTGAGCGACGGGGCCAGCCGCACGCCCTCTCAGCCAGCAGGGAAGGGGGCGCCAAAGGGGAGAATGAGGCTGGTGCCCTCTTAAAGGATTTCTGGGAGTGAGGGACACCGGCTGGCCTAGTTTTCTGCTCCCCGCCCCGCGCCCTGTGATGTCAACACACCCCGCTAGTCCAGCGGGTTACAGCCCAGGCTGTTAATGAGTCAGCCGGGCTCAGTGGTCTCAGTGCTGTCCACCCTGGCTCTGCCACACGCTGCCTGTGTGACCTTGGGCGAGGCTCCGTGCCTCAGTTTCCCCAGCTCAAAACCAAAGGGCCAGACTGCAGGCTGGCTGCTGATTTTGAGAGGCTGGCGTGAGGCCTGGGGAGGAGGGGGCGGGAAAGAGAATCGAATTTCTGCAGATTTGCAAACCTGGAAAATCGTGTCGCCTGGTGCACCCAGCAACAGCTGGGGAGCGCAGAGTCAGCCGCGGGTCAGAATGAGACCCCCTGCTTTGGGCGGGTGTGGAGGGGAGAAGGGGATGGGGGGGGGGGGGGCTGCCTTTAGCCATATACAAAACTATATATGTCTAAAGCTCAAAACAGCTCAAACATAGGGTAGCAGGAACCCCCCACCCCCAGCGTGTGTAACCCCCAGGGGCAGCCTGTAGCCGTGGGTCCAGGGCAGGCCGTGTGTGTCCCTCTCTCGGCTTTAGCAGACACTTTCGGAGGAGCCGTTTTGACTTGCACCCTCCCCGCCCCCCGTGCAACCGGCCCCAATTCCAGCCTCTTCCCGCTCCCCCGCAGGCCACTTTCAAACCCGTCGCCGGGCCGGACGCGTGGGCGATGGCTGGAGAGCGCCCCGCAGCGCCAAGGGCCGGGCTCACTTGACGTGCTCGGCGGCGTGGGAGGAGCAGTAATACTTCTTGTGGGCGATGAAGGTCGACAGGCTGCTGAATTTGATGTTGCAGAGGCGACAGTATCTGTGGTTACCATTGGGGACGGGGCTGGGCAGACCCTTGGCGGGCGGGGTCTGCACACCCTTGTCCGTGTATCCGGGTGGGACGGCGGGCGCCAGGCCGGGCTCCCGCAGAGCCTCGGGCCCTGGCGAGGCGTTCAAAGGGCCGGCGGGCGAGACGGGCAGGCCGGGGCGGGGGGAACCTGCAGGCAGGGGGCTGCCGTTGGAGGACGAAGAGGCGGCGGGCTCCTTGGCGCTGAAGCTGTCTTTGCGGAGCCTGGCGAGGGGCTGGGGCGGGGAGGCCGCGGGCAGGGGTGGCAGGCTGCTCTCCGGCGCGCAGCCGGCCGGCGTCCTGGCGGCAGCTTGGAGCAGAGCCTCGGGCAGTCCGGGGCCTGCCACCGGCTTGGCCAGGAAGAGGCCGTGGGCGTTGCGGAAGTGCTCGATCAGGTCTCCCTTGACGGCCCCGTTGAGCGGGCAGTAGGGGCAGACGGCCAGCGGCACCTTGGCCCCCGGGAGGTGGAGGGCTTTGGCGTAGCGCTGCAGGGAGTCCACGCCGGAGGCGCAGGGGTAGGCGGCCGGCAGGGCCAGGGGTTTGGCCACGGGGGCCCCCGGGCTCACCGCGGGCACCGCTTTCTCCACCTTGACCCGCACCCCGTTGAGCTCCTCGCCCTGCCCGTCCGGGTTCTCAGCGGCACCGCTGCCCCGGCCTTTCAAGGGGGCCGGGGCGGCGCCTTTGATCTTGTGCAGCTGCTCCAGGGTGCCCGCCTGGAGGGGCGTGGCGGGGCAGTAGTACTTCTTGTGGGCCAGGTAGCCGTCCAGGCTGTGGAAGCTGATGCGGCAGGCCGTGCACTCGTGGTAGTCCGCCAGGGGCAGCAGAGAGGCGGGCAGCACCTCGCCCTGCAGCCGGGGCTTCTTGCTCAGGTCGATGGGGCCGTCGGCATCGGGGCTGGAGCTGGGCGAGGGGGCAGCGCTGTGGACCTTGGCCACGGAGATGAGCGCCGACAGCGTGGGAGGGACGTCGGGCCGGGCGCCCCCCGCCAGGGGCTCCGGGGCGCCGGCCGGGCCCCCCGCCAGCTGCTCAGCCAGGAGGTGGGCCGGTCCCAGAGCGGGGCAGGCGGCGCCATGGATCTCGTACAGCTTACGGCGCTTGCGGGTGCGGACGGGCTGGGGCAGGAAGGGGCCCTTGGGGGCGCTGGGCCGGCGCAGGGGCGGGTCGTGGCGCGAGGCGCAGTAGAAGCGCTTGTGCACCATGTAGGTCTCGTGGCGGCTGAAGCGGATGTTGCAGGCCTCGCACACCGTCTTGCTGGGGTCGTCGTCGGCGTCGTCCACCGAGCTGCTGGGGCTCTGGCTGTCCTCGCTGGCCCGGCCTGCCCCGTCCGCCTCGGGGGAGCCGGCCTTGGCTGCGCCCTCCTCCGCCTTGACGTCCGCCTTGGCCTCCGCGATGGGGCCGGGCGGGCTGGCGTCCCTCTCGGCCTCCCCTTCCTGGGAGGGCGGCCCCTGGCCTTCGCCGGCAGCGGGCGGCTGGGGGGAGAGCAGAGGCCCGGGCGCGGCCAGGCCTTTGGGGGCGGCAGGCGCGGCTTTGGGCTTGCGGGCGCCGGGCGGGCTGTCCTCGGCCAGGTGGCGGCTGGAGCAGTAGAGGCGCTTGTGGACGTAGTAGTTGTTGATGTTGTTGAAGGTGATCTCGCACTCGAAGCAGGTGGCGCCCTTGGGCACCGGGGCGCTGGGGTAGAGGGCCGGGGGCGCCACCCCGTGGCCCTGCTTGAGCCGGCTGTGCACCAGCTCCGACATCTTGGCCAGGATCTCGGAGGCCTGTGGCACCACCGCCGCCTCGTGGCCGAAGACGTACTGGGGCAGGAAGACGGTGCCGCCGGCCGTGCCCGGCCCCGGCTCGCTGGGCACCGGGCTGGAGCCCGGCGTGGGGCTGGCGAGCTCCGACTTCACCTTCACCGACGGCAGGCTGCGGGGAGACGAGGCCCGAGAAGAGGTTTCCGGTTCCGACCCGGGGCTGGCGGCCGGCTCCGCCGGGGCGTTGCCTTTGGTGGCCTCCGCCTCCCCTCCGGGGCTGTCCGCCGGCTCCTCCTTGATCCTGAGGGGTGGGGCTGCCTCGCCCGAGGAAGAGGAGGATGAAGGGCAGCCTTCCGCGGCGGGGGGTCTGGCCTCGCCGTTCTCCACCTCGCCCGCCGGGGACGGCCTGGCTGCCAGGGCGCCGGCCGGGGACTCGGGCCGTGTCGGGGCCGGGGCTGGCGCGGGCTCTGCCTCTCCCAGGATGGCGGGCAGCGGGCCGTGGAGCGCCACGTGCTGCTGGAGGCCGGCCGGGCTGTCGGCCGCGAAGCCGCAGAGGCCGCACTTCAGGATGGGGGCCCCGCTCGGATGGCTCGGACCTGTCAGAGGGCAGGGAAAGGTGGATCAGTGACAGGTCGGAGCCCAACCCCCACGGGATGACAGGACCAGCACAGCCCCGGGACATGCAGCAGCATTTCATAGAGCCGGGAGATTCTCCCCCCCTCACCCTGCTGGGTCTGGAGCGGGCAGGATGGAGCCCCCCCAACTGCAAGCAGACACCCGCGCTACCCCAGGGGCAACTCCCCCCATGGGGCGCTGGGGTTCCCACGGACCCAAGGGGAGGGCAGGGGCAAATGACCACCTACGTCGGTGGTGGGTGACTCGAGCCCGGCGAGTCTGTGCCAGCCCGGGGGTTAAATCAGTGGTCCCTGAACTTTTCCCATCATGCTCTCCCTCCTTCACCCAGTCCGCGCCGCCCAGGAGTGGGGCTGCGGTTGGGGCCAGAGCTGAGCGGGGCTGGGTGATGCTCCCTCCCCGCCCCCCGTGGTGTCTGGCTTGGGCAAACGAGGCATTTCCAGCCTGGGAATCCCATCCCCAGCCAGAAGCTCCAGCGGCTGCAGGAAGGGGCTGGACGGTGGCAAGACCCTGTCTCCACAGCCTGGGGTACGAGCCACATGGCCAGGCCGGAGAGCCGGAGTGGGCTGTGGGGGAACCAACTGGCTATGGGCCAAGCAGTTTAACATCTGCAATGATGCCTGTCAACTCCGCTGGCTCTGCCACCCTGGGCCACGCCACGCCAGGCGCCCTACCCCAGCGGGGCGACACAGCTGGAGGGGACTCACCTGGCGTCAGCGGCTTGGCAGCCGGGAGCCCCGGCCCAGGGGAATACACCTCGCCCTTGGAGCCCGGCTGGCAGATCATGTGGTTGGTCACTAAGTGGCTATACAGGATGTCCCGGGTGGTGGAGATAAAACCGCAGCTGTGGCAGACTCCTGCAGTCACGGGCGCAAGCAGAGAGGAAGAGCTGTGAAGGGTCGGCTCCCCGCAGTGGCGAAGGCACAGCCGCATGCACTGCACCGTGGCTTAGCCGCCCGAGCCCGGAGCCAGGGTCCCAGAGCCTTCGCCTCCCTCCCACCTGCCGGGTAGACATACCCACGGACGCTCGCCCTCGGCACTCCTAGAGCGCTTTGAAAAACGCAGGGGAATTTCTCTGCCATTTCACGGAGGAGGAGACTCCCGGTCTGACCTGGGGACACCCTGACCCCATCCAGCTGGGCTCCCCCGGCGCCTCTTTCACCCCCCGCCCATCGTGAAGCAGAGCCGGGGCGGGCGGCTCTCCGGAGCGGAGCCGGGGCGAGCCATGCCCAGGGGACGCAGCGTCCTGGAGCCCGGCGGTGGTACCCACCGTTCAGAGTGTCCGTGTGCACCTTCAGGTGACGCTCGCAGTTGGCTTTCGTGGTGAAGGCGGAGAGGCAGATCAGGCACACGAACGGCCTCTCCCCTGGAAGGCGGAGGGACGGCTGTGAGAACGGGGGCCGCTCCCTCCCCAAGCGCCCCGGCCCCCCGGGGCACCCTGCAGTGACAGCCCAGCCCATCGGGGCGGGAGCGGACTGACTGTGGGCGTGTGGGTCTCAGGGCTGTGAGGGGGGACGACTGGGAGGTCCCAGCCTTGAGAGGCGGACAGGCGGCCACCGAGTGGTGGGGCATCTCTAGAGAAAGGGGCAGCAGCTCCCGAGGGGGGGCAGCCCCCTCCTGCTCTCGGCGAATGTGATGGGCTCTCTGCTTACTTGACCGGGGAGCTGCCACTGGGGGCGTGGAGGGGGTGACGGGCCAGCTGGCCTCACCCCGACCAGAGGCTGTGCTCACACAGCTGGGGGGGCGAAGGGCAGAGAATTTCCGAGTGTGAATTTCAAAACCTCAGCATAATCCCCCGTGGACGGGAAGGACCGTTCTCCGCCCAGCTCCACCGTCAGCCCCTCGCGCGTGCGGCACGGGCCGGCTGGGCTCAGGGACGCCCTGCCTGGCGTCTGGCATGCAACGCCAGCATGGCACCTCTGCCCCCCTCCATTCCCCAACACCGGGTCCGGGCTGGGTGGCTGCAGCCACCGCCAACCAAAGGCCTGAGAGGCTGTGAAGGGCCGACCCAAGGCTGGCGGAGAGGCCCTTTATCCCTGCTAGGGAATAAGCCACCGAGCTACGCTTTGATCCTGTCCACAAACCACACGAGCATCTGGCCCCCGCTGCAACGATCCGGAGGCCAAAGGCTTTCCATAGCTTCACCCCCCCCCCCCCCCAGCCAGTCAGCCCCCCAGCCGGCACTGGGCCCGGAACGACAAATCTCCCAACTCCCCCGCCCCCCGAGCCCTCTCAGGGGGCCCCGGGCCCAGCCCTCACCGCTGTGACTGCGCATGTGAATCTCCAGGGAGCTGGCGCTGGGGCAGCTCTTCTTGCACTGCGGGAAGGGGCAGACACGCTCGTTGGGGTACATCTCCTTGGGTTTCTCGTCCACCGAGGGCGAGCTGGAGTTCTGGCGGCTGGCGCAGTAGTACGTGAGGTGGGCCTGCAGGTTCCGCTCGCTCCGGTACCAGATGCCGCAGTCCTTGCAGGGGAAGACGTCCTCTGCCGGGGGGAAACCGCGTTAGGCAAAGAAGGGGAGCCTGGCCGGGGTGATCACTGGTCCCCCTCCCCCAAGCCCAGATCCCGGCCATGGCGGTCCCAGCAGGGTCCCGGAGCGTCCCATACAGGGAACGACCATGCGTCAGGGCTGCCAGAGTCAGTGGGACACACGCCTTCAGATGGGAATTAGAGGAAAGGTTTAAATAACACAAGCAGGTGCTTCTCTGGCTTCCCCCAGCCTGACAGCACTGCCCAGTCTCCATTCAACCCCCGGCCCTAGGAGGCACGTACCACCCACTTTTAGAGCCAGGGAAACCGAGGCTCACTCAGGGGACGTGTCACCCAATAGCAGAGCTAGGAACAGCACCCAGAGCGGACCCTGCTCGAGGCATGAAGCCGGGGGATGAGCTGTTTCCCTAGATTGCTGGACTCCCTCTCCAGGGGTGGTGAATTCTGTGATGCAGGCAGGTGTCTGCCGGCAGCCAGGCTGAGGACGGGCCAGCTCGTTTCACATAGGGCTGCCAGGTGGCAGCTGCTGACTTACTGTTCACGATGGCGGTGGCCAGGATGGCGGCCATGCCTGCCTGCTGGGGCAGGAGCTGTATGTCCGAATGCAGCGTGGCCGGGTAGGGGGGGTCCCCCGGCTCTGGTTTCACTGTGTGGTTCGGGATACCCTGCGGCTCGGCCATAACGAAGCTGTTCAGCTGCTCCTTTTCCAAAATGGCCTGGGTGGTTTTGCACCAGATTGATTCATCTAGGAGGCAAAGCTTCAGTTACAAGAGCCCTGCGCATCATCTCCCCACCCCCAAAGCCCTCTGCCTCACTGCCAGGAGGGGACGTGCGCCCTTGAGATGGGCAAAGAGCAAGCCTCTCCATCTAGGGACAGATCAGTGGTGCAATGACCATGAAAGCCTGTCCGATGAAGCACACTACAGATGCCAAGAGGGAAAGGGTAAATCCAGCACCTAAAACGCCACACTCTGCAGCACTGTGCAAGGGGAAGACACTTCTTCCTGACCCCGGCTGATGAGCTAGGTGTGGCCTGAAGCATGAGGATGGTTACTCTCAACAAGCTTCGTTTAGCAGCTGCGACTGCAGGTGCTGCCTGAGCCTGACCGAGAGGACACCCCCCAAAGCCAGTCTGGCCCTGTGCCAGCGCCAGTGAGCCCAGGAGCTGGGGGGGCCGCAAAGCCTGACATGCAAACGAGAAGCACCAGTTTGTTCGAGAGGTGCAAAACAGCTGCTTTCCCCCCACAGACCCTGGAGAACCAGTCCTGCCCCCGATCCTGGCCGCTCAGGGCAACGTGCCCAGCGCGGAGAGGGTAGCTTACAGATTCCAAGGGTTTCGGCTGCCTTTGCATGGTAGCTTGTGATACCCACAGTTGCCCGGAGGTGGCAGTGTCAGCACGTGCTGAGGCTCAGCTGATTTTAGTCGCCTATTCGCACTCCAGGCTGGAACCCCCCGTCCAGCTGCCAATGGCCCTGGGATACCGCCTGCATTAACACCAGGGACGCGTCAACTGGCCACCAGGAGAGGCCTTCTCCAGGGGAACAGTGGCCCAGATACTAGGGGGCTGGGGATCCATCACTTGGCACTTCTAGCAACGGAGTGGAGAAGACAGACGCTGGGGGAGACTGATGTCCTAGCAGGGCAGGGGTGAGAGATGGGATGGTGACTAGATGGGAGCTAACAGATCCATCCCCTCCCGAGCTTGTACGGAAGAGCCACCCCTCATCCCAGGAGCCCTCCCGTCCAGCCGGGCTCAGCCCGCTTTTGTGGGAGCTCCTGGGCTCCAAAACCAGGCGGGCAGCCACGCAGCCTGGCATCGCACACAGCCACCCTGGGCCCAGCGAGACATGCTCCCTGCCCACGCTGGAGGCTGCACTGGGGCCACTCACAGCCCAGCCTGGGGTTTTCCTGGCTGCTGTCTAAGAAAGAGAAAGGCAGAGGGGAAAGTGTGGAGAAGAAGGATTTCAGCCCAGCCTTTGATGATCATGGCCCAGTCTGAGTTCGCCTGGCCAGCACACTGGGTAATTCAGCAGCACAGGTATCCAGGGGCGAGAGGGAAGAGGCGATGAAGAGGCCAACACAGTGCAGACGGGCAGCTGGCCCCATTGCTACAGGCGTCCTTGGAGCGGAGGAAAGGCTGAGAGGGCCATCGCTTGGACCTTTCAAAGCTGGGCACTAGATCATGGGTTCCCACCAGGGCAGGCACAAATTGGCTTCCAGGACTCATGCCACCCCTTTCCCCCCTTCCGTTGTGCCTAGATGATGGGGAAGGAACTTCTCTGCTGGAGTCTTGGTATGGCAGAGGCTGAGAAGCACTGTGCTAGAGAAAAGCAGCCTCCTCCTGTAGTCCCAGCTGGGGAAACTGAGGCACCGAGCGAGGTCAGGCATCTCAAAGGCCAAGGCAGAGCTGGGAGCAGAGGATTCCCAAGCCCACAGTGGTATTTCTGCTAGAGCACAGCCGCCTGGGCAGGGATCAATCCTGCTCTTTAAGGGGATGCTCCACTGAGACTTTCCCATCCCTCCAAGGCGCGTGATTCTTCGATTGCATGGCCCACAATGGTTGCGTTTGGTTTTTAAAGAGACGCGTCTGGGTCCCAAATGCAGATTTGGTTACACAGCGGGGATGCGTTAGCACGGATCGGCCGTTCCAATCCCAGCTAGCTTTCTGGACTGACACACCCTCCTGCGGTGAGCCAGAACTGGGCCACACACAGCGCGGGCTGGAGCAGGGAACCAGCCAGTGAAACTGACCCTAGCCAGAGCCTGGAACTGACGGGGGCTCATTCTCCTGCCGGAACCAAGCGAAGGGCAGGGCGTGATCAGCAGCTGCCGCAATCACTTTCTGCCTGCCCCAAAGAGGCTGTCTGTGGGGGGAATAAATCTGATTTTCATGGTGATGCTGGCCCTTTAAACGTGAAAGGTGGCCCTGCAGACAGGATGGCCATGAGGCTTGCTACATAATACCAACCCTTCCTGTAGATCACCAAATTGGCACTGGCTTCTCCGGACACCAGGGGCAGCCTGGCCAGCCAGCAACGCTCATCTCCCAGCATCAGCGTCACGGGCGGATTCTGTCAAGACAAACACAGAAGAGAAGATGCGAATGAATGCAGGGCTGTCGCTGACCCATTCCAGCCAGGGGCAAATCAGGGCCCGATCCAGCTACCTCCGGGGGGCACCTGTGTCCCGACGGGGAGAGCCCAGCCTTGGCGGTGCCCGGGGCGGGGGACGCACAGTGGGTCCAGGAGGTTCGGGTCCCAGGAGCTGAGCTCTTCCCAGACAACTGTCTCATGATGAGACCGGCAGGGTCTGGGGCCTGCAGGGTTGTATAAGCCACACCCTGTACGTGGGAACTGCTGGAGTGCCTGGGCATGTGAGGAGGCGCTAATGACTTATACAGGGATTGATGGGGGGCGAGAAAGAGCGGCCAGGCCAGGCCAGCACAGGGAGCTGCATACAGCGAGCCGCCCGGCAATCCCATAACACCCCCCCCAGGGCTGCTCAGCCCCAGGCAGCTGGGCGGTGGGGAACAGCAGGGCATGGCCCTGCCTTGGCGGTGCGGGAAGAGGAGACAGGCTGGGGGAGGAGAGAAGTGAGAGGGGGCCCTGACTTGCCTCGCTGGCTCTTAAAATTGGA
The DNA here is from genome assembly GCF_026122565.2 of Emydura macquarii macquarii. NCBI lineage: Eukaryota > Metazoa > Chordata > Testudines > Chelidae > Emydura > Emydura macquarii. The sequence goes on along the minus strand of NW_027130698.1, from coordinate 16,636,863 downwards.
CGTGTTTGCATCGACCAGTTCAGTGTCCACATGACTGCTGATGGCAGGGGCCTGTGTGTGCACACAAGACACCCCCGCCCCCCCAGAGGACGTGCCTCTGGCTGTAGGACTCAGCCCTAGGCTGAGCGGTCGCATGCGTGCTGCCCTCCTCTGAGTTGTCTCTTCCGGGGTCGCACTGATCCCCGAGAGTTCCTCGGACCTAGGCCCCTCCGTTCCCCAAACTGTGCCCCAGAGCCAGCCCTGCCCATGGTCCCGGGACGTGATCCCGCGGCATCAAAGCGCTTCATGTCTGTCCATGCATGACCAAGCTGTGCTGCTCCGGCTACAGACCAGCCCCCGCCTCCCCCCAGCAGCAGCGCCCTTCGCCCTCAGGGGCATGGGCTTTGCTGTAGCATGCCGCCCAGGCCGCTGGCCAGCCGTCCCTCCAGCACCACCCGCCGCTGTCGCGCTCTGCGCTCACCCTGACAAGCATGTTATTTCCTCTTCTCCTTAACGCGGGGCCCCACAATCCCGCCCGCCCCCTGCACAGGAAACACTCGCATCAACCCTGACCTCAGCGCAGCGCCGGGGACGGGGGCAGGGAGGAAGGGAAAAAGGGGTGGGAAAGGGAGGGACTGTCTTTGCTTGTCCCGGTGCTAGCGGGGTGCCAGGAGGCTCCTGCCCGGCAGGGGTGGGCAGCACAGAGCACGCTGCATCTCTGCAGAGACAGCGCTGGGCATCGGATTCACCCACCACGCACTGAAGCGGCCTCGTGCACTCAACCGGGGAGAGCAGACGTCTGCCCGGCCCATAGGTTAGCAAGAGCAGATCCAGAAGCGCTGCAGACCCATGACAAGGAGCAGCCGTCTGCCTTGGAGGCCCCCCACCTTCCATCCAGGGCACGGGGAGACGTGGTTGTGTCACGCCATCCCCTCACTGATCGCACACACACGAGAGCAAGGTCCAGCCGGACGCGTGGGGCCCCTCCCCAGAACTAACTGCACCCCAACCCCTTCCAAAAGGCGGGGAGACGGGCCGATAACCAATGGCTCCGCAGGCGGGTGGGGGAGAGGCGTCCCGCGTCGGGGGCCTGGCAGATCACAAAGCACGCTGGCTCGCAGAGGGCTGGCTGATCCTGTCGGCCATGGGCAGACAGCGAGGAGGGACGGTGCCTCCCAAACCACAGGGGGTTTGCACAAGGGGGAGCCCCGTGTTGCCAGCAGGTCACGGGAAGTGATTATTCGGCATTGGTGAGGCAATTTAGAATTTCCAGCTGCCCCTGCAGGTCCCGCCGGACAATCTGAAAAAGGACAGAGGGAGTCTGGTCTCAAAGCCGCCACCCCCCCAAAACAGCTCAGCTAAGACTCCAGCGCTGGAAAGAAGGTGTATGTAATTAACCACGGGAACAATTTGCCAAGCGTCGCATGTGGCGGCTCCATCGCCAGCCATTTTAAAATCTAGATGGGACGTTTTCAGCTCTGGGAACGATTGGGGGGCAGGTCTCTGGCCCGTGTTATACAGGAGGTCAGACTGGAATGTCCCAATGGTCCCTTCCAGCCTTGGAATCGAAGCGTTTATGGACTGACCGAAGGCGGCAGGCGCCGGCCCACAGCGCCGCCCTGCTGTAGGAGGGGAAGGGGGCTTTTGCGGCAGGCACTGTCTTTTTGCTGTGTGTTCGTACAGCGCCTGGCACAACTGGGGCCTGGCCAAGTGTTACAGTAACACAAAAACCAACAACAATCCTGGCAGTCAACCAAGGAGTCCCGTCCCACACGCGGCAGTCGGGTTAAAGCAGAATCAGGCATGGAGAGCAGGACACAGTGATGCCCCATCTCCAGTGACCCACAGGTTTCCAGTACAGCTGCATTCACCCCACCAGTTACACACCAGCCTCTCCCAGGGGTCTAGTTCGTGGCACCGTGTCTGGCTGCCGGGCTGCGTGAGTCCAAGGACAACGCACCAGGGCGAAAACACAACCACACACCACAGGAGTCGTCTCCGTGGGGGAAGGATGGAGGTAGGGGGCTTCTAAAGTAAAAGGAAGCTCCAAGGGGAGATCCTCTGGAAGGGCACCGGGGAGAGAGGCCCCGCTCGTGTCTGGCTTCCGCCCAGCTCTGCCTTCATGTGTCGCTAATGAATATTAATGAGCAGAGGAGGGAAAAAAAAAATTAATCTGCCTGATCCTTCGATGGCTGCTGCGGTGACGATATGAAATCTAATTATTCATCCCAATATTTCTAAACCCTCACACTCAGCCTGGCAGTCTCGGTTGGTTTAGGTCTTATCACTGCGAGGCGCGGAGTGCTCAGAGCTTGATAAAAACACACACGCACGCGCACACACGTTTTTGCTGATGGTGCAGAAATGATCCTAATTTTTGGTATATATTTTTGCAACCCCCCCAATATGTCTGATGAGTTCCCCCGCCCCACCGCTGATTGCAATGCCTGGGGCAATCCAAGGTCAGCGCGGCGCCTGGGGGTATGGAAATGAGGGATATTTTCCACACAGCCCCCTCACTGTATCGGGCAATGGACCGTGCTCACCTGTCCCAGATCCTCCCACTGGCTTCTGCTGTCCCCGCCGGCTCCTAACTACAGGAAATCCCCAGCATTGCTGTCCAAGAGGGAGTCAGCTGCAGCCTGCCCGGGGGGGAGCCACCCGTCCACCTCTCCTGCCGGCCAGGTGTTTGGAACCGCTAAATATTCGCCCCAGAGACGTGGAAGTGCGGGGAGACTCAGCCCCTGGGCAGAGAAAGGTCTCCGTCCCGCCTAACGGAGTCTCTAAGGGAGGCAGAAGAGGGCATGTGGTAGCGTCCCATAAGCCTGTAGTCTGGGGTCGGCCCGGGGTGGGGGGGGATTGTTGACAGCTATTGTTACGGCATCCAAGAGCCCCAATTCTCCGCTGGCTGGGCCGTGGGGCCACCAGAGTTACTGCCCCGTATGGAGCCCCCATCCTCCAACCGCTCAGCCCCACATCACTTCCTCCCCTTGCCCAGCATCCGCAAGCTGCTCTGGAAGGGCACCGGGGAAAGCGACTGCCCTCCTGGGCCTGGCCCGGGCCACCTGAGCAAACCCCTCTACTAACAAACCGGGCTGCCTGGTCCGGCGACCCTACGACCCCGGACTGGTCCCCGCATCCCTCTGACCCCAGCCCAGCCCCTGCGGCCCGGCCCAGCATCCCTTCAACCCCAAACCCGGGCTCGCGGCCCGGCCCAGCGTCACTCCGATCACAGCCCAGACCCCGCGTCACTCCGACCCCAAACCGGCCCCCGTGGCCCATCCCATGTCCCAGTATCCCTCCAACCCCCCTCCGACCCCGGCTTACAAGTAACCCTACAACAATGAACCACCCCCACAGCCCCACACGTGACCCCCATTGCTCAGGGCTCGTGGAGGAGTGAGCTGCAGCCATGCGCACACGCGAGGGAGGGGAAAGGACTGGTTCAAGGAGTGGCTGCCAGTGTCAGGATATGTGAGAACCCCTCTGCCTCCCCCCAAACCCCCTGGCAGGAGTTTGGCTCGTCCCCCTCCTGCGCCCCCGTCCTCCCAGATTCAGCAGGGCTCAGCCCAGGCCCAGGAAGCCTCCCTTTACGTCCTGGCACAAGGCTGGGAAGGGATCGGGGGGGGGGGGGGGGGGGGGGGGGCACAAGCCCCCTCTGAAAGCTGAGCGCTAGCAACCGTGGCATGGCTCCCTCCTCTCACGCCCCCCGTCCCAGGGCCGGGCTGTGCCCCCCCCCCACCAGCTGCCCCGTGGCTCTCACAACCTCCCTTGTTTTTCCCTTAACAAAGAGGTCAGTGTCTTGATTCTGCACCAGCCCCGATAACCATCGGAAACCCTATCTGCACCACATCCGCTCGCCGCGCTGTATCTGGGGCAGCGCCCACCCTGCGCTCCGCGACTGCAGCCACTCGGGCACCCGCAGGCAAGCTGTGGGCAGGGCCCGGCCCCCCGCCGGTCAGCATCAACCTTGGGCCGGGGGGCTGCCCAGGACCCTGGGGCACGACCCGGCTGGGTGAGGGAGGGAGCGGAGAGTTAGGAGGCAGGCAAGGCAGACCCCTGCCCTGTTGCAGCAAGCAGCTCAGTGAGCCCCTACGCTGGGCCGGGCAGCTCTGTGGTTCACGGACACCGGCCCAGGCTGGCTCTGATCACACCGCAGTGAGCTGGCGAGGTCAGAGTCACGCACCCCTGGGCCCCCCTCAAAGTCAGCACAACATTCTCGGGGGTCCCTAGGAGTCTGTGCACCACCGCTACGATCCATTTCCCTACAGGGCGCAGCAAAGATGTCACGCACGTGGCCTCATCACGTGGCCTCTGTCCTTCCAGAGCCGTAGGTGTGTCCGCTCCTCCATCTGCTGAGCTCTCCTGCCCTGGTGCTGGCGCACGAAGCTGCCTCTGTCCATCCTGGGCTGCTGCGGCCAGCCCACACTCAGCACCGCTCAGGGACGCCCTGCCGGACTCACTTGGCAGGATGGCACCGTGATGCAGACGTCCTGCCAGAATGGCCGCTGAGCGATGGACTTAACGGCCCGTGAGCCGGCCCTGCAGGGCTGCTGAGAGCGGGACACCTGGCTCCCTTGTGTCTCCAGGCAGAGGAGTAACTCCCGCAGCAACGACCTGCTGGTGCTTTTATCTCTGGGGGGAATAGCGTGCTGGGTTCCTCTCCGGGGGAGCTGTTCCTTTGCAATGACAGCTTGTTCTGCCGGGCGGACGACTTCGCTTTGCCTGTCTGGAAGGACACAGGATGACCAGCCAGCAAGTGTAAAAATCGGGACAGGGGGTGGGAAGTAATAGGCGCCTATATAAGAAAAAGCCTCAAATATCAGGACTGTCCCTATAAAATCGGGGCATCGGGTCACGCTGGAAGGACGGCACAAGGCAGTTGGGGTGAGACCCAGAGAGGGACCGTGGAGAAGTCACTTGTTCTCCGTGCCCTCTGCTGCCCTGCGCTCTCCCCAGTCGCTCCTTCTGCCATTCGCTGCTCGCTCTGGCTCACTGCCTTGCTTGCCCCAGGACAGGGCCCCACCTGGAAAGTTTCCTTTGCTCCCTAGCTGGTTGCACGGTGCCGGCCCACACAGCCCGGCAGGGAGGAGATCGCCCACTCCTCACAGAACGTTGCCACGGGTGGCCACCGCCAGACACACCCAAGCACCAGCCCACCCTTTCAGCCGCTCGACCTCCAGGGGAGGCAGGCCAGTATTGTCCTCCTTTCACAGGCGGGGGGGGAACTGAGGCACAGAGCAGAGAAGGGCCTCAACCCAAGGCCACAGAGTGAATCGGTGGCAGAGAGGAGATTAAAACTCTGGAGCTCCTGACGCCCAGCCTTGTGCTCACCCAACTGCACCGTCTGCATCTCTGCCTAACAGAGGCTTGTCTTCCTTTTGCCTGCTGGATGGGGCACAGAGTGGCTACAGGGTTTGCCAGGGCAGAACAGCTGTGCCCTACAGAACACAGAGGAATGAGCCCCTTGACCGCCAAGAGCTAAGGGAGAGTCCCAGGGGAGTCAGTGTTGCCTACTGGATACAGAGCTGGCCTGGGACTCTGGAGAACTGGGCTCTAGTCCCAGCACTGGCCGGCCCGCGACAAGTCACTGCCCCGCTTGGTTCCTCAGTGTCCCCATCTTACGGAGGCTGCCGATCTCCTTTGTACGGCGCTTTGAGATCGACTGACAAAACGCGCCGTGTCTGTAGCTCAGTATCCGTCTTCTTAGGCAGAAAGTTGTGCTGGGCCAGGCTGCACGTTGCATGACCTGCGATGGTGACAGTGGAGACGGCCGGGGGTGCATCTACCCCAGCGAGGTCACGTGAGCGGGGAGTCCCTCTGCCGAGACTTTGCCGTTTAGTGTTGGGGGGCACCCATGTTCTTCCCAGCAGCCAGCGCAGCAGGCCCCAGAAACTTGCCTGGCCTGGACTTTCCAAGGCAGATTGGACCAAAAAAGCCCGTGAAGCCACACTCCGGCGACAGCCCCCTCGGTGACATCACCCCAGCAGTCTCCCCGCAGGTCGGGCACAGCCATCAGAGTGAGACAGACAAGCCGGGCCCTTCGTCCTCTCCAACAACCCCCCGGCTCATCCCCCGGCAGGATGGCAGCCTGTAACCAGACGCTCCGGGGAGGCTATGCCTCATTCTTCCTCCCCCACCTCCTCAAAAACAACAAAGGAAAATAGACTGAAGGGCGATAGTCATTATCAGGGACAGAGCTGCGATTCCTTCCTCAGTTCTCTGGGCACAGATAGGAAGGGCGGCGAGCGGCAGAGAAAAGCAGGGCTGGAAATCATCAACGCGGCTCGATAAGGGAGCTGCTGAAATGGGAGCAAAAATATTTAGACAATAAATGAAGTATCAGAAAAGCCGCGCATATCTTTAAGGAATCAATCATCCTGTACCGGGTGTCTGGACATACGGCGCCAAAGGAGAGATAGCCACCGAAATGGGGAGATAAGGGTTAATCAAGGATTTAATTTGGCAAAGATAAACGGGGCCTGAGCTAAAAAGAAAAAGAAAGAGAGAAAGACACAGCCAAGACTTTCTGTCCCAATATTTCTCGCAAGAACCGTACAGCTCTGGAAGGTCCCTCCACCTCCCCCCGGCTTCTTAAGATATGGTGGGGCTACAAGTTCAGCTGGGCCCTGGCCAAGCCCCTGCAGCATCGGGCCAGGGCCGGGAGGGAAATCCATCGAGGGCACAGCCGTCACCTCAGCCCGTCCTGTTGGAGATGGTGCTGGCTCCGCGAGTTGCTCCTGGAGCCCCGGGGGAATTCAGAGGGTGGGGGGCATCCGCCTCCCCCGGGAGGAGCCGCTGAGCACCCGGCGAGCGAGGCCGGGCAGCGAGAGACACAGACGGCACCGCCAGGGCCTGCCTGGAGTCAGGCGTTGGGACGGCTCGCTTTGCAGGTTTCACTGGGGCCTGGCATCAGACTCCGAAACCTGCTGCAGGGGTGTCTCCTCACAGCCGCTTGTCTGGGACAGAGGAGACTGTGGTGGGGAGGAGAGGGAAGCTAAGGGGTTTGAGGCCCTCTCTCATCCCTACTAGCTTTTCCACCCCCGGACACCCCATTTCCAAGCTGGCTTTTCCCCTGGCCCTCCCAGTCCATGGAGAAAGGCAGATACTTCTCAGGAGACCAGCCACCGGAGCCCGTAAGCTCCTGGCAGATTGCTGGCGCCACGCAGCTGAAGTAAAGAGTGGGTTGAGCCCTGAATGGCGCAGGCGCAGGCTCGGGACGGGGGGCTGGGAGGCACTGGCTCTGCGCCACTTGTGTCTCCCAGCTACCGCCCTTCCCCAGCCAACACGCTAATGGCCAACGCTGTAGATGCATCCTCCAGAGAGGAGAGGGGAACACGGTCCCCATGGGGTCTGCCAGTGCCGCTCCCTGATGGAGCTGCCTATTACTCAATCACTGGGATGTTCCTATCTGCTTCCCACCCAAACGCCCATCGGTGGTGCTCCTCGCCACTTGCCCACTGCATCACTCTGCTCTCTCTGGGCTACCCCGCGACAGACGGGCACCTCTGGCCCTGCGTGAGCTGGGCAGGGGGCTCTGCCAGGGCACTAAAACTGGCCACGCACACGAATACCACGAGGACCGCTACCTCCAGTAAGACAGGCCCAGCTTTGACCTGTTACACAGCCACCCCCGACTCAGCCTCTTAACTCACAGCCAGGCAGCCCGGCTAGATTAGTTAAAGCAGGTAATTGCCCCAGAGACCTGCATTTCTGAAGCACCTATATCCCTCCCCCGTGTCTCAGACACAGTACGCATTTAGGACACTTTATACCATTCATTGCACCTTCCATCCAAGGATCTCCATGATTTACAAACACTAGAAGTAAAGCCTCAGACATCCCATTCCGATGGGGACAGGTAAAGATGATACTGAGATGATGAGTCGTGGGGAAACTGAGGCAGAGAAGTGACCTATCCAAGGTCACCCTCTGAGTCAGCGGCAGGGTCAGGATGAGAATTTGCAACCCACACAGACACGCACACAGCGTGTGAAGCTGCTCTGCATCCCTACACCCCCGCAGGTAGCACGCAAAGCCCAAGTCAAAAGGCCCACACCCCTTCAGCCCTTCGGGAACTGCAGGCACCACGACTGCCCCTTTGAAAAGCATCACTGTCACGCGTCCGGCTTTTTTGTTTTCTAGGGGCATTAGTGGGTTCCCAGCTCTGTGTCTGTGCCAGTTCTGTGCAGAAACGCTGCCTGCAGCTTCGATTGCTCTTTGCATCACGCCCGTGGCCTGTATTAGCACATCCCTCTCTCCAGCAACCTTCCAACACTGAACTCTGTTCCAGCTCTGCCAGCTCCCTCGGCTCCCTCAGACCGGAAGAGAAGCCCCGTGCTGTCAGAGACATGCGCAGTAACAACGCACACACCAGAACAGGAGGTGCAGCCCCCACAGGCACTTGTGCGCTCATTTACTGGAAAATCTGGGCCAGGACATTACACGTACAAAACAAGACGTGAACGTTACAAAAGCATCCCAGGTTCTTCTACAGTAATCCAGGCGCCTCCGACCCCCGTCAGCCTTTCCCAGGCCAGAACGGGGCAAGCTGCGTGAATTGCCTGGCTCAGCTCCCAGGAATTTGGGTTCTCTGGGAGCTATTGGACAAACGTCCCGTGCAAAAACCACATCGTCCGCAAACGTCACGGTGAGGATCCAGTAGCTGCTTTTTGAAATGGGCACAGCTCTGATTGGCCATAGCCCCCACGGCCCTGTTTCAGTTCCCTGATCGGATGAACGTAACTCAGAGGCGGGTTTTCAGCAGGTACAATTCGGTGCAGCCAATACCCCCAGGGTTGCAGAGAGGCCTGACAAGGTGAACGTTACGCGTGCCACCATTTGTCCTACGGGGGGGAACAATGTGTGGCACCCTACCTGGGAGCCCCATGGCAATCACGAGCCCTTTGGGAATTTGGCTTGCCCCACAGTGCAGTTCTGCCCGGGGCATTTTAAAAGAGCAAAGAGCGGAAACCCTGCAGAGGAAACATCTACTCACTGATCACCCCGCTGCTTCTGCGCACACCCCCATCCCGGACACATTCCCTGGTGTGTGTCCTCCGGCTGACAAAAGCATTTGTGGCCGTCATGGGTGGGGAGTCAGGGCACGTTCCCACCAGCCACCTCGCTCGCTAGCTATTCTTGGCGAGCGAGAACTCAAGGGGCCGAGACAACCACAGCGCGGCCCTTTAAAAGGTGAACGTGTTTGGGAGCCATTTTTGCGACACTCCCCCAGTTCTAGACAGGCGTGGGTTCCTGGGGGCAGGGATCTGCTGTCTGTTTGCCAGCCTGCGCAGTGCCAAGGGCACCCAGAGAAACACACAAGCAATCGACCCAGGCTGAAGAACGGGAGACAACAACGGATTGTGCTGGTCTGCAGGAGCCGTTGAGGCCCAGGCATGCTGCTCTGCTCAGTTATCCTTGGGCCGTTTCTCCCCAGCTCTCCCCGAGATCCTACAGGGAGCCTCTGGCACATTCTGCAAGTGCAGGCAGGACTTCCACGAAGACTCATCCAAGTTTTACAGCGCTTGGAAGACCTACGATCCTACGGGATTGGCCAGGACGATCACCACTTCACTCGTCTGATCAAGAGTACTAGAGCGCAAAGGGCGGAGAGAAGAAATCCTAAAACAGAGGGGGACACGCTCTCCCCACGTCCCCCCGCCCCAAAACCAAGTGTACGTCTGTGATGAGGGTTAGTGAAACGGGAGACACAGTGAGAGCCAATAGGATGGAGCAAGCCCAGCTGAACAACTGACCGCTGTGGATTCGGAAATGAAGCCCAGCAGGTAGGACGCTCCAGCTGGGATTTCAAAGGATATCACCGGTCTGTGCCTGGGCGCACTGGTAAGGCCTGGCGCTGCTGTGCGATAGCCCTGCCATGATATGCTTTGATTAGATTAACAGAACAGGAGAGATGGCCGCTCGCGTCCCGCGCACGGACGCACAAACTGCCACGTTCTGGCAGTAGGGAGCTGGGACATCGGTTTTGTGTTATAATTATAGCAAGGTGTTCGGGGTGGGGAGGGAGTGTGAAAGGGATTCAGGCGTGCACAAGCGTAGGGGACACCTGGTGCGGTGGTAAAAGCAAACCCTAAGCCTGGTACCACATTGTGGATGGAACCAGGAGGACTTTGTTGTAATGATTTATCAAGAACAAATGCATCCCATTGATTACTTTGACCAGACCGTGCTCTGGGCCTGGGCTTTTCTCAAGGGTGTGTGTGTGTGAGGAGTTAACTCCTTTGGTCATGGGTGTGGAGAAAGCAAATAAGGAAGTGTTATTTACTCCTTCTCATAACACAAGAATGAGGGGTCACCAAATGAAATTAATAGGCAGCCGGTTTAAAACAAACAAAAGGAAGTAGTTCTTCACACAACACGCAGTCAACCTGTGGAACTCCTTGCCAGAGGATGTTGTGAAGGCCAAGACTATAACGTGGTCCAAAAAAGAACTAGATGAGTTCATGGAGGACAGGTCGGTCAATGGCTATTAGCCAGGATAGGCAGGAATTGCTGTTTGCCAGGGGCTGGGAATGGCTGACGGGATGGATCACTTGATGATGACCTGTTCTATTCATTCCCTCTGAAGCACCTGGCCTTGGCCACTGTCAGAAGACAAGACACTGGGCTAGATGGACCATTGGTCTGACCCAGTACAGCCGTTCTTATGTTCTTATGTCACTCAGAGAGGGAGATTAATCTCATTGCCATCACCGCATCATTGTGCAGCCACAGCTAGTACCAAACCTCTCAAGAAAGACTTCCAAACAGATGGCAGATGCCGCACAAGAGGACATCTTCCAGGCACCGTGAGTCACAAGTTACAAGTCAGCCATGGTGCTTCTCCAGGGGACGGGTGCATGCTACTGAGGAACATCGCATCCACAGTGCGTGAATTGTGCTGGGGAGGGAAATTCCTGCCAGAGTCCAGCTCTGGACCCATCTAACTCCTCCCACCTGTAACTCCTCCCCCTCACTGGAAGAGATTTACATCCCATTTAAGCTTTCCACCAGCAACTTTAAATAAGCAAACAGGAGAGAAGTCGCTGGCACCCGTTGTATTGACAATTACAGTGGCCTCTCCCTAGAGAGGGGCTAGCGGACTGAATGCAGAATGCTGGGAACGCCCGAGCAGAGCTGGCTTGTCCTAGATTTCTTGGCGGGAGGGGGAAGTGTTTGGCTAAAAAAAAAAACAAAAAAACCCCACGATTTGAAAGTTTTCATTTGCCAAAACGCGGGGTCACAGCCCGTGAGATTGACGACAGCCATGCAAAGACTGCTCATGGAAGAGAGAAGTCTTCGTTTGGGGAAATACCCTCGCCTCTTTTTTTTGTTTGTTTAAATGAAAAGAGGGTTTGTTTGACAAACTTGGGGTCAGTACCGCTCCCTGCAGGTCAAGCCAAACTCCGAGGGTGTCTCCCTCCCTCTGGCGGATCTTGATACCCCAGCTGTGCCACTCTCGGGGGGGTAAAGAGCCCCTCGGAGGTCTCTGTGGACAGGCAGCACTTCATAAACGGAGAGATCCCACCTCCTGACCGGCCAGGCTCCCCTGGGGCCTGCTTGTAGCTGTTCTCTGCACTGCTCTTGTCTAAGAGCTTCACCCTCCTGAATGAGACACACCAGGCTCCATCTCTGTGGCTAGGACCACCCCTGAAATTACCCGGACTCCACCCCAGGAGATACCAGAGCCAGCCAGGAGCCTGGCCATACCCGCGTTTCTCAAGCCCAGTCCACGGTGCAGCCTTGTCAGGCTTAAGTGCTGGTAACCAGGGCATTTGCGGATATGTAAATAAGGCAATTCATTTGCAAATATGTAAATCAGGACACCAAGTCATTTGCATAAACCCCCAGATTGCTGAGCCTTCAGCCTTAACACGGATGGACATCTCACGTGCATTTTAAGAAGGAATAAAAATAAAACTCACAGCGACGGCACCAGGCAGGCAAAGCCCCGTCATCCCAGAGCTGGTCTGGAGACACCACACCAAGGAAAGCCCGGGAGTGCTGCCGTCGGGCCACGTGGGGTGGTTCTCCCGTGGAGGGGACCGACCTAGTCCTTCTTTGTGGAGCCAGAGGCCCTGGCAGACCCCGCACAGACCAGCTGCGGGGTGCCCCAACGATGGCAGCACAGGGGGGTTCTTACCGTCTCGCTCTGCCCCGGAGAAGCCGGCTCGCTGTGGATATTCCCGGGGTACGGCCCCCAGGACAACCCCTCGGGCAGACTCCGCCTAGCACGCACTCTGCTCTCCCCCTCCAGCGCGACCAGCTCCAGCTCATCTGGGGAGAGAGAGGACAAGAGGAGGGTGAGAGAGGGGCACCAGGGCAGGGGCTCCCCCGAAGACTCCGCAGGACACCCCATCCCAGGCTTCCCCCACGTCCCTAATTTCTGCGGCAAACCGGCTGGGCTAGGAAGGGCCCCAGGTGGGCCAGGGATTCACACTGCTGCCCCACGCCAGCCGGAAGCATTTAAACATCGCGGCAGTAATCTGTCAGAGCCGAACCCCACCTCAGAACCCCGCACGTATTCCAGACCACAAATGGTTCCACTTCAACAGGAACCAACGCAGACCTTTGCTCAGAGATTTAAACACATGTAAGTAACCTGCTCCGGATGGGATGTGCAGCCCATGGGGAGGCAGGTGAGTTCAGAGCCTGTCTGTAGGAGATTTTCCACTCCACTTCGGTGGAGTCAAGAGATTCTCAGCAGGTTGAGAGAAGGATCAGCACCTGGGTGCTTTGCTGTGTGGGACCATCTGTCCCCTTCCCATTTACCAGGCCCCGTGCGCTCTTTCAATCAGTGAAATATAAATCCCGCTTGGACATTTCCAGAGGGAAACTAACTAGGTGTGGATGAGGCGGGGATGAGTGTATGTGCGGCTGCAGGCAGATGGGGACAGAAATATCTTCTGGGTCCCAGGCAAACCCCCCTTTGCAATTCAGCAGCTGGCGTGGAGGAGACTGGGTTGCTCCCAGAGACCAGGATGACTTTGGATGCGGGAGAGGTTGCCACACGCATTGCGCGGATGGAGTCAAGGTACCGCACCAGGCGGATAAGCTGGAGAAACGGGCGGAAACCAAAGGATTCAAGCGCAGGCTGAATGCAAACAGGCAGGCCCAATGAGATGAGGGGGGTGCAGACAGCAAGAAGCAGGCAGCAGCGCTGTATATGAGGATAGGAGCTGGGGGCACAGAGGTGGGCCACGCCTGAAGGTGAGTCAATGATGCGGATGTCAAGACGCTAAGAAGTCGTCTCGTTTTCCAGTCATCGGTGTGCACAGCTCAGCCCGGGGCCGCTCAAGGGCGCAAAGCATCAGACACGGTCAAGTCCAAACAGCCAGTCTACGGCAGCGGCCCCTTCTTTGCTATCACAATAACGGGACAGCTGCAGTAATTCTCAGTCTAATACCAGCCCGAGGAAAGGCAAAGAGTGCGCTACAGCAAGGTGTCTTCCTGTCCGAGTGCTGGAGCAGGGAGGGGCCTGCCACTCACCCTGTTCCCACATAAAGCCATCCTGAAACACACAAACCAACACACAGTGATCCCACTGCTTCAGCCAGAGATCAGTGGGAGCAAGAGACCCGACTTTCCACTCAAGGCAACGGTAGGGAGTTGCTTCAAATTCAGGAGGCAACCCAGGGTCTAGGGAGGGATTATGTGTGTAAATGCAGGGACCCAGTCACGCTCACGTGAGGGGAATCAGACGTTTTTGGTGCTGGGGTCCCGCAGGGGTCTGTCCTGGGTCCGGTACTATTCAATATTCTCATTCAGGACTTTGATAATAGAGTGGAGAGTATGCTGATAAAATCCACAGGTGACACCCGCTGGCAGCGGTCACAAGCACTTTGGAGGACAGGATTAGAATTCAAAACGACCTTGAGAAATTAGAGAACTGGTCTGAAATCAACAAGCTGAAATTCAATAAAGGAAAGTGCAAAGTACTTGGCTTAGCAAGGAAAAATCAAAGGCACAGCTACAACCCGGGGAATCACTGGCCGGGGGGGAGGCGGGCCTGCTGCACAGGATCTGGGGATTCCAGTGAATCACAAGTCGAATATGAGTCAACACTGTGATACTGTCGTGAAAAAAGGCTAGGATCATTCTGGAATGTATGAGCAGGAGATCATTGTCCCGCTTGACTCAGCACTGGTGAGGGCCCAGCTGGAGTACTGGGTCCAGTTCTGGGTGCCACACTTGAGTAAAGGTGTGGACAAATTGGAGAGCGTCCAGAGGAGAGCAACAAAAATAGCAACAGGTTTAGAAACCGCAGAAAGGTTAAAAAACGGGGCATGTTTAATCTTGCGATAAGACTGAGGGGGGGACCTGATAACAGTCTTCAAATATGTTAAGGGCTGTTATAAAGAGCACAGTGATCCATTGTTCTCCCTGTCCACGGAAAGTAGGACAGGAAGTGATGGGCTTCATCTGCAGCAAGGGAGACCGAGGTTAGATATCAGGAAAAACTTTCTAACGCTACGGGAGTTAAGCTCTGGAAAAGGCTTCCCAGGGAGGTTGTGGAATCCCCACCATTGGAGGTTTTTAAGAACAGGCTGGACAAACACCTGCCAGGGATGGTCTAAGTTTACTTGGTCCTGCCTCGAGGTCCCTTTCAGCCCTACATTTCTGTGATTCTACAGAATTATTTTCACCTGGGGCACACTTCCAGAGGGCTTGAGTTTGCTTTGCTTTACGCCTTCCTCTGGAGCAGGGATCTCCTGCTAGGATGAGGCGAGTGTCCCCTATGTGGTCATGGTTCTTGGTGGGACGCAATCTCTCCTATTTCCAAGGCATCTTTCAAATCTAACTCCATGCACTGTTTTGGTTTGCACCACGAAAGGGGCTATGCCCTGGCGCACGTCTCCGCATCCATGGCATGATCCCTTTTGATCATGGAGTCAAATGCCTCCTGCACCATGCGTCCCGGCTTTCCATCGCAAGGGAGCTGTCAGAGCCGCTTCACTTCCTAGAACCCTAAGTCGAGGCAGGGCTTAATGGCCTTGATTATCTGATAAGCTTCTAGGTTTAATGGGGTAGATAGCATGTAAATACACTATGAAGGCTGCTCTAAAATGTTTTAGCTGCGCCTTTGTCTTTCAGAGTGCAGATAAGATGGCAGCTAACCAATATTCAGATGTGTGCTAAATGGAGCCTCCATCCCCCACTCAGCAGGGTTAAAGCGAAGACGCCAGTGGAAAGGGGATGGCTATTGCGTCCCCAGAAAACCTGCACGGAGAGAGAGATTCATAGATTCCCAGGCCCGTAGGGACCATTGTTATCATCTATTCGGATCTCCTGCATAACACAGGCCACAGTCCCTGCCCACAATAATTCCTAGGCCAGATCTTTTAGACAAACATCCCACCTTGTTTTAAAGATGGTCAGTGATGGAGAATGCACCACGACCCTCGGTCAGTCGTTCCAATGGTTAGTTACTCTCACCATTAAAAATTTACACCTTATTTCCTGGCTGAATTTGTCTGGCTTCAATTTCCAACAGTTGGATCCAGTTAGACCTTTCTCCGCTAGATTGAAGAGCCCATTATCAAATGTTTGTTTCCTGTGTAGGTACTTACAGATGATAATCAAGTCACCCCTTCACCTTCTCTTCATTAAGCTAAATCCTGTAATCATTCTCCTGGCCCTTCTCTGAAATCTCTCTCATTTATCAACATCCTTTTTGAATGGTGGGCACCAGAACTGGACACAGGAATCCAGCAGCAGTCGCACCAGTGCCAAATACAGAGGTAAAATAACCTCTCTGCTCCTGCTCGAGATTCCTCTCCTTACATTCAAGGATTTTGGCCACAGCATCACCTAGGGAGCTCACATTCAGCTGATTTTTCACTATGACTTCCAAATCTTTCTCGGAGTCCTGGCTTCCCAGGATAGAGTCCCCCATCTGGTAAGTACGGCCTATATCCTTTGTTCCTATTTGCATACATTTACATTTAGCCATATTAAAACACATACTGTTTGCCTGAGCCCAGCTCACCAAGCGATCCAGATCGCTCTGTATCACTGACCTGTCCTCTTCCTTATTTCCCACTCCCCCTATTTCAGCATCATCTGCAAACTTTAATCAGTGGTGATGTTATGTTTTCTTGCAGGTCATTAATAAAAACGTTAAACAGCCAAACACCGATCCCTGCAGGACTCTGCTGGAAACACACCTGTTCAGTGATATTTCCTTGTTTATAATTACGCTCTGAGAAGTCTCAGTCAGCTGACTTTTAATCCATTGAATGTGTGCCATGTTAATTTCATATCGTGCTAGGTATTAATCAAAACGTCACGCAGTGCTCAGTCAAACTACACCTTACACATACCTGTCGTGCTGTACCCAGTCAAACTCTAAGCATATTACATTACAGCTACTGCCTTTATCAACCAAACTTGTAATCTCTTCAAAGAGAGATATCCAGTTAGTATGACAGGGTCTATTTTCCAAAAATCCATCATGATTGGCATTCATTCTCGCGCCCTCCTTTAATTCTTTATTAATCGAGCCCCATATCAGCCCCTCCATTATCTTGCCCGGATCAATGTCAGGCTGACAAGCCTCTAATGAACTGGGCCATCCCGTTTACCCTTTTAAAATCCTGGCACAACATTTGCTTTCTTCAGAAATTTCCCTGGTGTTCCCAGGCTTATTGAAAAGCACTGTACGTGTATGCTGACCTCTTATGAAGCTGACCTGGCTGAGGCCAGACCTTGCCTGTCTGTGACATGGTGCTGGTGACCGTCAATGAAATCAAATCGCTCGTTTTGCTCCAATCGCCAATGCAGGTAAATCCATGCTGCGGTGGGAGGAAAGGCAGAGAGTCCAGCCTCTGCGCACTTACTATGGCAGGAGATGTACGGAAACAGCTCTGCTATAATAGCCTGAATAAGATTCCCAGCGTTGAGCTCCCACCAAAGAGGGTAGAACAATGAGGTCCTCTTCATGGGCGGGTAGCATCACAAGGTGCAAAAGCGGAGCAGAGAAACTCATTCTCCTCTCTGGTACCAGGAAACTTCCCATGAGTTAGATTTTATTTAGGCTGATCCCTGCCCCCTCGCTATGGCTGGGTCATCAGCTGGGTTTGAACCCTTGATTTTCAGATTAAAATAAAAGCCTTTATTGTTTGAGCTAAAGGAGTAACTCCAGTCACGAGCAGCAGCAATAGATTCTTACCCGCAGGCTCCATAGACTATAGTGGCCAGATTTTCAAAGTTAGGTGCATGCAATTATATGTACATATATGCATACATAATTTGCATGTGCAAATACAGCACTAACACACACACTGAGCCACTCACAAACCTAACCCAGGCCAGGTATTTGCATGCCTAACTTCCAAACCCTGGCCCTGGGGTTTTGTCCCTGCTAGGAAGTGATGGCACAGCACAGTCAGGTCTAATGCAGAGGTGGCCTTTGACAGAATGAAACATTCTGGACCAAGATTTGCCTGTGCTCCTTCAGCTACTAAAAGACGCTCCTGGCTGGCGAGAAGTGTTACCTGCCAGCTCCTCTTCCTGCGTGGAGCTACCACTCCAGTCAATCATGTCCTTTCGACGGCATCATCTGCCCCAGAAGCGAAGGCACCGTCTGAAATTCAGCCAGCCGCAGGATCCAGCAGGCCAAAGGGAGGAGGCTGTGCTCGTCTGAAGGCAAGTTACTTTAGTCATTAGAGACACTGGGGTGAAGCAAAAATAATGTGATGGCCGGACAGATCAAAGCCTGATGATGTGTTTATCGTCCAGCCAGGCCTCTCTGCATGCAGGGTGTTGGAAGCTCAGTGTCTGTATCCTCTTTGTGCTGTGGTCATTTCAGGAGAATTACAGAAACACGGGGGCTCATCCATGAGTGGACGCCTACTTAGGAGGGGCTGATTAACCTGAGATGGTCCTCAGTCCAGACCAGACAGAGATGCTTCCTTCTGGGTCTTAACTCCATGATCTACGAACTTTGCGAAAGAGCAGAGGTGGGGCCAAGCCTCTAACCACGGTGGTGTCGGAGCGCCTCGCACACAGATCATCCCCGCGCTGCCGGAGGGCAGTCGGATGATTAAAGCCCCTACCAGGGCGCAGGGTATTTGGGATCGTGCTCCTCCGGGCCTCGAGGACAGCAGCCGCCACCAGGCAGCTAAGAGCTCGTGTGTCCTTCCAACGTGGTCGCTCCGTGCGGTCCCCAGTGCCGTGGGGCTAAGCTGGCCCGTTTGCCTGTGGGCTTGGACTCCCACAGATCAAATCAGTACAAAGCTGCCTTCCCCCCAGGCCATTGGCGCCTGGGATGAGAATACTGCCCCCCTCCCCAGTTCTATGTCAGAGGGGTGTGCAGCAGAGAGGCACCCCCGGAGCTGGCCCTGGAAGAGCATTGCCAGCAGCCTGGTGGTTGGGGCATGTGCATGGGTTGGATGGAGGAGACCCAGCTTCAAATCCCTGCTCTGCCTGGTTCACCTGCACTGTCCGTCTCAAGCGGCTCTACTTCGTATAAAGAATGCAGCATTCGCTGGGCCAGAGAGCGCGAAGCCATTTGGCTCTTCTGGGTTCAAGCTCATTTTGACCAGAAATTCCCCCCTGGACCTGAGAAACCTTCCCTACCAAAGTCTGGTCTAAACAGAGAGGTTCCCGTGCGCAGCTGGGACGGATCCGCCTGTTCTGAGCTGTGGGTGAGCGGCGAAGCATTGCTGAAAAATTCCTGATCAGTCTGACTTAAGGCTACCCCTGTGGAGAGGGCAAGATGCAGCCGGCACCAGAGGGGAGAAGAGGTCACGCTAAGATGACTGAAAAGCCCCGAGTGGAGGAACGAAGGGCTGGCTGGTGGGGCTATATACCCTGTCAGCTCCCACACAGACAATGCCTGTAGAAGTGGGCAGAACCGGATCTGTTTGGGGGTTACTCTGGGGCCCCTTCTCTAGGATCTGTTTGGCCTGGATCATCTCCACTAGACCTGACGGACGCTGATCAGAACAGAACAGAACAGCCAAGCAACACGTCTCCTGCTAGATCAGTCTCCTTTCTCCCATCAGTCCCACGCCCTTTCTCTCTCACCCCCTTGCCAAGGCTTTTGAAGCCCACCCTCTCAGGTTCCTGCCTGCCTCCCCCCATGCATCACACAGGGCTTTGGTGGCAAGGGGCACCGGCAGAGCGGGTAGCGGGGCCCGCTTCTGTTACTGCGGATTGGGGCAGCTGAGCCGGTCTCGGAGCTCCCATTTCCCAGCGTACAAAGTAAAAAAACCTCAGGCAGGGCATGCCCCCAGTGCACGCAGGGGACTCCCCCGCCCTGCCCTGGTATTGCTACGCATCCAGAACTCCCCCATGGTGAGACCTTCCGTGACTCAGGGGATACGCTGAGCCAGACTCATGCCCAGGGAGAAGAGGGTCATTGCACTGAAGGCGATGGGGAACATACACCGAGCCCCCTCAGCGGATTTAGCTAGGCTCTGCCACTGAAGGCGACACCAAGGTCTGAGCCCAGTGCAGGGAACCTGGACTTTCAGCCTACTTCAGGCCTTGGACTTTGCTACCCAAACAACAAAGCACATTTTTATCACCTCTTTCACCTGAAAAGATCCCCAAAGTGCTACCTATGCAATGCAGCTAGCTCTGGGGTGGGCGGCAGCAGCCCGCTGGCAGGCAGCCCATGGCCCTGCCGCAGGAGGACAGGACAGCCGGGACCAAAGATGAATCCCTGCTGGTACAGAAAGGGCTGGGAGCGCTAACATGCCGACCGAGCTCTGCATCTCCCCGGATTGTAAGGACGCGTGGGAAAGACACGGCACACTGGGCCTTGAAGGGTTAACAGCTTGCGACGGTCCAAGTCTAAAACCCGGGGCCACGCCTGAAGCGTTGTTAAAAGGCCCAGTATGCGGAGCTGTTGTACACAGGGCCGTTGATGTGGGGACCATTCGGGATGACTGCTGTCTCCCTTTATTATGAACGGGACCCTGAGCCCGTTTCCCCAGCCAACCTCCCAGGGCCCAGCCAGAAAGCAGCTACCCTGCCCTTTAGAGATACCCCCACGGTTAAACCCTGGACTCTTTAACTGAGCTCCAGAGATAGTCCTTGGCCTTCCAGCAGGAGCGAAGGAACAACACACTGCAGCAAAAGGCGGGGATGGGGCCCTTTTGTGGGAGGGGTCCCCCGATGAGGAACTCTCGGCCACATGGATCTGGCTCCCAGCACGGCCCCGGTGCTTTGACCCGAGGAGTTTGCCTTTTGCTTCACCCGGCAGCAAACAGGAATCCCTGCAGCAATAAGGCGGTGCTGTGTTTTTCAGGGCGGGGTGGTGGTGGGGGGAGCTGGATCTTTGTGTGTGTTTCTCATTCGAGCAGCTTCCTCCTGTAGGAAAGCTCAGGGGAAATTGGTGACACCATAGGCAGCTTGGACGGGCTCGGGGGTTACACAACGTTACTGGCCCGTTTGGAAATGAAGCTGATTTTGTGCCCAACTGTCATCCCCGCCCCCTGCTCCTTCCCTCCCACCCGCTCCCCACGTCTCACGGGCTAATCAGTGGCGTTCGGGTCAGGAGACCATGTCTCCGAGATAAGGGACGGGCCTGACACTTTCCATGTCAGAGCACTCCATCTTCTGCGTATCAATCCCCAGCAGAGAAAATACACAGCCGCTGATAAAAGGCGACCGTTCCAGACAGGAGGGACAAAAATAGTGCAGTCTGAGTCAGCCGTCCGCGCAACTTCTGCCTTTGCCCATGGCAACGGGGGATTGCAGGGGGCGAGCGGATGACCCTGCAGTCATCCCACCAATTAACGGGCAAGTGGACCGGTCAGACGCGCTGGAGGGCTGCAGCAAAGTCCACATTTCCTTGTAACAGGGACCATTATCCCCAGCTGACCACAGCCTGCGCGTGCCAGGTGATTGCCGCGCAGGCGTACGGACAAGGCTAGCGTCCGTTCGTTAGCACTGCCCTCTGGGCCACTGACTGCCAAAGCAGAGCGGCGCATTAAGAACCACGTTTCCGCGCTCCTGCAGAATTTCCCAGCGCTTCTGTCTGCACAGGGCAACGCAGATCCGCAGGCTGGGCAGCGGGGTGTGTAATTGCACGGCTAACTCACGCGCCAGGTTCCCGCGCCCAAGAGTAAGGCTGGCTGAAATTCACCATGTCTTAGTTTAAGTCACAGCAGCAAAACCAAAGCAATGACGGCCACCTTCCAAGGGGAGCAGGGCGGGCAAAAAACCTAGCTGGCTTCAAAACTGAGCATGATGAATTTCTGGAGGGGATGGTATGAGGGGACAGCCTAGTTTGGCAATTGACTGATCTTTGACTATGGGTGGTAGAGATGCCAATGGCCTGTGAAGGGATGTTAGATGGGGTAGATTATGAGTTATTACAGAGAATTCTTTCAGGGTGTCTGGCTGGTGAGTCTTGCCCACATGCTCAGGGTTTAGCTGATCGCCATATTTGGGGTCGGGAAGGAATTTCCCCCCAGGGCAGATTGGCAAAGGCTCTGGGGGGTTTTCGCCTTCCTCTGTATCATGGGGCACGGCTCACTTGCTGGTGGATTCTCTGTACCTTAAAGCCTTTAAACCATGATTTGAGGACTTTAATAACTCAGTCGTAGGTCAGGGGTCTGTGACAGGAGTGGGTGGGTGAGGTTCTGTTGACTGCCGCGGACGGTTGACTTAGTAATGCAGTGAAGGCACTCCGTTAAATGGGGCAATACTTCCTCGCTGTGGTAGAAGGGGAAATGGAGGCACAGAGCAGAGATGCGACCTGCCCACAGTGAGTCAGTGGCGGAGCGGACACTAGAAATCCAGGCCTCCTGGCTGACAGACCGGAAAGGGCAGGGTGCAACGGGCGTAGGAGCAGCCGTCATCCTGAAGCCCCGAGCAAGGCAGAGATGTCCGGATCCTACAGCAGCTCAATTACCTGCAGCAGCTGAGCTTCAGAAATGCAGAGCGTCTCTATCACTTCCTCTCACTCTCCAGCCCAGGGGCGGCAGGTGGAAATACAGGAGGAGTGAGAAAGGCAGGAAGAAGAGAAGACAACAGGCTTGGGAGCATCGTGAAACAAAGTTTGCAGACCCGCTCCCAGGAGTCCAAGGCCCTCCAGTTCCCAGCCTCCATCTACAAGCCACGCGTTAACTAATCGGCACCTGCAAAGATGCTCAGCCCCTGTGCTCTCACACAGCGCAGCCACGGAGGCCTGCAGAAATCAGGCTGGGGAAGGTTAATTGCGGATTAAAAGTCACCTTTAAGATTTTTAGCTGGTGGCAGAAGAACCATGTAAGTCAGAGATGGAAACAGCCAGTAGATTCTCCACACCGTGCCCCAGCCAGGCCAGGACTGCTTCGTGCCGTGCATTCCCTGGCTGTTTCGGTCTGTTTCTTTGTATTATGGGCGTGCGCTAAAAGAGAGCGCAGGCCCCAGCACGCCGGGTGCTGTGGACACGGTCAGAGACAGTCCCTGCCCCAAAGGGCTTCCAATCCAAACAGACAAGAGGTGGGAAGGGAAACAGAGGCAAAACCATTTGCCCAAGGTCACCATCAGAGCCGGGATGAGAACCCAGCTCTCCTGAGTGCCCCACTCCAGTTCCCGCTCCGTTCAGCTGCAGAGTCTAGTTGAAGCAAGCTGAGGAATGGGGAGATTTGCACAGCCTGCCGCCTCTCGCTGTTAGGTAGCTTTCCCTGCAGTGCAGCTCAATGTCTCTATCTCAGCTTGCGTCCGCACTGCGGAAAAAAATGGGTTTTGGTTTTTTTACAGCTGGCTAACTAACGTGCATTGGCCATGCTTGTCTAACGCCCTAGTGGAGACACAGCACCGGCAGTTTTCACAACAATGAAGGACGGTCCAGTGGTGAGGGCCCTAGCCTGGGACTTGGAAAACCCACCTTCCTGTCTTTGCGCGCCCACACTCCACCCATGTGACCTTGGGCAGGATCACTTCCTGTCTTCATCCCTCAGTTCCCCAGCTGTAGAAGGGGAGGGCAGCACTGCCCTGCCTCCCCGCGGTGGGGGTGAGAGTAAATGCATGAAACGTTGTGAGGTGTTCAGATACTGCAGTGACGGGCGCCAGGGGAGGACAACAGAGAGCAGTCAGGTGTTTGATTGGCAGTGAAGACAAAGATGCAGACCCTAGTCCCAGCCCAATGGGGCACTCAGTAATTCCTGCCCAGCCCGCTAATATTTGAAGAACAGTCTTAGCCTCTCCGCCATCTTTGAGCCAAGGTTCACAGGTTTCACTTCAGTCCCTCCCTCCGGCTACCGGATCGTTTTTCTTGCACTTCTCTGGGCTCTGGCCAGTTTGTCAGAATCCTCCTGCAAGTCAATGAAGTATTTCGGGTGCAGTTGTGCCGGAGCAGTGCACCAGGGATTAATGCAGCTCTGATCACTGTGCTCTGGTCCGCAGTTATTGCGAGCTAAGGGCTGGATCAATTGGAAGAATCTCAGGTTGTAGCTACCGCATTCAGGGGATTCGTAGCAGAACTGTGCCGCAACTTGCCCTCAGCTGGCAGATGCCCTGACGGTGCCAGGAACCCAGCTCAACCAGTGCTCGACACGTACAACAGAAATGCAAGCTGCTTCCACTGTGGCCTGTTGGTACATGTCCGCCATCGCCTGGAGGGATCCGTTCTAGGTGTGAATACAGGAAGGAGAGTGTGTGTCCATGGGACCGTCCCAGGGTATTTGCCGCTCGCTGAGCTAGATTCAGATGCATTTCCACTGGTCTTCAGGCAGTTAGCTGCGTGGGTTTGAGAAGGGATGCGGAGGGTAACTGTGCTGCTGTCACTTAGCAACCTGGGCTTGTTTTAGTGACAGGGGGTTTTGGCCGGTAACATTGCACTTTCCTTTCTCAAGGCACATTACAAACGCTAGCTCGCTTCTCCTCAGACTCCTGTGAGGCAGGGCAGGAGCAACCCCAGGTCAGAGACTGGGAAACTGAGGCAGAGAAAGGAAGCTGCCCTCCTCCCAAGATCAGAGAGTCAACAGCAGAGAACTCCCAGGCCTTTTAGATCACACCCCCCGACTCACGTTTCTTAAAGGCTGGGATCCCCACTCCTTTTTGGCTAGGTCAGATTCACGTGCACATATTTGGCCCCTGCAAAGGAACCATTTCTCCGCTGCTCCTATTAAACCCACACAGCCTCCACTACAGTCATTGCTATGCAAACTGCACCAGAGGAAGCATTCATATAATGCAGGCCAACAATGCCGTATATGTTATTTCCAGAATAAACACGCTGCAGCTGGGATTCCATTTCTTCCCCTCCAGCACGGCACAGAAAAAAACGAGACCTTTCAGCTCCTGCATATTTATATTCTTAGGCCTTAAAAAAAAAAATCTGCTAACAAATTCCCTTCTGCAATCCGGAGATAGAGGGAACGTTACATGGCATTGCTTCTGGGGTGAGGGTACGGGTCTCCTCTTTGGCAAGCTGTTCCCCTAATCCCACCCTCCAGCCAACGAACTAGTAGACGTGAAACCAAGAGGAGCACGGCACTACTTGGTTTTAAACAGGAGACACCAGTCCAGGCTGGGACGTATCAAGTCAGGTCCCTTTGCCGAGCGCAGGGGGCATCTGGCTGGCTGGCCTTGTCAGACGTGAAATGAGCCAGAGTTCTGCTCAGCTCCATCATGTCATAACACGGCAAGCTCTTGAAGTGGCATTGGAAATCCGGGTTCTGCTCCAGTGGGGCTTTCGTTGCCAGGAGAGGAGGAGAAGATGGGGCTGCCTTCGGCCAAACAACGGGGAGCCTTCAAAGAGGAAAGTGTGTTTGTATCTAAATAGGCCTCAGGACAAGGAAACCACAAGCAAGGTGTAAGCCAGCCATCCACCCTCTGCTCTACGTTCTGAGGGCATCAGGCCAGCTTCAGTGACACGTCCAAATAACCAGGCATGCAGCTCTGGGTGTGCAAAGTCCATCAGCTGATCTGAATTCTGGCCCTGCAGCGTAAGGCCTTGCGGGGACGCTGGCCTTGTGTTGTGTAAACAGCTCAGCTACCGCAGGCCGCTTGGGGTCAAGCTGGCTGAAGAGCCGATCAGATGCTAGGTACTCCTGAGCGCTGGGCACCAGCTCGCCGCGCAGCCTTGCTCAAGTCTCTCATCTGTGAAATGGGGATAACAGCTCCCACGCAGCGGTGCTGGGAGAACGAAGGAGCTTGCCAAGAGCTCTGGCTGTAGGAAGGTCTAAGTACAGTCCTAACCTTCGTGAGCACGTGCACACACACACACAGCCTGGGAGCAGAACCGAGGGGAAACGGGGCTTTCCTACCAGATCAGAACACTGGTCCCAGGACATCGGACATCCGGCCCCCAGGTTCAGTTTCACATCCCTTCATCTCCCTCCCCGTGCACCCCTGGGGCAGCCTCCAGGGACTACTCACGTGAGCAACTGCTCGCCAGTGTGGGCCAGGGGTGCACAACCTAGCCATGCACAGACAGCGTTGGAACTCCCATGCACAGAACCTCCCCCATTGCACATGGGGAGTGCGCATTGCCTTCTGATCATTAATGCAATATCCTTGCTCTTGGGCGCCTCTCTGGGGTGGTTGCACGTAGAGCATGGGCTCTCAACCGGGCAGAGGGGCTGCTAACAGGTGTCTGGGGATCCCAGAGAGATCCTGGGTAGATGGGAGGGAGACTCCCAGTACGGAAGACCGACCATCACTGTGTAGCGCTTCCCAGCGCAGAGTCACCTGCAGAATCGCCAGCCAGAGAACAAAGCCAGGAGGTTTCAGGAAACCTGGGAAGCGCAGAGAACATGGAGAGGAAGGGATGCCACAGTCACACGGCGAGCATCCTGCAGGTTAACAGAGGCTCCAGCACATCTGTCCCTCTGCTGAATGCACAAGCGCTCCGGCAGCTGAAAACAAATCAAGTCAGGGACAATCGTGCATATCATTAAAAGCCGGGCCTCGCTTGCTAATAGCCAAAACAATCTCCCCGATTATCGCAAGGGACAAAGTCCATTCTCTCTCCCTGTGTGTGTGTCTCTCTCTGTCCGTAATCGCAGGATCTGTGGCGCTGGCTCTCAGTTTCACCACCCTGCAGGTTAATACAATTCCCACTTATCTTATCTCCCCATCAGTTTCCTGGCAAAGCCGGTATCCAATTGGCTCCCGCCAGCCAGCTGGTCTAGAAGTTATCGGAATAATTCCTATCTCCGGGATCATTAACCAAATTGGGCAGGTATCGGGCTGTTTGCTTTGGATAAAAAAATGAAATACAAAAGGGGGAAGAGGAAAAAAGAAAAGAAAGAAAGAAAAATGGATGTAGTCAGCAAGGTTTGGCCTCGTTGGATCTCACCTGGCGAAGCAGACCCTGGAGGGATGGCAATCCCACCTGCCCTCACTCCTTTGACAACACTGTCTCTCTGGGGCTCACAGTCCTTCCAGGATGCTAGGGAGTCCCGGGAGGAACCGGTGAAATCGCAATCGGCCAGTTACAGGTGGGGAGCCTGAAAGCGCAACTGACAGGGCGGGGATGAACTCAGCCGAACAGCAAGCGTCGAACAAAGAGAGGAGAAAGAGAACAGCCCAGCCACGCGCCCCCTGCTAGTGCCAGTGGTGCTACCACGTTTGTTATGGGCTCTCCTGAGAGGGCCTGCGTCATTTGTTATTGCCACACGCCCTGGCTCTCGAGCGCGATCAGTCCCAATGAACCAAAAGGGAAATGGGACCCTGGCTTACGCAATGCACCGGGGCATGAACTGGCAGAGCTTCTTCCTGGCAGCAGCACCGACCCACGCTGCTATCTCACAGGAGATCACCCCGCTCCTCCCCAGGGGGCTTGAAGGACGATGCCGAGGGACCTTACGTCCTCTCTCTCCCTCCCTCTGAAGGGTCAGCTATTAGCGGGGGCCAGAGGCTTCATCGGGTGACCTGGGACAGCGCAGCCAGAATATTACAGGGGACGCTTCCCCTGCTTCTGTAACGTAGCCGGCTCCCTGGTGGGATGCCGCAGCCACACCAGCACCACGGCACCTTTTCCCCCCAGAGCACGCCACCCAGAGGACAGGCCAGATCCGCGGACTGCAACCGCGGACCCTGCGCCGGCACCACTCCCGCATGCCCGTAACCCCACGGGCTCCCTACGTGTCAGTCGCGCGCCAGTTAGACGACAGAGGACGCCGGCTCCGGCCACCGCCCACCTTGGCCGAGATAACGGAGCGGCGCGTTGCTGTGCCCTCGGCGGGGGGAGGCGAGTCCGGCCCCTGGCACTCCGTGCTGCCTGTGTTTCCTTTAGCGCGGGGCAGGAAGCGAGGATGTGCCATTCCCAGCCACTCACACGTTCAGCTCCGGCTGTAAACATCTGGCAGGGGCTTCCCGGCTCGTACAGCCGACATACCAAACAGCAGACGCAGACCTCAGCCGGCCAGCGCCCCGGGCGTTAAACATTAACCTGGCAAAGGGACTGCGGCGCAAACAGGAAGCTGGTTCTGCTGACTGGCACCAGCCAGGGGACCACAGAGCTCTGAGCCCCGCCCGGGGAAACACACTCAGGGCACAGGCCGACAGCTGCTTTCCAGACGGGCCTCTTGCTACAACCTCTTCTGCTGCGGTAACTAGGTTCTTTGTTAGCCTGGCCCCACCCAGCACAGACCCCGACCGGCTGCAGTGGGAACGCTAGAGGAAGCACAGATGCCCTGGAGCCAGAGCTGTCACAACACGGGCTATTGAAACACACGCACGTGCACACTTTAGATTTTGGTTCCAAGCCCGGGCTGGATAAACTGTTAATGCTGAGGTTTGACCCCCGCATCAGCTCTCGAGTCTGCGGTTAATACGGTCCAGCGACCAGGGGGTCACAACGTCCAGGGATCTCCTGCAGCGATGGCTCCTGCCATCTGCCTCTCTCCCATAGCTAGGGTTTGGGAGATCCTTCCTTAGCGTCCGGGGGGAGTGGGAGTCCCTCCCATCTCTGATCCCTCCCTCCCTTGCCTTTGCACTCCACTGCAGACACCCCTGATGCAGGAAGGGCTCCCGCCCCTCCGAGCCTGCCTGCTCCAGCGGGGGAAGTCTGTTGCTCTGCACTGGCGACGTAACAGCCCATCGCCTTCACTCCAGCGGAGATAGGTGGGGAGGATCAGAACCCTGCTGGCATCGCCATGCCCCATAATGGTCTCAGACACGTCATCCCCGAGAGCCATGCTCCGGGGACCATGGAAACGGGGCAATATTGAGAGTCCCTCTTTGGAAAAGACTGGCTCAGTTCTTCGGGTACCAAAGGAGGATGGTCGGGACACCCAGCATCCTTTCATCGGGTGACCTGGCAGCACGTGGCAAAGTGGGAAGGCTAATATCCCCATTTCACAGATAGGGAAACTGAGGGACAGAGGCGCCGTGACTTCTCAACACGGGTCTGAAGGGAGATGAACCAGGCCAGTGTGTATTTGGATGGGAGGGGGTTGGAAGGAGAGAGAGAGGCGTGGGTGTGTGTCTCGCTCGGTCAGTCGGTCGGGGGGGGATTCAACTACAAAAGTGCCCTGAATCAAAACAAACCCAGAGAACGCCGATCTCTGAAAAACACAGCAGGTGCGAGTGACATTAGCCCAGGGACAAGCCTCATGGGGTTTTTAGCACTGATTAATCGGCAGCTTGGAAATCTTTACCGCTTTTCTCCACTGTATAACGAGGGGGTGTGTGTCCCCCCTTCATGCCCCCACATATTTCTTGGACAGAGGTAAAGATGAGGCCATTTCAGGCTCCTGGCTGACAGACAGAGGCAGAGGGGATTTTCAGATGTAACCATTTCCCCTGGCTGGGCTTTCTGTTTTTTACTCCCGGGGTGACGCAAATCTCCCGTCTCACCCCAGCCACCCCTAGGCAGGCTGCAACATTAAGATCTCAGAGGGCTTAGGGCTAGGCGGAGAACGAGCGAAGGACAGCAGGCCTCAAATGGAGTGGGGACTACAAGAAAAGATGAGCCACTGAGAAACGTGGGCTCTAACTGCAACTCTGCCACTGGACGCCGCGGTATGATCATCTTCATTTCTCCGTGCCTCAGTTTCCCCACAGGGAACACTGTATTTACCCACCTACGTGAGGCGCTTTGCATGTATCTTTTCATTCAAAGCCGTTAAAGGATTAGTCTGTGTGGGAGCAGGAGAGCAAAACATGAACTCCATCGTCACAATGCTGTAATTTTTCAGCTAACAAATTAATTTTAATGAGTGCAATTGCCACCCCAGGCCATCTCGTCTATAAATACAAATAAAACTGGTGCCCTAGTGGAACTGAGCCAGGATCGTATAAGGAAAGATACACAGGTAGGAAACTGTGTAAAACCCCAATTCACTGGCAATTGCTCACCTGCATGCTTTCAGAGCTCCAACCCTGCCCCAGACACAACCAGCTCCCCACAGCCACTGTTAATTACCAACACAATTACAGCTTACAGGAGCAAGATCGCACCTGCCTTCACATATCCAGATTTCAAACATCAATAATATATTATTTATGCAGGACCTAGAAAAATATTGTTCTGTTTTACACATCTGTAGCTCCTTTCATCAGAAGATTTCAAAAATCTTTTCAAGCATTCATCCATTAAGCCACGCTATTCCCTGGTGGGCTAGGGAAGGATATAACCTCTTCTATACAAGGGGAAACTGAGGCACATCAAAGCTAATGGCCCACAGGCTGTCTCTGCATAGAGCATCTCCCGCTGTCGCCGTAGCAGCAGTGCAGTTCCGTCAGCGGGAGATTTTAAGAGTAAACTCAGTGCAGGCAAGGACACAGTGACTCAGATGAAGAGCCTGGAATAAAACCGGAGCCCAACGTCCCAATCAAATCCAGGACTGTCAGCCTAAGAACCACAGGGCTAGGACTGTGGGGAATACCAACGGTTACCCAAATGGAAAACTCACCAGGAGACAGGACATTTTAAGTTTCCAGCTTTCTAAAAAGGATCTTGCAAACAAGAGGAGAGAGAAATATTAAAAACAAGTGTAAATCTTTGTTCATGTGTCAAGAGCATGCAGTTAATAGTCTGGAGTGTGGGAATCCAGGGGGCTGTAAAAGGCAGGAAGCAGAAGTGAGAATGTTTTATTATTATGTATTATTTGCAAGGTGGTTGCACACAGGAATGCCATTCATGACCCTATTATCCTAGGTGTTGTGCAAACACAGAACAAAGACGGTCCTTGCCCCAAACGGCGGAAGATCAAGCCCACATTCAGGTTTTGCAAGATGCGGTTTGTACAAAAAAAACATGAATGGAAATGCTTTCCATGGCTTAAAAAAACCAAACAGCCACAAACAAGGACAGCTGCTAACTCTCTCCTGCAGGGAGAGAGAGCGTGCTGTCCGAAGAAGGCGGAAACATGAGAAAGTGAAACTGACTAACTAAAAAGTGTAACCGTCCAGCCTAGATTCACGGTGCCAAGCACCGGCAGGGAAACACGAATGAGATTTGAAAATTCTTTCCGGTTCAAGCGTGAGCAACACAGGAGAGGGGTGTGGATACCAGACATATCGTCAGTGATCGCGGCAGCATTTCTGGAGCAGGATCCAGGCCTCTTTGCTTCCCATTCTGAATAGCACTGTGGATAGGGGAAACACTTCTGCATGTTCACACACCCAGTCACATCCCGAAGAAAGGGAAGAAAGAGGGTTTTATCCTGGATACCAGGAAAACAGGGGAGAGAGGCTGAGGGGGGGCCACAGACTATCTAACCCCAATGCAGGAGACTGCTGATCTTAGCACTATAGGGGATCTCTTCACCTAGGGTTTTCCCCTTCCACAACCTTTCAAAGCCCCCCCATCTGTGCCAGATCCAGTACTTGTGGACTGCAGAATGCTGCGAAATACCACCTTGCCGGGGGGGTGTGAAGGGGTGAGGAGAGAGATTTTTCCTTCCGATGACCCCCGCTTTACCCCACCTCGTTTCTTGACACCTTAATAAAATATGGGGTAATGAATAAAATCTGCCCATCTGTAGTAGCTCTTATTTGAAGGCGTCAGAGTGTTTGAAGCTTCTTGCAGAGCATCTGGATAAATATTGCTATCATCCCAGCCTCGGTGCTTCCTCTGAGGGTGAGTCAGTTAAAGGTTTAAGTCGCTCCGAGGATTTAATGCACTATTTATGCATGCTTGTTCTTAAAGGCCCTCAGCTGTTCCAGAGACCGGCATTCCCTCTTGGCAGGAAATGCCACCATTTCAAAATGACTGTGTGTGTGTGCGCAAGATCGGAATGAAAAAAGTCAAACTATGAAAAACTTCCATGAGATGAACCCCCCCCCCCCTTTTTTTAAAGAAAGTTTTGATCTTTCACCACAAAATGATCCATCCCATTCTCCCCATCAGATGACTCAACAATTTCAGCGGAAGCGACGTTTTCCCCTGGAAAATGTCAAATGGTGACAAAACCGCATTTTCCAGTGGAAACGGCTTTTTTCGGGGGGTCAAAACCCGTCCACCTGCTCTACTCAGAGCCTGGGGCCAGGGCCCAGGTTTAGGAACCTTGCAAATGGAGTTGCTAGCATGGCTAGAAAGAGCCCCCAGGGCATCTGCCCCCTGCTTAACCCACTAGGCCATGCTCTCCTACCCAAGGTACGAGAAGTTCTTTCCTTCTCTGTGTGAGTCCAGGCAGGAGAGGACCCCGGCATTTGTAGCGTGTGCACCTTGCCCATTCACCGGACGGCGAATACTCCTCACTGCCAGATTTCCAAGAGGGCTCGAGGCAACCCAGAGCTGGGATTCACTTTTCCAAACAACTCAGCCCCCCAGAAATCCTTGCCCCACATGACTTCGGCGCACGTGTCCCCGGGACTTTCAATGGGACTTGTGCCCCGTAGATCTCGGTGGGAGCTGCCGGGCGTTTTGGAAAAATCGAGGGCCCGGGGACACCAGATCCCGACAAGCCGTTGGTGCCGGTCCCAGTGAATCATTACAATTCTGAAAGCTCCGTCCGCCACCACAGCCACGGCTCGGAGGGTGAACATGCAACACGGGGAAGCCTCCTGATCCCCACCGCTACCCTGGATGCCCCCCACTTGCAGCCTGCATCTCCCCGCTGCGTACACCCTTGTAATTAGCTGCTCAGGCCTGCCACCGGGGACAGGCCAGCCACCCAGCGGTGCCTGACTTCGGAGAGCAGCTGTCGGGTTGCGTGGGAGGTCTGAGACCCACGCCGGAGCCACCAGGAGCCGGGGCTGCCATTGGGAGCAGCCGCCAACAAGAGACGGAAGGAGTAAATCCTGACAACTCCACTAGCGAGACGCTGCGATGGCCCCGCTCAGATAAGATGGAGGGGAGCGATTGGGAGAGTTTTAAGCTACAGACAAGCAGCATCTTCGCGCTTCTCCTTCACTCACAAAAGGAAATCTCTGCACAGGGGCTAAGGAGATTATCCCAGCTTTTCCGGCCTGGGTGCTCCAGTTATCAGGGCGGCCTTGGGAACACAAAGGAGTGAGCTGGGCTTCAGTGAGCACCCGCGACAGCCCAGCTGGGGGCGAGGGGGTCGAGGCAGGGGCAGGCATTTCGGGGCAGAGCAGGGGGACCCCAAATTGCTCTGCTGCTCCCCCCACTATAGCACCTTGTTATGCCGGGGGGGTGGTTGCCTGGGGAGCACAAAGAGGAGCATTTTGTAGGGACCTGGCAGCGGGGCACGGCAGCACTGGCTCAGTCACTGTGACCGTGTTGGTTGAATCCCAGGGAGGAGGGCTGGGGGGTGCCAGGGAGGGGGTGATTGATGAGAGCGCTCCCAGCAGCAGGCAGCAGAGGGCCCTGCAGCACCCCAGTTTGCTCCCCCATGGCTTCTCCTGGTCAGACTGGGAGGTGGGGCGGGGGCAGCTCCAGGCCCAGGCAGGCATAGGGGACAAACTGCAGCAAGAAGCAGCTGGGCGGTTGCACTGGGAGGGCAGCGCGACTGGGGAGGGGGGGCAGGACCCCAGCAGCACACGGGGTGGCTCCATGAAAGATGCCCCCAGACCCTTTCCCTGCCACCGGGCCATGGCGAAGGCAGATTGGCGCCTCCCACCCCGGGGTCTCAGAGCTCTGCACCCACCCCCAGGACCGTTCCCCTCTTCGGGCTCTGCGCCTGCCACCCTGCCTGCCTCGGAGACCACGTGGCCTGGCAGGAAAACATCCCTTTAAGGCCTGACATGGGGACGGCTACATCTTCTCGGGGGGGGGGGGAGACAAAGCCTTGTGCAAGAAAACATCCGGTCCCCTCCCACCCGCCCCGCTCCCATCGCTAGGGGCTTCCCAGCCCCCCCTTTCCAAGATTAGCCCCCTCCTCCCCCCTCCAGCCGGGAGCCAATATACACCCGGCCCCCTCCCCTGCGCGCCGGGTTTGGGGGATTTCTCCTGGCTATCACTTCCCTGCATCACTGGGGATTTATTGATTTTTTGACACAGTACAACAGCAAATCTTTATCGCACTGAACCCTGACCCCGGTTAATGGAGGAGCTCTTACCTACCCTGAATAGCAAAACGGGCCCGTCTCCTCAGACCGGCTCCCAGCCCCTCGCCGGGGATGATTCCCCCCAGAGCCAGCGGGCGTGGGTGGGTCTCCTCGGGGACTCGCCCCGCTCGCCCTGTACCGGCCGTGACAGAAGGGAGGCGATACGGAGAGGAGCAGTGGTGGCGGGTGTGATTTTATGGAGGTGTCGTCTGCATATCCCCGCTACTGGAGAGCCCGTCAGTTACCCCCCAACCGCTACAGAACTGGGCTGAGCGCCTCCCCAGCCCCCCATACAGCGTGGGGGGGGGGGGGGCGCCTGCC
Organism: Emydura macquarii macquarii; assembly: GCF_026122565.2. Lineage (NCBI taxonomy): Eukaryota > Metazoa > Chordata > Testudines > Chelidae > Emydura > Emydura macquarii. Next base: position 16,603,212 of record NW_027130698.1, on the reverse strand, counting down.
TCTGTTGGGTCGGCACCGGGTGAGCTGGGGACCCCGGATATTTTATAGCAGGGACAGTGTAACATTTCAGTGGCTCGGATCACGGGGTCCAGCGCCCCCCGAGGATACCAACAGCCCCAACCGGACCAGCAGCCTGCCTCCCGCCACGGACGCTCCTGCGTTGGTATAGCTCCAGCCCCGCCACACTGGGGCTTGGCAATTTATCCCTGGTTTCGTTACCACCAGCGAGCGCAGCCGCTGCTTTGCTGAACAGAGCCTGCGGGGTGCTAGGAAAAGCCGTCACCCCTGGGGGGGATGCGTTGCCGCTTGGAACCAGGCTAGGTGGCCCCCGTCATCAATCGCAGCTTAGAGACGTTTCCCCGTCTATGCACTGGGTGTGCCCAGGGCTGGGATCAGGGTAACCAAGCCATGCAGACGAGGCCCTAGCTGGGGTCACTGAAGATGCTGTTCCTATCCAGAGTCCAAGCCCATCCTTTGGGATGTACGAAGCTATGGGCTTCACGTACCTGGCCTGCGGAACTCCCCACCACAGGGTGTTCTGTGCCGGCAGGGATCCCCCACGCAGAGGGCGGCACAATGGATCCAGTTTCTTTTCCCGCTGCGCGTTAAAGGGTTTGACTCCACCTCGGCCTCCCTCCGTAAGCATCCCAACAGGTGTGCGGGGATGAAACAGCCGCACAGCACTCAGCTGTGCCAGCGGCTTCCGGTGCAGGCGGGAGGAGCTCAGCACAGCACCTGCTCCTGGGAGCCGGCGCGGAGATTGCTCTGTCAACAGATGGCACCGACAGCTGGCACACGCCCTGAAGATCCTGGAGAACCAGTGGTGGCTCAAAGGAGGGAATCGCTCTGCTCGCTGCCTCCATGTCCCCCTGGGGTTTGCGATGCTCTGGGCCCATCCCAGAGGGTCAGGGTGAGTATTCAGCCCTGCGCACGCTGCTTGTGGGGAGGAGGGAAGGAATCGACTCCAAGTCTGTCAGGATTTCTCCATCTCTGCTCCTACCGTCTCCTGCGTAGGTTCACCTCACCCCCCATCCTGTAGAACATGACCTTGGCTGGCTACATCCAGTCTTGGCACCCGTTGCCCTGGCTGGCACTCAGCTGCCAGGTGTACTCCTTAGCATCCATGCCTGGGCTTCCCTGCCCAAGCAGGATGTGCACAGATAAGCACCCGGCCAGGTCCTCCTCCCAGGGAGATTTGCATAGAAGGTGTCTCTGATGTGGCGGCTGCTGCTTCCCTCAGAGAAGAGCCGGGATCACTTGCTTTCTCTAAGGTGCTTTCCTCCGGCTCGGCTCCTGGCTGCTATTTTCACCCCAGAGCCCATCGGACGGGTTTAGGAGTCCAAGGTCAATGTGCTTGCCACTGCACGACATCGCCAGGGGAATCACAGATGCAACAAGCGTCCGGTACCAGCCACGCCACCCTGTAGTTTGCGCTCCACCGCTGGGGGCAGAAGCTTAAGGATCAGGTCTGGATCGAGGCCTGGGGGTGCTGCAGAGAGTTCAGGGCCAGGGGCAAAGGGGCAGATGGCTTCCCGGCTTCCCCTGGATGGAGCAAATGTGGCCAGAGAAGTTGTCCCAGTTCTCTAGCTGCCAGGCCCCCTCTGGTGACTCTCATCCGTTGCTTCTCCCTTCCCCACCCACCCAAACCAACACCTGGCCCTCTGGGAGAGCCCTGCAGACAGGGGCTCTGACGGCAAGGCCCTTAGAGGGGTGGGCAGAGAAGCCATCCGCTCCGGCGCACGCAGGGCCGAGGGGCTGCTTTGGCAAGCCCGGCGGAAGGGACCAGGTTCCCAGATTCAGACGCCAACAGGGGAAAATAAAGCTTTAGCCCCTGCCTAGCCACCTCAAACAGGGCCGCAGGTGATTTCGCAGGCAGGCTGCTGGCTGCATGGGAGCATCTGGGATGAGTGTGGGTCAGGCCAGGGGGCATGGGCAGAGCTGTGGGGGACGGGAGCCCAGGGTTGGAAGAGCAGGCGGGGCTGTAGGTCAGGATTAAGGAGCCTGCGGGGAGATCAGGGTGGGTGTGAGAAGCAAGAAGGGGTTCTGGCCTGGGACTGAGCTGAACTGGCAGCGCTGGCGGTGTGGGAGGCGTACACACTGCACATGCTGGTTCCTTAGGCCCAGTCTACCCTGCAAAGTACAGTCGGTGTAACTCCGTCGCTCAGGGCCCTGAAAAACATCACGCCCTGGGTGAGGTACCAGCCCACGCCCCAGCGTAGACAGCGCTAGGTCTTGCGTCCCCCTGGCAACCGTCTCTCTGAGAGGTGGTTCGCTACGGAGACGGCAGAACCTCTCCCGTCGCTGTAGCGACTGTCCACGCTACCGCGGGCCGCTGCAGCGTTGCTAGTGTAGACGTACCCCTTCTCGAAGGGCCGGAGCTGCCACCACTGGGCCTGCTCTCTCCTCTGGTCCCATGGCTCGCTGCTGCATCCCTCCCCGGCCCCTGGGGGAAATGAAGGCGCGGGGCTCACGTGGGAGACGATAAAACAGTAGCTCCGAAGAGAAGAAAAAAGCCCACCCTTTTATTGCAGACAATAACCATAACCCTGGCGGGAGATACCATCGCAGTTCATTTCAGGCCTGAATGTATGCCCTTCCAGCCAGGATATGATCACGCTCTCCAGCCCCATCTTGCCTTTGTCCCACCTCCCGCTCCGAGATGCTATCAGGGGTGGCTGGCCAGGGCCGGCTGAATGGGAAAAGGCTTTAAGTTTAAAAAAAAAAATAAATAAAATAAAATTAGAAATAAATTAGAAAAATCCTTCCCAGGGGAGGAGGAAATTTTTAAGGCTCCCAGAAGCCTGCCGGCCTCCCCCTCAGATTTCCCCCAGGCTTCTCCACAGCAGAGGGACTGAACCGCGCAGGGAGCAGCAGATCTAGCCACGACACGGGGACTCTCAGCGGGTCTGGGGAGGGGGAAGGTGTCCCCCCGCACAACCCCTGCCTTCCCCCACAGCACCTGCCCCCCCCCCCCCACTTCCATACACCGGCTGACCCGAGCCAGCACAGCTCCACCAGGGGAAGCCTCGAATGGCAGCCTGACGGCTCCCACCCGCCCTGCTGTCCTCCTCTGCCGTCTGTGGGTTAAAGTATAAACCATGTGCCCCACTCCATTCTAGGCAGAGCTGGGGGGAGAGGGGAAAGGGACGCCCGGGGTGGGAATAGCCGGTGAGGCTGGGGGCTCAGGGCTGAAGGATGGCACACGGGTGTACGTCTGGAAAGCTAGCAAAAGAGATGAATGAGTTCTGGGATGTCCACCGCGCTCACGGGGCTGCAGAATCGGAGCCCCCCCTTTTGTGTCAGTAGAGCTGTGCCCCCCTCATCGCTGGGGGAGAACACGGGAACCATCAGAGCCACGGGGGCCAGAGACGCCTTGGCCCCAATCCCCAAGAAGAGGAGCCCGCCTGGCCCTGGCGCTTCCCCCAATGGCCTAGTCCCTGGCCCCCCGTTTCCCTGATCCAGCTCCCCGTAGCAATACTCCAGCCAGCCGGCCGGGGGAGCCAGGGCCCGGTCTCAGGAAGGGAGGACAGGAGAAGGACGCAGAGTTGAGCGCCACAAGCTGCCCCTGAGTCCCTGTGACATCAGTGGGTCACTGACAGCCGTGGGCTGGCTGGGAGCAGGAAGCAGGGCCCGAAGCCTGGGCTTTTGGGGCTGGAAAAGGCAAGGGGGAGAAGCCCTCTAGGGGGCAAGGAAGGATTCCAGGCCTGGGGGCGCCTGCTGCCCCCATGAATCCGTGGGCCCCACTGGATACGGGCCTGGGCCCATTACAGCTGCAACGGCCGGTGATGGGCACTAGATGGGGCGGGCAGGGGGGGATCGGAGTTACTGCAGGGAATTCTTTTCCAGCTGTCTGGCTGGTGGGTCTTGCCCGCACACTCGGAGGCACTGAGCCATATTTGGGGTCAGGAAGGAATTTCCCCCTGGGTCAGATTGGCAGAGACCCAGGGGGTTTTCACCTTCCCCGGCAGCGTGGAGCCTGGGTCACCTGCAGGTTTAAACTAGTGGAAATGGGGGATTCTCTGTAATTGGAAGTCTTTAAACCATGATCCGAGGACGTCAGGGAATTGGCAAAGGCAGCTCAGCAGCCCTCCTCATGCCATGCTACGGCAGGGGAGGGGTATCAGAAAGATACCCAGCGTGATGCCTTGTACGAGAGGCAGCGTGGTCCGGCAGGTAAAGAAAGCACCAGGAGTGGGAGCCAGGACACCTGGATTCTATTGCTGGGTCTGCTCCTAAGCTGTTGGGTGATGTTGGGCAGGACAAATGATCGCTTTGTGCCTCAGTTTCCCCTCCCTCCTGTCTATTTGGACTGGAAGCGCTCTGGGGCCAGGACTCTCTCTTACTATTTGTCTGTGCAACACCAGGCACAACGGGGCCTGGAACTCGGTCTAGGCGCTACCAGAACAAACACCGGACACACAAGCAGCCAGGGGAATTGTCATGAAGGGAAGCCCCAGCCAGTGCTATCAGTACCTGCCCCATCTCACGTCTCTCTCCCCTCCCCCTGCAGGATCTCACTGCACTTTGCTAAAGGAAGCCACATCCACGTTTTTCACATGGGAATGCTAGGCCGAGGTCAATCGGTTCATCCCCTCAAGGTCAGACATACAGTGACCCATGCCCCAGCTCGAACCACTATCCGCCATGCCCATACAGCCCCTCTAAGAGTGCTCTACGAACCCAGACGGCGAGGCGGAACCATCTCACCCATCATCGGTTTGCAGCCACCTCTGGGGTGGAACGTGGCGGCTGCTTAACAGCGCACAGCCACACCACACAACAGTTCGGGGCTGGAAGCCACCGAGGGGGAAGGTTTGCAGCTCGGACTCGGAGCGACGGCCGAAGAGGATGGAGGGTGAATGTAACTGAGGGCTGGGATTGAGTTGGGATAATAGGGCTAAACGCTGACACACCTTGGGGTCTTTCGTGATCCCCCAGGGGCTGGGAACTCACGTGAAGGTGCCCGCTGGTGCCGGACCAGGACCAGACAGAAGAGTGCCCCCCCGAGGCGCCAGCACCAGCTGCTATCAGGCTGGGAAGGGAGCACAGAGCTCCAGCAGCAGGAAGAGGAGCAGGGAGCCAGAGGCCATGGGTGGAGGGCTGCGGGTGGGCCCACTGGATCAAGGTAGGTTCCTGCTGATCAGGTGCTGCCCCCCCGGCAAGATTCTCCCCCCAGCCACCCGCAAAGCCAGCTAATCTAAAACAAATAGAGCGAGCTGGTGTTAAACTCTGCTCCAAGCGATAAAGGAAAATAGCTGGAATAATTTTTCCCACCCACACATACCAAAGTGAAGGGAAAACACACACGCGCACAGCAGGCCCCGTAATCGGGCCGATCTCTCCCAGCCCTGTCCGTCAGCACAGGCCGTCCCGCCTCCCCGGGCCCTGCGCGGCCCGATAATAAACCTTGAGGTTTGCACACAAACTCCAGGCTGGGAGAGATTATAGAGACAGGAGTCACAGAGCAGATAAACACAACCCAACGAGAGCGCGGAAAACGGCGGGGGGGGCGTTTGTGGTTTTCATTAGAGACAAGTGACCCCACTCTGCGCACACAGCGGGGCACGGGGGGGGCGGCTCTGGGAAACCGAGGCGCTTCATGGAATGGGGGTGTCACTGCTTCCCACGTGTACAGGTTCTATGAATGAGAACTGCTCCCCGCTTCCCCCCCCCCGCCCCGCACACTTCCACTGCTCAGTGCTGCAGGCAGTGCGGTGTAAAGGTTAGAGCAAGGGCCTGGCAGTCCGGCAGGACGTTTCCTGCCTGCCACCTGATGCTCCCCAAGCCTCCACCTCTTGATTTATTTTCTTTCCCGCCCCGGCAATGGGAGGATATTAGGTCTTGGCGGGCGGGGTGAGGCGTGGAAGTGTCAGGCAAGGGCTTGGCGATCCGTCGATAAAGAGGCGACGTGGCAGGGCTGAAGGAGTGTGAGTGCCTGGGGCTGGGCTCCCCGGGCAGCAGGAACGAATCCAACAGAGGGCAGAGGCGGGGAGCAGCGGCCTGGCTTGAAACGCAGCCAGCAGCAACAGGAGAGGGAGGGCAGCAGGCGAGGGGCAGGAGGCTGCAACGGCACGGGGGCTTCAAGGTGAAAGTGCCCCCGAGAGACGGCTCAGGGTGACTGGCTCTAGTCCCCCCGCAGCTACCAGCTAGCCACGGGCTGCCCTTCGCCGAGCGAGCCGGGCGCGTGCCCCTCTGGTGCTCAACCCTCCGCCGAGCGTGGGGAACAGCAGCACAGAAGACAGAGCCGGGTGGGCCAGCCAGCTCAGCACCTAGCCAGGGAAACTCTGCAGGGCTGGCAGTCCTGCTGCTCCCGCTGGCACTGAAGACACAAAGGGAAAGATGGGGACGCCTTCCCAGGTGCGCCTCACCCCACCGGTGCCCACAGCTGCCATCCAGCCCAGTGCTTTGCGAGCACACAGTCAATCCACCTTCTTATGGGGCAGCAGGCACCCACTGCTCCGCCTCCCAAGGCCTCTGAGGAGGCTGGTACAGGGCCAGGAAACCCCCAGCCCCGGAGCTGACCTGCCCAGCGGGCGTTCACAGGGATTTCTACAACCCCAGGGGGCACACACCGCCATGCTCCGTGCTGCCTGAATCGGTGCCGTGTCTGCAGGCAGATGGCAATAGGCCAGGCCTTCCAACAGGCAAAGAAATGGGATGGCCAAGCAAAGGACAGACCAGTCTCTAATCGGCTGGATGAGATCTAGCTGAGAACACCAGCTGGGTCACTACTCGTTAGGAGCCTTTCAACGAGATGAAGGACACCCCACTGATTCCCTGGGTGGGGCGGCCTGCTCTGCGTCCATGCTGACCTCACGGCCCCAGCGTGGCAAGAGAAGGACCGGGGCGCAGCAGCTGCTCGCTTCCACGGGAGACATAAAAGCGAGCCCCCAGTAACTACCGAACGTGGCGGCAGTTTTCATGGACCTGGCTGTCCCATCCCAGTTCCATTCTGTCCGCTTGCCGTTTCACTTTGCTACAGTCTTCTCCTTCACTCCCTGTCCTGCCATTACACCACATTGCTGCGCGCTTCCAAATTGCTGCCCCGTTCCACCCCAGAAGTGGCTGCATTTCCAAGCTCCTGCCTGAAGGTTTTGCACAGACACAGGCCTGCTACTTCCAGGTCAACCTTTATGGGGCAGAAATAATTTCTGGCATCTGGAAACAAGCCAGCCCACCTGGCTCCTAGCTCAAGGAGTTCCAAGGTGGCCGCACTGGTGATATGCTACCCCGACTCTCTCTAACTAACAGTGAATAATCTTTACTCCGCTCCTGGGGACAGAGGAAAATAAAAACAAATAAACAACCCAGCATAAAAGGCCCTAGGGCCGCACGATGTATTTAAATGTTTGATGGGGAACCCACTGAAAGACAAGAGCCCATAAAGTGGAAGCGGGACAATAAAGAACGGGGAAAATTACAGCTCAGGGGCGGGTTTGTGGGTTTCCAATCGCGTCTCCCTTTTCAAAGGGCTGATTGGTATTTGTGGTGGCCGAGCGGCTGCTGTGATGAAGGAGCCAGTGGAAGCACGTGAGAAGGGCAGGTCGCTTGATCTATCTGCAGAGCGCACCCATTATTCAGCGGAAGGACGGTGCACAAGGGAGTATCGATCAGCCCTGCACCGGAGACATTCCCATAATCCCTCGAATGAATCACTGCCATGCCGGGCTCAGCGCAGCAGCAGGCAGCCACGAGGACACCCCGGGCAGTGCAGAGAAAGGGGTCATGCCACCGCTTCAATGCTAGAGACTTTGGCCTTACGGCAACCTGCTCCCCATCCCTTGCCTTAGAAACTCACCCGCTGGCCTGACTCCCGTGTCACCTCCCTCTTCTCCCACTCCTCTGCCTGCTCCAGGTGCAAGAGGGTGCCCCACCTCTGCCCTGACCAGATGTCGCTGAGATTTGAAAAGCGGGGATAAAAATAGCGTGGGTTTAACTCAGGCTGCATGTGCGTCTCTGGTATTGCCACGCACACGTTTCCGTTATACGGTTGTGGGCAACTTTTTGCCCGTGCAGTTTAACCAGTCTGGTCTAACGCAATTGTAGTAACTCCAGTAGGAATTTGGGGTTTTCCAGTATGACTTGTCATGGCAACCGCCTCCTTTTTGCCAGCCGGCAGTGCAGCAAGACACCGTACGCATCCGTCTCTCTGCTCGTCAGGCTAATCATAGAGCACTGAGCCCTCGCAATCACCGAAATACTCACCAGCCCTAAATTACTGTTATGTCCTGGCAGTCTTTAGTGCAGTCGATACAGACCAGGCCTGAATGGGGCAGCAGAGTCATTGCTACAGTAAATCTACCGCACTCGGCCACTGAGCTAGCCTGGCTTGCAGAAGATTGCTAATAAAGAGCTTAGCCTGGGGGGAGGGAAGGAGGCAGAGGAGTTTATTACTTCTCCCAACCTTGATGCCTGAACCAGATGCTCTGTTTGTTTCCCCCAAGATGCACCAGTCACCTAGCAAAGAACTGATGCCGCGGTTGTGCAGACACATACCAGCTACAGAAAGAGGCTCGGGGAATGTTTCGGCGATACAAGAACCCCAGCCAAATGTTGGAGAACCTATCGCCAGCCAAGAAATTCATAGCTGCACTTCCACGAACAACCTGAACTCCCACCCACATCAGACAGCTACGATGCTCCTGGAGGGTTGGTTCTAGAAGCCACCACACAGTGGGGTTTCTGGATCCTTGCAGGAAGGGACCTGGGTATTCAGTTAGTCTCGTGTGATACCCAGTCTACATCAAGAGATGAAGGGAAGGTCATCTGGGGCTTTTACAATTGCAATACATAGGGGTGAAGGAGGCAGGTGGCGTTATGGAGTCAGAGTAAGGCTGTTTGTGGAAATTTACAATGCATGAATGCCTCTAATTATTAGCAATTTGCCAATAAGGCTTTTTGTTGCAATAAAGTATGTGAATTTACATGATCTTGAAGGTTTCGGTCTAGGAATTGCCTCCGTTTTTTAAACGGATCTCGTTGGTTACAAAGAAGTACAGCTCCCGCCACTCTGGGGCAGAATGATGTCAGTTCTGACGAGTATCTAATTTATAATGAGATTACAACCCAGATTAACCAGGCATTTTAGGGGGGAGAGGGGGATAAGACTCAGTCACTTTTGAAATATCTCCCCCATAATAAGTGGCAGCTGCAGCCCCAAAGAGCTTACAGTGGGAGACAAGAAACAGCAGGTGGAGATGGAAAGTCTAGAAGCTGGGAGAGGCCTGGGCGACAAAAATCAGGAAGCATTAGCCGTGAGTAGCTGTGTGCAATCACTAAACTTTGAGGAAGTTGGGTGCAGTGAGCATGGAGATCCACAGCTAGCTCCAGCGTGGACTATGAAGTCACCAAGGTTGCTCCGTAATATTATAGCACGTGCCAACAGAGCAGGGAAAGGGAGAAGATGCTCAGGGGATGACCCACTTGGGGGTCTGGTCATTACTGCACCGGATCTGCCAGCAACAGAAGGGTTACAAATTCTGGCCAACTGGATGCGGGTATTGAGGCGTTGAAAAAACAGCCTTTGCGAGGGGGTAGTCTCGGGCGTGGCGCCTCAAAGGACAGGAGTAGGAAGGAAGGGAAGGAAGGGTGGGAGCCTCTGATTCTTTGGAAGGCAAGTGGAAGGTGGCTTATGAACCTCGAATCAGCATAAAACAGACCCGCGGCTCATGCACCCTAGTCTCTCCAAGGATTGGCTAGAGGCTATTTTTAACAGGGGGGTGGGGGGAGCCAGACTCAGCTGCTAGTCTCTAGTCTCAGTGATTGAAGGCAGCAATTTGTGAAGTCACTCCCCACCCCCATTTCGGGTCAGAGCTACTTTCCTGAACCACTCCTCTCAGCAAAGTCACCATGAAGAATGAGGGTCTCTTTTAAATGGGCAACTAACTTGCTGGCCAGTTAGGACTCCAGGAGGCGGGGGCGCTGGGGTCAGAACACGAGACAACCTACCAAATAGGAGGAAAATTAAATGGCACTGTAACTCTGTAAACGCTCCCAAGTTGAGGATTATAGATTATAGCTATCAGTTATTTGCATATCAGAATTTTAAGCAGCCAGCCACCTCCAGCGAACAAGGTCATTTCAAAGATAAAAATATTCCTTCTCCCCTGCCTTTCATGTTCAGTTGGCATGTCACACAGCCCGTGCGAGAGATTACGAAGGAGACGGGCGAAGGGGTCCCCCCCAATGCACAGGGAACTCGACGGCCCAATGCCAGGTGTTCCATCGGCCCAGGGAAGGAGGCCAGGAGCGGGGTATCCGATCTGCTTCCGGGTTAGAGAGATTAAACAGTTGTGCACACACCAGAAAGGAGGCTGGTGGAGAAGAGGGGGAGAAATGAAAATGGGGGCATGGGAGAGGATGACTGCCTAGACGCAGAGGAATGAAGAACCAGGAAGATCTGGGGTCACTGATGAGCCCCAGTCCCCCTCGAGTCATAGGAAACTGACCAGATGGAGCAGGCCCACCTGAGTCAAAAGGATGGTCCCAACAAGAAGAAAAAAATCAGCACCCCGGCCAGCCAGTATAAAGAGTGTGTGTGTTGGGAAAGGGAACTACACCCTTCCCCACCCAACAGAAGGAAGGCCAGCAAGAAACGGACCAGTCGGTTCATGTGAAGAAGGGAATATATGGGTCAGATCCTGTGAGGTCTCAGTGGGGGACTTCTATAGACTTCAATGGCAGCTCCACCAGGTCAGGTCCCTGGCTTCCCCTCTGCTGGCAGCTGCGCTGCTTTATAAACAAACACCAGTGGATACACAGAAGCAGGTGGCAGGGGAGAAGCTAAAGGGACAGGAGCAAGCAAATAAAAATAATAAAAAAAAGAACTGTTAACCCTGGCCGGGCTGGGAACAATTGTACTCTGCGTGCCAGAACCAGGAAGTGAAACTGACCCGTCTGGTTTCAAGTGTGGAGCAAAGAGACACAGGGGAAACAGCACAAACACCAAACAGGGAGAAGCATGCTGGGTGTTTCAAATGACTTCAAACGGAGTGATCCAATGCACGAACACAGCCCCGTCAAATGGAATCTCGGGGTCCCTCGAATAGCAGTGGGGGAAAATCCACCCTTATCAGGCTAGGAGCACAGACTTGCCCATTTTTGCAATTCGATCACCATGTCTTGTGAGAGGTAAGGTGTTACTTGTCTCCAAGGGCCAGCACTTTAAGTCCATCCCTCGTCTAGAAAACGTGCACCAATCTGGCCATCCACGTTCAGGAAAGAGGAATTCAGACTGGAACAGGAGCAGAGAAGGGCAGAGAAGAACTGCTAGGGTGATCAGGGGAATGGAGAGCGGCTCTCATAGGAGGAGACGCTGCACTGTAAAAACACCCCGCAGCAGCGAGTCTCAGAGCTAGACTCGGGTTTGTGGGGCTCATGCTACAGCACTAAAAATAGCTGGACAGATGTTCCCACAAGGGCTGGAGGTTGGGCTCTGAGACCCCCCCTCCCGCCGGTCTTCAGAGCAGTCGCAGGAACATCTACACAGCTATTTTTAGTGCTACAGCGCAAGCCTGAGTCTCCAGACCCGAGCTCTGAGACTCGTTGCTGCAGGTGTTTGGAGGGAGCTAGGCTTGTTTAGCCTAGGAAAATGCAGGCTGAAAGGGGATCTGATTGCACTGGGTAAACACCAGGGAGAGAGAACAGCTCTTGATGCTAATGGTCAGTGTTGGCATAAGAACAAATGGGGGTAAACTGGCTGTGCATAAATTTAGGCTGGAGATGAGAAGGGTTCTAACCACCAGAAGAGTGAGCTTCTGGAACCGTCTCCCACATAAACCCACCGAGGTTGATGATGGCGTTTGATCAGTTTATGAATGGGATTATATGATGGGTTTGTCTGCAATAGCAGAACTGGACACAGAAGTGCCCGGCCCAGGAGGTCCCTTCAACGCCTATGTCTCTGGCAATCGCAGCTTTCATTTAAAAGAAAGGGCAAGTTTCCAGAGCCCATGGTTTCCTAGAAAAGCTTGAAAATGTCACTCAAGCACACCCTAAAGGAGCAAAGCACAGAAGGGAGATCAAAGGAATCCCATTTAAAAAAAAAACAAATCCTGATTTTAAAGCCCATCTCATGATTTTATGAGGCCCAACTCATCTTTAAATGCTCGGGGGTGGTGACACTGATCATGCCTTCGCTTGTCTGTATATTGCCTAAGACAACTTGGGTGTTGCTGCAACGTCCATCGTGAATTCCTGTTAATGAGGGGGAAACTTTACATAGAAATGGGGGGAGGAGGAGCGAGAGAGAAAGGGCACGCAGATGGTGTTTCATGCTTCCTCTCTGTAACCTAAAGAAGGGCTCCGATTGAAGTCCTGAGTCTGAACTGTCCTGGACACTGGGAAAGATCTGCTCTATGATCCAAAGTGTGCGTGTGCGTCTCTCTCTCTCTCTCTCAGCTGGACATGCACTCCTGTGGCATGTGCCAGTTAAATAACCAGATGTCCACACCTCTGCATCCCTAGCAAGACTGGCCCAGGCAGAACGGGTGTGTGGCCAGTTTGACAGGTGCCATTGCCTGCCCATGCAGGAAATCCAGCTAAGAGTATGGGCTCTAAGATGAAGGCTCTCTGCCTGCCGGAAGTCCTGGGGGCTGGTTAGAGGGGACAGGATGGGGCTGTCACCTGGTCTGCTAAGCCACTCCTTAAGCCAACAGGGGTGGGAGGAGGAGCACCCTCAGATGGCAGCAACTGTCTAGCCAGCCTAGGGACGAGAGCGGAGACACTCCCAACGAGAGGTCGCAGCAGTGTCAAGATATCTTTTCTCCACAAGCACCATCAGTGGCCAATAACCGTGCAGTCTGCGGCACAGACTGGGCCCTTTTCCTCACCCAGGGGGCCCATCTCAGCATCCACACGTAGGAATTCACAAGGCGGCCTCTGCTTAAAACCTGGACGCCTTGTTAGCCAGCGGCTTGTGCCCAGAGCAAAATGGAAACCATTTCTGTAGGCCCTATAAAACGCATTACTTTTTTTTTTAAAGTGACACAAGCCACAAACTGGTCTGTGTAAAACAATCCTGTTAATAGACACCCCGGGAAGCCCCTGGAGAACCTACGCTCAGTCAAATTCAGCAATTCGGAGTCACCCAACGGCATCTCCTTTCAAGGAGTCATTCCATTACACGCTCTCCTTCAAAATAAATCTACACGCCTGCCGTGCACCAGGACTTCGCCGCGCAGGCAACGTCTCCTCTGTCTCCAAAAGACATCTGAGAGGTCACTAACTGTGGCACAATGGGGAGTGACCGACCCTCCCTGCCTGCCCCCTTTGTGACAATCCCAGAGGATAAGTGATGCGGCTACAGTGACTGCCCGGGGTGCAGTTCACCCAGGCAAAGCGGCAATAAAGAGAGATGCTCCCCCCCGGCCCCAAGTCCCACAATTCCCAAAGGAAGTTCACGCCAAGCAGATTAGAAGCGAGATCCAGTGAGGCCCAAACAAAGGCGCCTGGGAGCACAACCGCTCCCCCCTCCTTCCCCCCTGTCCTCCACACTGCATCTTCACAGCTGCCATTGCTGACACATGGCGGATCCTGCCAGATAAAAAGAAAATTCAGGCTGCTCAAAGTTTCCCTTTTTGCCAGTTCTATTCCTGATAAGTGCAGTGCCTGCACAGAGGCTGATAGACGGCCTATCGTGGCGGTTAGTGCAAAAGGAACACCCTATCGCTCCAGCATCGCCGGACTGCCATCAACTCCCAGCCACACAGAAATTAATATCACTCCAATTACCAGAATAGAGATGGGCTGGGAGAAGGCGATAATAAAATCTCTTTTACATAAAGAATGCAAATAACTAACTCCGGCGAGGGTGGGGGAGGGAGAAGAAAAAAAAAAATGGCACAACTTTGCACGCCCACCTTCAGCCGATTGAAATGCTAAATGCAGGGACAGATGGGGTGGCTCAGAGCCTGATCTATTTCACTGCTGCTTCTGCCTCTGAGAAGGCTGGAGGATGACAGCGGCAGGGATGCTGGGGCCAAGTTTGGAGCTCTCTCTCCCCCCCTCTCCCTTTTAGATCAGTTTTCACATAGTGTAATTAGGGACATAGAATAGAAGAGATTTCTGGGGTTCATTGCGTTCATCCCATGCCAGCACAGGCAGCCCCATCATATGGCGCATCATTGTCCCCCCAGCGTAAAAATAACCAGCACTCTAGCCTCTAACTGCAAGTACACACACGGCTCTGCACCCCAAATTCTGCCAACAAGCCTGGGTGCTCTGCTCAGGGGCTCATGAGCAACCCTACAAAAACAAACCCAAGGTGAGCAGCTCAGGACCAGCCAGTGACCTCGTTGCAACATGGCATTCCCAGGATGGCACCCGTGGGTAACCCTGCAACCAGCCGCCAGTTTGCACAGGGCACGTGGTGGAGGAAAACAACAAGGGAGGTTTGACCTTCCGGCTTCCTAGGGGCTGCAGAGCAGCGAGACAAAGCTACTTCGGTTATTGTGGAAAAGACTGCAACGATAGCCCGCTTGAATTACGCATCCAGCCCCTTAATTGTCTCCCCTGGCACTGCCGACTGCTGGGATGTGGGCAGAGCAGGAATACCTCACTCTTTATTCCGTGGCTGGGAGGTGTCCCAATCATTCTCTTTCCCCCTGGTCCTTCTGCCAATCTCTTGCCCACCCCGCACAGTTCAGTCCCGCTCCGGGACCAGTGAGCCAGAGGAGAGCAGACACGGGCGTTAGGAAGGGGCGCAAGGGCCTGGCTGGAAAACAGCGCCGCAAACGGGAGAGGCAGAGATGCCTGGGCTGCGGCCGCTTATTAGCAATTAGGCTGATGAGGGTTAGAGGTCGGAAAGAAAGAACACATCCTGTCAGCTCTCCTCTGCCTCCCTCAGTGGTCACTAGGGCAAAGGGCCGGGGTGGGAGGGAGTAGATAAAGAGGAGATTGGGGAGGCGGAAGCCACACAGATACCTTCCGTTGCTGCCACTGCATCCAGGAAGGGCCAGGGATATCAAGTGGAGCACATTTCCCTTCCTCGATGAGTTTAAACGTGGGGAGGGGAACACGGGCAGTATCAGCAGCCAACAGCAGAGAGAGATTCAGGCCGGGAAGGAGGTGGGTTAACTACCCTGCCCCAGCCCAGGGACAGGCGCCGAGCGCTACCAGGCCCTTCCCAGCCCCAGCGGCCACGGCCCCCAGAAGGAAGGTGGCGGGACCGACCCGCAGACCTGCCACAGCTCCCCCACTCGCACAGGCCTTCACGTCACACCGAGAGACCGCGTCTGCCTCCTGGGAGGCACAGGCAGGACTAGCCCTGGCATTGGGCTTGCTCAGCGCCACCGGGGAACAGGGCCTGAACCCAACGGTTATTTCACCAGCTGAGGCAAAGCTGCCGGCTGTGGGGTCACGGGAGCTGCCCACGCGCCCTGGCACTCGGCGCGTCCCAGGCTGCTTCGATAGCAGAGCCCAGACAATCTGTCCAACAGGCCTCCCGGCAGCCAGGTAGCCCTAAGCCGTGTGCCAGGGGCCGTTCCTTCATCCGGTGGCGCTTAGGGAAGGGAGGAAGGGCCAGATGGGCAGAGCCACAGAGCCGAGCAATTCACAGGCCCTTCTCCCCAGGGGCCCAGGGATTCAGAGTCAAACCGAGAGCAATCGAGCCTCAGGGTCGCTGCTTCCCATCATGTGATGAGGGCTTGAGCCGAGAGGGGAGGGAACCCAGGTCTCCTGGTTTAAAAAACAAATGCTAACTTCTCTCTTTCTGGAGCGGTGTCCTCCCGTTCTCCCCCCTCCACTGCTCCTGTAGATAGCAGGGTGCTACCACTGCCAGGCGCGGCCACGTTCAGCCGGCACAGACACACCGGGGAGTATAAGGAAGACCTAAGTCCATGCTTGGAGCATATTCACCTACAAAGAGGAGGGTCCAATGGTTAGGTTACGAGCCCCGGACTTGGGACACCAGGACCCTTTCCTTCAATGGCTGAACTACCACCACACCCCCACCCACATGCCGCCCGGTCTTCCAAAGCTGCAGTACCCCCTCCTTCCATGGGGGAGAGCAAAGACACGCTCCCCCCCCCCCCCCCCGCCCATTGCAAGGAGGAGCCACATATACACACTGCACGTCTGCTAACGTTTCAGGCCTATGGCAATCCTCACCCAGATCTGGGGTGGGACCTTCCGCCTGGGCACCATGTCCAAACGTTGCAGAGCCAAGACTCTAAGCTCCTTGGGAAAAGCCTTTAGGTTTCTAGATACCGCAGCGATAGGCACGCCAAGGGCTCAGATAGTGTGCACAGCACTGTACAGTCTGGCAGCCGCCAGGCAAAGACATTCAGACTCAAAACACCCAGATGACAAGACAGGAAGACGGCGATATATGGCTATAGACACTTCTTGGGGTTTTGATAACATCACTAACCACTCGAGCTCTCTTCTTGTGGTTGCCATGATGTTATCAAAGCCCCACTGTGACTGTGTAGGAATGTAGACCAATGGCCAGAGCTGGTGCTGCAAATCCAATCACGCCGCAGGCAGCCCTGGATTTTATTTTATTTTTTTTCCAGAGGAAGGGACAAACGTTATCCCTGAACCACCTTGCCAAGGATGCAATGCTGTATATGGACCACTCCTCCTTCCTGACACACACATGCTACCCAGCTCTCACCCTGAAGCATGGGGATTCAAGCATCTTCAGCATGATATTAGCAGGCAAATATAACCCCAGCACTACATCAGTACAAACAACACACAATTAAAAGCTATTCAAGTCCTTTTAAAAGGAATCCAGCTGCAGCATTGGTCCCTGCTCTCCTGCAACAGGGAGTTCCACAGGTTGTCTGCAGTCTACATCTAGTCTTATCTCCCTTTATTAGTGGTAAATGTACTGTCCTTCACCACTTCAAGAGATCCCATACTCTTCTGTTAAGGGACAGGTCAAGGGGAGGACCTGCATCCCCTCTAGCGCTTTCCTGTCTCTTGCCTAAATCCTGAGGTTTGCAATATTCAGTTACACACAAGTCTGACCAGACCCTGATCATCTTTGTCACCCTGCTCTGGGCGTCTTTCAGAATCAGCGGCACCTGTTTGGGGGCTGGAGGCAACAAAGCCCGCACACCACACGGCAGAGGAGTTGAAGGGACAGATCTGGGGAGTGATTGCAGCTCATGGTTCAATCCTGGGATTTGACAGCCTTCCTTTGTTCTCTAGCCTGCATTATACGGCTCACACTATATGAGCACAACGGTCCTGTCTGGCCTTGGAAAGCATGAAATACACGGGGAACAGATGTGGCATTCAGAGTCCAACCCTCTCCCCTCCTTCAGACGCAGGAAGTTTGATGGCGCTCAGCTCCACAGCCTCCCTTGACTACAATGGCGAAAGACACCACTGATGCTGCATTTCTCTCAGTGCCTGTGTTTCTCCCACTTTTTGGGTCACACGTTCCTGTTGTTTGCAACTTGCCCCGCCTGTTACTAAATCCGGGGAGAGGAGATGGTTTGGGTTTTCCCCCAGGGTAACGTAACTCAGGTTTCTGTTCTGACTTCAGGAGACTGCTCACTGCTCCCCCCTCCTCTGCAGCTCTCACACCAGCGTCACTGTGTGGTGAACGGACCTCCTGAGACGTTAGCGCCCGTTCTTCTCAAAAGGTCACTTGCTGGCCTACCTGCTCCCAGCCACCTCCATGGAGCCTTTTGAAAGGCAAACGGCCCGGGAAGACACCGACATTCGTATCTGACTGGTCAGACGTGACCAGCCGACTAAGAAAGAGCCCAGAGACAACGAGCGGCAAGAGAGAAAGTCCACACCGTCATGAACCAGGCAGTCCAGGATGGCTGCTGCTTCCATCCCGGGTCGAGCCATGGCATTTGTCAGCGGGAGGACAGCAGAAGCCATGCTTCTCAGAGAGCACAGAGACAGAAGCCATGTCTGGCTTGAGGGACACGCTGCTGAGCCCTCCCTCCTTCAGGATGCAGGGGGTCCCAGCGAGGCTCAGGACGGGATGGAGGACACCTTTTGGGAAGCGGGGGATTTACCTGGCCCATTCCACAGGTTCAGTTCCGGCGGGTTTTCTCCAGGCTCCTGCTTTTTTGACTCCTTCGGACTTTCCACGGCTTCTTTGGACTCTGCTTCTGGAATGGAAGAAACGGCCCATTACCGCGCTTGCCTTGTACTTAAATTGGAAGCTCCTGGGGGCAGGGACGGTCTTTTTCTTCTGCATTTGTAAAGCACCCAGCACCTGACCCACAGCTGACTCTCCGAGGCATTAAGATACTATGAATGCTAATAAAACACACAGACAGGAACCCCAATCTTTCCTGCCTCCTCTAAAGGTGCTCCCCCAGTGCAAGCGAGCAGGGCAGAGCCTTTCCATCCAGGACTCTTGGGTTCCGACCTGGCTTAGCGACAAGCGAGCAGCAGTCATCTCGACACCCCCCTCGAGCGAGTACTAGTCCACACCCAACACCATCGCTGTGCACATTAACACGGCTGGTAGCTCCTGCTGCGGGCACAACCAACCACCTGAACAGAAGGTCAAGACTGAGGGGCACTGAGTCACGGCAGGGCAGCCACCACTGACGTAACCACACGCTGGCGTATTTGGAAAGCTAAATGGGGACTCCAGACTAGACCACGATGGCACGCCGTACGCAGGTCAGAGGAGTACTGGGGTGAGCAGGGGCCTGGGAGATAGTGTTAGAATAACAAGGGGGGACTGGGCAACGGCGAGCGGGGCAGTCAGGACTGAGGTGCACTGGCAGACCTGATGTGAAAGGGCCTGGAATGAAATCATGTATTATCCACCCCTGCAAGGGAACTTCAGCGTAGATCCAGAGAAAGGCGTTACCAAGGTGGGAGAAAGTGAGAAGGGATGTGCGTGGGGGGAGGTGGAGGGTGTTGGAGTTGGCATTTGTAGATTTAAGAGCCACTCGGGGCACATTTTTAGAATACCACTGGCAAAATATGCTCCCACAACGGGGATTAGCTGCACACACACAACCAGCGAGATACTGCCCGCCGCTGCAGCTGTGCAAAGGCACAGGACCGACACCTGACCCTCGGTCTCCCGCCGTCTGCCCCAAACAGAAGTGGTGTTGCATGGGGCCCTAAGTGGGCGGGAGCACAGCGTTCAGCTCAAGGAGAAGTATTGGCTTACACGCCGGTGTTTGTAAATTACAAGTCCACCCTCCTCACTCCAGAGGAAAATTCAGGCACGCAACACACGCGCACACAGAAAGCAGAGAATTTCACTTTCCCCCAGCGAGCAAACCCACAGCGGGTGAACCATTTGGATGGATGGCTGTGCAAATTTCAGATGCTTCCCCCCTGAGTTCCCAGAGTAGGATTTGCCAGTTCTCCCTCACTATGGACTTGGAGGTTCTCATCATCATTCAAAACCCTGAAAGATCCTGTACCTCGGTCACCGTGGAAAGGAACCTCTTGGCCTTTCCTTCCCACCAAGGGCCCCAGGTCAGGGAGTCTGTTGAAACACAGCTCCCAGCGTGCTCAGTCTGTGGCGCACACATAACAACTTGATAACAATTATTTTCTCCATTAACTGCTGTTAAAGATGCTGCCGATAAGCCTATCTGCATATGACAGTGCGACAGATTAGTGCCCAAAGTGCATGTTTGTCTTCACATCCAGGGCGGATAACCATTGCAAAGCCCAAATCGATAGGCGCCATAAAGAACGCCCCGGGTGACGTCACCGGCATTGGCGATATTAATACAGGTGATAAGCGGGATGATTAACATCAAATAAATCAATCACTGGGTATAAAAGTCCTATTATTTTTGGCTATAAATCAAAGTGCCTGGCATATTGATTTTTATCCATCTCGCTGAAAGCTTTCGCAGCCGTTATTGCCGCTCGGCGTTATCTGCACTATCACCTTTTTATCAAAGCAGCCTAGTGCCAGGTGCAGCTCTCCGGCTGCGTTTCCAGCCCCCCAACCTCGGGACTGCATTGAGCTCCCAAATCAGATAAAGAGCCACTGGCTTCCTTTGTCAGCCCAGCCCAGCGGGGAGCAAAGTCTGCCAGCAACAAACCACTTGGCCTCAAACGAGCCTCCTTCAAACCTCCCCCCTGCCCCACCCCACCCCAGACCACCTCAATAGTCCTCGTGCTCAGGGGATGACCCATGGCCACATTCACTGGGGAGGGGTAGGGGAGATACAGAGGGTCATGGACAAGAATCCTCTGGCTTGGAGCAGCTCATGCACTCCTGCTCTAGCTGCCCCTTATCGACAAAGATTATCGGGCGATTAGCATTCTGCTCCCTTTACCCAGGACCTCCTCCCCCTGGGAGATTTCCTTCCCTTTATCTAGGGGGCAAATGCTCCCATAAAAGAGCTCCGTTTTATTGACTGCCAAGTAAAAGGCCAGAATCTTCCAGCGGGATCGATCTCCAGAAACCTTTGCTATCGTGGGAGGTCTTGGACTTTGACGGAGGGTAGGTTCTTGCAAGGAAATAATACCAGGAGCCGACGATTGTGAAATCTGACTACCGGAGCCACCTGGTGGGGTCTGGCACAGGAAGGGGTGCCCCTATGATCCATCCTGTTCATGGGACGAGAGGGGTGTCAGCTCCAGGCAGGGAAAGGAAACAAACCTTTTCCAAAACGTGCATCAGCTGCAAGCGTCTCAGCTGAGCGTGACTGGGTTTATTAATATCACTTGGCCATTTATCTCAAAGGGCACCGCAAATATTAACACTTCATGTGCGCCCCCCCCCCCGCCTTCCCCAGACGGAGTGAAAGGCTATCTAGGAACGCTTCACCCGGCACTAAAATCCCATCACCTCCCAAGATGGGCCCGGCTTGACAAAGCCCTGGCTGGGATGGTTAGTTGGGGTTGGTCCTGCTTTGAGCAGGGGGTTGGACTAAGTGACCTCCTGCGCTCCCTTCCAACCCTCATCTTCTAGGAATCTATGGGGCGCAATACGTCTGCGGGTTAACTGACAACCAAGGATGCTGCACGACTGTTAGGACAGGCAGCTAATGAGAAGGTAACAACCATCCAGCCACTGGATCCAGGCCTAACCAAGGCAGCTTCCTGCAGTGACATCACCATGACACACGTGCAACATCACATACACGTCTTCACCAGGGAGAAAGCCAGCCACCACTGCCCTGCACCATGATCTTCAGCTGCCGCAGGCTGGCTCCAAGAAGCCACTATATAGGTCACTTTGTACCTGCTATCGTAAGAACATAAGAATGGCTGTACAGGGTCAGACCAATGGTCCATCTAGCCCAGTATCCTGTCTTCCAACAGTGGCCAATACCAGGTGCTTCAGAGGGAATGAATGGAACAGGTCATCCTCAAGTGATTCATCCCATCGGCCATTCCTAGCCTCTGGCAAACAGCAATTCCTGCCTATCTTGGCTAATAGCCATCGATAGACCTGTTCTCCATGAACTTATCTAGTTCTTTTTTGAACCCTGTTATAGTCTTGGTCTTCACAACATCCTTTGGCAAGGAGTTCCACAGGTTGACTGCGCGTTGTGTGAAGAAATACTTCCTTTTGTTTGTTTTAAACCGGCTGCCTATTAATTTCATTTGATGACCCCTAGTTCTTGTGTTATGAGCAGTAAAGGACACTTCCTTATTTACTTTCTCCACACCAGTCATGAGTTTATAGACCTCTATTATAACCCCCCTTAGTTGTCTCTTTTCCAAACCGAAAAGTCCCAGTCTAATTAATCTCTCCTCATATGGAAGTTTTTCAACCCCCCTAATCATTTTAGTTGCTCTTTTCTATACCTTTTTCAATTCCAATGTATCTTTTTTTTTCTGCACGCAGTATTCCAGATGTGGGTGTACCAGGGATTTATAGAGGCAATACGATATTTTCTGTCTTATTATCTATCCCTTTCCTCATGATTGCCAACATTCTGTTAGCTTTTTTGGCTGCTGCTGCACATTGAGTGGATGTTTTCAGAGAATGATCCACAGTGACTCCAAGATCTTGAGTGCTAACAGCTAATTTAGACCCCATCATTTTATATGTACAGATAGGAAACAAAGGGTAGGAATAAATGGTCAGTTTTAGGAATGGAGAGAGGTAAATAGTGGTGTCCACCATGGGTGTCTGCTGGGACCAGCACTGTTAAATATATTCATAAATGATCTGGAAAAAGGGTAAACAGTGAGGTGGCAAAATTTGCAGATGATACAAAACTACTCAAGATAGTTAAGTCCAAAGCAGACAGCGAAGAGTTACAAAGGGATCTCACAGAACAGGGTGACTGGGCAACAAAATGGCAGATGAAATTAAATGTTGTATAGCCTCTCTAATCTCCCTGAGCATTTCACAGTCACTCTCCCCATCCTGGCAGTATATCCTTACTGCTGTATTCTTATTATTCAGGCATGGAATTACTATCCATAGAGATTCTATGGCACAGTTTGGTTCATTTAAGGTTTTTATTTCATTTGACTCTGTGCTTTCTTTCACATACAGTGCCACTCCCCCACCAGTACGACCTATTCTGGCCTTCCGATAGATTTTGTACCCTGGTATTACCGTGTCCCGTTGATTATCCTCATGCCACCAAGTTTGCCTATTAGATCAATCCACCAAGTGTAATGCCTGTTATATCAATATCCTCACTTAATACGGGGCACTCAAGTTCACCCATCTAACTATTTAGACTTCTAGCATTTGTATATAAGCACTTAAAAACTTGTCACTTTTTAGCTGTCTGCCATTCTGTGATGGAATGGAATGGGACTCTCTTTCATTTGACTGTTTCTCAGCAGATCCTACCTGTATTTGATCATTCTCTTGCCTCTCCTCCTTACTAGGACATAGAGAATCTCCATTAATAGATCCTCCTCTAAGGGATGTCTCTGTCAAACCACATGCTCCTCCACATCTGGCGGCTTTCCCCCAGGCCTTGGCTGAAAAACTGTTCTACGACCTTTATAATTTTACGGGCCAGCAATCCGGTTCCGTTTTGGTTTCGATGGAGCCCATCCTTCCTGCATAGGTTCCCCGTTTCCCAAAAGGTTCCCCAGTTCCTAATAGATCTAAACCTCTGCTCCCTGCCCCATCGTCTCATCCATGCATCGAGACCCTGCCGTTCTGCCTGTCCAACTGGCCCTGCGTGTGGAACTGGAAGCATTTCAGAGAATCCTACCATGGAGGTCCTGGACTTCAGTCTCTTACCGAGCAGCCTAAATTTGGCTCCCCCATAGAAACCCAGCTATCTATGTTTCTAATGATCAAGTCCCTCATTACTATTGCCTGTCTCTTCCTAATAACTAGAGTTCCCTCCCCGGAGAGGTGTCCTCAGTGCAAGAGGATACCAGGACATCGTTTGGAAGGAGGGTCCCAACTACAGGATCGTTTCACTCCGCTCCAGTTTGATGTTCTCCTTCCCTGAGATTTCCATCCTCCTCAACAGAACAGAGGCTGTCAGACCGGGCTGGGACCGTTCTATTGTGTCTCCTCTATCACTGTAACTCCCTGCCTCCCTTAGCTCGCCCAGTTCAGGCACCCTGGTCTCCAAAGCCCGTACTGGTCTCTGGGGGCCAGGAGCTCCTTGTACCGAATGCACACATACACCACCCACCCACTGGGGAGGACCGTGCATGGAAAAGCCCACACGAGTAATTAAGCAAAATGTTAACCTGCTTTCTAATGCACCAAATGTCCTGCACTGCCACGGTGCAGAGCCCACCCCCCACACCTGATGAGAAAGGGGAAGGCGGGCTCTCGGACACAGCGCAAGCAAGAAGCCAGGCTGGCCGCTCTTCAGCCACAGGGGGTCTGGGAGTAGCACACTCCGAGACCACAACGCTGCCCTTTCCCGCATCCTTTCTGTGCCACGGTCAAGGCTGGCGGAGCCAGTCACCCGACACAGGCAGCGATCCAACCATTTTCAGCCTCCTGGAGAGCCAAAAGCAACCCCAGCTCCTCAAAGACACAGCTGCCAGGACACCTGGTTCACCTGAAACCCTGCTCTGGTGGCCCCCGCTCCAATTCCCACTGGAGAAGAGTCCACCATGCCACAATTGACACTCACTTGCTTCCTTGAAGGGGGTCTGAAAGGCCAAGCAGTGGGCAGACCTTGGCGAATAAGTGATCCAGGTGTCGTCCCCGGATCACAGTTGAGGCACACGGGCAAGGGGACGACCTGGGGGGACTTGCACTTCTGCTGCTTGCCTTACTACCCGTCACTCCCCCATTAAGTAGAAGGCTCCTGACACCCTTAGGCAGGGGGCTTCGCCCAGCCCAAACGGCTTTACATGAGCGTCCAAGCAGCCAGAGCCGTAACCCCACTGTCACGGGACACCAAAGCGGGGCTCACCTTCGCTGGAAGGCGGGCTTGAGGCATCACACTCCGCAGACGCGTCGGGGTCTGAAGCCGCTCCCTCTCTCTCGGACTGGCTGCTCTCCTCTGCTGGGGCGTCTTCTCCTTCCTCCATCTCTCCAAAGGAACCTTCAAAACACAAAGAGGAGTTGGACAGTGAAGTTACCAGAAAGCAGAGCCCTTGAGCCATGCAGGGGCCTGTCACGGAGCAAGGCCCGGTTAGCAATTCTCCATCAGGAGGGTTCCCACCCTACCTTCGTTGGTGAGGACAGATTGGAAGCCACCTGCCCCAAACCGAAGTACCCACAGCAGTGGAGCCCTCCCCTCACGGGGCCTTTCGTGTTACAAGGTTGACCAAGTGCCTGGTGCTCTTCAGGGATTTGAAAGCCAAGCCAGCCACCCCACAAGAAGTGTTTCCTCCCTAAGGTTCACCACCTCTTCCACTGCCCGGGAAAGAGACAGACACACTGATTTCTGGGTCCTCTCCTTCCTGCTAGGAGCATAAGGAAGATGCTCCAGTGACATGCCATGCTCCAGATGTTAGACACGGCCCCCCCCCCCTCCTCTTTTCCCCCAGCCTCCTGGACAGATGGAATGGGTTCTTCCAAGAACCCTACCCATGAGAGCATGGATTTTAAAGCCACATGTACTCGAATTGTAGAGAACATCCTGCCACACTAGCAATGTGTCCTCTCTGTGAACGGTTCACTACGGGGGGGGGGGGGGGGGGAGATGGGGGGGACCCGAGTGCCATGGTGGATTTTGGCTGGGGGAGAAGGAGAGGGGTTCATAGCCATTATTGTCGTAAGCCAAAAAAAAGAACCAATGCTTCGCTCAGCTGTATTTGCAAGAGGAGTTCAGTGGCTGAGACGTGCTACCCGGGCGGACTCCAGTGGTTTCCAGGCTCCACGCCGCCAGCACTGAAAAAAGCATCAGCAACACTCACTCATAGGCAGCGTCCACAAGCCGCCCCCAAAAGAAGGATCGATCGGAAATGAAGAACAATGCCCATGGTAGAGCCGTGTTGGGTCTCCAGTGCCCAATGCATTGACCAGCTGCGGTGAAGCCCATTTCCTTCACCGAAATAATGAAGGCACCTGGGGACAGATCAGCCCCAGGGGTGCCCCTCCAGAGCCTTCTCCCCGGTCGCAGCTAGCAGGCTCAGCCCGCGCCATCAAACACAAAGCCAGGCTAGTTTTATTGCCGCTTTTATAAGTTCCAACAGCAGCCATGGTCACCGCTTATTGAAGGAAATATATTAACAGCGAGAAATAACTCTGCGCCTTATAAGTGGTGCTCTCCAGACAGGCAACCGGCTCAGAGGAGAGTCATCTGGATGGCTCAGAGCTGGGAGAGGGGTCTGAAAGAAACCAATAAGGCAGGCAAGGAAGAGGGGCTGAGGTCCTGGCTGGATAGTTCCTTCTATATTCAACTCCCAATAACATTGCTTGTTCGAACCTATCGGCTCACGGAGGCGGAGATCTGTTATCTCGGGAGGGATGTGTGTGTTTTCCTCCCTACCTGGTGGGACAGAAAGAAGAGAAGTCCCTCCTCCCCACCCCAGCCCCACACATCCAGAGTTAGAAGTCCAAGGGTAACCTGTCTTCACCTGGGTGGTTTAACTCCCACCCATCTGGCAAGTGCTTTGGTCTCTCTCTGCTGACAAGGGGCCCCAGCTGCGATGATGTCTCCTGCTACATTAAGGTGTGCAGGGAACTGGGCTGAAACTCTCTCCGCTTGTTTCACAGACTGCAACAAGTCAGCCCGCCCAACCACGAGACAGCGCGAACTCCAGCCACGGCTCCTCCCGCAGCTGGGCACCAGGCGGACCATGACAACGGAACGGGCTTCTCTCGCCACCCCCAAAGCCCTTGTTTCACAATGTCTGCAGAGAAAGGAGCAGCCAGTTTGCCCCGCACGCTGCTGTCCGAGGCCTGGACACCATGGGGAGAAAGACGGGGGCAGAGGAGAGAAAGGATCATTTTGAAATGCCCCATGGGAACTGGGTGTGGCAGGGGTTGACGGGGCGACGTGCCTTCATCTGAATGGCAAGGGCACAGATTACACTAGGCATTACTGACGTGCTTGCAAACAGCTGCTACTAAACACCGTGTATTTCCATAGCACCTTCCTGAGGATCTTAAAAGCCCTTCACAGACGTTAGCGAATTCAGTGCTGAAACATTCCTATGGATCATCCTCATCCCCATTTGACCAATGGCTAAGTCAAGGCAGGGAAAATCTAAGTGACTTGCCCAGGACCCTCCCAGCCAAATCACCGAGAGCTGGGAATGGAGCAAAGGCATCCCAGTTCCCACCCTTTCGCTCTTAATGCTGGATCCTGGCTCTAGTGCGAGTGCTTTTGGGGTGGCTTTCCTTCCCCCGCAACCCCAAACGGATCAAATCATTTCTGGACCGATGCACGAGAAGCTGTTCGAGGTCCACGGCCCAGGTGTGGTCTCTCGGTCCCCATGGTGGACTGTGCCCTGGAAGAGCCTGCGACCTCTGCTCCTGATCTGAGAGGTTGCAGGGTTCTCAGTAGCAATGCCTTCTAGCAGATTAAGAGGTGATGAGAAACTAGATCCAGCCAGAACAACTCTGGCTCCTTAACGAAGGACATCCTCTGCCCTCATTTTCCGTGCAATCAGAATTGAAGACGGGCTGAACCCTGTGGAGCAGAGACGAACATGCCTGGGCCACGTGTAGCAATGCTGCCATCTTGGCAGATGCACTGGGGCTTGAAGAAGGGGACTCCCGAGCGAGAAGGGTGAGCTGCACTAGCTGGAGCTGAAAAACCAAGCTTTCTAGCCAGGGTGGTAATCAACTCCCCTCCTCTGCCCATCGGACACCGAGAGGGGACGTGTAATGTGTGCACACATGCCGAGCTCACCCCAGAACCGGAGAAGGCTTTGCTCTCGCAGCCTCCGGATCTGAGCATGGGTTGCCTCACATTTCTAACGCCAGCCCCACGACGCAGCCACGTGGCTGTGCTACGTAGACAAGCTCCAGCAGGACGACCCCATCATGGATGAGTCAGCCTCCTCTCTAAAACCACACAGGTCACGGCAGACACGCCCACGCTGAGCAGCGGCGACAGGCACGTCGAACTCACGGCAAGTAAAACGCCGCTAGCGCTGGAGAAAGGAATTCCAAATGGGATGCCTGGCCAACTTGTTTGCATGCTGTTACCCAGAATGCTCTTCTCTTACCCAGCGCAGGAGCCGGGGGACCACATGGAGAATTTTAGTTGTGCTAGGGCGGTGGTTTTCCACTTGTGGTCCGCGGACCCCTGGGGATCCGCAGACTATGGCTAAGATTTCCAAAGGGGGGCCACACCTCCCTTCAACATTTTTTTTAGGGGTCTCCCAATGAAAAAAAGTTGAAAACCACTGTGCTATCAAAACCCCTCCCAACACCATGCAGCTGAGAGAGAGAGACTTCCATTGTATTCTCCGGAGGAGCAGAATGAGTCCCATCATACCCAGGAGGGAAGAGGATGCTGCCTGGCAGGGCCTCGGCCCATTAGGTCATTTGTAGACTGGCAAATGGCCCATGGTCCATTGGCACTTGACCAGCCAGTTACCCCACGCTCCAGGACATCAATCGCCTCAGCATGCCGAGGACACGGCAGTCTGTGTGGTGGTTCCCAGTTAAGAAATAAAACCGCAGCCACTTAAAGAAGAGAACCTTGCTTCTAATGACATGGAGCTGCGTAAGGGAATGCTGCCGTGGCAATGAGCTCTCTAGCGCACAGAGAGAGAGAGATCAAACACAAAACACGATCAAACTGATTCCCCGGGAACAGACAATCGCATCCTCCACGCCTAACCGGGCCTGGAACCCCCTGTCTCAAAATATGGCAAACAGCTCCTGCCAAAAAGGGGAAAGTAAAGGGGAATAAAACCGCACAGCGCATTTCTCCAGACCTCAGCCACTCTCTGTGACTCCAGGCATGTCTATTTACAGCGGGAGAACAAAGGGCCCATAATCTATACAAAGCAGACAACAATAAGCGTGAATAAAGAGGCTGCCGGAGAAGGGAAGGCAATTTATTCTAATTCTGCTAATTTCAGTTCCAGCCAATTAAAAAGGCTCTGATAATATTCAGAAACAATTGCTGGCTAACAAATCGGTTCTCTCGCGGTAAATGAAACATTGTTAGGCTAATTTTTTCCTTCACGCTTTCACGGCTCTTGGGCGTCTGATAAAGTTAACCCGATTCTTTCCTCCTTCCCCTCTCTTCCGTCCCCACTTCTGTGGGCAGGAAAGACCAATCCTTTCCAGAGGAGGCCAGATGGGGGCTGGGGGAAAAACAGAGGCTACATGAACACTACAAGTTATGGGCGTGGTTCCCTGGCTTGCCTACACGTGCTCCTGCTAGCTCCTTGAGAGAGCACAAATATAAATAGCCACCTAGCCGCAGTAGCGCGGGTAGGGGCAGCGTAGGTACGGCTGAGCTGCTTTTAGGTGGCTTCATACTTGGCATGGTTCAGCCGCTATCCATGGCTACACTGCTGTTTCCGCCCACCACGCTAGCACAAGTAGGTGCGCATGAGCAGGAGAATCACATCCTTAGCTCGCAGCACAGACCTGGACACTCACATCCCTAGCTTGTAGTATGTACAGACAGACAGACAGACAGACACAATAAAAGGCAGGAATCCCATTTGGAGAGTCATCGCCCGCCTAGCTGGACTGTCCCTCCGTGTTTTTACAGCCCCTATTGCAATGCGGCCCCGATCGTGACCTGGGTCTCCGAGTGTTACCATAATACAAAATAATATTAATCCAGCCTGACGGAACAGGAAATCTATTGAGACAGGGGCGTCCCTGAACCCCTCTTACCAGATGGATTCTAAGGGCTCTTTCACCCCCTATTCTGAATCAGGCTCATTAAACAGAATCCTGACGAGAGGCAAAATCTGAATGGCTCGTTAGAGCGATAAAAGGGACAGGACCCCTTCCACCGCTAGGCCCCAGATGAAGATTAGGCGTCCAGCCAATTTACCAGGAGATGGACGTCAACATCATAAGGGGCATTTCAACCACTGCTAGGCCCTGGCTAGAGAGAGACCCCCAAAATCAGAGTGAGCCATGGAACATCCCCAGCCGGCTCCAGCGGGCAGCAGGGAGACAGGCTGTAGCATCACTGCATGCACCGTGTATGTTCTGAGAACAAACGGATTTCGGTCCAGGGATGTCAATTTGGCACCTCTCGGCACTACATTGACTCTTACAAAGGAAGGGGGTGGTGGCCCCGCCATGTGCTGGGCTTGTTGAACTTTAGGTCCGTCTCTCTCCCCCCCACACGAGATCCTCTTCCAGTGGAAAAGGTGCTTCTCGCATACCAAAACACCAAGCCACTTTGGACTGGTGGCAAGCATCCAACAGTTCAAATCTGGTACGGGGGGACCACGGATCACAGCAGCTATTCTGGGAAGCCTTGCACTTTAACGGCTGGGGCTAGCCACACCAAATGCAATGGGTCCCTCAGCTACGGGTCCCTGTGCCATGCCAAGACACAACTGCATTTTAGGGAGAGAAAAGTTATCCACTCAGGATCCAGGGGTCCAGTCCAGGGGCCTACGTATCCAAAAATCGTTTGCACAGGTGTTCAAGGAAAATTGTGCCTCCCAGTCTCTGCTGTACCCAGGAGAAAGTGCAGGTCCAGGCAGAGACAGGGGCAGAAGCTAAAATATTTTTGCGTCTCCATCAACGATGCTTAAAGGTGCCGCCACCGCCACCACCACAACCCCACGTTCTTGGCGTACAAGGTCAAGCTATCGCGCCCACTCTGGCTTGCAGACATGCCCTCCAACATCCCCTCGCACCCCCACACCACCTTGCAACTTTGCACCCCTCGCACTGGCTGCCACGTGCCAGCAGCAGCAATGTTCCCAGCCGTGCGGGTTAAATGAGCTCCTGGATATTTAAAAAAAAAAAAAAAGACGAAGCAGTGAGTGGAGCGTCATTTCTCTGGGATTGCTGGAAGCCTCGTACAGTTATCACCTCACGCAGACTCCCTCAGCTTGCCTGATCTGTCTATTCTTCATTAAGCAAATACGCTGAAATGGAAATGAAAACATAATAGCTATTTGATTTTCGGCGAGATATTTTGCATATTGGTTCAGTGCTGATAGTGGAATTTCATCAACTCCCTTTTTTCATGCTTTAAAACTGAATTACTGAGGCTGGCTTTACAGAGAGGTGATGAGCCAAAAAACGCTCCGTTCCAAGATACTCCGCTTAGACGATTAACTATTCTCCCTCCCTCTTCTCTCTCTCTCTCTCTCTTTTTTTTTTTTTTGATAACAAGGAAGGATTTCTTTTTAAAATTACAGCGATTGTAAAAACTTGCATTAATCTGAGATGATGTGACAAAGTTAACCCTGTAAAGGCCGGTCCTGGATGAGATCAATGTCTGGCGTGGCTGGTGGTAGGAAGAAGGGATAGAAAATTTTTGCTTGGCTGGCCGGGAGGGGGTAGTTGAAAGTTCCAGAAAACGGCATATCCTACAGAACAAGCCCATCATATCTCAGGATGCAAGGGGCAGAATAATAAGACTGGTCATAGGCAGGACTTGGGAAAAACCTATTAGCCCAATTTCCTGCACTGCCCCGTCACCCCCGCCCGAGCCATACCCCCTCCTGTAATTTAAAGGACTATAACAATTGTGTGTTGTTCACCATAGCCATCTACCATCAACCCTATACTCAATCGATTGTAGGCAGTGTAGCTTATTACCTCTCTTTTGTTGTTTTACCTGCTTTCCTTTCCTGGCTTTGCCCCACTTTTCCCATACCTTTCTTTGCTATCACAAAACATGGTGCATTCTTTCCCTCCATGACTCTGGGTGTCTATTTCCTCTTTTCTCTCTCTCTCATGCACCCCCCCCCCCCCCCACACACACACGTTACTTTCTTCCCAATAATTTTGGTCTTTCCCTTCTCTTTTCCAAAAAAATATTTACACTTGCTTTCCCCCCACCCTCCCACCACACTTGCCTTTCCTTTAACTTATCCCATCCTTGTGCCATAGGATCTGTAATTACCAGACACCTCATAGCCACAATATTAAACTAAGGCAAGAGGCTTCCCCATCCAGGGGCAAGGCCTACAAAAGCCACCTGCCTCTCCACAGCTATTGGAGAAGTGGGAGGACTGTGGGAGGAAGTAGGAGGGGTGCTGGGATACCCATCAGGTACATCGATCCTGCTCAGGGCCTCCAACTCTGTCCCTCCATCTGCTTCCTAACTGCTGTTGTGGTGCAGTGGTCCTGGCTGTTTTGCCCTTTTTTGGGTCCCCATCCCCCAGAAGGCAACTCCAGATCATGGTTGTCTGTCAGCTCTTTTCAGTGCTGCAAGTGTGAAACTGACCCGGCTTGTCAATTTCACTCCGATGGGCTCCCTGGGTAGCAGCAATGAAAAGGATTAGTTGGGTTTTGTTCTGCAGCGGCTTAGATCTCTGATCAGCAGTGGCAGCACCAGCGTGCAGCGTTCCAGACCTGAACCGACTCATCAAACCATGAGGATTAGAAACTAATATTTTTAGCTAAAGCTAAAGACTAGTCTACCAGGGGAAGTTATACTGGTATTAGCCACCCTGTGACTTTATATGGTATAATTATTAGTTCAACTCCCCATGCGGATACTTATACTGATATCAGAGGGCATTTGGCGGGGGGGAAGGGGTTAGTTTGTGTCTATTTGGAAGGGGCTATACCAGTATAATTAGATCAACTTACTGGTATAGTTGGTAAGAGACTATCCCAGGTAAGCAAGCCCTGAGATTCTGTACAGTCAAATAGCCCTTCCAACCCATTCTGGCCAAGCTGGGTTTTTTCCCCCAAGCCCTAGCAACAGATCTTGTCCACCCTCTTTTATGTGAGCCCCAGATGTTGACTAAGTTGCCACCAATTCTCACCTTGCAGCGAAAGCTAGTCGCCTACCCAGAGCGGTATTTGCAGGAGAATTTGTGCAGGAGAATTTTACTTTTAAGGGCAACACCGCACCATTTCTTCCCCACCCACCCAAAGCAAAACCCCAACCTGCGGGAAGAACTTAGCAAAGAGAGGTCTCCCCTGCCTCGTCTCTTCTCAGAAGGTCTTTACCATGGGCAGTCTCCCACACATTTGGGAGCTGATAATTAAGATGCTCTACCCCACTTCTACAAATAAGGGCTTTTGTGCTGATATTCCCAAGAGTGTTGCACACAGGTGACCTAAGTTTTGACCCACACCCATTTCCCCACTGGATTCCAGGCGCTCCAATCACCCATTGGATTAGTTGGTGTGGGACCTCACAAATTGTGGCTTGGATACAGGCTCTCACTGTTGTCGTGAAGAGGGGCCACATCGGAAAGCTGCTAAGCCCTGGCTCTTTATTTGCCAGCCTTGATCACAGAAAGTGAATGTCTCCCACACACAGGTCAGCACCCACCAACTCCAACCCCTACTATTACATCTGTAGCCTCGGTCAAGTCGCTTCTCTTTGAGCCTCAGTTTCCCAGTCTGTGAGATTGGGATAATACCCACTGCCTGACAGTGGGGTTGGGCGGGGCTAACAGTGGAGGAGAGGCCTGGATCAGAATGAGAGCTCAGACACAAGACTCCTTTGTATCCGTGCATTGGGGAGAAGTGTGGTGTTACCCAGACCAGAGATTCAGGCGTACATCTACACACCCATCAATTCCAGAAGAACTAGTGATTTTGGGATCTCATTTGTCTGGGAGGGGGAGGGAGGTTGTGCCAATTTGAGACACCTGAAAGGAGCCAGTTTTCTAGAAAGCACTTAGCACCCACTTTCCGGGAGAAAAAAAAAAATCAGACCCCTTTTTAGGTGTCTCAAATTGGGAACCCAACAACTGAGGTGCCCAAAGTCACTAGCGGCTTCTGAAAATCTTGGCCTGTGTGTCAACCCTCCCGCTACAGGTAGCAAAATGGTCTCTGCATGGGCTGCAGCTGGGATAATTCCACCTGCACTCCCCATGTCTTAGACATCCCCCCATGCTCACACCCCCCCCAGAACAGCAAGATTCCTGCTGGCACCTGCAACTCCACGGAGCCAGGCTGGCACTAAGCTTTAGAGATCTCCCTTCTCCACTAACACCAGGGGAGGGATGGAGCAGCAGAATTTTTGTTTTACTTTATTTTATTTGGAGACAGAGAGAGAGAGAGAGAGAGAGAGAGAGAGAGAGAGAGTGTGACAAACTAAGCTGTGTGGGCTGTCAATCATCCCTTTCAGGATCAGGACAGCAGAGATAATCTCCTGACGAGTCCTTGAAATGGCCACTTTGAGGAGGACGACAGGTTCATATTTTGCACATCCGTCTCCCCACGGAGCCTAATTACTACCTATGAAGGCCACTCGTTCATTACTGGAGGATTAGAGCAGGGGGTGGATAAAGATAGTTAGCAGCTCCCAGCGCATGACGAGAAACAGCCCGGCTGAGCTTTGAAAGGGAAAAATGGCACATTCAGCAGATTCAAGATGCTGCCTCCTGCCTTCCCATGAATGCAAAGATACAGGACCACTTCCGTCCCACTTACCCCGCACAGCCCTCCCGCTCCAGAGGACAGTTCAAAACTGCCCTCCCAGTTTCTGACCCCTTCTGCAACCTTGCCACACTCTGCCTCCTGACCCAACAGCTTTGTTTGACAGAACATTTCTCCCACCAAGGGTATGCCCCACAAGAACACTTTGCAGAGAAGTTGTAAGATGCCTGAGAGAGGAGGAGGGGTTGTTAAAGATTCTGGGCCTGTGGCCTCCCTCCAATCTGTGGAATTCACACCTCAGCTGTAGCGCAGATTCTCACGCTTCCATTAAAGACCAATAGAAAGGTGTCTAGCCCCACCTCGGTGACAAAGAAAAATCTTTAAAACATAAACCAAGTGCAAATACACATAGCAACCTCTGCCTGAATCTGCAGACAGCAGAGCCTCTCGGGAAACGTGAACAACCACAAAAAAAGTTATTTGCCAACATGTTCTTGTTTTCCAGCCCTAGCAAACAGCCTGAAAATGAAACGGATGGGGAGGAAGGATGGTCTAGGAGTAAAGGCACAGGACTGAAGAGACCCAGGATGAGTCCCTGGCCTAGTGACAGATTTCCTGTGCTGATTGCAGGCAAGTTGCTTCATTTCATCCTAGGGATATTTAGCACATCCGTCACCCCACAAGTCTAATTACTACCTAGGAAGGTCACTGGTTCATTACCAGAAGATTAGAGCAGGGGAGTAGATGTGGGGGAGGGTTGTTTCTCCATACCTCATGTGGGCACTGAAGGTAAATCCATTTAAATAAGCGTAATATTGTGTAGCGATAGTTTAGCCACCCCACCCTTTGCCATACTAAGTCCTTTGATACCAGACTGCAGTTTGTACACAAGGTACTACGCAAAATGAAGTGCTTTCCTGTGAACACAGTCCTACCACCAAAAGACATGCTGACAGAGACCGATGAAATATTCATATGCAGGAAGCAAAGAGGGTGTGTATCAGCAAAATTGTCATTAGGCAGGTAATTATTTGATCATTTCACTCCAATTAAACTTCTTTCAGCATCTGAACAATAAACCTTTTCTTGATCCTTCTCATTTATCCAGCCAATTAAAAAAAAAAAAAAAAAAGTTTGTTTCCAGGCTGCCAAGAGAGAGACCCTGACTATCCGAAAGCAGGCATGCAGACAAGAGCTAAGCGATAAGAGGCCTTGATAACAGATAGAAAATAGCAACAGATTCAGACTTTCCCACCGGCTTGGAAACCAGGGGAGGAGGCGATTCCACAGGGCAAATGACACGCTGTTCTCCGGCCGTGCGCCCTCTCACTGGAGGGGGAGTGGGGGTGGGGAGACCAATGAGGACACAAACAGGCTCATGTCTTCAGCTAAGAGATGTTTGATTCTCCAGGACAGCTCAGCTCTGCCACAGGGTAGGGAACAACAAGGGCCAGGGAAGGGGCCCAACACAGCGTTGCTAAGCCCATGTCTTTAAAAATAAAAAAAATCCACGTTTGCCTTCCTCCCCGCAAAAACAATTAGATTGGTTTATAAAAAACGATGACATTTTCAGTCTGGGCGTCTCGTTCCCTGTCTTGAGACCCCTATTTTCAAGCTCCTCTTCTGCAGCCATGAGGGCTAGAAACATGCTTTCTTCTCCAAATGAAAGGAGAGGTTTTCACGCAGTCAAAGGACTCCAGGAGCCGAGGCACTGAGAAAAAAAACCACCCACTCTCACAGCTCAGGAGAGCTGGTGACGCAGACCCCATAGAAAGGTTTCGCTGGTTTAAAGAGGGTCTGGACAGCTTTAAATGCAACACACGTAGATGCTGAATGCAACATTGTAGGGTGCGCACATGTATGAGTGAGACAGACTGGCCTGCCATGGACTTCCGGGTGAGCCAGAAGTGGTTCTAAGTTAGCAGAGAAATGGGGATGAATCGTTCCTTCCATATACATCATACTCCTCTTTCCCCACCTCCTCCCCAACACACACAAGGAGCTTGGCATCATTTTTTTGGTGCTAGTTGTACAGGCCTACCCCCTCTGTGAGGCAGCGTGGTGCAGTGGTTTGGGTGGCCTGAAATCCTATTCCTACCTTAAGCAACAATTTGCTGTGACCGTAGGCAAGTTATTTCCCCTCACCCTCCCTCTTTGGCCTATCACATCTGTTCCGACAGGGCCAGAGACAGCACCTAGGTGCTGTACAGAGAAGGAGAAGGGACAACCGGAACACAAACGCCACTGAAGCAGTCTATTGAGTTCTGCCTGTCAGCTCTGATCAGTCCCTTAGTAGCCCCACTGCCCCCCCCCCAGCTGCACGCCTCCCAGCCCTTGATCCACCAAGAGCACAGGCGCTTGCTGCTGGCGTCTGCTGCTTCCTCTCCCACCTAACAGGAGGAGCAGAGCTGCAAGGAACGCAGACCGGAGAACGTAGCTGGAGCCCTTCCCCGTGCTCCCATCCTTGGCAATGCCTGTTTGGGTAAGGAACGCGGGGGGGCTTGTACTGCAAGAACTTGCAGCCTGCTCCAGGAGGACACTTTGAACACAAATACAGCTCCGCCGCGAGACACAGATAGCCGGAGGAGATAGGCACCCCCCTAATAGCTAGATAAGCCCCCCTCGCCATGGAGAACTCCTGCTCTGCTGAAGGCAGTCGAGGTCATTCCCACCAGAGAGCACACACCTTGGCAAACCAGATGCTTGGACCGACTCCCCATGCAAGCCCAGGGCACTTCCAGCCCCACAGAATGCCCAGTAGGCAACAGAACCACCAGACCAGCAGCTGGGCATGCACCAGGCAAGCCAGGCTATGGTTTCAGAGGGCTCCTAAAGACACCGGAAGAGTTCAGGGGTCCCTGCCTCTGCAACCTAAAAGCATGCATTTGCTTAGGTGAGTGAGATGCACTAGCCCAGTATCTGGGTCTCTGGTACCATGGCTGAGGAGGACGGGTCTGGAGAACAGAGCAGTTTTGTTGTGACTTGTGAAGTAAATGGCACCCAGTTGGGTGGGAATCCTGGTCCTGCTCATGCAGGCCATAAGCTCCCAATGAAATCAATACAGGCATTCTGCCCCTGTGGCTGTGTCTACACAGTGAAAGCTGTGCGCGGGCTTGCCTATCTGAGTTAGACCGAATCCAGATCGCGCAAGGTAACAATCGCAGTGAAGACAAGCCAGCATGGACTAGCAAGCAGAGTAAACAGCCAGCATCCATGTCACCAGCACTGCTACTGTTTACCACACTAGCTGGATTCAAGCCAGTCCAAGCACAGCTTTTCCTGTGTAGATAAACCCTTAGAGGACTTCTGGATTTGGCCAGACACCCCAGTTCAGAGCAGGTTTTAATAAATCCTCCCCACCCACAATAGCTACATTTGGGGACTAATTTAAGTCATCAGCATCCTTCTCCCAAAACTAAGGTCTCCCATTAGCTGGCCTGCCTCCTACCCCCAGCAGGAAGCATCTTCCCATGGCAAACCAGTACAGAGGTAAATAGGATGCATCGCTCCAGCCGGGGGACCTTTAACGGCAAGAGCATTGGAATGCTGATCTGCCCAGTGTGGAAAGCACACATAGGAAAGCCAAGCCAGGCTGGGAAAGGCAAAGCACTTCAGCAAATAAAATAAAAAAATAAAAAG
Organism: Emydura macquarii macquarii; assembly: GCF_026122565.2. Lineage (NCBI taxonomy): Eukaryota > Metazoa > Chordata > Testudines > Chelidae > Emydura > Emydura macquarii. The sequence continues at coordinate 16,565,810 of NW_027130698.1, read as the reverse complement.
TTAGAGGGGGAAGATGCTAAAAAGAGGCACAGGGTTGGTTTCCAAGCCTTGTGAGAACCATCTCCACCTCCCACCATCATCTCTCAAACCCTTCCCAAATCAGGGCTGCTGTTACCCCAGAGATACATCCCTCCCACACAAACAAACACACACACACACAACCCTCCCAACTTAGATCAGGTGTCCATTCCATCGGGCCAGAAGTCTTAGCTATTATTAGATGGAGGCTCTGATGCTTTATTAGGAATTTGTTGGCATCTTTTGGGAAAGAGGGACCAGCTTTACACTTTCAGCAATGGGAATGTTTGATCAGGTCCCTGTTCGTTCAGATCACAGCCACTGGATGACTTCCAAAGCTATGATTCAGCAATGCTTGAGGGGGCGGGAGGGGGAACAGAAGAGGTACACGGCAGGACATGCAATTCTTCCTGGTTATTTCTTCTCCCATGACTTTTACCTTCCCTCTGCAGGGGACAGCACAGAGTCTGAGGAGACCCTTCGCAAGCCCGGCCCAGCACTCACAGAGAGAGAAGGTTGCCGCACACATGGCATCTGCCTGAAGCCAGCCCAGATTCCTCGAGCAGGCCATTCCTGGAGAGCTTTACGTGGGCAGGCAGTGCTGGGTGCTGAGTAAACTTGACCCTGAGGGGAGGAGGAGGAGTGACCGTGCTGGAATGAGAGGGCCACGCACAAGGAGCTGGGGGTGAAGCCAGGTTCCCCTGCAAAGTCAGCGAACTGGATAGAAAGCAGAGAATGGCTCTTTGTCTCTGCAGCGTCCTTCCATTCCTTATCCAGATACTGACCCTGAATTCATCTTCAAATTCAAAAGAACTATATAGAATGGAGCTGGGATTCAGCAGACGGATGCTTCCTGCCAGGCCCCGGGAGCTTGAATAGACTCACCCAGCTTGTAAAACCTGGCCACCATGTCCATCAATCACTTTGCAATTAAGAAGTGGGGAGACTAATTATCAGCTGGGCTTGAAAACACTCCCACCTCCAGGAGCGCCCATGCAGGCAGAAGCCTCTCTCCCTCTACCACAGTTCTCCACCGGCCTCTCCCTCCAGCCAAAGAGAGAGTTCCTTGCCCTAACCCAGAGCCTTCCTGCTCCGTGCCAACCTGACCTGAAATTCAGCTAACGGAGCAGCGACAAGCCACGGAGGAAGCTGCCCTCCCCGAATGAGGGACAGGCTTTTGCCTCCCATTCCCTGCCAGAGCCAGCTTGCTGCCATCTTCCTATTCTCTCTCCACCGTACCCAATGGACCAGGCTCAGAAGCACCCAAGACGAAAGCTTCCCCACCTGCACATGACAGATGAGTCACTACAGATATAACAGGTTTGGCCAACCAACCAGGCTCCTTCATTTTCCCGGCTCCTCACCTCGTTAGGGTCCCTCCCTTAGGAGTTGCGCGCACACACACATACACACACTGCAGCAGAAGGCCAAGAGGAAGGATGGTCCAGGGGTTCAGGCATATACTTTGGACACCTGGGATCAATTCCTGGCTCCGCCCCGATGTCCTTTGTGACCATGGGCAAGTTACTTAGCTTCTCTGTGCCTCAGTTCCCCATCTGTACAATGGGGTTAATAGCAGTGCCCTAGCGCAGGGGGGTGTTGTGAGGTGCTTGGATGCTATGGTAATGGGGGCCAGATACGTGCCTAAGGTGGGTGCACACTCTCCACCCTACCACCGCCGGAGAGAACCCACGACTCTGCCATCTCAGAGTCCCAATAGACACAAACAAAGTGCAGGAGCCTCACTGAGATTTCTGCTGCGATCTGCCATTGCCAGAGCCACCTACAGGACAGTCACGCGTGCCATAGCCAGTGTTAACAGATCACCTCTTTAAACCAGGGAGGTGCTGAGAAAGGAAGCCATTACTGGCAGCAGGCAGTGGGGAAGCCATAGCACCGCAGCCGGGGCAACCACTGCTCTCCGTCTCCGCAGCAGCTTGAAGAAAGACTTTAGCGCCCTCCCTTTGTATTAGTTTTTACTTCCCTCCCAGCCCCTTTTCTTAGGCCTGGGCTACACACGGTTGACATAGCTATGGTGCGTGGGGATGTCCCCGCTGTAGACACAGCCTGGTCAGTGGAAGAACATATCCGCCAACCTAACTACCGACGGAAAAACAACCCCGTTCCGTCGCTCTAGGCTGCGTCCACACGACGGGGTTATACTGGCAGGAACTGCGGCGCTGTTGCTATAGTGCCAGTAGTGTAGATGTGGCCGTAGCGAAAGAGACAGAGAAGTTGTACAGCCATCGGGGAGCAGTGCTCTTTATAGGCACAAGAACAAAAAAAAAAACAAACCCCAACCTCACCCAAATTAACATCCTCAGAACGTCTAGGGCGAGGGTTAGGGCTACAGGTATTAGAATCCCCAAATTATGGGGTTAACGACCAGCTACCTGCACCGAACATTTACCATCGGCATTTTTTTTGTTAGACTGAAGCCTGCTCTATTATCACCGATGGCCGGCGTAGCTCCAGCCCTCATCACCGCAGTCTCTGGGCAGCTGAGTCGTGGAGACATTTACCCTCAGACGCCCCGGGGAGGCAGAGCAGTGCTGTTATCCCCATTGCACAGAAGGGGAACTGAGGCACAAAGATTACAATGCCCCGCCCACCATCGCACGGAGAGTCTGGGGCTGAACGGTGACCCGAACACAGGCCTTCCCAGTATCAGGCTAGTGCCTTGACACTGGGCTGTTTTCCCTCTCTTATCTGATAGGGTGTTAAATAACTACCACAATCTCCTCCGCGCACAATTCCAGCCAGGCCAATGCTGTGGCCAGCGATGCAGAGGGGCGATGCAGACGCCGCGGAAGGCCGCTCACAGCTTTGTCGGCTGCCGCGCCCCAGTTTAAAGCTCTGAGTGGGGCACGAGGAGAAGCCCTCACCGTCATCTCAGCATCTCAGCGCCTCTTTGATCAGAGACCCCCGCATCGGCTCTTCGGGAGAGGCAGAGCGCCCCACTCTCCAGCTACCTGGGCCCTCCAGCCCGCCATCTGGTTCACCAGGCAAGAAACCAGCTCCTTCGGCAGACAAGAGGTGGCCCAAAGCCATCGAAGGGGGGGGTGGAGACAGCTCGCTCGCCCCTGCAACTCGAGGCATCAGACATCGCACAAGTGGGACCGAGGGAACGGCAGCCATAGACACAAGCAAGCGCGCGATGGCAGCGGCTGGCGTCGGTCTCCTATCTGCTCTAGAAAGGATGGGGGAACTTGCTGATAATTGCGGATACCGCAGAAGGGGATGCTGGGGAGATAATCTGCTAGTATAAAAGAGGAGGGGGTGGATCTCAGCCAGACGCACAGCACAGAGGGAGGAAGCCCCAGAAATCACTCCATTTCCCTGCAGATCAGAAATCCTTTGGCTGAAGTCGGTTCTCCTCCTGCCCGGGATCCGGGGGAGGAGTCGATGAAGCTGAAAAAGGAGCGTCTCCTGCCCGAGGCCCTTGTAAGTTACTTCCCTGTGCTGCGGTGTAAGATTGATGGAAGGCCAGTCACTTTCCAGCAGTGGCTCCGAGGGGCGATGGCCCAAGGTTTCTGCCAGCGCTTCCCGCTCCAGGGCGAACGCCCCCGAGGAACAGAGCGCGGAGCCGGACCCAAACATCAGGGGCGTTCTGCCCCCACGGGCTGGCTTGCAACTTCCCCCACGTCCTTGGGAGGCGCTAAGCAAGTCAGAGGGAGGCCTGGCGTCCTTCCGCCCTTCCAACACCGACACGGGTTTGGAACGAGACAGGAGGGGTTGAGTTTGAAGGGGCCGATTTTGTCTTTTCACCCCTGAGAAGAGGGAGAAGGCGGCCCCCCCGCCCCCCTCCGCTCAGCCCAGTGTCAGCTTTAGACAGAAGCTCTTCTCACATCCATCTGAATATCAGCCCGGTGTGAGCAGCTGATAATGTGTGGGCCAGGCCCGGCCCGTGCTGGAGTGGTACCTATCGCTAATTAGGAGCCCTTCTCTATCACACCGAGATAAACTCGGCCTGACCTTTCCCCACGGTCTCCATGGCAACACGGGTGCCCTCTCCACATTATCCTCCCCCCTCCCTCAACGATTAAACCCATTAAGGGGGGGGGGGGAGATAATGGGGAAGGGGGGACCAGGGGGAGATGCTGGGCGGAGATAAGCCAGGCAGTTCCTGCGGGAGGAGGATTGGACTGGAGGATGATGCAGAGCGCCGGCCCAGAAGGCAGTCCTGGTCGTGCCCCGGCTGGCTCGTTTCACTACACAGACCCTTCCGCGCCCGCCGACTTCCACCCTCCCACCTCACGGCAGCTCAGATGCACCTTCTACAACGGGCCCAGCGACGCCTGCGCCACCGGCCCCTTCCCACAGGCATGGCACCCGCTGCCCCCGGCAGCCCCGCCTGCGTCATTCGCTTCGCTGCGCCAGGGAGCCGGGGACTCTCTCCGGAGGGGCCGGGGCAGGGCTGTGCGTGGAGCATGGGCCCAGGGGGGAGGCTGTTCTGGGAACAGGCTGGGGCCGCGGCATTGGAAGGAAGATCCCGGCCCGCGCTATGGCTTGTTTAACGTCGCCGGGCGGTGCCCGGGAAGGGCTTCTTTTCGGCAAGAGAGCGGCTACCGCCGGGCAACTACAGGCCGGGCGACCCCCCCCACCCCAGGGGCCTGAGCTAAGGGCAGGGGACAGAAAAGGGATCCAAGTCCCCAAGACACAGTCCGGTCACAGCCCCTCTGGCGAACACCTGCTAGACGGGAGCTTCCCATCTCTACGGGCCTGGGGCTGGAGTGGAGCTGGCAGCCGAGAGGAGCCAGGCCCCGTAAATCACAGATCTGGCTCTCCGACGCAGCATTTCCCCCTAGCATGGCCCAGGAGAGCAAGACCTTCTGCAGGAGGGCCAGCACCGTGCAAAGAGAGCCTCAGAAGCCAGGCCTCCCATCCCGGGGCCAAGAGCGAGCTTCAGCGAGACACCAGCTACTGCCTCGCCTCGCCCTGGGAAAGAGAGAATCCCCTGGGCAGGGCACACTGATGTGAGGGCCAAGCCGGCAGCAGAGGGGGAGGCACCGCATCTCCACGCCCGGAGCAGGATGGCAGCACATGGAGGAAAGAGAGGGAACAAACCCGCCCACGGTGAGCAGCTGCTCGTTTTCCCGAGAGAGCTGGGCGCCCCGTGGAGCGTGTTCTCCCCAGAAAAGAAATGGGCTCCACCCCAATACAACCCCCCCCCGTTGAAAGCTCTGGGGCCCCAGAAAAGAGAGGGGGAAAAGAAAAAAAAAAAAGAAAGCAAGAGAGAGACACAAGAAGAGCCGGAGCCTGAGAAAAAACAGCCCTGCTGATAGCAGAGAGATTGGTTTCAGACGGAGCTGCTCCCTTTGCCAAGTCTATACCCTATCTAACCGGGGTGTAGTTACTTAACATTCATCACTGGCTGAACTCTGTAACTTTATCAGCTCTCAAGCATGGCGCCATCTGAGGGCCCGGCCATTCTCAGCTCTCAGATAGGCCAGATAAAACACTGATAGATTACAGGAGATTGTTTCACTTCAGGGGACGCGATTACTAATAGTAATAGCAAGAGGGCCCACATCATATCAAACAGGCGGGGGGGGAAAGGGGGGGTGGAGAGGAAAATAATGAGAAAGAAAATACAGGAACAATGGCAATGAAGTGACTTTACGTTTCAGATAGGGCCGATAAAGCACTGATAGATTTTAAGGGAGGAATGATTCTAATAGAGCCATCCCCAGCCCTCAGACACATCAGATGGATAGAAACAGATTGCTTCACAAAAGGGGATGTGACTTTTAATGCAATCCTGGCTTTTCATCTGATAGAGGAGGTGGAAGGAGGGAAGAGGGAAAGGGGGGAGGGGGAGAGGAAGGGTAAACGGAAGGGAAAAAGTGTTCAAAATGACGCACACACTGGCCAGACATAAAGGCTTTGGCTTGAGTCTGGGCTTCTATGGCCCCTTCCATCCAGAAGCTCGGATAGGACTGGGTGCCATTTTTCAGATGGGGAAACTGAGGAAAAGGTGAAGCAGTCAGCCGTGGCTCGAAATAAAACCCCGCTCTCCCCACTCCATACATTAGCCAGCTGACTGCGTTTCCTCTCACATCCTGGTTTTTAAGCACGGGCTCATTAAGGCCCAGTCGCAGTAGTCCCTCCCTATCCAGCAAAGCACAGAAAACACACGTTCAAAATGAAGCATGGAGTTAAGTTCTGCTGGAGTAATGGGCCTGAACTGCGTACTTCAAGTCAAGCACAGGGTTAAGGGCTTTGCTGAAGAAGGATGCATGTAAGCACGTGCTCAGAAACTCTGCTGAACGGGAGACGAATAGCACAATTCTAACCCAGGGTTAAGTTTTAAATCAAAGGAGGGTATTTCAGTTCTTACAGTTCTCAGCACTCTGAAGAATCCCAGAGCAAGCAAGCTATTTCCTTCAGGGGCGTGCATATTTTGCAGCGTCTCTTCAGCCGGCTCTGAGTCGCAGCTGTTTAGCAGTGCACGCCGCCGCCACTCATTTAGGACAGGAAGTGAATAACCACCACCTCCAACTGAAGTTACAGAGAAGGGCCTCTGAGGAACTTGAGCAGAGTAGAATTGACCAGGATGGCAAAAAGGGATCTGCAGTGAACAAGAGCTCTGGTTCTATGGGGGCCTCCGTAAGAAGCTGCAGGCGAAGGGGAAGTTTGGGAGGTGTGTGTCGGGCTACAGAGCCAGCACACTGAAGGACAACTCTGCTAGCTGCAGGATAGTTGGGAGCACATTTCAAGTGGTTTCACAGGCCCAGGAAGTCAGATGCTCCAGGTCATCTTTGAAGATGGAGCTTTCAAACGCCCAGTGCGGCTGGCAGTGGAGAGAAGTCTGTCTCTGAGCCAAGCCCCACCCAAGTCAAGGCCCACCTTGGTTCCCCCTGAACCGGCTCCTTTATCCACTAGCAGAGTCTCACTCTCACGGCCTTCCCGTCAGGGCGGCATCTGGGTCTCAGAGCCGCCCCACCCCTTGGCTCGGTGGGAGTTGTGGAGAGCTGAGCAGTCAGCAGCCTCTAGCGTGGGGACACAAGGCCTGGGTAAGAAGATTGCTTGTTCCCTTCCTCCCCTCGAGGTTCCTGGGTGTAGAGAGACCGGAGCAGATTCAGATCCAAGCGTCTGCAATGAGACCCATGCAGCTGCTGTGCCTGCCGACCCAGGCAATCACACACACTTCCATGGAGCAGGGACTAAGGCCCGTAGTGCACAGATCTCAGGAACGGTTTCCACAGCTACCCTGCCTCTTCATCCTTCGAGCACTGCTTACTCCCCCCATCAAGCACACCACGACAGAGAAGTAGTCTAGACAGCCGAAGGGGGAAAGCAAAGCAACATATGGCTCAGGCAGCATCCAATAAGCCCTGGAGCCGTAGACCTTTGGACTCTTGATAAGTTACCATGCTGGCATCTCTGAATCAGCTGCTGAGTGAAGCTGACAAAAGCAGAGGAGGATTCTAGGACAAGCGGGGGAGATCGGTGCCTGCGGCGTGGGGAACCTGCCAACTTAGTCCTACTCATGGCTTAATGGGGAGACGTGCGATTTCGAGGCTTGGAGCAAAAGGTAAGGGAACCAGACACCTGGGTCCTAGTCCCACCACGGTGTCCAACTCCAGCGAGTCATTTAAACACACCCGGCACCTCAGCTTCTCCATCAGAGAGGAGGATCATTCGGTCCTCAGCCCTGCAAGCTGGGTGGTTTTCCTGGGCGCTTGGAGATGCCCGGATAAAAGGTGCAGACTCTCTGTCCCACGGCAGAGAGCCAGGCCAGCATTCTTAATCCTGCATGGTCTACACAGCCCCAGCGGTAAAGCACTTCACCCCTAGCCAGTAACATTGGACTATTACCACCACACACTAGCTAGGATAAAAAGTGCATACGGGATATAAACCCTCATGTTTTAAGGCACGAGCCAGCTCCTCACTGCCAGAGGCTGGGAAGAAATTTCCCCTCTGGGAAGGGCCGGGCACAGTTTTCCATAACAGGGGATTTACACTTCCTTCTGAAGCCTTCCTTACTGCACCCTGGCTGAGACGGGATAACAGACAAGATGGAGCCCCGGCCAGCTGCACAAGGGGATTCCTACATTCGTACTGCCAGACGGATTTTACTTATTTTCCTTCCAAGCTAGAATAAGGCAGCAAATGTTTGCTGACCAGATGCAGCTGTGCACATCCATCAGCCCTTGGGAATGGCTCTCCCAGCTTCTGGCAAGGCAGGAAGGACCAGAGGGAGGGATCTGCTACGTTCGTGGGCAGGTTTGAGGAGCACTTCGGGACTTCCCTGCCAGCACGCAGGACCGTGTCTGGCACCGGGCTCCTTGGGGGCAGGGGGAAGGGTGTCTCTATTAGCAGAGCATTGCTGGGGGTGCCCGTGGGGTGGACACCAAATGTGGGCCTGGGGGGAGGAGGGGGATCTGGACAAGTCTTTAGCCCCTTTCCCCACCTCCATGAAGTCAGCCTCTCCCTGATCTCTCCAGCCAGGACAGGTCTGTCTGAGGCAACAGCTGCTGCTTAAAAAGAGAGAGTGTAAAGAAGCCACTTTTGTTCGCCGAGGGCGCGAGACAATCCACCCGCCTCTCCTCCAGTGTTACGACAGCCAGGCTGCAGGAGGGTCCAACCCCTCCTTCCCCGTCCTCAGTGGGAAAAGGAAAGCACTGGAGTGGCCAAGACCTGCCCAACACAGTGGCTAGCAGCCTGCCCGGCTCCCAGAGTCTTCCTTGCACAGGGCAGGCACGGACAACGCAGCATCGCTTCAGGCACGCTGGATATGGCATGTCTCCTCTCCCACTAACAGCAGCCTCCACGCCAGGCACCACAGGAGGGAGAGAGGGAACTTTCCTTCCCACGTGGCCGGGGAGCAGAGAGGGAAATGGAGAAGGAAGCAGATTCTGCTCTGGATTCACGGTCCACGTCCCCCGGACTTCGATGGAGTTAGTCTCGCTTTACCGGGGAGGGGTTGACGGACGGCAGGAACAAGGCCAGATCAGTTGTGCCTCTCCACACTCCCAGCTTCCCCTGCACAGGGCGGGCAAGGCTCTCTCTCAGATCCACAGCAACGACGCAGCCCCAGCTCAGAAAAGCGCCAATATATGCAGCAAGAGTCTCTCCTCTCCCACCCCTCCCCGGGCCACGCAGCTCCATTTGTGCTCGCTGAGCCTCCAGTGCCGAGGATTCTCAGGCAGAGGAAAGGGCCCGTTCCTGGGACGACAGCTTCTGTGGTTTCCTCAGGTGGCAGCTCAGACCAGATGCAGGCATTTCCCCCGGCACATTACGTAAGCAGCACCGGGGAGAGATTGCAAACGCTTTCCTGCTATTACAGCAGCTGGGAAGAATTCCCTGCAAAAGCAGCTGGTGGCTCATGAAAGAAGCTGGCTGGAGCTTTTGGTGTTGATCACTGGGTTTTAGACCAAGGGATGCTCAGCAAGTCTCTCTGCTTCCCGACCGCAGGTCTGGCTCGAGGAGATGCACAGAGCTTATGGGCTTCTGCCTGGAAGGGAGGGAAAAGTCCTGTCCCCTCCTGGAGCGACAGGATCTGTTCAATCATCCCTTCTGGCTGTTTGCCAGCCACTCTGGCCTGCAAAGAGCTGCAGGAGTCACCAGGACCTGGGACACCAGGTTACTTCCCAAGGAGAGGCAGACAGGCTGGAACGTGCCTCGGTTCTCCCTTCCCCCAACCTTTACAAGTTCGCCCCCACCCCGGTGGGAGCCCAGAAACAGTGGCGGGAGGAGACACTGTTGAGGACTGTCCTTGCTGTGGGAGCTCAATGAAGCAGACGGGTGTTTCTTTACAATTACACAGCCACTCCCCAGGCCCCCTAAGTCTAACGTGCAAACATCACAGCCCTTCCCACAGCAACAGAGCATGATGTCACTGACCATGAGGTGACGTCACTGCAGGATTAAGCAGCCCGGAGATGCCACGCTCTAAGGGGCTGGAGATCTCATTTGAAAACCCTGAAGTTCCTGTGCTTAGAGCCCGGATCAGTGCCGACCACCGATCTGCTGCCTTCTGTTGAACTCATTCGGGAATCTGAGTGGTAGCTTTTCAAGAGGGAAAGCTGCTTCTGCTCGGCTCTTGCTGTCTCAGACTCTGGACAGCCCTACACATTCTCCCCCATTGCTACTCGGCTGAGGCCTAGCTAATGGCCCCTTCAGCCCAAAAAACACACTCAAGCTCTGGCAAGTCCCCACCAAGCTGGAGGGCCGCCTTTCATTCTGGAGCAAAGATGTCCAGTAGAAAGGCCCTGGCCAACCACAGCCAGTGCCCCATGACCTGCGCCTCTCACGGAGGAGGAGACAGAACCCACCAGCTCAATATTCCCACTGCTCCAGCGTGAGAGACACACCTTCTCTGCCTGGGGGTGGGAAGCAAGGAAAGCCCCACAGGTAACTGGCTAGACACCAGCAGAATCTATACGTTCCTAGAGTCCTTTACCTGGACACAGTTCACGCTTCCTTCTGGTCAAACTTCAGGGGACCAGACACTGGGTGCTGGAGAGAGGTGCATCTCAGGTGCGCTGCTAACTGTGCCCGCCGCTTTCCCTTCAAAGGCAGCAGGGTCTTGCTCATACAGAAGGAAAGGGGCAGGCTGGGATGGGTGGGAGGGGAAAAGCGAGCTGTACCGGCCCCTGTTGAATCATCACTAAGATTCTAAATAAAGGGGGAAAAAAACCAGGCCTAGAAAGAAAAAGTTCTGCCCAGAGTTTCCCTAGGTACATCTATGGGCACCTCATCACTGGAGAGAAATACTAGCCAGTCTGTACCAATATTAGATTCTTGCCTGCCTATTACCTACATGGAGATCATCAATACCAGGGGATATCGAGGTCATAGATCAAATTAGAGGACCTTCTAGCTAATCTGGGAACAACTTTCTGTTACAAAGATATTTGCAGTGTCTCTGTAGCCAGGATATTAGAGAGGCAAGCTGGGAGAGCTAAGATCTCTTATTGGACCAACTTCAGTTGGTGAAAGAGACAAGCTTTTAAGCTTACACAGATCTATAGCTTGAGGCCTTCCAATATCTGGAGGAGCTATGAGGCGTCTTTCTAGTCCGCATGGCCAAGTGGTGCACCAGGAGTCGCAGCTTAGCAGAATCTCCCGGGCTACCCAAAACCTCGGGCCAAAGAAGGGCTGGGTTCTAGATGAACGTTGGACAGCCAGCACGATTTCCAAGCTAAGCAAGACAGGACCCTGCAATATACAGGAGGTACCAAACTAGAGTGTTATACATTCATCTATTGACCACAGTGGGCAACGTCGTCTTCACTTTACTGGCAAAAGGCAGTGATGGAGCAAGACAGATTGCCACGGTGTGAAGTAACGGGAGTGCACGATGCTTCCCAAACACCCCAACCCCCAGACATTGGACCACGCAAGGACCCATTTCTCCATTGCCTTCTCTCTCACCACGAGTCACTGGCAAGGGCAACACTGTGCTCCAAGACCTGGTCCACACACTAATCGGCACCAATTTAACTCGATCTAGTTAAACCGGCGTAGGTTTGTGTATAGACACTTCACATTAGGACTGGCTAATTCGGTTTAGTTTGCTTGGGTAAATACACAGGTGCAAACTAAGCCCATCCAACCATCTTTAAACCGATATAAGTGTGTCCACATAGTGGCTAGCACCTGTTTCCAATAAGTCAGTTTAAACACAGGTTTCAGATAAGTCAGTGCAGCTTTCGCATTTCAACGAAGCCCTGACATATAGCAGGCTAAGATACACATGCATTACAATGGCTTTGCCAGTTGGGACTCCACGGTCCAGGTTGCAACCAGAGTTTCATTGTGACTGATCTCTCAGTCGAAGTTCCATGCTAGGAATTTTACAGCACGCACGCGCACGCACACACACACACGTGCATGGACTGCAGACCAGGTGAGGTATTTCCCAGGGACAATTGGCATTTTGGATCACAGCTGACATGGCTCGAGGGGGTGGGAGGATTTCACCGCATTTGGATGCCAACACACTAATCAATAGGGCATTCCAGGCCAAGCTGTGCTTTCAGATGTGCCCCACAGCTTGAGGGAGTCATTCTGCTCTTTGCACATGCATGAGTCTCACGCGGATGCTCTGCAGGCACCAGTCACTTGTGTTAGGAGCGTGGAACACCTCAGCCGAGATCAGACACGGGATGTGAATAGGAAAATGTTGCTTGTAACCCATCATGTAGGGCAACAGGGTCCCACTTGAGAGAGCTGAAAGCTAGGTGCCTCCTTAGTCTGTTGAGAGCCACTGGCATTTGGCCTCTTTCCAGCTGACGGGGCACATCTAAGGCAGGAACTGGCAGACTCAAGGTATTTCCACGTTCATGGGAAGAATGGACTTGAGCTTACAGCACAGCGACCGGGCCTTGGGGATCTGGGTTCAACGCCTGGCTCTGGCACAGCCTCCCTGGGCAAGTCACCTCCCCTCAGCGCCCCATCTGTAAGAGAGATGAAACTGCTTCTCCCCCTTAATCTTCTGCACGCTGATCGATCAGCTTTTCAGGGCACAGACTGTCCATGCAATTGCACAGCACCTAGCACACCGAGGCCCTCAACTCAGAGGGGGACCTCTAGGTGCTACCGTAACGCGAGTAAAATAACCACCCCGGAACCGAACACTTATAGGAGACCAACCATCTGGGCTGGTTTCCACTCCATGCATCACACCCCAAGGCCAGACACCACCCCCGCAGGCGTCTGGGTGCCTCCCCAACCCAAGTGCTTTTCCCACCCTGGACTAGGAGTGGGAAGCGAAGAGGCGGGCCCTGGATCAGAGTCGATCACTTCCAGAAAGAGCAGGAGAGCAGACGCAGCCGGAGAAGTCAACTGGGCCAGGTCAAGGGTTGGGACACCCAGGATTCCCCAGCAACTTTTTTTAAACTTTAAAACAGCGGGAGGTGGGGTCCAACTCAAGCCGAACAGGAAACGGATCCTGAGCAGGGAAGCAAGAGGCCCCTCCTGTCCTTCCCTTCCGGCTCAGCCCCACGACTGCTGGTGGCACAAAGGCAGCCAAGTGCTGTGGGCAAAGCACAAAAGGGAAAACAACAGAGGAAGCACTTTTCTGTGCGTGTGGCACTGTGATGTCCCGGGTAGCTCCGCCAACCAGCATGCAGCTGACAAGTTCATTTACCTAGTGCTGCTTTTGTGCTTGCAATGCTGCAGAAACTCGAAGGGGGAAACCCCTAGAGGCTTTCAAAAGGTGTTATTTCCAGCGAAGGGGTCACAGGCATTAGCATAACAGTAAAACGCTAGGCCCTGCTAGGGCAAAGGATCTCAAAGCATTTTACAAACGTCCAGGGAGCCTCACGGTCACTGTGACATAGCTAGGAACAACAAATACAATTGCTGAAATGCACCCACCTTACAGCACATAGCATCCAGTGCTAGGCCAGGAGTGCAGACTGGGGCAGTTACCCAGCTGCCCCACAGATGGGGGGTGAATTTGGCTGGGATGCCGAAGTAAACTCCCCTTATCTAGTAGAAAGGGGCCATGAGGTAGCTGAAAGTCATGGCCCGCACTTTAACACTAACCTTAAAGATAGCACCTCCTGCAATACATGCCACCCCGTAAGTCCACACTGGGACAGTGCGGACTCAAAGATAAGATGCCCCCTACTGAATCACACCCACCACTTCCTACAACACCTCGGAGTTCTGGCCCCGTCTTCCTTCGCTCACGAGTTAAGGAACATTGCACGAGGTGCTGCAGCATTCCAAAGACCACAACATACCCCTTGCTGCTGGCGGCAGGAGTTTTGACACATCTGTGGGCACAGCCACGTGGTCCTAGTACAAGCCCAAAATGGTCTTGCAGCTTGAAATGGTGGTGGCAGCCGTTTCCACCTTCCACCCAAGCCAGTTAGCACAGCATATTCCTCCCCCTCCAGAGGTAGCAATCACTGTTTCAACCCGCCTTTCACCTGATGGGCAGACGGAGCGAAACATAAAGCCTTTCTCTCTAGCCACTCATGCCATCCCAGATTTTGTTACATGACGAAAGAAGGGGAGAATGACAAAGGGGTGAGCTCAGCTACTATTCTCTGAGGAGAACAGTACCATTGCCTTGTTGCATTTTGACTTTGTTTGCAAAATGAAAATAAAACCCACCATTAAATTAAAACTGTAACGTTTTATCACCAGCTCCATGAATTATCAAGGCACTGGAGTTTGTGTGTGCACGCTTTTTTTTTTTTTGTTCTTGGCATTTTGGTGGAGCGAGATAAGGGTAAAAAACAACAGAGCTACTCAGAGAGTGAAAAAGGGAGATAGATAACGCAGATACCAACTCCTACACAAAACAGTCCTGGCTTTATCGCTGCTTTTTATCACAGTTCCTTTAAAATAAATAAATAAATAAATGAGAACAGCCCAACCGGAATGGGGCAGCACATTAAAAATGAACTTTATACTGTTTGCTCTTTAGTTTTATATTTAGATGAAACGAGCTTAGATTTTCAGTCGATACCTTCCCAGCACAAGAAGCTGAAAGTTCGGCTCCGCTCCTCATTTGCGTCAAAAAGCAGGCGGCCTAAACGTAGATTTAGATTTAGGAGCCTAAGTGAGAGTGACTTGATTTTCAAATGGCACCAAGTTACAGAATTTAGGAGCCTAGCTTTAGTCAAATCAAGTTCAAGAAAGTTTGGGGTCCTTATTTTGATTGTTATCTGTTGGTCAGTGATGATAGCATCCAGCATCCAGGAATAAAGTTGCTACTCTGAAATAGGTCCTGAGGGTTTTTCGCCTTCCTCTGCAGCATGGGGCACGGGTCATTTGCTGGTGGATTCTCTGTACCTTGAAGTCTTTAAATCATTATTTGAGGACTTCAGTAACTCAGTCTTAGGTTAGGGGTCTGTTACAGGAGCAGGTGGGTGAGGTTCTGTGGCCTGCATTGTGCAGGAGGTCAGACTAGATGAGCATAATGGTCCCTTCTGACCTCAGAGTCTATGAAAATATTGCCTGGTCAGTGATTGTGAGCCCCCGTCCTGCAGATTGAAATGCTGCTACCATGAAGCCAATGGAACTAGATACAGTAGCTACCATGAAATTCAAGTAGCAAGCTGTCCGGAAGTCCAGGGAACAAGCATTGCAATCTGTAGTAACTGTGGGCATGAGGGGAGCCTCAAAATATTACTGGAAGGTTTAGGCTTAAGTTTAAAGTTATGGAAAAGTGATTTGGAAAGATTTCCACCAGACCCATTTTATGGGACACCCAGAAACTGGAGGGGAATCGGAGTCAGATATAGTAGGACCCCGACCAAGCCCTTTGTCTTTATGAATTTAGCAGACTATGTTCTGTAGAACCTAGCGTCCCTCCAAGCTCACTCATCTACTCTCCGCTTTGTGAGAAGAGCGTTTGTTGGCTGACTGCGCCCCCTTTGCTGCCTTCATTCGCCTCAGTGACATGCCAGAGAGAGATGCAGGCCTAAGACATTTTGGCAGCGAGAAGAAAGGACTATGAACAAACCTAGGACTTGGAAGGCCCCGATTCAATTCCCAGCTCTTCTACCGACTTCTCACGGGACCTTGGACAAGTCACTTAGTTTCCCATACGTACAACGGGATAACTGCACTGCCCAGCCTCACAGGGGATAAAGACAGTAAAAATGATAAGCCACTCAGATCTTACAGTGATGGGTGTCATGTAAGTAGCTAACCTGGAAGGTCAGGTTGGTTCCTGACAGCGGACTGAAGGCAGCCCACATTGGTGATACAAGTTAAAAACCAGGATTATCCGCTCAGAGGTGTGGAGGGAACATTAGGGAAGAAAATAAAAGGTTACAATTAACAGCTATCCAGCCTCGTCTTTGGCTCCAGAGTCCAGACCTTCACCCGAGTTACCACTGGAATTGGCTCTTGGCAGTCAGCGTTCCCAGCGCACTGTGATTAGTGACCTCAGTGTGAAAACTGGAAACAGATCGCTTGGTTAGTTATTACAGGGTTGCCAGCCTCAGGCGGGTTGCGTACAACAGTGTGTTAGTGTAGGGTTGCTCGTCAGTGTCGAGCGATCGGCACGTCGCTGGGAAAGTTTGATCAGAGCGATTTTACAGACTGATGTGAGCGGAGAGGGGTAGTAAAGTTTGGGCTGACCTGCCGCATCCACACATCCTTAAGCAGTGCTCCCTGCTGGGAAACTCATAACAGACGCGCTGCTGCGGCAGATGGCGCTTTATGGTGGCATGGGGCAAAACCTGATTTCATGAACAAATAGTCAAGCTACTAATAGACTTGCTGAGAGAATACTCCCTTACTAAAGTTCTGCAGCGGCTGTTGTTGGGACCAGATGCATCATCCTAAAGGCTTGAAAGGAAAAGCTTTCAACAGAAGTGTTCAAGCGGAACGCTGAGCTCTTGAAAGGAGTAACAGCGTGGTTCAGTGCTTGGTCTGGAGCGGGACTCAGAAAATGCACTGGAATCCCAACTCTGCCATTGATCTGCTGTGTGATCTTGGGCAAGTCACTTAACCTTGCTCCACCCATTTGGCCTTCTACACTTAAGTCAATTCAGATTGAAGCCTGCTCTACACTACAGAGTTAGGTTGACGCAAGGCTGCTAACGTCGACCTACCTATAAGGGTGAACACTTATATTTCGCCCCTGCCAATGAAACTGCCCCATTACGCCGATTTAATAACTCCACCCCCACCAGTGGCAAATAGTCACAGTTGATGTAGTTAGTTCAATGCAATGTCAGCGTAGTCACTGCACTGCTTACGTCGACCGTCACTGGCTTTCAGGAGCCTTCCCACAATGACCCACACTAACAGTACATGGGAGACACCCCAGGGTACAGCAGGCAGTACTGATGGAGATTCAGAATGGGTCGCTCTCTCCCCCAAGTCCGTGTTTTTTAGACCCACGGAGTGCTTCATCCACAGACTGCAACACGCTTTGCAAGAGGTCAGTACCCTTGCAAACCTAGGTTATCCCTATTTCTCAGACAGACACTGAGGGGTTAAGGGACGTGCCCAAGGTCATAATGCAACAACAGCTTCCATGCAGGTGTCCTTTCTCCTGGGTCCCCAATGCCCCAACACAATGTAGAAGTTGACTGCACTGCTGGTGGGTCCAGTTTCCGATGACACCTAAAACACGGGCTTTGCAACTAGTGGTCGCTGGAGTTCCCACGGGAGTTCCTCACTCTCTGCCACCCCCACAGTGGTAGCCCCAATATTCTAGGCAAATTCCAATGAGGATATTTCACTTGGATATGGCCACTTCCGATTCCTGTCCACTTCCTATTCAGGTGCTTCTTAAACGCAGCACACAGAGGAAGATTCTGCTGGGAAGCTGCAGAACCAGCCTTAGACAAGGACTCCCTGTGAATCCTACACCCATTCCCTTTGGGCAAGTCCCCTGCGGCCCTTGGAAGCAGAGGGGATGGTGCAGTCTAGCAGCAAGCTCAGGAAGCCCTTTCTGCCATGGCTCCTGGCATCCGATCCCAGGACGCAAGCTACAGGGCTGCAGGAGGAGGTTCGAATGCCAGTGGGTAAAGAGCCAGGGATTCAGATGGCAATCAATCAATTTACTCTTCTCAGGAGATTCTCCCTGCTTGACAGCCCCTCCCCCACCCATCTCTTTACAAAGGCAAACCCCCTCCGATGGGGAATCCTAACGGGTCAGAGGCTAAACTTAAACTTGGGGAGGAAGAGAGACTCCGAAAGCTTTGAAATCTTCAAAGCTCTGGCTTGACAACTCCCTGCTGGAAACGGCCTAGATTCATCAGAGTCACGCACACAGCGCGGGGTCTGGGAGTAGCTATATTACACACACAGTACGTTGTCACTAGTCATGCAGTATTGCTTACATATTCAGGCCACCAGGGTCAGGTTATTGGCCAACACACAATACCCTTATAGCAGAATTATACGGCAGCAGTGGCCCGAAACATTAAAGCTTACAATGGGGTCAGCGCTGCGGTTTGGATCTTGGCCGTAGGAGGTTTTGATAAGGGATATGCCAGGCGTTTAGTGTGCTGCTTGTTTTTAAGTGGCTCCCAGGTGCCAGAGCTAAGGCATATTCCAGTTACAAGTCAATATACATGCAAATATGCAGAGCGTCCCCTTCCTGGACTGCATGGGAAACAGAGCCTGGGGCACGAAAGGTTTCCTTGTGTAGTTTGAGAATGATCAGGGCCTGGCTTCCCATCTCACCCACGTGAATCTGGCACCTAGGACTTGCCTTTCCCCTCAATAAAAGGTGCAAACTAGTAACCGCTTTACCCTCCACTCACAGCATCAGGGCTTAAATGGCATCTGAATCGAAACCCAAATGCAAATCTTTGATGGTCCGGATGCGTCCTAGCAGGAAAAAACCCTATTCAGGAAGGGCTGGAGCTTTTCACAGCAGAAAACGTGGGGCAGAGCGAGGAGGAGAAAAAAAATAAAAATGGACTGAACATTTCCCCCCTCCCCTTGCACTCCCTTCTCTACCTTCTTTTTGAAAAACATAATTTATCTGTGTATTATCAAGAAATCCAGACACTTTAATCAGTGAGCTATGAAGTCAGTATTTCCATTCTTATCTAGTGGAGGAGTGGAAATGGAGAGCAGATAGGCAGCTCCCAGCCGGTCCGTGGTGGGGAATGTTAATGGGAGAAGAGGGAGAGCTATTGGCTACTGAGCTTCGGCTATCTCCACCATTATCAAGCTGTTATCAATTCAACCATCACAGCGCAGTAATGGGGCCAGTTCAACTTTCCGCATTATCATAGGAGCTGAAACCTGCATGAGAGGCCTCAGCTGGGAGACAGAAAAGTGAGTAAGCGGCTGAACTTCACATTTTAAAAGCAAAGGAAGGGGGGCCGGAGGGAGGGAAGAAAAGCCAGATGAATCAATTCAAAAGCAGGAGAATTAAAGAGGCGCTATAGGCGGAACAGACCATTTAAACTGGGCAAGGAAGCCAAGCCTGCGTGAGCAAGACAGGATTATTTGTGTTTGGTTTCTGGAAGGAGAGATCTGAAAGACTCCATCTCAAGTCCATCCTGGTCAGACAGCTAGTAACTCACGCGTGCCAGCTGTCTTGCTCCAGCTTGTACGGAGGTGCCTAACCAAGTAGCAGCAGCATCCAGGCAGGAGAGCAACGGGAAGCATCTTTCCAAGGGGGCTACAATTTGTCAGTCCTCCCTGATGTCAGAGCTCAAGATCGGCTGACCAGCATTAGGCTGCGAACTCCACAGGACCAGGGGCCAATTCTATGTCCTCTGTTTGCGCAGCACCTAGCATGCCTGGGCACAGGGCCTACAGGTGCTGCCATCAAAGAGATCATAGTTCCAGGCTGCAGGAAATCATGATTTAAAGAGAGAAAGGAATAAGGCATGGAAGGATGGGAGAAGTCAGCAAACAAGAGTGGCCTTTACAGGAAAGGAAGTGGTCAGGATGGGAAATGGGGACAGAGAGAAGTGAGATTGAATTAAGAGAAGGACAGGCCAGGTGTTAAGGGCAGGCAGGCCTAACTTCCACAGACATTTGAAAAGGGGTGGGACAGAAAGAGACATAGGGTGTAAATTCATTCAAGGTGTAGGTGTCACCAGAAACCTTCTTGGCTCACACGGTGACTCAACTTGCACCCCACCATGGGACGTGCACATACAAGCCCTGAGATGGAGATTTCGCTGGGAACCTCTGCATGCCATTTGTGATCATACATACTCCCAAGAACTGCACTGCGTGCACCGTTGGGTGTTGGGCCACCTCTCCGCCCAGATCCTTGCACTGGCCCCCCGTCAGCGTAGCCTGTCAGCACGTCTCCTCCGGAGCGAAAATGTAAGGTCTCTGTGCTGGTGAAAGATGCCAGATTTACAACCCCAAAGACTAAGCTCTCTGTTTACCCATTAGACAAGCACAGCACAGGCAGGAGCTTCCTTCCTCCAGGCCCAACAGCATGTCTCAACTTTGACCTCAGCTGGGAGTTCAGCCCCTGAATCTCATTCAATCCTACATCCCTCAGCGGACACTGAACTGGGGCCCTGGTGAGCAGCTTCAGGGGCGGCGGCAGAACGACGAGGGGAACACGCCCACTAGGAACTGAGCCAAGACCAAATCCATCGCACACAGGCCCGCTGGACCGCCGTCAGACGGCTGGAAGGGACCACGTGCCGCGAGAAGCAGGCTGAGGAGGGATTTGAAAAATCCAAAGCCATGCAGAAAAGCCACACTTATTCCATTCCTTTACAATGAACCCCTCTCCCTCGCCCTGCCCCCTTGCTACTGAGTGGGTTGAAGTCACACACGTCATGTCCCACTCCGACTCATGCTAGGTGGGGCAAAGCATGGGTGGAAGGAGAGACCCCCAAATCACGCCCCAGGGTTTATTTAGACTGGCCTTTTCTGCCACTCTGCAAACTGACAAGAACCAGGAAAATAGCGGCTGGGTGGGGAGAGAGGTGGCATGGACAGAAGGGCTTGGAAGGGGGGAAAAAAGTGCAATTCAGTAGGTAGATGAGGATGGAATAGAGCATCAGAGAGTCTGCGCAAGCCACATACAACGGAGTTGGTCAGCAATGTCCTTTCCACTGCTAGTTAAGGACCTTCTGCAGTGAGTTGCAGAGCCCAATGCTACCACAACATGTAGCACCATAAGGAATCATTGGGGGGGGAGAGTGGGGGGGACTTTCATCCAAGGGCAGAACTTGGCTGTAGAGGGTGCTTCAGATTTTGAGCTTACCACTGAAAGCAGCGCCTAGGTCAGGCCACACCTGTCAGCTGGCCGAGCTCCAGGCGACAGAGACGCAGCACCAAAACGCAACCATCGACAGGGAAGAGACACACGCAGAGAACCCAGGGCCACGTCCCAGAGAGGCAGTCCCCTCACTCAGCTCAACAGGCAGGCGGCCTGCAAACGAAATGCAGAGCTGGGGCCGCAGAGAGAACGTGAGCATGAGGGAAGGACCTGTCCCTAGAGGTGCAGTACAGGAAACTCCACATCCCACGGCACTTCGCAGCCCCCACAATGCTCTCTCGCTCGCTCTCTCTCTCATGCACAACTTCTCTGTATCTGATACTTCTCAGAAGAGCAATACACAACTACAGCCGAAGTCCTGCCTCCACTGTCACATGCACCTGCCTACCTTTGAGCTGCACAGATCAGATCACATTTAGGTCACTTATCATGGGGCTGGAAGCCAGAGTAGCTAGGATATTAGGTTTAAGGTATCGGGAAGCCCTCTTATTCCACTCCCAGTGCTCAGGAGTCTCTGCTGGCCCTCTAGTGCACATGCCACAAGGTGTCAAGATGATCTGGGAAGCAGCCTGCTGACGGAGCTTCTCTACATCCCGGTTCTCCACAACTTGCAGTCTCTACAAATCCGTGCTTATAATAAATGAATAATAACGATGTTAAATAGGTCTTTGTGCTCGCTGCTGCCCTCAGCGTCGTCACCGCAATGGGGACAGATCTCTGAATTTCTTACTGCAATAGCACATTCCCCTGCCATCCGAGGTGAAGGAAAACCTCTATACCAGTAAGGGGTGACCCACTTGGGCAGCTCTCCTTCCAGCCAGTAATAGGCAATGCTACCTGTCTGATTAGCCAGTTGTTTTGTTTTTTTTACAGCAACATTGATTCATAACTCAAAGCAATTCTTGCTATGGAAAAAAAAGAGGGGCCTGGTTTCTTTTTAATAAAAAAAATTGATGGGCTCGCCCTACGAGATTAAAAAAATAATATATCAGATTAACAAATTAGAGAAACACATTTCCTTTATACACTGTTGAATGGGAGATGTCACAAAAGTATGTTGATATGAGAGAGAGGAGATAACGAATTATTTTGGAGGAAAAAAAGCAGTGGAAGGCTGTTATCTGAAGTGACTCATATATACACTCCTTAACCCTATTCCAGCCCAAGGTCAACAGTTACATTCCTTTCAGCATTTCATCCCTTCCAAAAAAACATGTTGCTACAGGAACAACAAGGAGTCTTTACTGCTGCAGTGATCTGAAGGCGGAACTTTATTACCACGGAAACACTTGAACTTAAGTGAAATATAAATCCGGAGTTCTGTCTTGTCAGCCTCCACTGTCGAAAAAATCATGAGTCAAGTAACAAAAAAAATTCTTAAAAAAAAAAAACCAAAACAACCAATAAATATGGGGTACTTTTTCATTGCCTTTGGTTTCGGAGTTTTTAGGTTACATTCAGGACACGTTTTCAAGCTTTCCTCCACCACCATAAGGGCAAGAAACTTTTTAAAGTGAAAGCTAAGAAGCTTGCATGATCACAGGATTCCAGGAACTGGGGCTTCAAAAAGACATCAAATATCATGAGAGTTGGAAACACTGATGTCTCCCATGCAGCCTGTTTGACTAAAACATCTCAACACAGAGGAAAGCCCTGGGGAAACAGCTCCAGGAATCAAATAATTTTACACTTGTTTTTTTAAATGGGGCCCGGGGGGGGGGGGGGAACAGTTTGATTTTGTTTGTAAATCAAGTCAGTGAAGAAAACCGACAAAGTTTCCCCACTAATGTTGTTTCCCCATTAAATTCTTCACCATCTATGCTGTTTGCTTCCTTTTTGCAGTTCTTTCCTCATAGACAATGACTAGAAACTGACTAGGCTGACTGTAATCTCCATTTCGAAGCCTGAAACACTAGCCCAAGGCTGTAATATTTGGCTCTCATACCGGGTAGGAAATGTTTAAACAAAGCTTCCCGAGGACCAAGAATCTCAGAAGCACTTGGAGTGCTCAGTTTATGATGCCTTAAAGGGGCTTCAATTTTCAACAGACGGGTTGTCTTTATATTTTGTTTTGTATCTTAAAAAAGACCTAATATTTTAAGCCAAATTTGACCCAAACAGTGCCCAGTTCGACATGTGCAAAAGGAACAATCTGATTCTTCCAGTGAGGTTTGTCCCATTTTGGGGTTTGGGAAGTTTTATCCCTCCAGACTATCTGCGAACCCTCCCCCCCCAATTGTGATTAAAGGAGTTCTTGTTTGGAGTCAGGAATCACATACACAAGCTATTTCGACGCTGTGAGAAGAGAGGCAGTCTGCCACCTGCACGGACACAGTCTGATCTGGATCGGATTTCCCTTGGCTCTTGCTTATTTCACTGCTTAGATTTTTTTTAGAGCCGCATGTATGTGCACTCAGGCACTGGACTGGAAAACTTTGGTCTGTTCCTAGCTCCGCAAATAACTGCCTTCATGGAATGGGGCAAGCCACTTCCTCCCTCTGCATTTCAAGTCCCTATGTGCAAAATGGGGACTATAATTCCTTACCTCACAGAGGCGCTAGGAGAATTAATCCATTCATGCCCCCTCTGCAGAGAGCGGGAATAGCCTGTATTATCAAGTTACCATCCCTCCATAATCAGGGCTGCAACGCCCTTGGGAAAATATCACAGCCTGGCTGATCAGCTGGCAACTTGGCTGAAGGGGATTGTCCATCGTGTAGATGAGAGAAACCAAGGGCTCGTTCAGCAATGCAAATGGGCTTTGGATCTGGAGCAAGGGAACCCTGAGTTCTGGGCCACAGCTGCCCCTCCAGTTCATCCAGAGAGCAGCCTGCAATGACTAAAGGGTTCTACCAACCCAGAGCGCAGGCTGACTATGGCTCCTCTCCAATGGCTGGTGAGCATGCCAACAAGGGGTTTCTCTTGTTGTGATACAGCGACAAGCAACTCCTATGCCTGTGGGCATTCAGGTTGGAGGGAAATCCCCGCTGGGTATGTTTGTAGGTGCTCGGTTTCCCAGCAAGCTGCGATCCACGTCGCACCCCTCGAGCCCCCTGCTTTAGATGCAAGCCTGGTAAGTGAGGAATTCTTTATGGGATGTGAAAGATATAAGGAGCAAATGAGAGAATAGGAGGGGCCTCTTCCCTCCAGCTCCAGAGGTGGAAGGCTGCACAGGGCAGTAAGGCAGAGCTAGGCTACAGTTTGAGGAACCCCTCTGGTGGTCATCAGGAAAGCTTGGATGGCAGACAAAAAAATGCAAGTGTCCCCTCCCCCGGGGGCCCTGGAAGCACCCAAATGCCAGATCTGCTGCAGCAAATAGCATGAAATGCCATCTCTCCTGTACCATCCCCGCACAGCTCCTCCCAAGGACCCAAGAACGGACATGTGCTTTGGCATTCCGTAAAACAGGTTCTGCCACTGGCACTGCGCAGTGTGAAGACACGGGCTATGCCCAACTGCAGTTAGTTTCTTCCAGGGCAGCCCTTCTTTGGCTATGGGCACAGGAGAGGCACATCACTGACATAGTGTGGCGTTCAGACAGAAGAGCCCAACAGCTGGCCTGCAATACTCCTGAGTTATTCTAGCGGCTTCTTAGGAAGAACCAAGCAGTTTCCAGCTTCATTCATTGGTTTCTCTGCTACACACAAGATGTCAGAGATGGAAAGACGCCGCCTGGCCAGCGGAGTGGATAAACTAGACAGAGGAACATAAAACACCCGCCAAGAAACACCAGGGAAGCTCTCCCTGTCATTTGTGTCCGTTTGTTTTACAGTACCTAGAGGGCTCAAAGAGAAATCAAAGTTCCTTGGTGCTGGCCACTCTGTGGGTACGCAGGAGAGTCCTTGCTCTGGAGCGTTTGCAATCTAAGGAGGTTTTAGCATGCCCATGTAATAGATGGGGAATGGATGTGCAATGAGACTCACAATTTCCTCACCATCCCACAAGGAATCCGTGGCAGGACAGGGAATTTCATCCAGATCCCCTCAAGTCCCAGTCCAGTAGCTTAAACACAAGGCCATTTCCCCTCATGCCTTTTAATATCACCAACGGGCACAGCAGGTTACCGAGGGTGGCAAGTGCCTGTGGAAGAAAAGCAGTGAGGGGGAAGATCAGGTGTGGGCACTTGGTACCCTAGGATGGAGAGGGACATGCAGGTGGAGGGGACAGCATGGCGCAGAGCATAGAGGCAGGGTGGGAGAAGGATGAGGTGGAAGAGACTCATTGGCAGGAAATAGCCAGCGATGGGCTGATGATTTCCACAAGGACAATTCTTTTCCATGGCAGATGGGTCGCGCAGACCCATCTTGCTGCCATAGAAACAGCAGGTGAATTGAATAGTGAAGGATGTGGAGATACGGTCCATCCCTCCTCCCTTTTAAACCTCATTTTACCCATCCCCTCCCCAAGAGGCGACAGGGCCAGGGGGAGACACCGAAGGGTTGAACTGCACTGAGATGCACTTGGGTTGAGCCTCCAGCATAAGTCGCATGTGGAGAGAAGAGAGATTAGATGGGTGAGTTTATCGTGCCCAAGAGGGTGCAACAGGCCACATGACAAGGAGAGCCCCTGCTCTACACACCGACAAGTTTTAGGCACAGGCGGATCAATGGCAGGCCAGGGCTACTGCAGTGGGAGCTGGGGCATTCCCAGTTCAGACACGTCCGAGTTCAAGCGGTTCTGCCATGTGCTTTGTCTTTGCTAGAAGCTAGCAGGGGTGAGATTTTCCAGGCATGCTCATCGCTGAGCTCCTTCTCACTGGAGTCAGTGGGGGTTTTACCCTGGACCTCAGTCACCGGGAGCTGAGCCAGGCCAGTGCAGAGCACTTCTGGAAAATCCCTCCCTTCGTGTACTATCAGCTCACTTCCGGCAGGGGCTCAAGAAGGATCGAAACAAGAGGGGAGGAGGAGACACACCCGTGGGTAGAGTAGAGGAGGTTGGCACTCCTGGCAAGAGTGACGCAACAACAAACAGGTCTAAATGGGTCTGAAGGGGAGGGCGAAGAGTGAAACTGGATGCAACAGTAATTGAAGAATTCACTGAGGACAGTTTTCATTCATGCCGGTGACCATGACGCGTCCGTTCATTACGCCACGTCATGTTTAGCATTTCTGCTCAGCTACACGTCATAAACCCATTAATGCTACTTATGCAATACCCAGCAATAAGCCTCACAGCAGCCCTCAGCGAGATTAGATTTGATTTGCCCAATTTGTAAAATGGGGAAACCGAGGCACAGAGAAGCAATTTACCCAAGATCATTCAGCGAATCAGCAGCAGAGTTGGGGAAAGAACTCAGGTGTCCCCTGCATTAATCACCCAAAGCCTTGCTAATTGGTGCCACCAGAATGGCTTAGAAGCATCAGAGAAGCACAAGAATTGGGACCATTAGCCACTTGCCTGTTACTGAACATGCTAACTCAGACAGAAAACAAGCAGAGCGAGAGGAGGGCAGGAGGCGCAGTGGGAGGATCTAAAGCCAGGGGGCTAAAGCAGTGGAACTAAAAATAGACTCCAGTCTGGCTACTGTATACCAGTTCACTTCCATTTCCCAGAATTAGCTATAGTAAGTGTGAATGCATTTATCAGGCAAGGCTCAATCCGATATAAATCCTTGCTCATAGGAGTAATTCTTAATAGTCTATGAGAAATCTTTCCTCATGGCAAGTGAAGGACTACCAGAGCTACTGAAAGCGTAAGAACCCACTCCTGCTAACTCCCAGTAACCACACCCATTTCAATAGGGTAACGTGTCTGGAGCCACAGGAACTACTGCTGAGTAAGGAGGACCCTTATTCTTCAATGCTCCCACATCAAATAAAAACCCTCCACCAGATCACACCACTTTCCACCACTATCACAGTTCTGACAGCAGTCCTGTTCCACAAGCTTTACTCACCAGTCTAGCTCTTACTCGAATCCCATTCAAGTCTGGGCAGCTACTTGCATCCTTACGTACGTGCGTAAGGGTCTGCAGAATCAGGCTCATGAATTATAAAGAGATCTAGGCTGAGCAAATGAAACAAAGCAAAATAAAAAAAAAAACCCAGTCCACAAACAAGCTCAGTCTAACAATGTAGAATGCAATTGCTTTCCAATACCATCTATTAGCAATTAAACAATATCCACACCAAATATATATATATGACTATGCTATATTTTTTTTCCTTTTAACATATTTGCTACACTTAGCGGCATGGGAGATAGTGATCGAAAAGAAAAAGTCGGCCTTCTTCAAACTAATGCAACATCTGTAACTGATAAAAGACACCAAAGAGAAATTGTCTAAATTGAACTTACTTTACGGAGGCTTGTGTGGAAAAACTAAAGTGTAGTTGCAGGCCACCCTCTCTCCCCCACCCCAGTCAGATAATTAAAAAGCCTGCCTTAATCATATTTGCAATGGAACAAATTGTTGGAGCCCTTTTGCCTCCTCTTTTCAGTGTTTGTTATTGTAGCGAATCCTGCTCCAGTCTGGTTGGTAGAGATAAGAAGCCCTTATCTCACTTGGCAATCTTTATCAGTATGGAGATCAGGCCCCAGAGCTTATCAGGAATTCAGATCTACTGTAGCTGAAAGCAAAATAGAAAGGGAAAAAAACAGGCAGGCCCATGCAACGACTGTGAGAATTTTCACTTCAAGTTATTCTTTTTAATTTTTTTTTTTAAAAAGACACACACACAGCCACATCAGCAACACCAGATCAATCTCCCTGCTTATCAATTTCCCTAATCTAAAAAGCCAGAACTGTAGCAACATGAACACAGCTGCCAAAAGGTTCACTCATTTTATAATATGTGCCCACACTCCCACGTTTGAAGTTAATAAATGTAACAGGCTATCTAGGTTTGAGATCAGCTCCCTGCTTCTTATCAGCCATTCACATCTATCTAACAGCAGAACAAAAGACACACACAGAAAAAAGAAAAAAAAAAGAGCAGGCAGCTGCATCTGAGCCTGCTGTATTTTCATAGCCTTTGATAAATACTGATGGCGGGGGAGGGAGTCAAATACAGGCTTCATCACTAATGGAATCAGATTAATTACCTGATCTGTTGCTACCCACCCCAAAATCTAGCAGTCACGGGGAGAGAGGGCCAGCCAGTCAAGAAGCACTCAGCCAAAGGATTCTCTATGAAATTAAATATATATAGTGCATAGGGCACTTTTGCCAACTATCTAAACTACCATCAGCTCCTATTTACAATCAGCTTTTGTAATGCCTTAACTCCACCTATCATCTAAGCACAAGCCAGGCCAAAACTACAATGGGGAATGATGAAAGCAGACATCGCTAGCGCCTTCCTTTAATGCCCCTAATAGAGCAGTTATAACTGATGCCTCACAGAGCATATGCCACTAGCCCACTTTTCCCAAAATGATATGCTACAAGTCAAGGAGTTGCAGTATTTTGGCCCTTCCTGCCAACTCCAGGACTGGCAGGCCAAGGATGCAGTTGTTTGCATTTTAGGATTTAAGGAGCTTGCTAAATTAAAAAGCATTAAAAAAAACAAAAAAACACACACACAAAAAACCCAACAGTTGGTTAAATATAGTCCAGCATCTGATCTTTGTCTTATCGCTTTTGGCAATCACATGCGCTCCCCGAGATCTCCCCTCTGAGCCTATCTGCATTTCACATCAAGATGAAAAAGGCAGAACAGAGAAGCACAGAGGAAAAATAAAACAAGCAGATAAGAATCTGGAGGAGGTTTTAATGCTTCAGCTGAGGCGATGTAAGTATAGACTCTATGGAGACAGGTCCCGTTTGTACATTATAGGAGTCTAGTTACCAGAACCCTGATTCATGCATACTTTCCCCTTCTCAGGAGAGTGGAGTAGAGAGAGCAGAAAGGCACTCTCGCAGCACTATACATTTCTAATGACTGTTTTCATGTTGACACATACAGGAAGGGTTCCAAGCTTTCAGCTTTTAATCAGTTTTGGCCATCACCATCAGCCTGAGATCAGCCTCCCACTTTATCATTTCTTCACATCTCTGAAGAAAGCAGAAGAGGAAGGAGAGAGAGCAGCCGTCAGTACAGCTAATGCATTCAGAATGGTGCCCATCCTGGCAAAGTCACAATCCATCTTAAGATCACCTTTTACTCCTTTATTAAGCAGCGTACGTCTTGCAGAGGTGACAAGAAAAGAGCTGAAAATAAATGCACAAGAGTCGTTCCCCGAGACCTAACAACTCACACAGAAAAACTGGATGGAAAGTTTAAAATAAAGCCTGGCAACAGATCTAGTCTGGAAGACAAATTTGCATGCTATTAATATGTACCCTCTTCAGTGGAGCCTTGGCAGACCTGAAGGGCACTCACTTCCTGTCACAAAAGGGTGTGTATCCCACACACTGAAATATGCTTATCAAGAAAAAGATCAGCATTGTTATTTCAGCAGCTGAGTGTTCAATGCAGAGATGCTACCACTAGCTTTTATAGTCACTTCAGCTAATTAAAATGGGATAGTTACACAGAAGCCCAGTCATTTGCTTAATGCCACCAAGAAAGTGATTTTTTTGTTATCAGCAATATTTGTCATGCCACTGCAAAAAGAAAGGCGCAGAAGTTGGATGAAACTTTTTTTTTTTTAAAGGCAGATAGAAGTTAAAAGCAACTATTTTTAACTTCCATCCTTCTAAAGGTCTAGTTCAGTCTTATCAGCAGAATCACCCCAGGCAGGCAAACAGGTAGATGCAATTCAGTATTGCAATTATTTCAAGGGGAAGATAAAGTAATATTATCACACGATGGCCGATTTTATCCCCCAACATCTCTGCTTTATCACCAGTTTAGATCGGGAGAAAAGAAAAAGTAGCTAAACCTGTCAGTGGAAAAGTTCCAGCAGTTTATAGAATTTCCCAAGAATATGCAACAACAATCTCTTTCATCTTTGCCAGACCTGAAATCAGATTCTCCTTGGTTGATCAATTTGGATCTCTGGGAGAATGATAATCCAGAGGTATTATCATCAGCAAGGGGAAACTTGGACAGGGACAGAAATACGCAGTAATCCAATGGCAGTCTCTGTCGAGCTTTTATCAGAATACTTTTATCAATTCTTCCAGATTTTATTTTTGTTGAAGAGTGAGGTGAGGTGGAGAGGGGTTCCCCATAACAAAAAGGATGGGGGGGGGGAATAGCAGGGAACATTTTGGGAAACAAGATTTGCAAAGGAATGTCTAAAAAAAATGATATGCACAGCACAGTGAGCAGATCTAGGATAAGATGGTCCCAGTTAAGGATCTCCAAATACTTTGCATCACATTTTTTAGAAGTCCCTTCGATGAGGCTTTTTTAATGCAATGGCTGTGAGTCAAGCACAGATAAGATCACAATTTCAGACCGTCCCGACAGAGCGATCTTATCAGGGTGGGACTTGCTGAATGGAATATTTTAAAACTTTATCTCGGCCTTTATCAGCGGTGGTTCTATCAGGCTGAAACATCTCTGGGGAAGGAGAAAGGTTGGGGGGGGGGGGGGGAAGCGGCGCTGGCACATAAAACAGGCAAGCAAGCTGGACACAAAACTTCTGCAACCACATGCAGAAAAATCCCCACAGCGGTGGCCGACCTAACTGGGCCATACCGTGTGCCAGCAGCATGCACACCCAGCACAGATCTGTCCTGTGCAGATTAGATTACATGTCACCGTGCAAACCAGCCAGCACCAACGGAGGGCAGGCGAGAGGTGATCTGGAGCAGCCCGGGACGCCCCGAGCACAGGGAAACGCCAAGGGGAGCTAAGTGACAAAAGACTCGACCTGAGCAGCTGCCTGCGGGGACTAGGGACCAGCCAACATCCGCCTCCTCTCAGGGCGACGGAGGCTCTGCTTAGGAAAGGCTTGGGAACCTTGTGGTGTAACGACCATGCACACAGGCTGCAAGAGCTCCGGACCGGGCTGCAGGACAGGCTCCCTTCGCCCAAGGAAGCGAAGCGGGGCATTGCCCGCTCAGGAGGGAAGCCGGGGGGGGGGGGGGGGGGGGGAGATTCCGGACTGACTCTAGTTGGGAAAACAGAGCCCAGCGGTGAGAAAAGGGATCCACGGACACGGCCAGCTGGTGCTGGGAAGGGGAGGGAGGGGGAACGCAGGACTCTGGGCTAGGGCTCGCTGTGCAAGGGAGAGGACCCAGATGTACTGACAGCTGGTGCCGGGGGGGGGGGGGGGGGGAAGAGGTGACCCAGGGTCACTGACAGCTGGTGACCGGGGCTGGGGGGGGGAGGGGAAGAGGGGGTGCAAAGTTGGGCACTCACGTTTGATCTGCCTGGGGTTGCTCTGTTTCCTCCTGGACATTGCTCGGCAGTCAGCGTGCCCGCTCCCTGCTCCGGCTGCTCGGGCGGCGGCGGCGGCGGCAGCAGGTCGCTGGCAACTCGGGGGGGCGGCGGGCACCCGGCTCTCATGCCCACCAGGCGCTCCCAGGGCTGGGGAGGGAGGGTTCGGAGCCCCGGCGCGGGCAGACGGGCCCCGGGCTCCCAGCCTGTGTCTCGGCACCGTCCCGCTGGCTGGCGGGGGGCTGGGAGGGGGGGAACCCGGGCTCCCGCCGGCGGCCACTAGGGTCCGACTCGGATTTTTCTCAATGGAACCTGAAATGTATCAAACCCGCTGAACGTTCCATTCGGGGCGGGGCTTCCCCCGGCGGCACGGAGCGGCGGCCGCCCATAGGCCGCCGCCCTCCCGCGGGGCACGCCCACCGGATGGGGTTGACACGTTGTGGCGAGGTGGGCGGGATCTAGAAGGGGGTGGGGGGAGGAGTCCTGGAGCAGCACAGGAGATGCTCCAAGAGAGCGGGGTGGGGGAGCCCCTGTGAAGCTGCAGGGCGGGGCTCAGCCGTCGGAGAAAGCGGGGTGGTCCTAGGAAGCCATGAGATGTGAGCCTGGGGAGTTTCGGGGTGTTCCCCCTGAATGAAAGTGGGGGGTAGGTATGATCTAATGTCTGAAGGCTTCCCCATTGCCTGCAGTAACTGTCACAAGCTGAGTGTGTTTCCTTACTTCCATACACAGCAGAAAACAGGAATCCGCCTGGCTTAGAATCACAGAGTTGGAAGGGACCTCAGGAGGCCACCTCGTCCAACCCCCTGCTCACAGCAGGACTGGTTATAACCCTTGCCCTCTCTCCCTGTCCCGCCTCCTGGCTCATCGAGTTGTGTCACGTCTAAGTGTTGGGTTGACCAGACAGCAAGTGTGAAAAATCAGGACCAGGGGTAGGGAGTAATGGGCGCTTCTATAAGAAAAAGCCCCAAATATCGGGACTGTCCCTATAAAATGGGGACATCTGGTCATATTTTGTCAACTCTAGCTTCTTGGCCAAATCCAATTTAAATAAATGAGAGGGAGGTGTATAAATACCTTCTGGGTTCTGGGCCCATAATTGTCTTTGTCTTCTGGGAAGCACTGAGCACGCCTTTGGGCTGTATAAAATAATAATGAATAGATTAGTTTTTCACCTCTAGATCACTTCACAACAAACCCAAATACCTTGCTGTGAGAGAGTCTTGTATCATTTTTAACCAGTGGGGAAATTGAGGCACAAAAAAGTGAAGTGGTTTGCCCAAGTCCACAGAGAAAGTCAGTGTCAGAGCTGGGATAAGCACTCAGGAGTAATCTCAGGTCCCAGCCCACCTTTTCCGTTTATACTGTAATGTAAGAACAGAAGCAAAATTAAAGGGTGCTGCACCAGGCAGTGGGCTGCTAATGGGTTATTTTGAAGGGGAACTGTCCCCTTTTCGCTTAGTCCAATATTCTAACAGGACAGGATATAGAGAGAAGGGGAGTCAAAAGGTGGCTATCAGAGAAGCGGTGATTCCAGGGAAGGAGGAACACACCTGCTGTACAGTGCGGGAGACCCACAGACCTGACAACATTCTGAGTCAGCCCCACTTCTTTTATTTCATCATTTCCTCCTGCCCTGTGCCCCACTCTATTTTACACCCAATACTTTCTCTTTTGCCACTTCTCTGGTTACATCATCTCTTCTATCGCCTCTGCTCCCTTTGTCCCTTGTTTTCCTAGAACAGGTTGCTATAAATTGGGCTGGGTTTTAGACCCGCTGCCCTAGAAAAATGGCCAATCAAGAGCATTCCCGAGCCCTCCACTGAAGCGTAGAAAAGGGAGAGGGAGGAAGTCACCTCATAGCCAATAGGAGTCCTCATTTGCTCCTTGTCCTTTTCCCCTTTGGCTCCTGCAGTTAAGACTGGACAGACCATCCAATGCTGCTACTTTGGAGCTAACTTTTCAGCTGTGGTTACAATCATAACAATTGGGTGGAGGGGTGAGGAGGAAAGGAGCCCAGAACATCTGTGGAATCAAAGACAAACTCTGCTCTCAGTTATATGTATGTAATCTTAGTGAAGCCAGCAGGGTCCCACAGATGGGAGGGAGGGGCTGGACTTTGGCCCACTGTGCCTAGATGGTTTAGCTTAAAGATCCTTAAATCCCGTAGATTTTTGACAATCTTATTTTATGTCTCTACACATTTTGCTTTAGAAGCAGAAAGCTTCCAGGGCTGCAGTGCCCCGGGAGCTCAGTGGTGCAGTTTTCTGACATTGCCAAGGAGGAGTTTGCCAAGACTTTGTTCTCCATCTGTCCCGACTTTGCAGACTGCACTGTTTTTGTCTCAGATCAGTTGTTTAGCCGCCATTGTTCAGAATTCAGTTATACCATCCAAGCCTTAAGGAAATTTGCATGCATGAAGCAGCAGGTTTCTCAATTTCTGTAGGCTTGTCTGTGTCTTTCCCATGGATTTATCCTCACAACAGCCATGGGAGATAAGGAACCATCACTGCTTTCATTTTTCAGATGGGAAACTGAGGCAGAGAGTGGCTAAGTGACTGGTTCAAAGTCACACAGTGAGTCAGCGACAGAGGGGAACAGAATGCAAGAATCCTGACTCCCAGGCCCCTGATCAAACTATCTGATCAAGTGAGGTCTTATCCTGGCAAATAGAAAACCCCATTTTATATAACTAACTAGATTTAGAAAAAGAAAGGTTAAAAAAAAAAAACTGGGCCTGTTTAGTCTTGAGAAAAGAAGACTGCAGAAGGACCCTGATAACAGAATTGAAATATGTCATGGGCTGTTATAAGGAGTGCTGTAATCAATTGTTCTCTGTGTCCACTGAAGGTAGGGTAAGAGGTAAAGGGCTTAATCTGCAGCAAAGGAGATTCGGATTAGGACAACATTTCTAACTATAAAGATGGTTCAGCTCTGAATTAGGCTTCCCAGGGAGGTTGTGGAATCCTCGTCACTGGAGGTTTTTAAGAACAGGCTGGACAAACACCTGTCAGGGATGATTTAGGGTTACTTGGTTCTTCCTCGGCGCAGGAGGCTGGACTTGATGACTTCCCGAGACCCCTTCCAGCTGGACATTTTTGTGATTCTATACAATGAACCTCCCCAAGGCCCTAAGCATATGTACAATACAATTTAAAACAACATTTAAAAAAATTCAGTCTGGCCCCTTGCCTATATTCCCTATCCTTTTCTGATTATTCTCATACCCAACAACTACACTTCTGATCTTGCTGCGTGTCTCTGCAACTGACCCCAGCTACAGCAAGAGACTGAAAAATAAAATTCTATTGCACAGGGGAAAAACGTCCGTGTCTGCTGTATGTGAGCCTTTCGGTGCTGCAAGATGCACAAGGGGAAAGTGACCAGTAACATCATAAAACACGTAGCAAAGTGACTCCCGGCACCCAGATGTTAATTTGTTCCAGCCAGCGCTGCCCTGAAATAGCTGTGAGCTGGGTTAAAGAGCATTCTGGGTAATGGGCAGGCAGATGTGCACCTTGAGCATCCCATTTTCCTTTGAAATCCCTGTCCCTGGCATTGCAGCTTACCAGCAGCTGTTGAACTGGAGTCAAGTTCAGCACATTTAACATATGTGCTCCGAGGGCCTTTTTGGAGCCATCGCTTCAACCATGACTGAGATTGTCTCCTGGCTTTTGGGGTATATATGTACAGCTATGCGCACGCTGGTAATCTTGCAAGCAGATGAAAGAGTATGTGAGTGAATTCCTGGCGTCAATAGCGTCTTCAGATGAGAAGTGCTAAAAGACTAGTCACTGCTATCTCCAGTCCAGCATGCAGATATTCAGCACAGCAAGACAGCATGACATTGATCAACGCTCCTCTTCTTCTTTTTTTTTTTTTTTTTTTTTCAAGGGTTTTTTAATTAACTTCCTATTTCAATGGTGGAATAATGAGTTTTAAGCACCACGTGATTCCAGTAAAGAGGTCAAGCTAGCCGTGAGGATGTCAAAATAAATTAAGTTAGGAATTAGGAAGAGTTCCAAGGGGCGGGGGGAGATCTTGCTGTGGAAAATGATTCACTGCCACGGCAGTTGTCAATTCTGCTACCAAACTGGTAGGAGCCAGTCACCCTAAGCTGGTTGGGTAGCACATCGTCACTGTTTGTCCATATTATTTTGCACATTTCAATTCACTTTCTAGTCTTGCTGGTTGTAGGTTCCCATTAAACCTCAGGGCTGATAGATGGCCTTACTGTTCAGGCAGGCACTATGGTCTTGATCCTGCCACACCTTACACACAGCAGCGGGACTACTCACATGTGTCAAGTTAAGCCCGTGTGAATCTTTGCAAGACTGGGGCCCATGCGAGCTTCCCACATGTCGGGCT
Source organism: Emydura macquarii macquarii (assembly GCF_026122565.2). Taxonomy (NCBI): domain Eukaryota; kingdom Metazoa; phylum Chordata; order Testudines; family Chelidae; genus Emydura; species Emydura macquarii. The sequence goes on along the minus strand of NW_027130698.1, from coordinate 16,530,506 downwards.
TGAATCTCCTCTGCTCCATTCATTATCAATCAGACATAGCTCCATCAATGGTTTGGCTGGGGGGGAAGATACAGTGGCATAAGGGACAGGAGAATCAGCTCTGTCCTCTTTAGAAAATTCTATGTGGTATCTTTACTTTGTATCCGAAGAGGCTAGACACGCGGTAAGGTTCGTACTGCTAGTCCGGGAGCCCAACTGGCTGTGGCCAATTTGCATATGCATTTAGAGCATTTCAGAAATAAATGCACAATCAGAATATTATTTACTGAGCACCTCACCTGTTTGCTTATGCTTGTATCTTCTTTGATAGACGATGAGGGAAATTGCTTGTTTGAGTAGAGCAGAAATAAAAACCATGCAGCGGGTGAGCTTTGTGCTCACAGCAGTTTGTGTGAGAGAGAGATGGGGAGGTAACCTGATAAACTAGGAGAAAATCTGGGTTCCCCAATACTACAGATACTACAGTAAATGAATATAGCCCACGGGCCAAATTCAGTATGCACGTTGGTCTAAATGCAGTGTAACTCCACTTACACCAGTGCAAAGTGAATGCAAAAGGTGTCACTTATCAATATTTTCCTTTTCACATAGACATGAAATCCTTCCATTTTCAGAACTGTTTTGGTTCAGTCACAACAACCTGCGCAAACACAAACGACCTTACCAAGGCTGAGGACAAGGCTGCGGCTAATCAGATACAAATTGCTGGCTCTGGGGTAGAAATGCAGGGATAAATGGCTTCAAGGAATCTGCAGTATTTGGACTGTCACAGCATGGGCCTACTTCTCCCAGTCACGAGCGAAGGGAGGAGCTGCTGAGGGACGCAGGCGAGGGTAAGGCTGGGTTTCCATTATGCATTCTACTGTTATTTTGGCCCTGATCCTACAAAAACTTATTGCACACGTGCAACTTTACTACTTGGCGTAGTCCCATTGATTTCACTGCGATCACTCATGGCAATAAAGTTAAGCACGTGTCTAAGCGTTTGCAAGATTGGGATGTTACTGCCTTCTCACCCAGGTATGTTAAACGGACACTATTGAGGCTGGCAGGTTAAAAATGTTCACTACTGGTCATTCTTAACCTGTTTTCAAAAGCCATGCATTGCTGCTTTTCTGTCCAAAACCAACCACTGCCTTGTTACTCGGGGGAGGGGCTTTTTTTTGTTTTAAATCGGTGGCGGCAGACTGGCATTTCTGAGCAACCCTATAATAACAAAACAGCACACGTAGTTCCGTGGTCTTAAGCAACCCTCTAAAAACAAAGCACACGGTGGAGCCCAGCACTGGTGAACGATGCTGTAATTGTGAATCAACGTCTACGTCCCAGTGCTGGTGGGCAACCCTACAATAACAAGCCAGTGGAGAGCCTAGCACTTAGGTACAGTCCTATTATCCTCGACCAGTGTGAATACATCACAAGCAACCCAACAATAACAAACAGGCGCATGTGGCTGGGTTGTCCTGAGAGCAGCCCTGCGAAACCAAACCAGTGAGCATGCACCATTGAGGAAAACACACCCTGACATACATAATGAAACAGGGTTTTTTCCCTTAGAATCGTACATTCCTTGCCAGCGTCCTTTTAATTGGCCCAGCTTACTTTTGGCATCACACCAAGGCCTATCAGATCCCCAAGGCCTATGAATCTGCAGCTGCTTTAGACAAGCACGTCTTACGAGGGTCGAAAGTCCAGATCTTGGGGATTCTCTGTATGACTGGGACAGACGTCCTCCACCCCCCCATGTTCCCAAACCCCTCTTACTCCATGCCCCTAATGGGTCTCCAGCAGTGTAATCTCAGTGCCGGTCTCTACAGCAGGTGGCCCAACCCTGCCAATAAACTATAGCAACCAGCTGGTGCCAATTACGTTTATTGGGGTGTGGGTGATCTTACAAACTTTGATGCTGAGCATTCACTATGACATTAAGCACAGATAATGGTTCTGACAGCAAGTCTAGCTGCACTGCCTGTGTGTGTGTGTGTGTGTGTTTTTCCCCGTTCAAGTCATGTTTGCAGAGAGATTGTTATAATGTAACAGAATAAATAGAATGTTTTCCAGAGCAGTGAATTACATGCCTGCAGTGCAGAGATAATATACAAGCAGCCGCGGTTCCCATTGTGCATGAGGTGACATCTTTTTATGGAGCTGTGTACATTTGTATTAGTGCCAATTAATCTGTAGTGATATTATTAGAGACAGAGAGCGAGCGAATTACGTTGGTGGAGGAATGTAAATGGAAAGGCAAGCTGAGGTGGCGTCTCCAACGGGGCGCGGTGGGGGAGTGACATGGACTGCCAAGCAGAGCGCCCTGGAAGTATTTTGGAACTCCGACCCGCTGTGGTTTTGGTTGGACATTTAAGAGAGGCACCCAGATGGGCCATGATAACACGTTGGGTCCAGCTGCAGGCAGCTGGAAGGCCTCACCCATCTCGCTGCATATGCGGGGAGGTTGCTATAACAATCTCCCCCTCCTCCTGCCCCGGTTCTGCCCGTTAGCCCCAAAGTTGCAGACCATGTAGTTTAAACCTGGCTTGCTGTACGGGGTCAACGCACACACACACTCTCTCTCTCTCCAGAACAAGGCGCACACTATTCAGAACAGGCAAAACAGCTCAATGGCCAAAGAGTGATGCAGAAAATGCTGCCACCTTCTGGTCAGGCGACTTTCGACTTTGAGTGAGATTCATTCAACAGCCTTGGTTTGTTTATAAAGGCCGGCCAATTCACCGCCAGACCCTTACCTGGGTCTAGTTCAGAGGCTTTTAGAATGGTTTAATCCTAATATGCAGTGACTGCCTCAGACGCCTTGTCTAACCTGAACACCAGTCCATTCCACTTACGCCGCTCCAAGGGTCAAATAAAGCCCACAGAAAAGCACGGCGTGACTGGCACCTGAGAATGGGACTCTGCAGAGATGAGATATGGTAGACTGAGCCATGTCATCCTATATGTTTATATAGTGCCCAGCAAAAAGGGGGCCTGATCGTGATTGGTGCCCCTGGCCTCTGTCACAACATCTTTGTTTATAATAAGCTAATTCTTCCTCGGAAAAAAGACACCCAATCCCTCTCTGGCATTTTAACATACCCTATTTACAGACAACTGCTGGGGGCTGTGGATTTTTAGACATTATTCTATGATAGTAAGAAACCAGAAAGATTTCAGGTAAAAACCAAAAAACAACAATGAAAATGACTCTAGCCTGTATTGAAAGAGCAGTAGCAGCAGCTACTTTCCTAGGGTAAATGTAATGAAGTAAGCTAAATGGTAACACAACTTTGTACCAATGTAACTGAGCCCACCCTGGAGGATAGCACTGTTTCAACTAAATCAGTCCAAACCCCTGTGTGTGGGCAAGTCCTACATCAGACCAGCCTGCCAGCCCCATGGAATATTTTAAAAATATTTACATTGAAATAAACGTGGCTTTTCAACTCTTCTGTATGGAAAGCTAGGTTCTGATCTCAGTTACTCCAGCCTAAATCTGGAATAAACAACACTGACATCTTGATTGGCAAACTGTTACCTCACTGGAATTTGACCAGGCAACGGGGGTAACATCCCTCCCCTTGGAAAAAAGTGCCATGTGTTCTTTAACGCCCACATTAAAGGGTCTCAAGTTATTGCCATCTGCAAAAGCCGGTGAGTCCAACAGCACAGCGTCTCCTGATGTTCTCCGGGGACATTCGTTCTGTATTGACTCAGAGGTAACAGTGACACCACTTCCCACAACACCTAGGTTTCCTTTGTTGTCTCCAATCCAGCTACTGACCTGACTAGACCTGCTGTGTGATCTGCTAAGGTCACAGCATGAGGTGATATGACTGAGGATAGGATACAAGCTCACATACCGGGGGAGAGGGGCAACGGACAGACACAGCATTCATGTTTTTTTCCTTTATCTCACTATTTCTTTCTGCAATGCTTTATAGCACCAATGTGTAGCAATGATACTCCCTGAGAGCTGCCTTCCGCTAAATGATTCCAGAAGGGATTTTCAGGCATTTCTGTCCTACGGCAGATTGTCCCTTGGCTTCTAAATACTATGATCACCAAAGACAAATCTCTCTTTCTCACATTCTGCCCATCTCCCCACCTCTCTCTCTCTTGCAATCCTTGAAAACAGCATTCTCCTCGCCTGATGCAACCTCAGTGACGTCTCCCTGGATGTTAAATGAAGATGCATTAGCAACAATGAGGTGAGATGTCTTCCCCTATGAGTAGGAGAGTAATTAATCACTGGAACAATTTCCCAAGGGTCGTGGTGGATTCTCCATCACTGACAATTTTTAAACCAAGCTGGGATGTTTTTCTAAAAGCTCTGCTTGAGGAATTCTTTTCAGGAAGTTCCGCGGCCTGTGTTCTACAAGAGGTCAGACTAGATGATCACTGTGGTGCCTTCTGGCCTTAGACTCTGTGTGTGTGTGTGGGGGGGTGCGTGTGTGGGTGTAGTTTGCTGTTACTGACATTTAGCTCCATAGCCTGGAGATGTATAGAATGTGCTGCTGCATGCCTTCTTTGTCTTGGAGGTGCTTTATTCCTGTGATCATAGAGTCACACTGAGTCATTCTGAGAGTTAAGTGATGATATGCAAGCCCAGGCACTAAGTCTCTCTTGGCATGATATTCAAAGGTGCTGAGGGTTTATGATTTCTATTGATTCCATTGGGAGTTATGGGTGCTCATCACACGGCTTAGGCCAGGTGTAAAGGAGGTGATGCGACTAGAGATGACTAGTTCAGACTGGCTTCGTCAGTAAAGTGTCTGCAGGGGGAATGGGAGACAGATTAAACAGGACTGATTTGGAATGAAGGCCCATTTTTAACTCTAAAGTGTATTTAGTCTTCTAAAAAACCCCCCAAATCTTTAGCCTTCGAGGGCAGCTTAATGACCATGGTACTTCTCGGCAGACTCGGCGCGTCACAGAGAAGCTTAACGCCCAAATGCTAGAAACGTTAGGTGTGCTGATTAGAAGCCAGGCCAGCTGAATTCTGTCTGGGAGCAAACAGCTGCTGTGATCAGTGCTGGATTTGCAAGGGAGCAGAGCTGCTCACATAGACCAAAAAAACACCCTAACGGACATTCTCACAGTTAAATCCTAGCCAGCTTGCTTGGGTGTGATCCATGAGACCTTTTATTCACGTATTTGCATAAGGTTTGGCTAAGCTGAGCAAGGCGTCATGCATGAGAACAGCCGTGGGAAGGAAAAGGAGCGTGAACACCTTGCACCCATTTTGAAATCTTTTTTTTTTTGCTCTTCGCACAGGGGCTCTGCTGCCCCCTCTGAACGTGCACCGACGACGTGAACAGGCAAGGGGACCGTCCTGTTTGTTTTTGTTCCCAGAGTTTGCGGCAAATGAATCAAACAACCAGCCACGCAATGTCACGTGACTTGGGGACCAATTGCACAGTGCGCATGAACAGGGGGCCATTTCACGGAGGCCAGCGTTCGCTTGGGCCAAAGATTTCACGCAAAGGTCGTGAGCAACAACAAACCCCCTGTAAAAATCCCAGCCTGGTAGTGGACAGAAAAGCGGGCAACGTGGGTTGATTACGTTATTTGCTGTGCATCATTTGCGCAAGCGTCAAACTTCGCCAGATTCTTTCCTGAGTTCTCGACACAATGAGCATAGCATTCTACAGCGCTCGTTTCCACTTGTTTTCTAAAAAGACAAAGAAGAGAGGGGTTCAAATGCCCTGCAAGAGAGATGGATCCCAGCCAAGGGACACTGGCAAGGCTGGCTACATGCCATCCTCTGCCTCTGTGCGTGCCTGTAGCAATCAGGTCCTGTGAAGGAGAAGCTAGGGCTTGGGGCTCAGACATTATCGACAGCCATGTGTTCTTGCCAGTGCCATAGGAAATCCCAACACGACTGACCACACTGACTGGGGCAGCATTAACTTATGCAAGATCCCCACCCTGTGCATTTCAATTCCTCCGAGTGGAGGGTTTGAGAAACACTGGCATTTAGAGGAGACTGTGGCTGCCTGGCTCCTTTGGAAGCAGAGGGACTGAGGAGGGGGTGTGGCAACGTGGAGGTACAGGGCTTCTCTGGAGACGGAGTCAGTTTTCGGAGAATCGGACTTTATCCCTTGGCCCCATAGGGAGGCACCCCCACCTTTCTCCACAGACAGGAGGGTGGCAAGGAAAGTCTTCAAGTGCAAATTCGTAATCCACTAAGAGGACAGCGTGACGCTACCCCTTCCCCCACAGTACTGGTGTGTTCTCTCACCTGGCTTTTGAACCCAAAGTCCAAAACAATACAGCATGCAAACTCCTGGACTGGATGCTTCGCTGGTGTAAATCAGGGAGGGCTCCAGTGGAGGTGGGGGACAGATCCCCAGCGGGTGTGAATGGGCACAGATCCAGTCAATGGGCCGGATCCCCAACTAGTGTAAGTTAGCAGGTCTCCACTGGAGTCAATGGAACTACACCAATTGACACCAGCAGAGGATCTGCCCCACTGCCCTTAGTTATAGATACTTTTGGTTCAGTGTCTCCTGTGTCTGCTCAGATCTGAATCTCCTCTGACCTCCCAGTTCCATTATTGTGACCCTTCTCAGACACAGCCTTTCTCCCTGCCTCTCCGACACAAGTTTCTCTTCTCCCCAGGAATCCGCTGTGCAGCTAGAGTTAATCTTTCGCTGCAAAAAGCAAACCAGTTTTTTCTCTCTCATTGGAATTACGTTGGTGGAGGCCTGCAATCTTCTAAGTGTCAAATGCGCCAGAGACGCTCAGTGATAATGCAGGTCTCAGCAAACTCAAGGGCTTTACAGAGCTGAGTCTGACTGATCGACAGGGGGTTTTCTTTTTCCCAGGCAAGCGCGCTGATCTGGGAAGATCACCCGCTCCAGCAGGGGTCCTGCCATGCTTCTTATTATGCACAAACCATTTTCTACCCAAAGCATTGAAATGTGAGAGGCGTTCAGGTTGCAAGGATCAGAGGACACAAAAAGAAAAATGACACATTTTGCCTGCAAAAGGAGAAAGTAGGAAATTAAGTATCGCCCCACCTGTAAATATTTCCTTGTCTGTTGCCAAAAGCCAAGTCACAGAACCAAAGCTTATGTTAGCATCGGAGGTTTGCTGTCCCTGGGGCATGGAAGGGGGCAGTGTTATGGAAGAGAGGAGGTATATAGAGGTATATAGAGGTAACTAAGATCAGAGTCACGCACTGCTAATGCTACCCTGGATGGAAGTTACTAGTGGTCCCGATCTAGGCACACTGGTACAGTTTTGCTCTGAGTTACACACTGCAATGACTGCGGATAACAGATCAATCTCACACACAGACACTGAGAGGATCAGACTTGAATGCTGGGCCTTCAGCTCCAAAATCCGGAGGCACCTGCCTCATGAACTGAAGGAGCTCCCCGTTCCCAGGCAGTGCTACTAGGGGCCAGGTTTTTTAAGTGTGTCGGTGTCGCTGCAGTCAGCATTGCAATGCCTACCTGATTTAGGAGCCTAAATTTCATTTCCAGAAGTGATTCGATCCCATCCACCGTCAATGAAACGTTGGCTCCTAAATCCGTGAGGCGTTGCAATGCTGACTGCAGCAACCCCTCAATGCCTTTAAAAATCGGGGCCTAGCTCACTCTCCCTTGCCGTGGACCAGTCACTGGAGGGTCATGTCACACGTCCCATCCCCTTCCCTCCCGCAGAGGCAGATGGCCCTTATAGCTGGATCTGCATAGACAGATGCCTCTGCCCGGGCAGAATGGGGGCCAGTGCCAGTATTTAAGACACATGCAATTCCACTGAAATCAGTTAAGTACAGGTTGGCCTTAACTGACTTCTTAGGGGCCCTTTTAATTATTTTGTCCTGGGAAGTTGGTTCCCCTGTAGCAAACGCTACAAGCCAAAGAGCATTTGTAAACAGGAACGAGAGCTGGCTGGGAGTGCACGTCAGCCCCTTTCTGCAGCGTCTTCCCGAGGCACTGATGTACTTTTGAGAGCGCCAGGGCGGGTGGGACCACGTGGGCGAGACTGTTGCTGACTTGCCACTGAGCTGATCTAACGTGCCAAATCATTCCCACTCCGTTGGGGAAGAGAGGCGTTGTTTAAGGCCAGAATGAGTGAGCACAGATGGCACCAGCCAGCTCCCTCCTCACTTTGGTGAGCTACAGGCCAATCTTGGTCTCATCAAAAAAAGAAAAAAAGGTGACTTGTGGACACTTAGGAGGCCCTGACTCACCCTGTCCTTTTCCCTTCTGGTTGCAGGTAGATGTCCTGCCCAGCGAGATGCCTACATCATCATCGGGGGCAGGGCCAAAGGCAAGAAGGGGGATGGATGATGCTTTTGCTTCGAAGACCCACGGTCCTAACAGATCCAGAAAGGCAGAACTCCTGCCCTTTCCCCCTCCATAAAAGATTTGAGGTGGGGCAAACTATGGAAGGAAGGACAAACGTAACAGTAACAAGGTCTCCTGGGTCATTTAGGCTAGCTGCCTGCAGAACCAGATTCTGCAGCCCTGACTGATGTTGATTAATGCCTTGCTCTGCAAGTTGCTCCACCGATTTCACCTAGCATAAGTCAGGGAAGCTTTAGAGAGCCTGAAGAAAATGTCCCCTTGGAGACAAACAGAACTACTGATCAATGTCATGAAACCCTGACACTTTTGTACCCTGCAGCTAAACCTGTTGCTTTCCACGGAACTGGTTTTGAGGCACTGCCATTATGAATCTGGAGGAGGAAGAAAGAGGCAAGAGCAAACAGGGATGAAATATTCCTCTCTCTGGTGGGTTTGTAGCCCTGGTGAAATATAGTTGAGACAAAGCATAAAAGTCTCATTTCCAACTCTATAATATTTCCTGCCAAAACCAACTCAAACATGCTGCTCTAAATTTTCTGCAAAATTCTTCTGAGATTATTTTCCCCTTAAATTAAGCCATACTAATTATTTTCAGCTGGCTTTATCTCCACTCTGCAACACACCAGGAGGGTGCAGGCGGCAAGCTTTTTAAGCCTCCATAAACAAAAGAGTAGTTTGGAAAATAATTCTATCAATTAATCAAATTAATCCTGCAGTTTTAGTTACAAGCCCCAAGTGGCAGGGATTCTAGCCTTCGGTTATGAGCTATCTCTCATTGACAGCATTTAAATGTTATGATTGCAACAGTAATTAAAGAATATAATATGCTCACGCTTTGTGTCAGCCTCCTACCTTCAGACCTCAGTGATGTGCAGGCAGAGGTCACCTTGAGGACAAACTGATCCTGACCAAACTGTGCCAGATGCGTCCTGCTCCCTCATGGACAAGACATCAAGGTAATTCCACTTCATTACCTTCCAAGTTCTGAAATGCAGTAGGATCTTGTTGATGTGCATATCACTAAACCTTAAAAACCATGCAAAAATTGGGGGGTCTGTTAAGCAAACGGTGCATAGATTTTAAGGCCAAATCATTTAGTGGGATTATTTAGTCTGATCTCCTGTCTAACAGAAGCCAGAGAATTTCATCCGGCTGCCCCTGCATTGAGTTTGACTGAAGAGTATCTTCCAGAAAGGCAGCCAGTCTAGTGTTTAAGACATCCAGGGTTGGAGAACCCACCATCTCCCTAGCAGCTAGTGGTTTCATTAGTGGGTTTCCATATCCCACGATTACAAGGGTTACTTGAAGTATCAGCATCAGTCATTCAAAGTAAAGTCTACTTGCCCAAATGAAAAGAACAAAGGGGATCTAAGACGCACAGCCCTGGTTTGTCATATTGTTTCTGTTGGCCTGTTTGCTCAGCTGCCAAATTCATTCATTTGCAGCGAGTGTCCCAGGCATTAGTGAGGGTGTGCTGAAATAGCACCAGACTCCCCTGGCATGTCCTATTGACGGAGTTCAAAGGCCTCCACTGTCCAGCCCTGCACAAGCGTACAGGCCAAGATTCCCCGCTTGATGATAGTATAAGGACCCGCCAGCCCGAACCCGCGGCTCAGATACGGGCCAATACTCCTGAACCTGGTGGTAGTATAGCCCAGTGCTCCAAAAACCTATTGTCAATAAGTAGCTATATAGCCAATATATAGCTAAATGCCATCTAAGTTACACTTTTGTTATATACTGGACTTGTGTTAATCTATATAAATATGTATGGTCACATGTGTGATCATTCCACACACACACACATGTAGCTTACATATCTGATATGCTATCACACATATGGGGCACATGGGCCCTTTCGAATGGATTGCGACCCCCAAGTGTTGCGGTGTTCACATACAGACTTTGATTTGGCCCTGACAAAGATACGAAGCCCAGAGTCAGAAATCTGGTTTTGTTCATTTTTTTTTCTGGCTTTGAGGCGGTATATTAGCTCAACCCCTTTTTTTTTCTCCCTACCCCTCCTTGTGCAAACTACCATGGCAGTAGCTGGTTGCTCTGAGTGTCACCTGCACCCTGGCTGTCCCTGGTGGGATGTGATCATTCGCTGGTCTGACCGTGCATCAGTACAGCTGTGATTGTTCATTGCATTATCAATTCCAATGGGAACTGTGCATCGAAATCTAGTAGACAGCTTGAAAAGTTCAGACTTCAAACGTTATAAGCCCTATGCTTTAGGCTCTGAGGAACAAGCCGATATGAACTGTATGTAATGTCATCAACTAGAAACAGTCCTCAGGAACCAGTGTTTCTTTGAGGCTCCTTCTCCATTTTAGGAAGAATGCTGGAGACACCAATTTGTATTGGGGATCAGACGGAACAGCATTAACGGATAGGCACAATCTGTCTGGCTGCTACCGTACCTCATGTTACTTGGGCAGCTCCGAGTGATAACTCCTTGTGGTCAAAACATTAGCATGACGGCATGTCCTCGAATTCCACTGGGGCTGCAGGTGTCACAGTGCTGAACGCTCCGGGCTCCTGGCTCTGCAATATCAGGAGAGGCATGTATGTACAATGGTTAGAGCAAGACAGCTGGGAGTCAGGAGATGTGGGTAATGCTCCTTGCTCCTCCACTGACTTGCTGTGTGAGCTGGGCTTTTCTGACCTGCAGTCCCCCCCCTGCTATTCTGGTCCAACCATGACCCGTACCCTCTACGGTTTGTTACTGCAAGCCTGATGTCACCCACCCAGCACTGCCAGTTCACCTCAGTCCTGACGCAGAGCTCCTGCTGCTATTCTAGACCCGGTTCCCTCCTCTCTCAACTCTGCAGATGCCCCTCAGTCTTGACCTGCAGTCCCCATGCTATTCCAGCCCTGTGTTCACCACCAAAGCTCTGCTGCTTCAGCTCAATACAATCTATGGGTATGGTAGGATTTTCTATAGGATTCATTACCAGGCTGCTACATGAGGTTCCTAGTGGATTTAAGGAAGCGTCTGCTTTTTTCCTCTTCCCGGTAGCACAGGCTTTGTCTAGGACAGACACATCTTTGTCTTGTCTTTCCCTCTCTCTCATTAATCCAGCTGCAGTGGAAATGCTTTGTCCAGTAAGAAGGCTCAGACTCTGGATTGGCCTGGCATCCTGCTGGGAGCTCAATGACCCTTGGCACCCGCCACCGATTTGTCTCGCAGCCTTATCCCCGAGCTTGGGGAGCTGCAGGTTTGTCCTGCAGGCTCATTGCTGGCGATGTGAGCACGGTTGTGGCTGAGACCTGACCTGCTCCAGACTTTGACAATGAGGCTGGACAGGCCGTGGGAGGGGACTGGGTGCCAGCGGCAGCATCAGAGTGCAGGGGTGATGTGCTCGCAGAGCAATAAAGGTGCCGGCCACCACATTCTGTGCAAGCGGCAGCCTCTGCTTTGCTGCACCCTTCAGCCCCAGATCCAGTGAGCTACGCTAACCTGGTGCAGAGGTGATGAATGCCTGGGTCGTTGTGGCCAAATCCTCCTTCAGGAGGAAGGACAGAGGTTTCCTAGGCAGCTGGAGGTGGAAGAAGGTATCTGTTTTTTATCACTAATGATATTTGACCACCCAAGCTAAGTGCTGGGTCAAGCAGGACACTGCACCACTTAGACAAAGGGGGAGCAGCATCCTCAAGGGAAGGGGAAGACAATGACCCAGGCCATGCTTCCAAATTTCCCATTGCACAAAGTTTCCCATTACTTTGGTCTTGCCTGAGTTGCCTTTAAGCCAGCTGTTCTTCAGCCAGGTATCTATCTCCTTCGGGCATTGTGACTTCCTCGTGATGGTGCTGGTTGCAGCCGTGGAAGAAGCGAGACACAGCTGGGTGAGGAGCACTGTCGGCAGAAGAGTCCATGGAGGGGTAGCAAGATGCCCAGTGAGCTCATGTGGCTATGGAAGCAGATGGGTGACTGCATAGATCTCTGTTGCGCTCTGCAAGTGCGGGACTTTGGGGTTGAAGAACAGTTGCCTACCACGTTCTGGGCCATGATACAGAGGACTGCCCCAAGCCATTGTAGTACTCTGATGTCTATTCCAACTACAGCACAGAAGCCAGGCAGCAATACATTGTGGTTGGAAGTAGTATGGTAGTGGTAGTATGAGCCCTGAGTTGTGGCCTCCAGCCATGAGGCAGTTGTCTTGGACTCATAAAGACTGACCTGGTCTGAAGCCTGACTGTGAGTCACCCAGGATGTTGGCAGATGTCACCCATGGTTGTGACATTGGTTGTCACAGCTTTCTCAGTGATTTTTGCCTAGGAATTGGTGATCCGATACTGGGCAATAGTGGGAGAGGTTTTTCTGCACCTAGCGTTGGCTTTAGAGGCCCAGGTGTTTTTCAAGCAGGGTCACTTCTCAGAAAGAGGCATTGATCCTTGCTGTTGGGAGCAGACAGAGTTGTTTCTTGCTGCCACGGCTGGTAGGGACGTGGCTTTGCTGCAGCTCTACTATCTCACAGGGCTGATAGTGCTTCATTTTGGGTGAGCAGGCTGAGTGCTGGCTGGAGGGGGTCGTTTCTGCCTCTGGCCTGGGTGCAAGTTCACGGCCTCCCTCAGCAAGTTCCTTGAGCTTAGCTTTTCCAACAGGTAGGATGGGAACGCTGCACAGCAAACAGTGCGTGGGCCTGGCATCTGCATTACGCAGGCTCTGTTCACAGCTTCATAGCACCGGCAGGGACCACTTATGATACTCTTGATCGCCTACATCACACAGGCCCATAGAATTTCAGCTGCTGATTCCCGCATCGAGCCCAGTCACTTGTGGTTGAACCAGCTTTGACCAAAACATCCAGGCCTAATTTAAAGCCTCCTCATGATGAACAATCCAGCCTAGTCTAGTGATGAGTTCTTTCATTATGTAGCTCAGCTCTGCTGGTCATGATGTTGCAGCTGTGATAGCAGTGAGTGGAAGGTCGCTTTGCTTGTGTTAGTGCAGGGGCATAGGCCTATAAAAGATTTTTGCATTGTTGGGCAGTGGATTTTGTACCAATGCTGCTCTAGGCATTTGATATAGGTCATCAGAGAATCATGGTGAGTTCACAGCTGGTGTAGAGGCCTGGGCTGTGGCAAGCCGGTGACTATAATATTCTACAGATCTTGGTCTTGGGAGGTTTGCCCACCAAGACATGCTGAAAACTTAGAAGGTTCAGAAATGTTCACAGCTTTGTTGCTTCATTTCACTGTTGAAGATCTAGTCCTATTTTGTGGTGTCCTTGTGTGATGTCTCCCCAGCCCAATGACAATTGGGGTTGGTGAGGATGGGAGATACTGAAATCCCAGCTCCCCTGGAGGGGATTGAGTTCCTGTTCCCTAAATTCCATTGTCCTGACACTGTTGTCGTGTTCTCCTATCCAGGGGGTTTGCATGATGAGTTTTTCAATGGACAGAGCTGGTGTGCATCCAGTTTTACACTTCTTGTGTTCTTCTTTCTTTGACTGAGATATAGGTTTGAGGTCATTGGTCACCAGTCCTGAAAAATAAGGCATTCCTATTCATGTAACATAAAAAACCATTTGTTACCTAATATATAACTAATCAGTGGAATTCACTGCTGCAGGATATTACAGAGGAAAATGGGCTTGGGTAGGTTTCAGAAAAAGACATTTACATGTCTACGGCCAGTGCAATGACACCAGCTAAGATACAACGACTAGTGAGGGGTGAACCTCAGAAGGGTCATTTTGGTTTGCGATAAGCAAGCAAAAACTTAGATGCTGGTTAGTCTAACTTACTGTGTCTACACAATGGGTCTGGGATGATCACACTGTTGCACAAGATTCCAGGTGCTGCCAGTGCAGCTGGGTAACCTGTGGGAATGTATTCGCTTCTTGCTGCATTTAAGTTTCTTGGTACAACTAAAAGTGCAGTGGCACGTGAAAGTGCAAAATAATGAGAAAAAAGTTCACTGGCCTCACTTATTTAATCTAAACAAGTTTTGCCAGCTACGAAAACGATAAAGGCTATCAAAATCCTCATATTTCAGGGCATAAGCTGTGGGTCAGGCAGAAATTCCTTTGTGTCCCCGCTGATATTTCAGACACAGGTGCGTTATGGGGGATTTTTCCTGAAGCATCTGCCATTGCTGGAAATAAGAGCTCAAACTAAATGAACCAGTGATCAGTTCTGGTGTAGTGGTTCCTATGGCCACTACACCACAGGCCTAGTTGAGCCTTTCTGGATTCATGGATACCCTGGGCATGGATAGGGGTATGTAAACCACCTTGGAGAAGTGGAGCCATGTCACACGGGGATTTATTGCTTGTAAACTGTGGGCTGTAGCCTCAGGAACCATGACGGTGAAGGAGGCAGGAAAAAAAGGACCCAGGAGCATTAAAACGTAGGAAAGCTAGCCTTCGTTTTAATTTTAGGTCCCATAAAAACTGCAATAATTTAGGTAACCACTTGTCAGCTAAAGCAAAGCCCCCCAGAATGAGAAGAAGCGTTTGTCCAACTAAAGGAAATATTTTCAGGCTAGTTGGGGGCTCGCCCTGAAAACCAAGCTTTTCCAGCGGGACGGAATCGTTCTGGGTTAGAGCAACGCGTTGCCGTAATTAAACCCTGAGGTTCCACTCAGGCGTTCCTCACCGAAGCAGGCGTCTGTCTAAGGCAAGCGTCCCCACTGACCTCCAGCTTTGAACCCGAGCACCCCGCCTCTCCCTGAGCTCAGCTTCTGGCCCGGTGTATATCACACAGCCAGAGCAGGCCTCAGGGCCGAGTCACGCTCCCCGGCAACGCTGTGTCCCAGCTGGGGCAAATTTTGTAGCTCCTGAACCCTGCCCCACGAATCTCCAGCCAATCAATCAGCCACCAGGCGCCGCGCCGGGCCTCTCCTCACCAGCCAGCGTTCTCGCTGCCCGCTTCCTGGGACAGCTCGGAAGGGGCCCATCATGGTGCCACGCGGTCTCTGCTGCCTGCCACCTGTGGGACTCAGCCTGCCTCCCCGGGGCCGAGCCGCCTGGGACCGATGAGGAGGCTGGGCTGGTCTCGGCCAGTGTCGGGAGGCAGCAGAGCCCGCCCCCCCACCCGGCAAATTGGGTCCTGAGGCAGGCCGGCAAGGGCAGGCCCCGCTCTGGCCTGGCTGATGGCGCCACTCCTGAGGGGCCCGAGCAATCCTTGCCCTGGGGCTGGCCCCGGCCGCGCCACCGGCTCAGCCCGGCGGATACGGTCACCTCCCAGCAGGGCCGGTGAGTGCGGGCATGGGGCAGGGCAAGCGGGAGTGGGTCTCTGGGTGGGGGGGGGCCACGGGGTGGGGGAGGTTTGTGTGTTTTGGGGTGCTGGGTAATGGGTAATCTGTGGGGGGTGCTGGGCATGGGGGGGATGGTGTGCACAGTGCTGTGCAATTGTGGTGGGGGTGTGTGGTGGGGGGGGCTGGGCATAAAGGGTCCAGGGGGTGCTGGACAAAGGGGTCTGTGAGAGGTGTCTGGGGGGGCGGGCTCTGTGCTCTGTGGGGAGTCTCTATGTAGGGGGCCACTGGGTGTGGGGGCGGTGTGGCATGCGGCACAGGCTCATTCCTGAGGGGAAGGGGTGTGCACTGGCAGTGCAGGGCTGGGCGGGCCAGTGTGTAAACAGTGCCCTCATGCTGGGTAGGGTGGGACGGAGCGGAGCTGCCCCCGCCATGCCATGCCCCATTGCCCCCGGCTGGCCCCTCGCTTCAGGGACCGATAGCATCCCCACACCCACCTGCGCCAGGCCCCATTGCCCCCATGGGGGGCCCACAAATGTGTTTGATGCCAGGCCCTGTGCCTTAGATGGATAGAAGTCACCTAACCTCCAAGTTCCAGCAGAACTGGGGCCTGGGTGCGTGTATGCGGTGTGGGAAAGAAGACCGAAGAAAGAAAAAACATCTGACAAATTCCACAGAGTCTGGGAGTTTCTGTGAAAATATTGGAATATATTTGAGAAGATTAATTAGGTATGATTTTACAGTACCGCCCCATATTTTCATCTCATACTTTATTTAACAATATTAAAGAGGTACTTTAATAGCAACATACGACATAATAAAAAGGCATTTCCTGCTCTCTCTTTGCTCTCTGACACAATATCAAAATAAAAACTTTTGACATAACACATTGCACCCAAGGTAAATTACCTACAATAGTTTTTTATACAATACAAAGGACTGTAAAGATACATATTAACAGGCTAAAGCCTCTTCTTTTTCCTTTTAAAACTAAAAATTTTTTTTTTTTTTGCAGGACAGACGCAAAGTACTCTGTTTGTTCATATCACATCAGTGCATAACTTCACCTCCTTGACTTGGGAGTATTTCAATAGTATTTAAGTATCTTCCATGTCCTCATTTGCACCTGAGATTTCTTTCTGATTCAAAGTTCAGTTGTATACCTGCTCGATAACATGACATTACCTTTTTTAACACTATGGAGTACCAGCAGACAGGATGTTTTTAAAAGTTTTATTTTCCTGCTTTGATTTCTTTTACAGGGTCACTGCTACTTCCTAACGGTTCCCTTTTATTTTTAAATCAAGGAAGTCTGTATTCACATTACAAAATAAAAATAGCACCAGTAACTGCATAGTAAAAAGCTGATACCTATATAGCTACTAAGTCAATACAGTAAGATAGTTTAGAAGTTATACCATTATGGTCACTTGGACAGTACTATTCTGGTATGATGAGTTGGCACAGTTTTATCCGTGAAAAAAAAAAGTTTCTCACAAATATCAAGGTGCAGTTCGCTAGCATTATTCTCATTTTTCATGTATTTACATAATCTACAGTGGTCAAATAATGGCATCAATATTTGAAATGCTATAATAGGCCCACGCAGCATGCAGTGAGTTCATTATTTTCTTGGCAATGTAGAAACAAATTCTTAGGAATGGCTCTCAAAATATGTGGCACTTGATTCTTAATTTAATTTTTTTTAATTGTATCATGTCATAGGCCAGTTCCCAATTTAATGAATTGTACAGGATTATTTGTGCAAAATCTTTAAAAAATTGCTTTCTACAGTGTACTGCACCTTATGAATAAGACGTCTATGGAATGAAGTTCATCTCTTCAAGTACTTTGTACAAAGAT
This sequence comes from Emydura macquarii macquarii, assembly GCF_026122565.2. Lineage (NCBI taxonomy): Eukaryota > Metazoa > Chordata > Testudines > Chelidae > Emydura > Emydura macquarii. The sequence goes on along the minus strand of NW_027130698.1, from coordinate 16,513,124 downwards.
AACACAGAAGCAGTCTCAAAAGGGTCTGAGATTTGCAAGTATCCTTATAACCTCAGCACTTCTGCAATAAAGCAATTGCTCTTGACGATTCAGTCTGCCCAAAGCGATTACAATTTCAGTTCATGAAAATCATCAGCAACATCAAAGTTCCAGCATTTGCATGATAAATCAGGTGAATTAAAGTAGATTAGTAGACACAAAGCAAACTATTTCACAGAGGCTGCAGTGCAAGTTCATTTAAACTAGACAGAAAAATCACGCTACACAAACGAATTTAATGCTTTGATAATTTTTCCCTTGCAAACCCCATGAAAGCAGCTGAGGATCACCATAAGTCACTTTCATAAATTACTCTGAAGTATCTCTTCTTAAAGGAATTTTAAAGCTCGTTAATTTCTGCCCAAACAGTTGGCTTAAGAGATTGTTCTGGGATTCAGCTGTCCTGTAATTGTGAGAGTCAGCAGGTTTAGCACCTTGGACAGTTCTGTTCCTGTTTAAAGAGCTGTGTAGGGATGGGGCCGTGCCTTTGGCTAAGAGATGGTGGAAGGTTTTCCCCAGGATATCCTTCTTGCATTTCAGGTCTCCATTGGAATGGCGACTAGTCACCTTTTTCTGATTGTAAGTGTCCAGAGCCATCTTTTTCAGATGGTTTCCAACTCCTGTCATTCTGGGCTTGGGGATCAGTTTGTTGCAGTGCGTTTCCCTCCTCCCCGGGGAGAGGGCAGAAGCCTCGTTGTTAATCCATTCGGCTCTTTTGAACTCGCCAGCCCCATTGCTCCTCCCAGGGACCAATGTTCGGGCTTTCTTCTTCTTTCCATCTCCCTCAATGTTCTCCCTGGAGGCCGAGTTGCCTTTGTGACTCGAAGACTTGTGCTCTTTTCGCTTCTTGGGGTGAAGCTTGCTGGTCCCGTTCAGAACCTGCTTGTCCAAGGATTTACCTGGATCCAAGTGGCCGTATTTCACAGGGTTGGCCACTCCCTCAGCTTTGAGTTGATTTAAGGGTTTGTTTTGACTGCATCCTATTTCTCTGATACTGGCATGGTTATTGCTGTCTTTGGCACAGACACCTGTCTCAGGCACGACTTTTTCTTTTAGTGAGCAGGGTTTCTGGATCTCCTCTGTGCTGCCCAGGGTACCATCTGCAGCAGAGGGAGTTTCACCACTGCCTGGACTGCCTGTGGTTTTCTTCGGAGGGGTTGAATCTTTGGCAGCCCTGTTTAGAACAGGTGACGCTGTCTTGTCCTTCAGAGGCAGAGAGTGGAAAGCAGCCTCTGAATAACTGGGCTTGGATGCAGTTTCCCTAGAAGCTGTATCATCTACATTCAGGTTGCTCCACAATGTTTTTTGATTGTCCTTGGCCTGCAGGGTCTCTATTTTTGATGCAGGAAGTTCTGGGATGGTCTTAGCTAGCTGGAGGAAAGGGATCTCGTCGACAGGCTCTTCTTGTGAAATGGGATTGTCCAATATCCCCACCGCATGTTCACTTTGATTGCCAATGGTTGGTTCTTCTTGGCCATCTGCATGCCCATGTTTCTCAGTGAGAGGAGGTAGAGACACCTTTCCCTCTGTCGACTGGTTACAAGCTAAATGAGCAAGGTCCACAGTAAATTCAGAGGAGTCCAGGAAAGGAAGAGGCTTCCCATCAAAGGCTCCTTTGTCTAGTTCTTCAATGGAAAGTGCAGTGACGTGACTGAGCTCTGGATCACTCACAGCAGCCTGGGGCAGAGAAGGAGACAGGCAAGGGGGTGGGCGGAGGGCATTGAACTGAGATTTTTCCATTTCAGCCAGGAGGTCTGAGAAGTCACCCACGAGGTCTTCTGTTTTCACAGAGTTTTGGGGCAAAGTTGCTCCAGGGTCACTAGCTGTTTCAGGGAAGAACTCACTACGAGGTGGTAAAGGCTCGTCGGCTAGTCGTTGATCATTACTACTGTCAAAGCGCACAGATGAGGGGTGTGGAGTCACGCCGCCAAGATGTCTGATCTTCCTTTTCTTGCGTGGTGGCATGTCCTCCTTTGGATAGCTTTCCTCTTTGATTTTCTCATTGCCATCTTTGGAGGTGATGCCAGGTCTCATGACTCCTCTGAATTTGAAAGTCTTGTTGCTTCCCACCAGGTGCTTTTCCATGTGCCTGTCGTACTGTTCTTTCTTCGAGAAGGTGTAGTTGCACATGCTGCATATGAACGACTTTTTGATGACATGCATGACGTCCGCGCAGAGCTCACATGCATACAGCGTGGTGTGCTTGATCTCCGGCTCCTCTGCTATCCCATGATCTTGGCTCAGGTGGGTTCGAAGCTCTTTGGTTTCTTGGTAGAACATCGGGCACTTGTGGCACAAATAAATCTTCTGTAAGCTGTGCACCACTAAGTGACGCTGGAGCTTGAAGGGCTTCGGGAACTGTTTCCCACAGTGATGGCAATCCCTGGAAGGATCTTTGCAGTCCGGATGCATGGGGACAGCTTTTTGAGTGATTTCACTTTTTTGCATATTGTCTGGAGGTGGACTGGCAGACCCTTTGGAAGAGCTGGAGATGGAGGAAGGTGGTTTAATTTTGACACTGCTTTCCAAGGCATCTTTAGTTACCTTTGCCTCTTGTTCAGGGGGTGGCTCTTTTAGGCTCTTGTTCTCTTTGCTGGCAAGGTGTTTGCTGGAAGAATCCACCTGCTTGGATGACTTGCTGGGTTTCCGATACATGATGGTGTTCAGGAAGTGAGTGACAGCAGCGTTGTCCTCACTGAAGCAGGTGGGCAGACCCATCACTGATTTCTGAGCCTGGCCTTTCCGAGCGAACTGTGTGGCGTGCTCTCTGAGATGCTCGTTGTACATCCAGACGTCAGAAATCTCCTTCAGGCACATCCCGCAGGCCCACAGGCCAGCCTTGTTTTTTGCGTGCTTCTCTTTTAAATGGTCCCTCAATTGCTCCCTTGAGCTGAATTTGCGCTGGACACACATATAGCAGGTAGGTGGAGGAGAAGGGTTATGAGTGAGTTTGTGAAAGTCCAGTTCCCCTAAGGTGAGAAACCACTGGAAACACACTTTGCATTTGTACTGTTTATCCTTGGTCTTGATGTTCATGTCATTTCGAGTTTTGCCCGCTTTCCCGTCTTCTAGCTTATTTTTGCTGTGTTTGCTATGCTGACTTGGCTTCTGCTTGAAACTCATCATGCTTCCATCCAAACGGCCAGGGTTATCTTTGCAAGTGCCGAAGAAGCACATGTCCTGCATCTTGAACTTTGCATTCAACATCTCGATGTCAATTGTGTGATACTCAGGGGAGCCTGGGTCCTCATTTATCTTGCTGTTGAAGGGTTCCTCTTCCAGCTCTGGGGGTTCTGGACTAGTTTCCGCTATTGAATGTTCATTTTCAAGCTCTGTAGGGGTCTTGAACAGTATTTCATCAGCAGGAACATTTTCTGCCTCCTTTTCAAGACTTCCCCAAACGTTCAAGTTTGGAATGTTTTCCATCTGGTTGTTTTGGCATAGGAAGGTTAACATGTTATCGTCCTCCAGGTCAATGACCTCCTTCCCTTGGCTGGTCGTCTCATAATTTGGTGGTAGTGCAATATTTTTAGAAGCGTCAGAGATGGCATCACACCCCTTTGGCTTACTGCCGTGACACATGTTTAGCATTAAGGCATCGTCAATGGAGATAGTTTCATATTCACAAGGATCATCCCTGGTGACACAAAAAGAGCTGGTTTCACTGAGGTCAGAAGCCAGGCGGATGGGAAAGAGGTCTATGGCACCCACCGGCCTGACATTTGCCTCAGTGACAGGTTTGGGTTTCTTGGTTCGTTTCCCATACACACGTGTGCACTTCCTCTGGGTGAACTGATTGTCCCTCGGAAACAGCTGTGAGAATGTCATGTCATCGTCAAATAAGCTCTGCAGGTCTGGCTCAGCTGCATCACTAGCACAGGACTCTTTTCTCTGTAGCAACTCTCCCTTTCCCCAGGGCTTTGACTCTGCAGAACAAGGGTTGTCTTCAGAAGCATTTTCCAACGTGCCTTTAGTGGGATCCTTGTTGGCTGTTTCAGAATCACAGCTTTCTAAAGGCAGGTCTGGTCTGGCAGGACTCAAGGGATGCCTGAAGGCACTACTCTGGTTCCCATGATTGCTCTCTTCCAAGGCATTCTCTTCAGTCTCGCGTTCCTTCACATTTGTGCCATCATCATCATCGTGCTGTTCTTTGCATACCTTGCTCAATCTCTTCTGCACTTGCTTCACCAGCCCACTTGCCCATTTCTCTTTGGCCTGTGCCTTTCCCCCTCGACGTGGAACGTCCATCTGGTTTTGACAGCCCACTGAGACCTTTAGTGATTCCTGGCTGGCTGTCTCCTTGCAAGAGACTACCCAATCACCCACTTCTTCTGGATGCGTAACTAGGCAAGGTGACTGTTTTGCTGCGTGAGACTGTTGGGGTGAGCGCGGCCTGTCTTGTTCCTCTGTTGAGATGCAGCTGCCTGGCTCAGTCAGGTCTTCAATCACATTTGACAGACTGGAATTGATTCTGCTGGAAACAACATGGGAAGGACCATCAATAGCATTCTTGTCAAGATCAGATGATCCATTGACTTCACTTTCATTGGGAAACACCTTTACTTTCCTTCTTCTTGCTTTTCTACTTAGTTTCTTCTCTACATTTCTATTTAATCCCCCAGGATCTTTATTTTGGCTTCTTCTGCCTTTTCCCCCTTTGCTTGGTTGCTCTCTAGCACCGGGTTCTTCTGTCACTGATTCATCCAATCCCCCTGTCTCTGAGCTATGAGATTTTGTCCTTGTTTCTTTACTCAGCATATCTGTGTGATGAAGCTGATGGGACATTTCAAGTGATATGACGCTGAGGTCACTGAGCACTCTGCTAACTACTTCTTGCATTTGTGCATTGGGCTCCTTCTCTTGACCTGCACAGGTTTTCTGGGAGACGGGTCCAACGGTGCTGGTTGGCATTTGTGAGTTAGGCACTTTCTCTTTGGCAGTGGCCTTTATGCTTTTCCTAGAGACTTTCTTGGACATTTTAGATGTTTTCTCCAGCAGATTCAAACTGAACTTTGAAGTTTGGCTGGGTAGCAATGTGCTGTCATTTTTCATCTGATGCTTTACAGCTTTGTGCCTGGTCAGTCCAGGTTTGGATCTAAAAGATGCTGAACAAATATCACAAGTGACTTGGAGGCCACTTTGTTTCTTTTCTTTCGGATGCCCATTTCTGGATGCATTTGGGAAATTTTTATACATGCCACTCTCCTCTTCTTGGTCCAAGTTATTTAACATACAGTTCCTGGATCCCCCATTACTCTCAGCCCCATGACTTACAGATTCAGCTTCTTTTAAGTTATTTTCTCTATTATCCACATTTGTGGAGGGGTCACTGGGTCTCATCTGTGGCACCTCTGTAAACTGGTGGACCTCTTGATCAACAGGGCCAGAATCTGCTGTCCTTTCAAAAGCAGTGCTTACAACAGTTGAGATCTGTTGAATGACAAAGCTATTGCACAAGGCCTCTGGCTCATTTTGATGTTTATTTCCATTATAATGGCACTTTTCAAGCTCTTTTTCTTGATTTAAGTTTACCTCTATGTCTCTTTCTCCAACTGGCAAAAGATTTGTGGGTTGTGTTGAGTAATCTTTGGTTTCTGGTGTGGGTTGACAAGCATGGACATCCTTCAGAGGCATTGACTGAGAAGTAATAATCATGTCTTTGATAGTGCATGTCTTATTTCCTTTATAAAGAGGGCATAACTGTTCAGCATAGGTACTTTCCGGCAGCCTTTCACCAATGTCTTTTTGATCAAAAGGTGGCACACAGGAAAGAATACAGTCATTCATTTGCAATTTCTGGGGGCTTTCCCTCTCCAAAGCAGAAACTGTCAGGTCACCAGGGCACTGTTGAACATGAGGTCTTTCCAGCCCTTCTTTTTCAGACTGTCCAAAATTATTTAGAATGTCTTCGGCAAGACAATGATGAATGCTTCCAATTACATCCAATGGTGTGGGAGCAGTGGTGTCACAACACTGAAGAGTGGGTGGAAATACATGTGTGTCTTTCCATTTTCCTTGCTCCAAAGGATTTTGGGTGGGACAGCAAATGCGATTTTTTGCAGAGTCAGAGGTGAACCTTTTTACAATAAATGAACTTGACTGAGTCTCTGTGTTAAGCAAAGGGGCACCGTATTTATCTTCTTCAGATGGCTGCACACTGAAGTCAGAGAATTCTACATTTTCATTATTACTGTCCTGCAAATATTTGTGGTGAGAAAAGCTAGTTTGTAAAGGCAAACTGGCCAGAGAGTCCTCATTACAGGGGACTGCATCAAGGGCCTGCTTTTTCTTTCCACTGCCTTCTTCAGGAATCTGAGCATTTACTGAATAGGTGTTAGTTTCATGCAACAAATTATGTTCCTGGTGAAGATCTTCAGAAGGATTCAAAGAACTAGCAAGACCCAAAGACACACTGCAAGGAGGCTGTGTCTTGTATCCCACCTGCTTATTGGTTGACCCTATGCGTTTGGTTTTTAAGGTGCATGACAACTGCACATCATGACTAGCTTCATCCAACCAAGAACTACATTCAGCATCGCTAACTTTTAGTGTCTCTGTCAGTGCATTGCCTAATGTATCTTTCTCAAACAAACTATGGCTTACATAGGATTGTCTGTGGTTTTTAAATGCCAAGGTTGCTTTGTTTTTATCTTGCTCCTGCTCCTTCACAATCTGATCAGCTTTTTTTACCTGCCCTAGCAATGGGGTTACCGTTGCGCTGCTGCATGGTGAGAGGTTATTATGCTCTTGTGGTACACCATCTGCACAGATATTAATGTCACTCGTCTCTGAACATTCATCTACTAAGTGCTGCAGCTCTGTTACATTATTGTGCAGCTCATGGTTCGCGAATGTGGATTGCTCTGCAGTGTAGGTGTCTGTTTCACTGAAAGATTCCAGCTGTTCACCTGCCTCTGGAAAAACTCCAGTCGCTTCTGATGTGGTAGCTGGGATCTCTGCTTCTCCTTCCATGGGCACATTTCCTTCAACACATGCATGAAAACATGCTGAATTCTCACCCTCCAAGCTGCCCATGCCTTCCTCTTCCTGCTCAGACTGGACATTGGCATTTGAAGGTTGGGGGTTGGCAGAGAGCAGTATTGGGAAGCAAGGCATCATAAGCTCTTCTTCATTATTCTTGACTGTCCGGGCAACGAACAGTTGGAGTTGCTGTAATGGGTTTGCTGCAGTCTCTTGGGAGGCAAGCACTTTTTCTGTACCACAGTCTGTCTCTTTGGACACACTCAGTATATTGAATAATAATGCTTTCCGGTTGCTAGCCTTCCCACTGGATCCTGGGGTTTGGTAGACTGCAGGATCCTTACTTTCTTCAGTTTCTTCAAATAATGCAGCTCCATTGTCATCACCTTTTAAGTTCACTGTGCTTTTTAGCACTTTGGATGACTCAGCTTTGTCTGAAGGTCTTTCTTCTGAGTCCATGTCATTTTTGGCATGAGATGATAAAGCGAGATCCAAGGTGGGGACCCGATCTTCCTGAAATCCAAATTCAGATTTCAGATTTAGAACGCGGCTGCTGAAAGATTCCAGTTCCGGAGGGTCATCAAAATTTTTATCCATTTTCCCTGGCTCGGGAAAACCATCAGTTCCATGTTTACTTGGCAGGGACGGCAAAATATTGTGTTTATTTAGTTCAGCTGCCTCCAGAGTTTTAGGGAACATGGAATCATTAACAATGGCAGGGCTTTTTATCATATGGTCTGTGTAGATTGGCGCCTCTAATTTATCTGGCATGCATGAATCAGGAATAACCTGGGGAGGGTCATTCTCCATCTCTCTGGAGTCACTTTCCTTGGCAGTTTCACCATCCTTCAGAGCTTCTGGGAACTGCTCACAGGTCCCTCTGGAGCAGAAATGATCTACAGAGATTGAATCTTCAGCAGCTGGTGTACACATGCTTGATTCTAAAGAATTAAACTCCACTGGGCCAGGCCAAGTATCCCGGTGGTTCAAGTTGCCATCTATGTTAGGACCTGTAGGCTTCTCGTTCACTATACTTTGGCCCACACAGACTTTTGTGGACAGAAGGTTTGTATTTTCAAGAGCATCTGTCAAGAACAAACCCTTTTCATTCTCTGTCTCTTGATTCATATGTATAGATGAAAATTGGTCAGTTGCTTTTCTCAGCTGTGTACCGATGTGTTGCTCAGATTTCTGATGGACACCGGACGCCTCATTATTTAATTTGCTGGTTTGCAGCTGACTTTCCAGTTCCGTAACTAATCGCTTGATCTCCAGTTCATCATCTGCTATATTGCTCATAAAAGCTACATTATAATCTCCAATCCTGTCTGACAAAGGCAAAGACATTTGATTGGCTGTTATGGCTCCCTCATCTGGAAATTTCTTAGTTAATGGCTTTTCCACCGAAAGGGTATGAAACTGACCAATGTCTTCCGACAAAATTGGAGACACGTCCTCCATTAAACTCCAGTCCTTCTCTTGCAGAAACGGAGGATACTGCTGCTCGAATGGCATTGTTTTACTGGGTGGATTGCAGCCAAATGTGACATAATTGTCCTTACTTGTGGAGACGCTGTCATATAATGGAGCATCAAACTCGGCTACGGGCAGCTCTCCAAATATTGAAGAGGAGTCAAAACTAAGCGGGGAAGACACTTTGGTCTGCTGATTTTCTGATGCAAAGGGGGTGAAATCAGAGTGCTTCTGCTCAAATGAACTGGTGCTAATGTCCTCCTGGCATAAGTACATATTGTCAATGTGCGAGGACCCCATGGCGGGAGGCTTCGAGAAAACGTTAGGATCATAGTGATTGGGCAGGTCTTTGTGGTCATAAAGTGTGTCATCAGTGCTCAGATAGGTACCTGGTCCTTTGATGGCTAGCATCATTCCAACAGGATCCCCATTGTAACAGCCAACTGGAGCAGCATAATCTTTCTGGTCATCACAAAGTCCATGTTCCTTTAAGTACCTGATGCCAGCTGTGGAATAGGTAGTGCTCACATTGGCAGCGTTGGCATCAGCACCAATGTGAGAGGGAGGAACGAACGCTTCTGTATGGTAAGCGAGGGGGTCCTCAGTATAGACAGCAAACGGACGCTTATGACTGCTCATCGTCAAATCAGTGGATTCTTGAGCCTCTGGCACTGGTTTTGCTATCTCAGCTGCATGGCTGGTGGCTCCTGTCTGCTCTTCTTCATCTTCCTTGCAATAAAGTCTGATGGGACTCTTCCCGAAGGTGTCTTTGATGTGATGTTGTTTTTCTTTGGTTTCTGGTGCGCTTTCCTCATTCATATTGGCTGCTGGAGAAATGTGTGACTTATTGCTCTGATGTGTCTTGGAGCCGGTCAGCAAAAATTTGGCTGAGCCAAACCTCCTCGTCCCTCTGGAAAAGCCTGCTTTGGTTTTATCGCTCAGCTTTCGAGTCTCTTTATCAGGGAGGATCGGGGGGTTCCTTGGAAGTGGTGTGATTTGCTCAGAGCTACGTGGGCATCTTCTGTTCTGGACGCTTTCCTTCTCGTTGTCAGAATCGACCCTTTCAGTGCTTGGGGGGCTAGTGCCGGTTTCACTGGACAGACTAGTGCTGTGGTTGCTGCCGGTGGGCGAGCGGCTGCTTCGCCGTCGGATTCTGGCTGCAGCGCCATCTTTCTTTATTGCCTCATTGCTTGGGTCTCTGCTGTGCTCTTGACTGTCTCTCTTCTGGCTATAGGTCCTGGCTGGCTCCTTCTCTTTGCCTGCCTCACCTCTCCCTGAGCGCTTCCTGCTAAAGCTGCGCTTGGGCCTCCCGTTAAACGCCAGCTTCTTTCTGCCGTGCAGCTTGGCATACCCCATGCCTTCGTCCTCTGAATCTGAAACGTAGTCGTACTCGCCGAATTTCCTGTCCTGGGCTGCCGACAGCAGCCTCTCGGTGACTGCCGAGGCCTGCACGTTCTTGTCGCTCTTCACGTGCAGTTTGTGGAGCTTGTTTTTCTGCTGCACTATTTTATGAATGAGCTCCTTGCTCCACGTGCTGCTCCTCGGCTTCCGCTTTTTCACATCCTTCATCGAGAACCTCGGCAGCCTGGAGTTCTTAGTGGCAGGGCTGGGGGTGGGAGAACTCGGCCTGATTTCGCTCGTCAGATGAGCATCCTGACTAATGATTCTGGGCTGTTTTTTATCGGAGTCGGGGCTGGTTATAGTCACTGGAGTAACCGAGCTACTGCCACCTTTCCTCCCCACCTTTAGCTTGACATTCTTGTCAGGCTGGACTTCATCATTCATCGCCTGATCTGCAGCCTTGCTCCGAGCCAGCTCCTTGATACTGGATTTCTCCAGCCTCTTGTTCCCCTGGTCTGTGAACTTGCCTGCCAGTCTCCCCTTAGGAACGTGCTGCGTCCCTGACGTTCTGCTCTTAGCCTGCTCTCCACTGGGATGATCCTCTTCATAGTGATAGATGGCTTTCAACTGATTCACTGGCTTCTCATCCTTCCCTGCATGCTTCAGTTTGTTCTCCAAAGCTGGGCCATCCTTCACCTTGTACGCCACCCCGTTGCCGGTGCCCTTCACCGACGTGAGTTCCTCATCGGCAAACACATCTATGAAGCTACTGTCGATCTCAGGGTTATCGGACTGATACCCCAGCCCATTCAACGCTTCTGTGATCAGACTATCCAGCTTGGCTTCATCGATTTCTAAGTCGGAAGCAGTAAGCGGCAAGGAATTTGTGGTTAGGCCATTAAATATATTACCTTTCAGCGGGTCCTCCTTTACCTCCCCTTTGCCTTCCTCGTCTAACAGGAAATTGACGGGCTTGTTTAACGCAAGCAGGTGGGAATGGGTGTCGGGAGAAAGAGATGGCCCTGGCCTGGCTTGGGCATGCTTCGTGGACTCTGGAGGGAGCTGCTTCCTGACGTCGGTCCCCCTGGGAGCATCTTTCATCTCGCCCTGGAAAGTGGCGTGGGAGCCGCAGAACTGGCGGTGCTCCAGGAAGGAGGAGAGGTTCCTGTAGTTCTGGTCACACTGCCTGCAGGTCAGGAGCACATCCAGCTGGTCAAGGCTGGCGCTGCTCAGCGAGTTTGCCAGCAGGTGATGGGAGGAGTAAGGCGGGGGAGGCGGCTCCCCCTTGAAGCCATCCAGGCAGCCCTTGGCCATGTCGACGTTCGGCTTGTGGAACTGGGCCTCGGGGAGGCATTTGAGAAGGTGCTCATCCTTCGGCGCATCCAGGGGGAAGGGGAAGGGCTTGATGGAGTCCGACGGGTGGTAGTGCAGCGAGCTGGAGCTCAGCAGGTCCGAGGGGTGGAAGGCTTTACTGCTGCCAGTGGGGTGGCCCGGGTGGTGAAAGAAGGGGGCCTGGGTAAGCGCTGCAGGCAGCTGGCTGTCTTCGAAGCTGTGGTTGGCCGGGCTGCTCGACATAGGCGAGAGAGAGGAACACGTGCTGCTGCAGGCGGCATTGGGGACAGGCGACGGGAGCGGAGACGGGCACGGCGAGGCTGCCACCAGGGCTGATGGAGGCAGAGCCAGCGTCGGATTGGGGGAGTTCCTGGAGGTGGCTGGTGGCACCGTTTGGTTCCCGCTGAAGAAGAGGGGCTTGCTCCTGGAGTCACATGCGGGAGACCCGGCGTCCTTCCCACCTTCACAGGAGAAAGCGTTCGTCGAGCCACAGCTCTGCCGGGCAGGGTCCCTCCTCTGCACCACGAGCCCCTCCCCTGCCAGGAGCTTTTTGCTGTGGTACCTGGGGGGGCCATTCTGCAGATTGCTGCCCCCTTGCCATTCTGGGGCACCGAGGGGGAATGGGAATTTCTGGCTGGTGAGCTGTCTGGATAGCTCGATCCTGTTCTGGCTGGGCATTGCAGAAGTGAGGTGTATTTGCTGCCAAGGCATCCTGGAGTTTTTCGGCATGTGTTGCCTCTGCTCGGGGCTGGACTGGCACTCGAATGAGAACTGGCTTCCAACGGGGTTTGAATAAGGTGCTGAATTCTGATCCATTGGAGAAAACGTCTTATTGGCTCCCTCCCAGGTTTGCAAGAGCCTGGGGTGGGCTTGATCTGTAGTGGGAACACTTTTCTCAAAAGGCACTGATCCTGTGCTTACACTGCTCGCCGGGGAGCCGCAATAAACTTTATTCTGAAAGTGCACTTGGGGTAGAGAGTTCTGTGGCATATTCCTTCGAAGAGAGCTACCGTGGGTCAGTATCCTTTGACTAGGTCCATTGTCTTTCAGTGAAGACGGCCCCTTACTCACTGTCTTTGGCATACTTGTAGCGTGTAAACTAGGTGGGAAAACGGATTGGTTTTCTTGGAAAGTGCTTGGAGTTTGGTTGATAGCACCAGAAGAAGAGATAGCACCATTGAGGTCACCACAGTGCTCATTCCTTCCTTTGTAGCAAGGCAGGGGGGACTGCTGCTGGACCCCCGGGGCTGGTGAATGTAGGAAATGAGCTGGCTGAGAAGAGAGGCCATACGTCCTGCCTTCTGGGGCTACATTGTCGTAGGAGCCGTTGCTCAGAGTCTTCTCTTGCCAGTCCCTGGAGGATGAAAGGAAGCCAAAAGCACCATGAGTCACTTGGTTAGTTGCCAGTGAAACATCCATATAATCTTGGCTGCTCGTGTCATCCTGGAAAGGATCCTGTGCTTCATCGAGCAGTGGCTGGAAGGGGTATTGAAATGGCAAAGAGCCCAGGCAGTGCGTGCTGGCTTTGCCGCTCTCGGGGAAGGGGCACGGTTTCTGAGCAGAGACCCCATAGTTCGCACCCGGGAAGCTTTTTTCCGGTGAAGGCCAGGACTTAGTCCCATTTGCCTGGAACTCCAAATAGTGTAATTGCCCGTTGGTGCCGGGGCTTTTGTGGGGAAGGCCAGCCGGCGGCTGTCCTTTCCCGCTGTGGTTCTGGCGTGCGGCAGCTGGCGGGTGTGAGGTATAGTTGGCGGAGGTAAGGCTGGAGGAGGCCTCGGGGAAGCACTGGGTGAAGCTCAGGTCCTCTTGCTGGAGTTCCGCCTCCCTCTCGGGGATGCTGGGCACATGGAATCGGTAGCTTCCCGAGATGGGTCCTCGGCTGACTTCTAGCTTCTTGGGCGGGGTGACCTTCTGCTGCGGGTAGGCGATCCCGATGGTGGGGTTTGACCGAGCGTTGGTAATACTGAGCCGGTAGAGCTGGTGGTGGCTGCGCTCCCCTTTCCCAGACCGTCTGTTCTTATCCCTCACTCGGCTCTTCCCCGTGGGAGACTGCGGGTTCCCCTTGATGCTGCTCCACAGGCCATCGCTGGAAAACTTGGGCTTGTTGTGGAGGGACTTGAAGTCGATCTTGCCCGCTTGTTGTGGCCTGATCACAGCTTCCCGTTGGCTGTGGGGTTCTTTGTCCTTGACGCTGGGAAAGTGGGACCTGCTCTCGGTCCCGTTGTGCAAACACGGCTCCGAGGTGTCCAGCAAGCTGCTGTTAAACTCCCCCCCATCTTTCTCAGTGAAATGTTCAAAGGCAAAGTCTTTGTCTTGATCTTTGGCGCTGGACTCAGTATCATTGATGGCATAAATATGCTGGGTCTCTCCTGTCATGATACCGAGGAGCAGGCCTAGAAGGCACTTGTTTCCCTTGGATCTATGGGATTAGATCCTTCCTTCACGGGCATGGTCTCTCGTTCTTAGGCAGCTAGGATGAGCATTGGTTAAAAGGGCAGTGGTACCCCACTCTCACTTCTGTCCTGGTTACCAGGCAGGTCTTGCTTGTAAAGAGCAACTGGGATTCGCCTCATACTTCCAGATGGGACCTACGATAGAGAAAAACCCAGTGAGTCTAAAGAGGACAGAGGACATGGGCTTGTCTAACATCACGGAGCAAGAGAAAGCTACAGCTCAGAAGGGGGCTGGATTTTCCTGTCCCGCACCCTGTGGAATCCGCCATGCCTTTGCACAGATTGTGTGTTGAGTGCTACTATCCTGATTTGTCAGTGTTTGACACCCCCCCCCCCCACAGGTGTGAGTCACGGCACAAGGAAAAAGGCAGGGTGGATCAGGGCCCTAGGAGAGTGTATTTCACACATATCTTTCCAGGGGAGGTTTTGGGCAGCACGAGTTCTAGGTAACAGAAAACATTCTTACGACAAAAGGAGCGAGTTTGGCTCCTCTGCCTGCCCCCACCTGGGAGCAGAGAGATCAGAAAATGGGCTGGAGGAAGAACCTCATACAGGATTTCAGAGACATTCCTCTGACTAGCTTCTCTCCTGGATTGCCAAAACGTCTCAAACATCCAGCTTTTCTCAGGACTTTATAAGCATTTTGCTTTTGGCAAAACATGCTAAGGGAGGCATTTTTCCTTCCCTTGGAAGCTATTTCTATGCTCTTATTAGCAGCGTAAGCAGAAAAAGATGACAGAAGAGCTCCACCTATGGATTAGTGTCAATGACTGGCAGGGGCAGGCTCCACTCTTTAGCATTTCTTTGAGCAGTGTCCTGGAAAAAGAGATCCCACCTCTTCCTATGCCTGTTCCACACCTTTCTCTCCAGCTCACCCTGTGACATGGGCTGCCCCTCACACCACTTCTCCCAGCTGCAGCTCTTGTATTAGCTCAGGCATAGAGATGGAAGGATTGGGTTTCCACAGGCTGGTGTTCATACCACCGCTCCTCCCCCGTTCTCGGCTTTTTAGTTCAGCTCTCCAAGCATAGCCCCTCCAGACTAGCTAGATTGGTGCATTAACACATGCCCTAATGGAGCTGGTAAGGACCATTAACAAAAAATTAACACCCGCCGAATGACCATGTTTTCTGGCTTCTGCTAAGGAGAGAACCATCTATGATTTTAATGCTCATAGGATGCACTATGTTGTAGGGACATTTCTTCTGAAGCATCCCCAAAACACTTCACAAACTCTATGCTGTGGTTTACACCAAAATCGTTTCACCCACCATGGACTAGTTCAGTGTTTCTCAACGACCAATCTGTGGACCGGCCCCGGCCCCTTAGATCTCCCTGACACAGTTTAGGAAGGCAGCAGGCTGGTCCCTGGTATCAAAAAGATTGAGAAACACTGGACTAGATGATCATGATGGCTCCTTCTGGCCTTATGAGTCTATGAAATGCAGCCATCTCTGGGGCAGAACACAATAGTTCAACAGCACACAGCAACACTTACCGACAGCAGAGGGTATGAATGAAAGAATTGCATTGAAACGGCAAGAGGAAATGAGTCAGTTGAAATTTGGCCACTCTTTATCACCCTAGGTCTTGCGAAAATTACCATGGGATTTTGAATGACCTCACGTACGGTCTCGTATGAAAAATGACACCTATAGCAGCGCAGTTTCCCCTAGCATCCTGCTGGGGCACTGGGTCCAGTACTGAGTCAGAGTGCCACGCACGAGAAGCAGCACCCCCAGCTTCAGCACGGAGCTCTCCCAGGCAAGTGCCGGCCAGCTCTGACCTTGCTCAGCTTAGGAGAACTAGTGAGGGGGGGGGTTGCACCTGCCGCAGCGTTAGGAACGAGAAGAGAAACCTTATCGCCGGGCAAGTCCAAATAAACATCTAGGATGAAGCGTTCTGTGTCACAGTGACCAACAGCCCCTGGGCTCTGCTTCACCCGATAGATAAATCTCTAGGAAAGCAAGGGAGGTTAGCAAAGCTCTGGCGGGATCGATTACCATCGCGTGCAAACCATGGTCTTGGGAATTACTTTCTGCGTCCGAACGCTGCTTTCGGTGACTCGGTGGTCTACAGCTTTCGGGAGTGCTGTGCATCAGGACTCTTTAATAATGCTTATGTCACACTGACACTGTGATAGCGCCCGGTGGCCACAGCCAGACTGGACCTCTTTGTGCTGGACGCCGGATAGGCATGGAATAAAAGACAGTCCCTGCCCCAAAGAGCTTACACGCTAAAATCCACAGGATCAGGCCTCTGTGCCCCAGAGAGCTTGGGGCGGGGGATGGGGCACAACCTGCGGGTGCTGGCCCAGGTCTAAGGCACAATTTAAAGTGTGTCTACACCGGAGCTGGAGGTGTGATTTCCAGCTCACGGAGACATACCTGTGCCTCTTGCGGTTGAGCTAGTGTGCTAAAAATAGCCACAAGGCCCTGGTGGCGTGAGTGGTGGGAGGGGCTAACCGCCCCACGTACGTACCTGGGGTCTTGAACAGGACTGTACTCCGGCAGATTGTCCAGCCTTGTATTTTTAGTGCACTAGCTCAATCCACATGGGTCTCCTCGAGCTGGAGATCACACCTCCATAGGCCTCAGGGCTCTCTAACGATGCTTCCTTTCCCCCCTGCCGTGTCCCGGGCATTAGGGGGCTGGTGGCAGCCCAGGTGCTGGTATGCTGGCTTATACCAGATGGAGGTTCCCCCACTTTGTGACAATCTCTGGCAGTCACTTGTGAAGCTGTTTGAATGGGTGCAAAGCAGCCAGCGTAGGGGGCAGGATGGGACCCAGCACATCCAGCTGTTCTGTGATCTAACAGGACAAGAAAGATTTGGATGAGCTCAATGTTCCAGGCCCCTTGTGCTCCTGGGTGTCTCTACCTCTAGCTGGCTGCGAGGACAGAGTCCCTGGCTGCTGTCAAGTTTTGCTTGCAAGTCTCCTTTCTCCAGTTCCGCCCTCCGCTCTGGGTAGCGGGGAAACCTCTCCTCCTCTGAACCGGAAATCAGAAACGAGCAAGGGTGCAAATGAAGACAATTGTCGGCCGTTCCCTGCCTGGCGCAAGGTCCATGGCCAAGGCTGAACCGCTCCCCCTTTGATCAGCCAGAAGCAAAAACATCAGGGCGCTCTCAGCTCCTAGCCCGTGTCTGAAAGATGGTTGCTCAGCAGCAAGTGGGCGGGTTCCTTCCCGTCATTTCAAACGAGACTGGAGAAAACCCAGCTGATTCTGATGGAACCCCTCAACGAGTCCCTGGGAGAGGTCGGTCTGGTTCTGCTCTCAGTTACACCAGTGTAAGCCAGAAGTAAAACCACTGAAGCCAGTTGAGTTACAGCTGCATTAAACCGATGTGAGCGAGACTCGGATCACTCTCTTTGTGCTGGGATGATTTTGCCTTTAGGTTAAGTGTTTAGGAGTTATTCCTCCCTCCTCTTTAGTGCTACGGGCATTTGTATGGAAACCAGATACGTGTTACTCAGCAGTTCGCCTGCAGCCAAAGACAAATCCTACTTGTCTTACCCAGCTGAGTTACAGCTCTTTGAAGTCGCTGAGACAGCTTTTACTTTGACCCAGAATCCTCTGGCTGCAGCCCCTTTTGATGCCATAAAAGGTTGAGGTTTCCAGCAGAAGGAATCAGCAACTGGGGCAAGTTCATGCTTACGAAACACAGAAGCCTTGATTCTCCACTGCTTTGCCTTTTGAGCTGTCATTACCCACAGGGTAAAGTGGGTCTAAAACATTATTAGGAGGCAGCAGAGCATAGTGGATTGAGCACTAGACTGGGACTCAGTAGCTCTGGGTTCCGTTCCTTGCTCTGACACTGGGTGATCTTTGGCAAGTCACTTCACTGACCTGTGCCTCAGTTTCCCCATCTATAAAGTGGGCATAATGATGCTGCCCTGGTTTGAGATCTATTGATGAAAAGTACTAGATAAGAGATGGGCATTCGTCTTTCTGAAAGGCCGTTATCATCAGACTATCCAAGTACCGGTTGTTCGTTAACGGATCATGTCCTCACAACACCCCTGGGGAGGGCAAGGAACAGCAGTCATGTCATGCTCTCTGTCAGTACCCAGTCCAGGCCGGGGAAGCGAATGATCCAACCAGTGGATCAAATTCGGTGATGAATCCAGATCACATGCCAGCTGGGACATGTGGCACATATGCTAAGAAGAACACCACGGGAGCAGGAACTGGGGCAATTCTCATTTAACAGATGGGGAGCTGAGAAACAAGGTGGATTGCGTGACTTGTCCTGGCACACACAGAGAATGTTGGACGGGTTTGGCAGCTGAATCCAGGTCTCCTGGGTGCCAGTCCAGTGCACTATCCCTCTTGCCTCCCCAGCCTTCTGATTTGGTGGGGGTTTTATGCCTCTTTGGTGCTGGTGTAAATGACTAAAAGAGAAGAAAGCCCAGAATCTCAACGGCTTGGTTTATTTGTATGGATGCATTGTCAGCCAATGGGAAACAGCGTGCCAAGAAATCAGAAATCGACATACCTGAACCAACCACCCAGCTTTATACTTCAGGGGCACCCTGGCGTTGCCATTTACACCTGTGCAAAGAGCGTGAATGTGAAATGCTACTGTTTGGATCTGGTAGCTGTTCACGCCTACATTGGAGCACTGTAAATGGGAGGGAGGATATAGTCTGCAGCAGCCCCACGCCATGCGGGGATTTCGTCTTGTGCACGTAGACACCCCGGGGCTTTTCCAGCTGCACTGGTCCAAGCAGCCAGAGCAGATCCAAGAATCAGGTCCACTATGTTTTCCATAAAGTATTAGCAGATCTTTGAAACGAAGAAACAAAGCTATAAGTGGGTCTGCTTCATAGACTATAAGGCCAGAACCGGCCCTCATGATCATCTAGTCTGACTCCTGCACAACAGCCATAAGACTTCCCAGAATGAATTCCTGTTTGCATTGCAGCAGATCTTTTAGAAAAACATCTTCTCCACTTCTTCTCACCCACTCCCATGTTGCAGGTGCTGCCGCTAAGGGTATGTCTACACAGCAAGTCTCAAAGCCCGGGGTCTACAGACTTGGACTCATTCTACAGTGCTAAAAATTGTTGGGCTTGGGTCAGAGTCTTGAGCCGTGGGTTTCACAGCCTGCCCAAATGACTACACAGCTATTTTCAGTGATGCAGCACGGGCTCTGCGAACCCGAGTCTGTAGACCCAGGCTCTGAGACTCACTGCTGTGGCTTTCTGCTTGCCGCATAGATGTATCCTCAGACAGCATTAGCCACACATCCCAGCAGTTGGGAATCCCTGCACATTCAGTGCAGAAAATTCACTTGCCACAGTGGCTCCCTCCCACCACAAGCGGTTCAATTAGGAAAGGAGCCAACCCACAGCTTCCTAATCAGCAAGGTGCAATCTCTGAAACTGACTGAATAATACGAGCCATCTCGTGCCTGGAGATGGCCCCATGTCAATCCAGAACCACTCCCCTAATTTACACCTTGCGCTGCTGGTTACACCTGGGTGGAGTGGGTGTGGCATGCTGCAACCACGGTGAGTGGAGGACTCTGAGTGGTGGCATTTTCCATGCGCTGTGTTCAGATGCACAAAGTCCAAGGCGGAGGGACTCAAGGCTGCAATTCTGCATTTGCACTGCTGTGACGGACAGAGTCACTTGCTCCATGTCAACATGAGTAAAAAAGGGGTGTTTTCCAATCCATTTAGCTCAGTGAAATTAAGCTTAACATGACTGAAAAAGACATGTGGGCAGGGTCCAAACTCGCCTTTACAAAGGTGTTTGCTGCCTCACATTAACAGGCAATTAGCTGGAGACACAGAGCTATAGTGAAGACAAACGCCAGTCCAGCTAACTGCGTTGAAAACCACACCTTTTTACCCAGGTAGACAGGATCCTGGGAATCTTGGCTCAAATCTTCCAAAGAGGGAACACGTGGGTTTGAAAACTTGGGAGACACCCAGACAGACAGATCCAGGACATGGACTTTTCAGAACTAAAGTTATGTCCTCCAGGCCTAGGAAACCACAACGCAGTATGACTGTCACAGGCACGGCCAGCATGAGTATCACCAAAAGATGTGGTCAGAGAGATTAGGATAAGGTGGCAGATCAAAAACAATCCCACCCCCGGGAAACATGGAGGTGGGGGTCACCGCAGAGGGCACCACCACGCTCAGGGGACAAAGGCCATGAACTTACGATATATGCTGAGCAAAGATATGTCTGCAGTCTGATGGAGATGCAGATGGCTGAAGCAGCGCAGCCCTTTGGTCTCAGAGCAAGGACAAGGTATGAGATGGTGCTTAGGACAAGCACCTGATTACAGCTAGGTTCATTTCAGAATAGAGGATTCACCAAGCCAGATCAGAGCTTTGGTCCAGCCGGACCAGTAAAACTGTCCCTAGCAGGACCCAATTCCTGACACCAGAGGAAGGCAAAAAAACCCAAACTAAAGCAAAACACCCTTTGACATGAAAAACCAGCATCAAGATTCTCTCAAGGCCAGGTCTACACTGCAGACTTCTGCTGGGATATCTGTGTCGTTCAGGGGCGTGAGGAGCCTTAGACTATGTCTCTACCAGGAGCACTTTACTGGGATGGGAATACCAGCATGCTATACTTACCGCCCATGCAATTCTGTTTATTTTTTTTCAGTGGGGGGTGGGGAGAGAATTTGTATTATTTCATTTTATCCTGCTCTCGGGGGATGCAGAATTAGCTTGTCCCGCACTCACCCCATGCCAGTAGCTCCTGTCCCATGGGCTTGGGCACTGTGATCTGGTGCCTGGGGTCACAGCACTGCTCAGGTTTGGCCTGGCCACCCCTCTGCCATGATGATGGAGGGGCAGCCAGGCCAAATTTGAGTGAGTGGTGCTGTGACCCTGTGCACCAGGTCCGCAATGCTCGGAGCGGGGAGGTGGGCCCAGCTCTGTGGGCCAGGCGCAGCAGCAGACGCCACTGTGGAGTGAGCGTCCCGTTTTCACGTTATTTGCTACATTCTTTTAAATTTCATTTAGAGTTATTTCGGATTCTCAAAAACCACAGGGCTCTAAGTATACTGACAAACCACCCCTTGAGAGGACACAGACACCCCAGTGGTACCTTGATCATAAAACCATCCACCACAAATGGGACATGCTATACCAGTAAAAGCGCAGCTTGGCTGGCATAACTGCGTCTGCACAAGGGGACTCTGCCGGCCCAGCTACGTCAGTTAGGGATGACATCTCCCCACTCCCTAAACGAACGATAAAATGAACCGATTGGCTACAGCGGACTGATCAGCTGTGTTGGCAAAAGCCTGTGGTGTAGACCAGGCCTTGGCAAGCAGAGCATGAAGCAGTGAGTCTTTGTGATATGGGCCGGCGCAGCCTTCACTCATAAGAACATACGAGCGGCCATACTGGGTCAGACCAATGGTCCATCTAGCCCAGTCTCCTGTCTGCCGACAGCAGCTGTTTGCCCTGTGAAGCAGGCCCTGCATCTTCAGATGTGCTTGGAAAGAGCCTAGTACTGTTTAAATAGTACATAATAATAAAGACCACTGCTTGCTTCTGCGGGGCAAGGCCCATTATATTTGCCAGGGAGAACGGCTAATTAGGCTGCTTGGGAATTCTCAAAGGCTTTGAGCTGAGGGTGTCAGCTTTAGCCCTTCTATATTTTTTGAAGGGTCTCCATTTGCGTTGTTTACCCAGCAATCACTGCCAGCGATCCCACGTCCCTTCCTCTCACAGGTTTGATTCCCCCGGCCTTCCCAACGGTCTCTTGGAAAGGGAGCCCAGGACGAATCCAACGGCATTTCAGGTTTTTTGTTTACAGCGGAAGGGACGTGACATGTGACTAAAGCTTCTTCTCCAGACAGACAAACCAACCAACCAACAAACCGACAACGTGAAGAGGTTATCAGCCTCTTTCCTTTCTGCATGCAATTACACCAACTAGCCAGACGAGGGCTTCTGTCTCTATGGCAGCCTTGTGATGGTTCTAGGAATGGCTTCTGATCTGAGTTTAACTCATCAAACCTTTCATTCTGCTTTACTCTGGACTTCCAGGTTTCCTTGACTCTTACAGGCCCTTTTATTCTGCTGGGTAAGCCAGCTTCCTTCCCTTCAGACTTGGGGACAGCATGAATGCATATAAGACAGGTGTCTGGCCAGACTATTTGCTTATGTCAACGCTTGCTCCTTGCCCAGGCATCTGAAACCATGATTTGAGTGTGGCAGCAGTCTCTCTCCTGGGTCTGTCATCTTTTCTTGCTCTGACAAAAAGCTAATTTCCCAGTAGAGTTTTAAAGGTTTAAAGGCCACCTCCCGCCCTTTAGTTGAGTAAGTGAGATCCTAAAAAATGAGTAAAGAATTCACCAGATGACACACCATTACAGAATTTCAAGCCACGAAACGTGAAACAAGAATCAAATACGTATTTTCTAAAAGGAAACTGTCAGTTCAATTGGACCCCAAATCTAGGTGTAAAAACAAACATGCACAAATCATTTAAACAGAATTATTTCCAATTGTTTCTTTTTAAATCCCACTGAAAGCAGTTTTTTAAAAAAATAAACAGTCCTCTGCAGTCTTTGCAAACATTGCAGCATTGAGAGGAATCTCCAAAGGGAAATTAACCAGAAACTGGCCCTGGGGAGAGAGAGAGGTGAAATTGATCAGTTTACAGTCATTGGCCAATGGAAGGAAAAGATAAAAAAGAAACCAAAAATTGCTGAAAAGTAAAGTAGCTGATTAGCATTCTTTCAATTTTAATAGCCAAGATGCTAATTGTAACACTGGTGAGGATATTAATGTTTATAATATTTCAATTTGACTTGACAGGATTCCTATATGCCACTGAATCATGTACCTTTCTCCTATACAAATAGAAAATCCTGTATGGAAGAGATTTGAATAGAAAATGAGAACTTCTGCAGGATCTTTAGACCACGATAGATAGTTTAATTGAAACAACTTGACTATCCTGGTGCACATTTTAACAGTGAGGGTAATTAACCCTTGGAACAACTATACCCACTCCATGACTTGAAGATTTTAAATTGAGGTTGGATGTCTTTCTAGAGGATATAATCCAACTCAACCAAATATTATGGGCTAGAGATACAAGAATCACTGGGTGAAGTTCTATGCATGAGGTCGGACTAGATGATCCGAGTGGTCCTTTCTGCTCTTAAAATCTATGAATTATGATTAATCCTACTACAGAAGTCTTTTTTGTTCTGTGAGTCAAAGCAATCTCCTGGAGGGAATTTCAATTTCTCTAAGCGTTTTAGAGGTGTGCCTAGAACTCACGCGGGAGAGAGAGGAGACGGGGAGATGCCCCATAACATCTTCTCTAGCTAGTCGCATTAGAGAACAACCCCAGGGCAATGAGGCTAAGAGGAAGAAACCTAAACTCATGCCCAATCTCCGCAGGGAATGGTAGAGAGCATTGGTGGCCTTGTTTGGGGCTGATGGCAAGGAGACACAGTTGTAGGGCAAGATCCTTTTTGACCCCCATTGAGAGCGGAGCCTACTGACAGAGAGGCAGGGGGGCACCTCGGATCACATGGGGAATTCTTTTCAGAGGCACTTTGAGCTCCTAGGATAGAAGGTGTCATAGGCTCCGGCTACATGACAGCTTAAGTCGACATAAGCTAGGTCGTTCATGGGGTGTGAATAAGCCACCCCTCTGAGCGCCATCATTGATGTTGATTTAAGCTCTGGTGTGGACAGGGGGAGAGCTTCTCCCGCCGACATAGCTACTGCTGCTTGCAGGGTCTGGAGTAATTCCGCTCTCGTGAGTCAGCGTCGAGTGGCTACGTTAGAGAGTTTGCAGCAGCGCAGCTGTAAGATCTCTAGCGTCGCCATCGCCGCAGACGTGCAAAGCAGCATCCCTGTTAAGACTGATGCAAAGGACAACGCTGCCCAGCTGATAGCCACAGCAGCCCTGCCTTCAACAACATGAGACGGTAAATTGCTTTGCCAAGGACGAGACGATCAGTTGCCCAGGCGGCTAGGGGAGGATTCGCTAAGGCCTGCAGAAGCGGTTTGCCCCTCACAATCGACTGCCTGGCTCTGTGACCCTGCCTATCAATCCAGCCGCTGCCAATGGAAGCTGACATTCTAGAATTCCTCTGTGGTTTCACACTCCGCTAAGCAAAATAAATCCCAGACTGATACGGCCAGAGCCCTATCGCTCCTACTCCCCTCAAACTAGCCAGAGTGAACACACGGCCCTTCAGCACGCATGGAGTTAGCTTTCACAACAATACGCCACTTATGCTGATTCAAGCCACAACTGTAAAGTCTGTTTACTGCTGTTTACATTTGCAAAGGCTCCTTGCCAAGATAAAATAACCAAGGCCAGGGCTAGTTACATTATCACAGTTGTGCTCAGTCAGCCACATAAAGGAGCCATTTTTGAAGGAAAGGCTCATTTGTGTATCCTAAAAACTGCAACATTTGCATTGCACCGGCCTGAGTTAACTGCTGCATTATTGCTGGGGGCCAGTGTAAATAACTGCCGAACTTCCTGCCCTGGCAGCACGACTCAAAGGTCTAGCAGTTTAAAAAAACAAAGCCAGTGGCGTGTGGAACTGTCCTATTACTGGAGGAAAAAACCACAAAACCTACGTGGCTCAGGTAGGAGGCGCGGAGCCCCCAAAGCGACCACGGAAACAGTGTGTGTGCAAGGGGCCCGAGACGAGGTGCTGTCCCATCGCAGGAGGACGATAGGCTTGTGGGCAAGGTGCTGGAGTGGGACCCAGGAGAGCTGGATTTAATTTCTAGCTCAATCTTTCTGTGTGACTTTGGGTAAGTCACTTAGGTCTCTCTGTGCCTCAGTTCCCCATCTGCACAATAGAATAATAATATGTCCTTTGCCTGTCTTGTCTATGTAGATGGTAAGTTCTTCTTAGGGACAGCAATTGCCTCTTCTTAGGTGTCCGCACAGTGCCCAGCACACTGGGTCCTGGGTCTCACTGGAACCTCTAGCTACTACCGTAACATTAACAATGACTATTGCGCTTGAGCCAGTCCTGCAGTCACTTTGGATTGCATTTTAAAAGCTAAGCTAGGTGCTAGAGATCGGAGCCTCCAGAGGCTAAGTCCTGTATGCCCACCAATGCCCCAGTGCTAGCCCATGCACCTGTAACCTGCTCCGAAGGGAGTGGGCACTTGCTGGGTGGGCCATTTAGGATGAAAACAACCAGTTTATGCAACTAACTCCCCTGGCACATGCAGTCAGTGGGTTTGTTCGCACAGTGGCGACAGCCAAACGAGCACAGCAGGGACATGGGCTTAGAAAAATCAGGCCTTCGTGGGTGGTAATTCCAATGTGCTACTGATCGGACATTTGAAAAAGGCGGTGGGGCTTTTTGTTTTAAAGGGACACTACCTCAGCAATTGTTCACACTCAATACTGTAGTGTCTGGTGACACAAGACAGAACCTACCTTGAGAAAAAAATTCACCTCCTGTGCTGCTGAAAACAGAATTAAATGGAAATGGAGATTGCCTAAGAATATACTTATAACCACACAGGTTGGCTGTTTGCTCTTTTGCATTTTGCTCAGCTGGGACTTGGCTGGTCTGTTTCACTTCTTGTTTACAGTCAGTTTCATTTCTTGCTTCTCAGGTGACTACCATGAGCAGATTGTTTCTAAGGCCTGGTCTGCGCCTAAAACTTAGGTCAGCCTAGCTACATTGCTCAGGGCTGTGACGTATTTCACACCCGGCACGACATCGTTAAGTTGACCTAACCTCTCCTGTAGACACTGCTAAGTCGATGGAAGAATTCTGCTATCATCCTAGCTTCCACTCCTCGAGAGGGCAGATGTTCTGCATTGACGGGAAAACCCCTTCCATTGATGTAGGAAGTGTCGACGCTACAGTGGCACAGTGATGGCGCTGCAGCTGTGCCACTGGGGTGGCGACAAAGCCGAAGTTTCAGTTCCCAGCTGCGCAGGTGGCTGTGTGGGGAGGGAAGGGGGGGAATGTTTCAATTTCAAAAATGAGTTCCATTTTCAAACAGTCTGGATGGTGTTGGCCAGGGCCTTCTCCTGCGTAGCTCCTGCTGTCTGGAACAGCCTCCCTGGATTCTCTACCTCACAGACTCTCCTTCCAAATCCCATCTTTAGATACATCTCTCCTCCTTCCCCGCACCTCAGAAGTGCTCCCCTCCCTTTGCTACCATGGTTTCACTTTAATGCTGTTCCTACATCGTCTCCCCCTGTGAAGTGCTCTTGGGCTTCGGCTTGGCTGGCGGGAGCTACACCAGAAGAAGTTGCACTGGACTGTGTTGTCAGCCTGACATTTCCCGAGCTCGGTTTGATCCCCCCAGTTACAGCTGGGCCATCCTGCCATCAGTGTATTTATACTGAGCTTACATCTCAGCACCCGATTGCCCTGCACGATCCTCTCCCACCTTGGAAGTGGGCCGCACCCACGCTGGTGAGCATTTGTTCATGTGCCTTCCATGCCACGGCTCGGAGACGTGCTCAGAAATGCAAGGACGGCGCTATCAGCCTCCTGGCATTCACCAGATGACCGCCCTCTTGGCTGACATACTGGGGATTGAAGTAGGGATCTCTGGATTGAAGCGTATGAACTGCTACAGCTTGAACTAGAGAGCCATCACTCCACTTCTTTAACAACTAATTTCCTCAGTGGATCAGCACAGGGAGGGACCCAGAGCACTCACGCCCCAATGGGTTGCAGTCATACTCCAGACACGCATGGAGACAGGTACGGCCCCACTTCCTCGGTGCAGGTCTAAGCTAGCACAAGGGTACGTCTACACTGCCGTCAAAGACCTGCGGCTGCCCTGGGTCAGTTGGCTCAGGCTGCAGAACAAAAACTAGCAAAGTGGACATTTGGGGGGCTGGGCCCTGGGGCCCTCCCCACTCGTTGGGTCTCGTTTGGGCTTCAGCTCCAGTCTGAGCTCAAATGTCTACACTGCGATTTTATAGGTCTTCAGTGTGAGTCAGCGGATCCAGGCCAGCTGCGGGTGTTTTATTGCAGTGCAGACATCCCTGAGAGTCCAACTAACCACTCTACACATCACCTCGGAATTTGGCTCATTCGGTTTTTAGAAACCACTTTCTTTCTCTTCCTGGCTTCTTTCTGCCCAGCTGCATGAAAGCAGGCTCTCCAGGGCTAGATCTTAAGTTCCTAGTGGTTAGGGACATACAAAGACCAATGAGGACATCCCTGTCCCTGTCAAAGCAGCCTCCTGGCAGCAGGCGTTCAGGTGCTAAAACGCAGCTACTTTTGGTCCCAGCCAAGAATTCCTCCTGCTGCTTATTTGCGGCCCTGAATCAGGATCGTCCCAGCTGTACCACAGCTGGTTGTGGTGGAAATGATGGTGATGTCACAAACGGTTGTGCAAAAGCATTCAGACAGCTGCTGAAGGAATGCTGGAGGGGCTGCGGGAGGCGACATATTTTTCCCTAAAAAGAAACATGTTGTGGTTTTTCTGCGGCAATTTTGGACAGTTTCCCACCCTGTTTGCATCATACAGCCCCAGCCAATTGTGCCACACCCAATGAATGGTAGCAAGGTTAAGGCACCGGGCTGAGACTCAGAGGATCTGGGTTCAATTTTTGGCTTAGTCACAGACTGCCTTTTATGTCCTTGTGCAATGACCTCATTTCAATCGCTCTGTGACTCAATTCTCCATCTGTAAAACAGGGATAATATTTCCTTCCTCCTGTCTTTGTTTTGTTTTGTTCATTTAGTCTGTAAGTTCTTCAAGGCAGGAGCTGTTCTCACTATCTGTACATGCAATGCCCAACACAATGGGCACTTGACGTTGGGTGTAGTCTGTGCAGCACCTTGTGCAAGGCGGTCCTGCTCTCAGTCAGGGCCTTTAGGTGCTAGCATCGTTACACACCATCAGCATGAGATTGGTCACTCTTATCTGAGCGCGGAGAACTGCCAAAGCCAACCACTGATCATTTTCGGTAACTCTGGCCACAGAACACACAATT
This sequence comes from Emydura macquarii macquarii, assembly GCF_026122565.2. NCBI lineage: Eukaryota > Metazoa > Chordata > Testudines > Chelidae > Emydura > Emydura macquarii. The sequence goes on along the minus strand of NW_027130698.1, from coordinate 16,485,553 downwards.
GTTCAAGGTGAGGAACATGCAGAGGGAGCGGATGAAAAAAATTTCCGATGGGTTTTTCCGGGCAAATGCCTTTGACTGATGAAGGGAAAAGAAATGCCACCGTACGGCTGGTCAACAGGCCCCAGGAGCGGCACCCACTCCACTAATACCCCTCTGGAGAAGAAAGAGGGGAATAAACGAGAGACCAGCCCAGTAGTGCAGGAAGAATTGGTCTACAGTTAGAAAAGCAGCCTCCAGAACTGCCCCCCTTTCCCCCTCCAGGCCTTGTTTATTAGTTTTAAACAAGCTCCATGAGAAAGAGAGGGTGGCAATGAACACACTTCTATTTTGTCTACCGTGAATATACAGAAGGCTCTTTAAAGATTTAAATTATACTCCGGCAGGTTAAAGAGAAGTCTCTGAAACCAAGTCTTTGGCTGGGACTGTGAAAAATCACTTCCTCTTGTCAACTGGCCCTTTCTCAAAGCCGGGACTGTTGAAAGTTTCTGTCTCTTATTGCTAGGCTGCAGCATAGTGTGAAACTCCTTAGCCCGCGAGGGAGCTGGCAAGCCCCCTTAAAGTGGCAACAAAGGTCAACAGCAGGGGGGGGCAGGCAGTGTGTTGGGGGCTCTGCTTGCTGGGGCAACGTAGAAAGCAAAAGGAAACAGCACATGGGTGGAGAGGGGAAGAGAGGCACCACTTCAGCCTATCAGGGGAGACAGAGCAGAATGTCTGGATTGCAGAACTAGCCCCAAATCCCGCCTTGTCAGCTGGCCATACCTTGGAAAGTTGCCGTCACTCAGCTACTGCCGGGGCTCAGTTTAACCTCCCATGAACTGTGAATTTCTTGGCTGAAAAGAAAGTGAAAAATATGTCAAGCATGTGTGTTTGGCTTGGCTGCCGGCACGGTGGATCACAGCCTCAAAGCGTCCGGGCCAGGCTTTGACGTGCAGGGAGTGCTCTCCGTCCGCGGCGAGGTACACCAGACTGCTGGACGTGCGGGGGGGGGGGGGGGGGGACGACTCCCACAGGACTAATGTACAGACAACTTCCACCGCCGCCTCTGAATGACTCAAGTGAGCCAGTTTCAAGTGCATGCTCCTTGTAGTGCGTGAGAGACACCGGACTTTCCCAGGGGCTGCCAGCAAGACAATGGCTGCAAAAACTTAAAGCCCTTTCACTTCAGCTTGTCAATTCTTGCTCCAGTCTCGCAGCTTTAGCTAGACACGTGCCAAACAGCAACACTCAGCACTGACAGAGCGTATTCTCAAAGCACTGGGTAAGCACTGACTCATTAATCCCTGAAACACCCGTGGAGGCACCACAGGCAGGGAGCATGATCCCCCTGCCACAGGTGGGGAAACTGAGGCACAGTCAGGCAAAGGGACTCGCTCCACATCTCAGTGGCAGAAGCATGAATAGAACCTCGGAGTCCTGTCTCCCGTTCTCTGCTCCCAGGCTGTTGACGGCATTCTTGTAGAAATCCCAGAGGTCAGATTCTGATCTCAACTGTGTCGGCGAAAATCTGGAGTAAATCCGTTGAGTTGCTCCAGGTTTACACTCATGTTACTGAGATTATTTATGTATGAGGGTAATCTGATCATCTAAGGGCCCCAGTGATTAAAAACCGATGCATCGCTGCCAAAAGGTTGGAAACAGATCAGCCAGAGGGAAACTCAGCAGGAATCAAGGGAGGTGCAAGATGGAATAAAGGATTAAAAAGGAGAAAGGAGGAGAGAAGCCCAAAGCACATCTTTCCCATGCCATCCTGCTGCAGGTGTGCCAAGGAGCCCATGGCTCCCCAAAGAAGAACTGGGAGGTTACTAGCCCTTCTTACAGACCCCGCTGATCATTTCTGTGGCACAGCAACACGTGGACGTAGGGCAGGCTGGCCTGGGGGCATCGGGGTTCCCTTTCCAGGATGCACACTGCAGGGTCTTGGGACGAGTGGTTCCTGACTTCGGAGGTCCCATAAAAGCTAAGAATCTCTCCCGAATCATCTCCTTCCTGGAGTTAGGAAGAGCTCCAACAGAGCATGCCCCCCAGCCCAGTACTTTGCCCTGAGTTATTCTGCCTTCTCAGCAACCTGCCACATTTGAGCTGCAGATCAGAGCTGCCTGTAGCCTCAGTTTCCCTTCCCCCTCCTTGTAGGCCCCATGGCAGTTTCTCCTCACAGACAAGGAGGGCAGGATGAGTGACTCCATCAGTGCCACTCCAGAGAGGGTCAGGAGAAGCCCCATCTCAGGGCGCTCAGTTTCCTGTTTTCCCAGCACTCCCTGCTGGTGCTGGATTGCAGAGAAAGAAACTTAGTTTGGGACGCAGACTAGAAACTATCCCCTGCTCAGCATCGTACCACCAGCCGTGCACCCCAGCTGAAGTCCACTAGCTCTCCCTCTGTAACTTCTGCAAACAACCAACACACCCACAGTCACACGAGCAGAAAAACCAAAACCTGTCCAAATCAATCATGCGGTTTCTCCTACAGGCTGGGAAGGAAAAAAGTGAGAGAGATTGTTACTGTTATTTCTTGTAAAATGTCCTTGGTAGGTGGCAATAGACAGACAGATAGAGGGGTGTGGATGGGGATGGATAAATAGACAGAGGAGTGCTGTGTATGGGGATGGATAGATATACAGACAGAGGGGTGTATATGGGGATGGAAGGTAGACACCGACAGTCACAGGGGTGGTGTGTATGGGGATAGAAAGATAGACAGTTAAAGGGCTGAGTATGGGAATAGACAGATAGAAGGGGGCATACGGGGATGGAAAGATAGAAAGAGAGATAGAAAGACAATGCAGCGTGATGGGAAGAACTTTAATTCCAGAATCTGTGTGTTGACTTTGATCAACACAGGGAAGAAGGTTTCCCTCCTTGTGTTTTGTTATTTTTTTAAATAAAACACCAAATATGTCTTGTTGTTAGCCGAGTCCCATCTGTAGGACACCTGCTATTGGCGGTCCATATTCCTGATCTATTCCTGCAAATATGCTTATTTCAAAGAGGATTTTCAATCCACCAGTTTGGAAGCCAACCCTGTGATCAGGCCCATGTCCTACAGAGGCTGGAGGTCCAGCATTTCCCCGAGCCATGCCAGCTCTCCGTTATCTGGTGAGGTTAGTGTGTGACAGGGCAGCCTGTTCAGCTTTCTGGGGGAAGTGTGTTGCTCTAGCAATAATGGGGGTGACACACACATACTTCACGGGCAGAGCAGACCCAGCTGTGCAGACACTCTTTACACTACTGCAGGGCATTTGCAATATCACTTTTAAGCCTCACATCTCACGTATTTCTCCTTCTCTCCCAGGTGTGTTATCCTTCCTGGGGCCCTTCTGCAGAACCATTCTAGCTGCCCCCCACTGCCCCCCAGCCCTTTTGCGGAGAAGAACACTCCGCCAGGTAAACTGCACTGGGACGGAGTCCATCAAGGCTGCTCACTAACCAGAGGGATCACTGAAGCCTGACACGACACATTCTTCTCACAAGCAACACCCAGCTTAGTCAACGGGGATGAGACATCAGCACTGGTAATGGAATTCAAGTCTCCCACATAGAAATAATTTGGGTTGGAAGAGGCATTTTCTGGATGATCCAGTCCATCCTCCTTGCATGATGGAGGAGATACTGTCATCATCTTGCAGCCAGACTCTCTCATGCCGTGATCTTACCAGACCTCACAAGCTAAGTGGGTCTGGCCAGTATTTGGATGGAAGACTTGACCACAGAGAAGCACCCAGGCTGCTGAAGGAAGTTAGTGATAGCCTACCTCTGGAGACAGTACTGAATCAGCGCCGCTCAGTCACTGCACTGCAGGAGATGGTGTCTTTAGATGAGATACGAAACCCAGATCGCCATTAAAGATCCAATGGTATGTTTCACAAAAGTAGGGCTGTTAACCCTGGTGTCCTGGCTAAATCCCAGTTGGGGTAATTTCACCCTGGCTACCAATATTCCTTTTTAGTTTCAATTCTGTACTGGTTTATTCTTCATTTACTGTCTTGCATGGGAGTGTAGCATTGCTGCATGCTGTTAAATGGCCACCACACACCACCCCAGACCTGGCCGCATTTCAGTGGTGGATGAAGCAATTCCAGTGCATCAACTTGCAAAGCCCTTTGGAATCAGTTGGGAAGAAAGCTGACGTTCAAAAGGCAAGGTGGTTTTCTAAAATTATCATCATCATTCCTGAGAGATTTGAGGACAATTCTCTAGCTCTAAACTTGTCCTGCAAAGAGTTAACAGGCATTTGTGTTCCCCAAGAGTTTATTAATTACATGGTCAAACCCAGAAACATTTCTTAATCCTTTTCTGACATTAATTCATTTTCTGGTCAAATAAACAAAAAGCAGAAATGGAGTGTCTGGCCTCTGCGTCACCCTTTGGAAAGTGGAGTTCAGAGAAAGCCCAGTCTGGGACCAACAAAAACAGAGAGAGAACATTTAACAATTGGAGCTTTGATAATTCCCTTCACCTGCCTCTGTGCAGTAAAGCAAAAGCTTTTTCGTGGATAGCATGTTTCAAAACTACCCTCTCCCACTACTGCCGTCTCCCTGGTCAATAGAACGGAGGAGAAACACTTCAGAGCACCAGGTAGAGAAAGGCCGTAACTAGCACAACTTCCAAATAAGCACCACTGGGGGCGGGACACGAGCCTCATTTCCAGTAAACGTACCCAAAACGGATCGTGTTGAGAAAGCAAGGCAGGTTCTGTAAGCCAGGAAGTGCTGACCTCTGGCTGGGCTGCCAGGGAACAAATAAGCAATTGTACATTGTGGGAATTGCCTGGGAAGGAGAAAAATGATAAAGGCTTTAAAATTGGACCATGGCTCTTGCTGGGAAGGGTTAGAAACGACGTGCTGCTTTTGACCAGCACGAGGGGTGGGCAGCCATTGCTTGCACACAACATTAGTAAAGCTGAGCCTCAGGCTTAAAGCTAGAGCAGAACCTATTGAGGAGGTTTGGAGAAGGCGTTTCATGGTTTGTTTGTTTGTTTTTTTGCTTAGGTTGCTTCCAACCACTCCTGGGAGCAGAAGCACTGGGAAGGGCCATTCCAAGGGTTTCTTTCTAGTGACGGTCCAAAACCAAAATCCTGGCTCTGAACACTGTAGAACTTATGACATGTTTAGAATCCAAATTTGGATCCGCAACCAGATTTTGCACATGGTATTTATCTTTATCAGGCTTCCACAGGGAAGACCAGCTTCCACCTTAACTATTAAGAGAGAACATGTTTGCCCCTGGGGTATCTGAAATCTGGATCTCTGTTCTGTCACTTGGGCCTATTTCTAGCACTTGGTATTTCCAACCCCACGAGATTGGGGCAGTTCAGAGATAGGTGAGAGAAGAATTTGCACTTTTGAGTGATTATCCAAATTGGACTGATCATCCAAACATTCTGAGCTTTGCTCCTCGCTCCAGCTGGTGCGATCTTTGTGAGAGAGGCACCTGCCTGGAAGAATCAACCCAGACTGAAGCTTTAGCTGGACCGTCTATGACGAGCCATGATTTTCAGGGAATGAGACGGGGGTTGTCGGGAATGGTGGAAATGGGAAGAAAACATGGAATTTGGCTCCCCCCGACCCTCAAAGTTACCCATCCCGATGCCCACTTTAAATTGCTCAAGGTCACCAGTGAAGGCAAATCCTATAATTCCCACAATTTACCTTTGGGACAGCGCAGAGTCAAAGAGCCTTGCCGTTGAGGAAAAGTCAGCTGCAAACACTCACTCTGGTTACATCTCAAGTGTCAGCCAACTTTATCCGAGACTTTTCCAAGGAAATAAAAATTGCTCATCTGACTGATAAGGAATACGAGGGATGTGGCCAGAGGTTCAAAACAGATTTTTAGATGATTTATTTCTTGCCCATGGTAGCAATCAGAAATAGATTTGAAATCTACCAAGTGGGCATACACCAGGCCAGGAGCCATTGGGATGGATTGGCACAAAACAAGATGAGAACTAACATTACCTGACCAAGGTGGAAGGACTGAACTTCATACTGAGCATAATTCCCTTGAAGTTAATGATAGTCACACTGGGGATGGACAGCTCTGGTCCCTGGCACTGAGTATGGAGTCCATCAATTGCATCCCCTTTTCCAGAGGCAGTACATTTTGCTTAGGTCGCAATATACATTCACGTGGATGAGTATCATATTTAGGAGAGACATGGTATTCAGAGAAGGAGGCAGATTGGGCTGCACAGACTAGAAACAACGCAATACCTGGAGTGGAGACTATTTTGGGGAAGGGTCTCAGTTCCTAGTGGGACAGAAGCCGCTCTCACAACAGCCAGTGATCTTTGCTGAAGACCCTGGGAATGAAACCCATCTCTTCGCCCAGGCTTTTCTGCGGCAGTGCCCTGACGGGTGTTCTTCCATATGCGCCCCAACGGAAAAACAAAATGAAAGGACCAAGCCTGCTTCTTGTCAGCAGGGAAGGGAGTGAGCAATTTCACCACAGACCATTCCTCGTAGGAGGTGCTTAAATACTCTAGTGGTGGGGGCCACAGAGGAACCTAGATGGATGGACTAGATGGGCCATGGAAACGGAAGGACTTCAAGAGTTAATCCCCGAGTCCGGGGGGAAGCCCATAAGCAGGAGATGAGCCGGTGGAGTGACAGATCCAGGAATGGCCCTTGATAAAGGGAGGGGCCATTTGCAAAGGCTGGATCTGATTCTGAATTCAGATTTCGAACCCTCCTGAAGTTTGAGGCTATTCAGGCCCAAGATCTGGTTCCAGTCCCTTTTACAGTGCATAAGCAGAAACCTTCACTTTCTGGACTGTCAATCTGGCACCTTTTCAATAGCATTAAATATACTAAAATATTTACAAGAATTACATCTACACCCCCCTCCCCCAAGCCTGCAGTGGTTTTAATCTCCTATGTGAATCATCAGAGGGTCTGAGATTGACAGCCGCATCTTTGTGGGATTGTAATAAAGAATGACTAATTTTGACACTTATTTAAGAAATATTAATCTTTCATTTTGCTTCTAAATGCTCCTGTTTGCTAAGGAACTATCTGTTACCTGAGTGCTCCGATAAATCTTCTAAGGTAAAATTATATGTTAGATGCTGCCAGAAGGGTACATTTAAGAATGCCTCCCAAATTATCAACTGCATTAATCTTAATTACTTTGGTAAAAGTAGAGTCTGGCATTAGGGTGAACTAAATTGAACGGGTGTTTGTTTGTCTTTATCATATCGCATATTTGAGATCATTTAACAGAACGGAGATAAAAGGAACACGGGGTGAGACAGCCGTGAGCAGGCTTCCTAATGAAAACGATGGTTTACAAAGGACAAAGAACAGGCAGAGGGGGCCAGAAGAACCCCTGGGGTTCGCAAAGCAGCAGACCTGCTGCTGATTTGGCGCCGTTTGCAAGAGCTATATATAAGCAGCTCAGTGTAGAAACGGGGAGGCACATTTTCCACCTCAGCACTGTTAAAAAAAAAAAAAAAAAATAAAAAAAATTAACTCCTGAATTACAATCTCCAGTGATTATAGGATTAAAGCGGAAGCTCCATCGCCTGGCTTCCTGATGACAAATCTGTCAGTGAAGCGGGTCTGATCCCATTTCATCTGAGGATCTCAAAGTGTTTTACAAATACTAATTGTGTAGGCCTCATAACCTTCCTGCCTGGTAGGGACCTATCAATATCCCTATTCGAACTCTGGGCAAACTGATGCACAAGAAGTGACGTGACTTGCCCTCAATATTGTGAGTCAGTGGCAGAGGGAGATATAGATCCCAGGTGTCCAGATTCCTAGTCCCCTTGCGCTAACTTCCAGACTGCCGTCCTCTCCAGAGCTGAGACTAGAACCCAGGAGTCCTGACGCCCAGTCTCCTGCTCTAACTACTAGACTCCACTCCTTCAGCCAAGCTGGATAGGTTTGCCTGACGGAAAGACAAAGGTGGGCTCAACACATGGAGCCGTTAATATCGTTACAGACGAGGTCTCATATTTTCCCAACTGAAGCCAGTTATAGGGCCCTGCCCTTCAAAGTCACACAGCCTTGCAGGCAGGCCATGACCTGCAATTAGAAAGTGGTGTGGAACCAGATCTTCATTCAGGCTAATTAGGCACGTTTGCTGCCGAGCGACCCTCAATGCCATGAAACTTCTGACTGTGTCCATAGCAAGGGATAATAATCAGCTTCCTCTGTTTCCAGGAGCCACAGTTTTAGACTCTCTCTCTCTCTCTCACTCATCCTCCAGTAAGGGGAGCATTTTCCCAAGTGCCTAAAGCAAGCCGAGACTTGCCTACCTCATACTACGGGGCAAAGCAAGGAATTCTAACCCGCTCCATCCTCCTACAGTTCCCACCGCATTGCTGCATCACACGAGGATGCTATTGTTTGGCAGGAACAAGGGCATTGTATGTATTTATATGAATGTCTTAAAAATAACCCCCAGAATTTATACTTAGACGCAGGATCCAGGCCGGACACTCGCAGAACAAGATAGCTCCTGGAGTCTGTCCCAGTAAGGCAGGTTTTATCCATTTATCATTCTCATAACTCTTCTCCGAACCCTCTCCAAATTTGTCAACCTTCTTCTTGAATTGTGGGCCCCGGAAATGGACGCAATGTTCCAGCAGCAGCACTTGCACCAGTGCCACAGACAGAGGTGGAATAACCGCTCTACAACTTGCGAGTCCCCTGTTCACGCATCCCAGTCTCACATTAGGTGGTTTCCTCGTACTCTGCTGTGTCTGGCAGCATCCATTTGTTGTGTCTTGTCTTCTACTTGGCTTGTAAGCTCTGTGGGGCAGGGACTGTCTTTTTGTTCTGTGTCTGTACAGCACCTAGCACAATGGGGTCCTGGTTCGTGACCAGGGCTCGGCAGGCACTGTAGTAATACAAATAATAACGAATAATGACTCAAGCCTGAATGGCAGACTGCAGTAACGTAGCACCTGAGTATAATGGGAAGGACAATCTGGGTGAGTGGGTGAGGCTTCGGGGCGGCATGGAACCCTTGATCCTACTACAGAAGGGCTGGAGCTGCACTCAGCCCTTCGATTTCAAAGGCAGCTTCCCTTTCGCAAATCTTCCCCTTTAATATGATGGTGGAAAAACAACTCATGCTCGCTGACCTAAATACAGCCTGCAAATGAGTCACGGCAGGGTCACAGGTCAGCAGCTAATGACTCACTCGCCCGGGCTATTCCATTTTTCGATGTCGAGGCGACGGAGGAGATGCAGCCACAGTGTTTGATAGCGATGCCAAGTGAACTCATTTGTTTGTGTTGCCTTATTATTAATGACAGCAAAATGAAATCCGTTCTACGGGGGTGGAAATGGGGAGGCTGCCGTAGCTGAAATATCCAAGTGGCTGAATACGGCATTGGGTTCTTTCTTTATTTATTTTGTTGCCATATCAGCTGCTGTCCCGCTTTCCCCAGATACGGTCCAGTTTTGACACACGCTTCCCGCCGATTATCTCCTGGCCTACAAAACAGCCAGTGAAATGATTCCCAGCCCAGTATCGCATTTCCTCCTCTCCGACAGCCGAGTCTGGGCCCGCCCCGGACTGCCTCCCCCGCTGTTCCTAGTTTAAGTTCTGGTCATGCAGGGATGTGGATGTAGGGGGCTTGCAATGAGCAAGAAGAATGTCACTGTTATTTTCCCCCGGGCCTCATTTATCTGCCTGCCTCCTTACCACATTTCTCCAGCTTCCCTTAACAAGCTGCCCCCTCCCACCTGGTCTTCTGGAGCTGGGAACACCTGGTCATAGCGACCAGGCTGATTTCTGCACCCAGCCACCCCTTTGATTGGACTGGTGCCTTGCTCTAGAAGTAGGAGGCAGTGGGCTGAGCCCCCTCCCTCCCCTTAGTTAACACAACCCATTGTCAAACACAGGGTGTTTCAAAATGGAGGGAGGCACTTTTCCCGGCTAGGTGCCCCTAATCTCTGCAGAGCCCTTTGGGAGCTGGTGTGCTGCGATCACGGCCTATCATGCTGACCAGTAGCATCTCATGGTTCCCTTGTACTCCCCCATCGGTCTGTGTGTGGTGGCCGTCTCTTGTCTTGGATTGTGAGCTCTGTCCCACTCAGGGACTGTCTTTGTGTGCTGGGTTTGTACAGCACCTAGCACAATGGGGTCCTGGTCCATGACCAGGGCTCCTAGAGTCACAGCTGGGTCGTGGGCAGCCAGACCTAGTAGTCAGAGCGAGAGTCCACAATCACAGTCCACAATGAGACAAGAGCCAGGATGGGTCAGGATACCAGGAGGCCAGAGGCAGAAAACACCCTGGCAGCCTGGAACCACCAGTCAGATCCCCAGAGCAGGATCGCGAGGCGCACACAGTCAAGAACAGGCTACGACCCAGTTGTTCAGTTTCCTCTTCCTGCTGCCAGCTTAAGTAGGACCAGCAGGCCAATCAGCCACCCTGGGGCTCCACCAATCAGACCTCAGGGGCGGAGCCTCACACCGGGGCTGGCCTTCGTGGGTGGGTTGGAAAGCGGCTGGTTCCATGAACCCTGCAGACCTGGGTTCAAGACCCAGGGGTCCTGACACTACAGCAGTACAAATAATAATACCAAGAGAGATAAACCTTGCTCCTTCTGGATGTTTCCCAGAGCTTTGAATCCTTTTTTCAGCCTCTCTCAAGTCGCATCGCAAACCTGAAACGTCACACAGGTCTTCAGCCTGCAGAAGAGCCCCCCCCGAGGCTAAAAGACTGATGACACGTCCTCCTACATCCAAAGGGGGCAGAGAATTCCCCAAAGCACTCAGCATTGGTCTGACTCTGCTGCCACTGAACTCCAGTTTCACTAATGCTGAGCCCCATGGAAAAGGCCCCTCGGAGTTACTGGGCTTGCAAGACAGAACTGGCTCGTTTTTGGCCAGGAAGGCTACCGGACCTTCATTCTGCCCACTAGCGCTGCTTCCCAAGCTAACTAGCCCGTCTCCCTCACCGCTTCCCAACCGCAGGCCCTGGCAAGGTCTATGCCTCCTACCCCCTGCCCAGGCTCCTCCTGCAACGGCGTAAGTCTTAGCAGCAACGCCCAGCTCCCTGCCTTCACTAGCCAGGAGACGGGAGAGAAGCAGGCTAAGGGATGGCCTGGGGTGCATCCGCAGCACATACTGGGGATCTTTAGGAGGCATCGCCCCTGCATGGGCCAGCACACGAATGACATTGTCTTGCCTTCAGTAAGTAAAGGAAACAGAGGCTTGGTTGGTGAGACTGAGGATAGCGTAGCCAGTTACTACAGACCATATTCTGGGCTGCTCTGCGAGCACACAGCAGCTTAGTCGTGCTCACCTTTGCACTCCACCGATCCTGCCACTGCTCTGCGCAGAACCAGTCCTCCCATGCTGCAGAATAACAGACACAGAGGCCTGAAATGGAGAAAAGGATCAGCTTGCCCTACGGGCATCCCGGCCGCGACTCCTTTCCCCTGCTATGCCAGCAGCAGGGTGGGGTGAGTGGCATTAAAGTCTTGTGGTCGGCCCTGTGCCTTTGTAGATCACCCTTATGCTGCCCGACCAGCTAAGCCAGCCCAGACCTGGCCCTGGACGAGTTTGGAGAGCCAGCTGGTGCGCTGCTAGGGACTATAACCGAGACTTGCTGCCAGATCGATCGCAAACCTTGATCGGTAACTTTCGGTAACAACAATCATGAAAGACAGCACCAGGAGACTCACTGATGAGCAATGAAAACAAGCCCGGAGCTGCTCCTATTCTTTGTGCTCTGCTCCGCACTGGACTTTGGCGTGCAGGATCACACCCATTTTTGCCTAGGGCTCTTCCCTCCCTTGCTCATCAGCTGCAGACGGCATTTCCTCCTTTCCCTGTTGATGAAACAGTTTGGCTCTGCCGTATCTCAAATGGCATGTCCCCCCTCCTGACTCAATCTAAAGCCCTCTGACAATGTACGTGCTGCATATTTGTCTATTTCTTAACACTTTCAGGCTCGCTAATGCCCTGGCCCCATTTCCACAGTAATAAATCCCACCACGCAGAGAGAAGATGAAACCCAGCTGACCCCAGCAGAGAAACCTAATGCGGGGCCCCTGAGCCGCCACAAAGACAAAGCACTTGTTTGCGATCCAACAGAAAGGCAGGAGATCGTTACGGAACTACGAAGGGTAAGGAAGTTCCAGCAGGATCCTGCTGACAAGAGAAAGATGCTAGATCAGAGCAAAGGAAAATGGCAGTAAAAAGTGATTTGTCCAGAATCGTTTATGTCCGGGGGACACACTGCAGTGCGTTTTTGGGTCAAAACAACACACTGTAGGAGACTCAAATGAAGACACATGAGCTAACCCTGCTGTCACTTAGACCCGGGTGCAGTTTAAACCCCCAAGCAACACTACTGAAATCAGTTGAGTTATTCTTGATTTATGCCGGTTTAACTCACAGGATGTAAACGACATACAAATGCCAAGGGACAAATTCTGACCTCACTTCCCTCGATGTAAACCCAGAGTAACTCTACTGAAATCAAGAGCTGGAGTAATAGAGATCAGACTCTTGTCCAGATTAATTTGGGCAGATTCTGCTCTTGGATAAATACACACATATTGCCCACTGACGTTAATTGGCTCATTGCGATCCATACAGTCCAAAGCTCTGAATATAGGCTGGAGGCATGTTAGAAAGGGTGGGAATGTGGATCTCCCTGGCTGTGCATGGTCTTTCTGCACCAGCTTGTTCAGCTCATCCTCCTTAGAGGCAATAAACCAGATATAAAAGAAATCAGTCTGTGCTTTGACTGCTCAGACCTGATGGTTCCCGCTGCTCAGTTAAAATGATACAGTCGTCCTCCGCTGACAGCCCCTCAGCCCCCAAATCTACCACTACCACCAACAAAAGAGAGGAAATAATGCAACAACAAGGCAGAAGCAAAAACCCTGCCCCCAACCAGCATTTTGACCCCAGACAGGGAGAAGTGCCAGAGATCCACGAAGTCCACTAGGGACTTTGGTATTGAAATTGATTTTAAATGGAAGGTGCCCAGATGCTACGAGGGGTGGATGGATCGGTAGGCGGGTGGATAGATCAGACTGCTGTAGTGGGAGCAAAGCGGTTTATCTCCAGTTCCAATATTGTTGTAGTTTACATGGTAACATTTCCATGCAATCAAATCAGCCTATGCTACTCCAATGCTGGGATGCTGAACTGACGCATTCAGGAAGCACAGCTGCAGCACGGCAATCACCTGGCAATGGGCTAGCCCAGGCAAAGGCACTTTCCCCAGCCACACACACACACAGAGCTGTCCTGATTCCTCCAGCGACACGTGCAGCTGATGGGCTGCCCCTCCCATACCCGAAAAGGGAAGCAGCTGATTTGCCTGATAAGGCTGTGGCTCTCGAGTCCTATATGGGCCCAGAGGATGAATGGATGGGGGTCAGGTGGAAATACCAGTGCGTTACAATGCAGCAGTGAGTCTCAGTAAATACTTATAACTCCTGATTATCAGGATCTTTCATTAGGTTATCAGGATCTTTCATTAAAACAGTGGGATTCTGTATCCTGGTACAGAACTCGCGGCAGCAGTGAATGCATCTAACGGGGCTGGACGTCTGCAACGTTCTGATTCCAGCATGTCCAGGGCAGGGCTTCTGATCTGGGGGAGGATTGTTTCTCCTTGGCTGTTCCAAAGTCCAGCTCCAAAGGGGGGCTGTCCTAAGGTCCTCACAGACCCCAGGGGTGAGCCCCCTGGGAATAAACAAGCCACAGGTCCCCTGTCTTGTCCCAGACCTAGTTGCACAGCTGGTGCCAAAGATTCCTTGCACTCTCTCCCTCTCTAATCAGAAGATTTCCACCATCAGCAAGAAAGCCACTTATTTTAGTGTGAACTAGTTTAAGTCAGGATCTGATAGGAGAAGACTTTTGCCAGATTTAGGGTGGGGTGGGGGGTTCAGCTGTCAACTTTCCTCTAATTATTAGCAGTGTTTTAAATCAGTTCTCTTCTGAAATTTGCTTCTGAAGGCAAGATTAATGAGCACTTCCTTTGGGGATTTATTGCACTGTTAATTAATCTCCAAGAAATTTGGTTCAGAATATTATCAGCTTTTTTTTTTTTCAATTAAAAGTGATTATAATTTGGTTCTATATAAAAGAAAAGTAGATTTAAAAAAAATAAAAATCCTCTCCTGATTAAATATAATAATAGAACAACTGAGATAAAAGTAGCCGGTGGCCCCTGTGGAACTTACCATTCAGATTTCAACTATGCAAACATACACTTGGCGTTTCCCTACAACCGCTCCTTTCTACCCATTCAGGTCCAACACCAAACCCAGGTGGTTGTGTAAATAAATTCACAGATGGGCTGTGACGCAGTTTATTCAGACTTCCGGAAGAGGGAGCCAAAGCTGTCTAAATATGGAGTCCCCGCTTTAGATTTCACTTTATAAAGGGATCTAATGTAAGGAGGAGATTCTAGGGAGAGGGCAAATAACCCGCTTGGCTATTCTTGCAAACGGGATCCAGCGCCTCTCCTCAAATGGGCTCTTTCAGGGGCTAGCCCCTTCCTTAATTTCAAGCCATTCAGGTCAAATAGGCTCTTAGTTCTATCAATCCAAAGGGAAGTGCTATCCCAGGCCCTGGCAGCAAGAGCGATTTTGTGGGAAATCGTAATTCCCGCCTGATGTCCTACTCCGGTAATACGGAATATAAATAGGAAGACACCTATGGCACGAGCTAGATTAGAAGTGCAAAATACGAAAGGATTTGTGCTGAGCTGAACTGTAGGGCTCACGATAATTAAGGGTTTCCATTAGAGAAGGACTTTCCCTCCAGGGTCTGTACCTGAGTTGTAATGGTTCTGTCTAGGCTGGAGAAAGTTGCTCCGATTCATTCTTAAAATTTCCAGGAGTGTAAGCCCCCAGGGTTACACGAGCTCAGCACCTTCTGCCAGGCAATCGCTGCATGTCATACAAAAGCTAACGAGGAACCATGCATCTTTCCTGTGAGATGGATCGAATCGCACCCGTATTACGCAGCAGCAACAGAAGCTTGCACAATATTACACAGTGAGCGAGTGGAAGAGCCAGGAATTGAACCCCAGGGTATGTCTACACTGCACAGAAAACCAGGCGGTGCCAAGTCTCAGCGCCTGGGTCCATTGACTCAGCCTCCTGGGGCTTGGACTGTGAGGCTAAAAATAGCCATGTAGACATAGACCCTCTCCCCTTGCCAGGTCTCAGAGCCCAGGCTCCGGTCCAGAGTAACAATACACTGCTAGTTTTACAATTGACCAGGGCATGGAGGCTCAGTGCTGTGGGCTTTGCTTTGCTGTGTAGACGTGTCCCAAGGGTCCTGACTCCCCATCCGTAGCTTTAATCTCTTGATTCCACTGGCCCCTTTTAAAGAGCGACTATTTTGCTGCCTCTTACTGTACAACACAGACTAGAGGGGAGGCAGGGGAGAAATGAAATCACACAGCTAGGGGTATACAGGAGGTTGACATAGGTCACATTGGAGGACAGGTTTTAATTACTCAAGTGCACCATTTCTTACTGGAACAAGCAGCTTGTCTGGCCTCTGATTGATACACAGCCTAGTGGAAGAGTGCCCTAGATAGAACCCCCAGAGAGCTGTGTTCTAGTCCCATTGGCTAACCCTGGGCAAGTCACTTCAGCCGTTCTGTGCCTCAGTTTACCTATCTGTAAAACAGGGATCACGATACTGACCTCCTTTGTAAAGTGCTTGGAGCTGTATGGACAAAAAGGATGACATAAGAGGGAGTCATTGTTACACCTATTGGCACGTAGGGCCTGGGAGATTATGGGATGCTGGGGGCCAGACACACAAGCGGCAGATTTCTTCTTACACTCCAGATCCAAGCTGCCTAATTTCTGACCGGCAGCTGCTCCCCAATAAACAAACAACCCAAAATTCCTGAGGCATCTCGGAGAGCGGACGTCGTGTGTCCAGACAGCCGCAGAGAAGAGCTGCATACTATGTCAGTGGTCCGCGGATGGCGGAGGAAGCACGTGGCAATCCACAGCAGCTGTCTGCCAGCTCTGCAGTCTGCATTTTAAAAGGGTTCCTCCCTCCCCCCGGACTGTGCATTATAGCAATGACTCATTAATTCAGGTTTTGCTGGGTAGCCACTGAATCTATGTCAGGACCAAAAGAGGGGTCAGACCTGATGGAAACCAGAAGCTCTCAATCCTTCCCTTCAAGAGCCACTCTGGTTCCAACTGCATAGCTCAAACTGGCCTAAAAGGGGAAAGAAAGTAAGTTACTAAGGTGCTAAGTCCCGGAGATCTCCCTGACACAGTTTAGGAAGACGGCAGACTGGCCCCTGTTATCAAAAAGGTTGAGAAACACTGTAGCGAAGAACGCACTGGACTGCAATTCAAGAGACACAGCTTCTGTTCCAGGCTTTGCTGCTAATATCCTATGCGCCCCCAGGACAAGACGCTTACCCTCTGTTTTCCACCCCACCCTTTGTCCGTCTTGTCTGCTTACTCTGTAAAGAATTTGAGGCAGGGGCTGTCTCTGACTACGTGTTTGTACAGGATGGGGCCTTAGATTCGTACATATCTATACCTCAATTTATCCCAGGGGTAAAACTCTTCTCTTACAAACATTGTACACCAGCGTAACTCCACCGACTGTGTCTGTGTGTGACAGCTACTATCTTGGCCAACACACCCAGGGACCTGCAGAGCTGAAAGCACGCGTCTCCACAGCTTGAGCCACACACAAATACACGACACCTATTCCTACGCTGTTCATGTGCAAAGCCCTAGATGTTTCTAGTGCCAGGATAGCGCTGGGAAAGAAACTCCCATTGCACACATTGTAATTTGAGAAAACGGCCACAAAAGGATTTATGGGGGAAAAAAGCAGCATTTTTCTCCTGGAGCAGGCCAGAGAACACTAGGCGAGGCAGGTATTCGTCTCTTTTCTAGCCCACTGCATTCAGATCAAAATGATGAAATCTCTTCCCCTCCTGCATGAGCCAGGATGACTCCAGCATATGGCTGGAGGAGACGAGAGAGAAAGAGAGAGACCCACTGCTCTCCCAGACTGCCTAGACTCTCAGTGACCTGTAACTGGAACACAGACATTCTGATAACCTCCCTCCCCCCAAAAAACCCTCACACACGTCATTGCTGGAAAACGGGGATTCGTGCCAGTTTTCACAGCTTGCAGAGAGAGAGGTTTTTAATGCTGCTTCTGTCTGGACACTTAATTTACTGTGTATTTACTCCTTTTAAAAATGTTGTTCTCTATTAAATTTAAAAATATAGGACTCCAATCCCCATTTTCCCAGTTTGTATACGGATTGAAACATTTCCCTGTTGTTCTGTCAATGCCACTTGCCCATAGCAAGGCCTCCCGTTCCCTAAAATGCCGTCCCCAACTCCAGAGGAATGAGATGCAGCCGGTTGCATGGTCCTGAACTTTGGGGTAACGAGGTGCAAGAATGAAATGCCAGGTCTGCAGGATTCCTTGGCAAACTGGAGACCAGGAAGTGCTATCGATCGCTTTGGACAATACTCACTTGGGATATCGTATGTGTGTTAAGCACTGGGTCGAAATGGAAGGATGTATCTGCAGCAAGCTCATAATACGAAGAGGCGAACATGCCCGGGAACAAAGGGAATTCTGTCTGATGAAGTGAAGGAGGCAGTATCTCCTTCTTATGCAATTCCCCGTCTTCTCACTGGCAACTCAAAGAACTACCAGATTTGGCTTTCCGCAGTCGGCGAAGAATTGGACCCTTTGTTTGAAGAAAAATTTCCCTTGGTAAATAGCTCAGACGGCATCCTTTCCAGCACACTAAATAATATTCCCTGCTGAATTCACAGCTTTTTATAGGCGGAAGAGTTAAGAAAAAACCCTTAGCAGCAAGGATCAGCTCCACAACACCTGGCTCATTAAGGCACAG
The DNA here is from genome assembly GCF_026122565.2 of Emydura macquarii macquarii. Taxonomy (NCBI): domain Eukaryota; kingdom Metazoa; phylum Chordata; order Testudines; family Chelidae; genus Emydura; species Emydura macquarii. The sequence goes on along the minus strand of NW_027130698.1, from coordinate 16,467,705 downwards.
GCGTTTATCATCACTGCTTGCTTCTGTGCCATGTCCCGTTTGCTCTGCAGATAGAGGTGGATCCTTGGGCCGTGTCACCAGTTGGCTCTCTGCTGGGAGCGTTGCAAAGTGCGGAGTTATGGTGCCTAGGGAAGGGTTGCTGAGTCTGGACTATTCATGTTTCCCTTAGGGCTGCTGCCCGTTCCCTCGGCCCTGGTCCCTTCATCTCCTCCTGCAAAGTTAAACCTCCCACCAATATCCTGAATTTAGCTTGGATCAGGAAGCTAACTGCCCGAGCGTGTCACGATGCAATGAAAACACACCGCCCTCCTTTTTGCCTCCTGCCACTCTAGACTGCGGGGCGTGGAGTCCAAGTTCAGATCCCCTACCCCTGTCTGAGATTCCCATCCAGCAGTTGGAGATGGGAAAGGAATTTTTGTAACTAGCTGGTCCATCCGCGACTGTGACAGGATGCTGCAGGGCATATTCTCTAGGGCTTTGTCCCACCTAGTTCTAAACTCCTCCCTCTGCCATACAGCCATGGACGTGGGCATGAATCTCTTCCTTGCCCTTTTTCTCATCCGTATGTCTGGGCAAGGAGCTCTCTGCTATACCTATTCAAGAGGACCCTTCCCCAAAGACCTGGGAAGCTTTCCAGCTGAAGCGAAATCTGCGGAAGCCCTGAGTGCACTAGAGTGAGGACTGAAAGCCACTGGCCAGTATTTATATCCCCACACCGCTGCATGGAGTGGGCCTCAGAGCAGCTTTTCAAGAGAGGCTTCACTCTGAAATAAAACATACAGCCCTTGAGTTGAAATAGGAGAGACCTGCAAAGGCTTCTGGGAGGACATGGGCTATGCAAGCAGGCTCTGGGCACCATGGGGGGAGTCGGTTAGTGGATGTCGTGATGCAATGGAAACACACCACCAGCCCTTTTGTCTCCTGGACACAAACCAAAAAGCTGCCAAATCTCCAGCTTAGTGAAGAGAAACCTGAGGGCAGGACATACCCTGCCTCAGAGCTGCGGGAAGCCCAGCCTGGCAGATCAGAGTAGGGAGCTGACCCTTAACAAATGTGAGGACCAAGGTCTGCGTACAAAGCTGCATGGACAACAGGATGCTTAAAATTGCATGTGGTGTGGAAATGGTGGGGCAAATGCCAAACTAGCCTTTTGCATGAACCAGTGCAACAGACTGCGTGAGCAAATGGAGCGTGCAAATGTGTGGGCATTTTTGCATGTGCAAAGTAGACTCCACTGCTTGAAAAAAATGTGGTCCTTTGTTTTCATTTGTCTGCAGTGTCCTTCCCCTAATGTGAAAAAGTGACAGACCATCCTCAGACAGGATTTTGGAAGGCCAAGGTTTCCTAAGCCGCTCCCAGTCGACGTAGGATTGTTTCCCTGTCACGCAATCACTGGCACAGGGGTTCTCCCAACAAAACTTTTGGTGGCCTCTGACAAACCCGTCTCTCCGTCCTTGCCTCCCGCGGCCCTTCACCAGATCCCACCCCGGGGAAGGGGGGTTGGGAACTGACCGGCCGCCTGCAGGGTTCCAGGCTTCCCGTGTCCTGGCTGGTTGGGACTGGGGGAGCTGCCCAGGGGAGCCCCCAGCAACTGACCACCGCAGCCACCTCCGACGCTGCCTCCAGAGCACTGCCCGGAGCCCGCGAGGAGGCGCCCATCCCTGCTGTCGGCACCAGCGCAAACATCAAGGCGGCGCATTTTGCGGCCCTTGGTAACAGCTATTCAGGAGCAACAGCGGAGCGCTGCAGGGAGGGGCCGTTGTTTTGCTCCCCCCCAGTTTCTGCCCATGCTTTGGAGGCTGTGGTGGCCATACAACAAATCCACTGGCGGCCACATCTGAGAAACGCTGCACGAGTGTTTGGTCCACATTGGTTTAAAATGTGCCGAGCCGCGGGTGCTTCCCCCGCGGTGCAGCGCAAACACTCGCTCTCGCGGCCAGGAAGGGTGGCAGCCAAAATGTCTCCCTTTTCCGCCCTTGTCCAAGCTCCCTCCCGTCAGTCAGTCTGTCCATCTCTCTGCGGTGATGGGGTTCCCAGGCACGAACAGAGCAGTGCAGGAGCCCCAGAGAGGGAAGTATCACCTCCCTGCTCCGAGCGGGCTAGAGCCCCACTCCTCTATTTATTTAACTGTGCCTAAAGACACTAATCGTAGGCCATGCACATGCAGAAAACTCCAAGCAGTGACTAAGCGAAAGCATTTACTGATTGGCTTTATGCCAGCCCAGAACTGTTCCCAGCCATCCCCTCTGAACCCTGCTGCAGCACATCTCCTCCGCCCCCTGGGTCTATCTGGGAAGGGCAGTGAATGCAGGGTGCGGCAGAACCGGTGGAGGAGTTAGTCGCAGAGCGGAGGGGGGCTCTCTGAGAGCACCCTGCCAGCAGCACAGTGGCGTGCAGGCAAGGGGACGAGCCGCGCATGCACTTCTGCCGATAGCAGCTGCCGTGGCATCACGCCAGGAGGCAGAACCCAAAGAAAATGTCCCAGCTGGCTGGTTCTCCCTAGCAATACCCTTGTTTCTCATGAGTATCTCAAGGAACAGGAGAGATGTGATAAATAGGCTGAGTCGCCTGCAATTTTTCTCTCCAAATTACCAAAGTTTGACTATATTAGAACACACCTGGGGCTACCCAGGACTTGGTGATTGTCAACGGCCTGTCGAGCATGGCCGCTCGGCCCTTCATGGTGACACAGAGTCTAAAACCCAGATCCCCCTCCTGCAAGAGCCCAGAACCTGCTTACCCGACTAAAGAATTAGCTGTTAGCAATACAGAGCCTATGACACACTGGCGTGCCTGTCTGACTATCCAGGGGCTAGCCCTGCATCAATGCTCTGTCCGCTTCATTACAACAGATCCAATGACAAATGCTTTGAGAAGGCACCGCGCACCGCACGGGTTAGGAACAAGGGAACCCAGTGGGAAGCAAACTTTCCCCCATTTCTGGATCCCAACACAAACCTCTCTGCAGCTTCAGAACAGTTCCATTTCATTTTTACAGGCGGCTCCTGCACCATCTTGTCCCACCTTCGACAGCCAGGGCCTAAACCTCTCCGGGAAGGTGGCTCTCGCGGCACTTCTGGCCTAGCCAGACGCAGGTAGGGTGATTCCAGAAATCCCACGAGAGCAACCTGCTCTGGCTGGGAGTGGGGGGCTGCCAGCCCCTCCTTGCTTTTCTCAAGGGAACCTGCTGAGGTTTGCCCATCTCTAGTCAGAGCAACGTCTGCTATAAATGACTGTTACTATTGGACTATGTGCTTCCACTACTAATGTTATGATGGCCACCTGATCTCAGTCAGGACCTCACTGTGCTAAGCACTGTGCCATACGCACAGTAAGAGACAGTCCCTGCCCCAGCAGACAAGACAGTCAAAAGGCAGAAGGGTAAAAAAGTCACAGAGAGAGGAAGGGACTAGGCCAAGGTCACCCAACAAGTCAGTGGCAGAGCCAGGGGTCTTGAGTTCCAACCCCACGCTCTATCCACTAGACCACACTGCCTCCTAACAGAAAACGTTGCAGGAAACCTACAATTTACCAGGTGCATTCCTGTCACAGTCACAAAGCCAAGGCAGAAACCCCGTTGTGGAAACTCTCCAACGGGGTGAATTGTTCCCTTTTCCCCAGGACATTCTGGAGACGCTTAGATCTGGAGGTGGGTGCTGTTAGGGCTCAAATGCTTTAGTCTGTGCAAAGGGAGGGTGTGTTTCCCCCTGGAGAAACAGTGGGGTAAACACACCATGGAGGGGGAAACTGCTATCTCCGTGATCATGTGGGAGACTGGAACATCATGAGAACAACGCAGAGGTGGCCGGCAGCAAGCCGGTGTATTTCAGGTACATGCATAAAGCAATGCTGGATGCCTTAGCATGTGATAGCCCAGCCGGATTAAGTGGTGAAGGGCCAATTGGAAAACAAGCCTCACCTAGTAATGGCTGCCCTATTACAGCCCTCCCTGCTCCAGTCCTTTGTCTGCAGATCTGTGGAGATGAATGAGGTCATGGGGAGTAGGAGGACGTGTCTTTTGCACTTGGTGATTTAAATTAACCTTGAAAATGCACAAGAGCCATCACTTTGGGGGATGGATCTCCTTCAGCCACGCCCTGGAAAGCACAGCCACCGTCACATGAAGAACTCTGCAAGGCTCCAGGCTGCCTTTTCGCTGATTCCCACTGCACGGAACCCAATCATTAACAGAAAGGCAGCCAATGTCTCCAACAGAAAATGCGACAGGCTGGCGTAGGGGCAGTAATTAGGCCGGCTTCCTCTGTCCTTTGGGGAAGGATTCCACTCACCCTTCTCGCCTCATTCTTCAGTGACAGAAAGCGTGGACGGCAGATGTGCCTGGGAAAACATCTCTCACCGCAACGGCAGCCGCGGAATGAACACACACTTCATAAACTGCGAGGGCTGCCAGCTCCCAGCCAGGGCAAGCATAGACCAGGCCTTTCATAAGATCACTGTCTCCCAACAATGGCAGGTTACAGGACAGCCTGGCCCCACGAACCCTGGGCGAGGGAAACTCAGTGGATGCCTGTGTTTTTTGTTTCTTAAAAAACAGGCACCCTCCGTAAGTAAACGTGAGTGAATAAGGCCAATGTTCATCCAACTAGACAAACCTGGCCTCTGTCTGGTGAGGAGGTCGTTTCTCCAGAGAAATGCCCTGGGATGAAATACCCTTCCCGCTCCCGCGGACTTTTCTTTCATCAGTTCAGAAAATGAAAATGGGATATTGCGGAGGGCTGAAGAAAGGCATTGTGCAAATATTTTCCTTTCGCTCCTGCGACGCGAGGTGGAAAAGTATTTTGAGTACCGTGCTGTCTCTCTGCTCTGGCCCGCTGAGCTGGAAATTAGGGCAACGGACCCCAGCTGTGTTAAAGATCACTGTTCTTAAGGCCGGAACCCAGGTCAAATAGAATATTACTCATCTTAGAATATTCCCCACTCCCTCGGCGTATTACTCTTCAGCTTTTAAAGACACTGATGAAGTAAGATCAGCTCTGAGCTAAGGATACTGCCGTAATGCCTGTAACTTCTGCCTGCATGCAACCACCCCCATATCTTCCAGCTGGAGATTACAACAGGGGAGAGGAAGGGCAGCCCGCAGGCTGTCTGCGTGGTTCTGGCAACCTTCTGGTCTTGGAAATCTCCTCCTCTTTGCAGGAAAGCATTTGCCCCGGTGGAGAAGGAGGAGGTGAACCAAACAATGGTCTTTTAGTGAGCAACTGGTCCCACTGGGAAGGACATCCCTTGGGCAGTAGCATGGTGGGCGGCGTGTTATTTCAGCATAGAGGTGGCCCTGGTGGTGTTTGCTCTATGACAATGCCTCAGGCCTTCGGGATGGGCAAAAGCTGGCAGTGGCCGGTGCTCCTCTGTCCCTGTGAAGGGAGTTCCATGCCAGTCAGCCTGCACGAGTCCGACTCCGGCAGCCACGAGAAGAGAAACTATGCCAACCTCCCCGCCCTCCCCCCCCCCACAAACAAAAGGGATCTGGAAGCCAACCTGCTCTCCTCAAGGACAGCCACCAAACTGCGTGCGATGTGACAGCCTCTCTCTTGGCCAGCACTGGGAACTGAGCCTGGGTGCTAATATCAGCAGTCTCCTCCGGCGTTTGAGTGACAGCCCTGGAGACTGACATCCTCTCTCCTTAGCGCACAACCAGGGCGGTGTAGCCGCAGCAGGTTCTCCACGCCAACATATTCCAGCCCTTTTCTGCAGGGCATGCCCTTAGGCATGAGAAAGCAGCTCAGTCACCCACAAAGGAGCGCCAGAGACATGGCAAGAGGGACACTTGTCCACAGAGAACTGCAACCCAGGCTACTTCGCAGCCTCCACCTGCAGTCACTTCTGTTGCTTACGTAGGCTGAACCAGCGACTTAGCGGTGAAAGGCTCTGCAATGCATCTCCAGTCCCCCGTGCCACCCTCCACCCCTTGCAATGCCTTTCTGGTCAGGACACAGCTCCACCACACGCACAATACATGGAACTGCTTTTCTTAGTCCAGACAAAGCTCTGAAGATGCAAGAGAACAGAGCAAGGGTTTTGTGCAGCACCTTCCCTACTCAGAATATCCCAGCAGGCTGTACAAAATGTTGGTCCTTCTGCAGATGTCACCCTAAGGACACTGATGTTTGGGATTACGTTAAAGATGGAGTACTCACTTCCACTCAGGCTTGCCAAGATTTTCACCCCACTCAAGAAGCACCTGCATCCAGTTATTAGACTCTCTGATGATGAGGAGACCCGAGATGACCTGAAAAGGAATCTGAGGATGGTGGCCTCTGCCAAATTCCAAGAGGACATTTGTCCTTGCCACACAAACCATGGCTAGAGCTGATGGGGAAATGGCAGAGAGTTCAGGCTGACTATATATATATATATATATATATATATATATATATATATTTTTTTTTAAATGTAATTCCCCAGGTTTTCAAGCAAAGATCTATTTTAGGTTGATTCAAAACGTTTTTATGGAAAGGTTTCAAAATGTTTGTTTTTCAGGGTCTTTTTCTCCCTTTTCTCCCCCATTTCCCTTTTGCCACTGAAAAGAAGGATACGGCGGAGGATAAAAAAAACAATCCCAAAACCTCAGGAAAAGTTTTTTTGGAGTCTGGTTGGGTCAGAAAAATGACGAATTTCCAAAATGCAAACTTGCGAAGATTCCTGTTTTTGTAAAAAAGGCCATTTTTCAACCAAGAATGCTCATTCAAAATCATCATCCAGCTCTAACCACAGCACAAGCAGTGATCTCTGACCCTGGGTTGTCTTCCTTCCCAGAAAAAAGCATCTGGACAATCCCTAATATAATGGACACCAGAAACTGTTTATATTGGCCGGCAGTGTAGCGCTGTTGAGTCAGCAGAGTCTGACAATGAATTCACAGAACAATGTGGTTTTTACCTCACCTGGCGATCCAATGAAGTTTAAACGTCACACAACAATCTTTAAGAGGCAAGTGCCCTACTAGAGGAGTCCCTGCAAATATTAGCCAGGACATGCCTATTTGCTGAGTCACCAACCGTTACCCAATGCACAAAGTTTTTCTCCTGGGCACATCTCTGACTCCAGTGGAGTAACTGCAGCCGTGGACTTCCCCAGAAACGTCACACAACCTCAGACTGTGGGGAGATGGGAAGTAACAAGGGCTGGGATTTAGATTATTTCCCATAAAAACCAAAACGTGTTGTTACATTTTCCAACCCCGACAACAGGCTAAATGTCTTCCACTCCCATTGGTTTGGGACTGTTCCAAAGGTCTTCGGATCTGTATTTATTCCAAGGGTGCTATTAAGAACCAAGTTTTCAGCCTGGCCTCACCTGGCGTCTACTTTTGCGGGTGCAAGATTATGTGCAAAATACATATGGGTGCAATCCCCCCTCCACAAATTAGGACACTTAGATGTCTAAATCCATGATTGGCTGGTTGACGCGTGACCCATGGTCACTGGAGCCAATGGACTCTTCAGTGCACATTGGGTTAGGCCCACGGACATATAGGTGACCATACGCTGGTGTATCGAGAGCACAAAACTGCAGCTGCAGTTACTTGCACCTGAAGAAACGGAGCCTAGAGTTTGAAAATAAGATGATAGAATCATAGAAGATTAGTGTTGGAAGGGACCTCAGGAGATCATCTAGTCCAACCCCCTGCTCACAGCAGGACTAACCTCAGCTCAACCATCCCAGCCAGGGCTTTGTCAAGCCGCACCTTAAAAACCTCTAAGGATGGAGATTCCATCACCTCCCTAGATAACCCATTCCAGTGCTTCACCACCCTCCTAGTGAAAAACCTTTTCCTAATAGCCAACCTAGACCTCCCCCACTGCAACTTGAGACCATTGCTCCTTGTTCTGTCATCTGCCACCACTGAGAACAGACTAGCTCCATCCTCCCTGGAACCCCCTTTCAGGTAGTTCAAAGCTGCTATCAAATCCCCCCTCATTCTTCTCTTCTGCAGACTAACAAGCCTAGTTCCCTCAGCCTCTCCTCATAAGTCTTGTGCTCCAGCCCCCTCATCATTTTTGTTGCCGTCTGCTGGACTCTCTCCAACTTCTCCACATCCTTTTTGTAGTGGGGGGCCCAAAACTGGACACAATACTCTAAATGCGGCCTCACCAATGTCGAATAGAGGGGAAGAATCACTTCCCTCAATCTGCTGGCAATGCCCCTCCTAATGCAGCCCAATATGCCATTAGCCTTCTTGGCAACCAGGGCACACTGCTGACTCATATCCAGCTTCTTATCCACTGTTACCCCCAGGTCCTTTTCTGCAGAACTGCTGCCTAGCCCGTCGGTCCCCATTCTGTAGCTGTGCATGGGATTCTTCCATCCTAAGTGGAGGACTCTGCACTTGTCCTTGTTAAACCTCATCAGATTTCTTTTGGTCCAATCCTCCAATTTGTCTAGGTCCCTCTGTATCCTATCCCTACCTTCCAGGGTATCTACCACTCCACCTAGCTTAGTGTCACCTCCAAACTCCAGATCCTGAATGTACAGTAAGACATTATTAGGGGGCTGGGTAGATCAGAGGATTGGCAGTGGGGTCTCTCATTAGCTCATAATTTCATAGCTTGCCCAGATCAGCAGTGAACAGATATTGTAACCACCTAATAGCTGTTCCAGATCACTAGTTCTGTGGGCGTCTCTGAATTTGCTGATTCTCCCTGGGAGCAAAGCTGGAAGTGTCAAAACACCACAAAGTTTCAGGAGACGATAAAAAAGAGCAGAAAGGGGTAAATTCAGCACCCAGTGACACCGGTGCAAACTCGGAGCAACTCCTGTGACGTGCGTGGAGTGACTCCGGATTTGCACCAGGAGGAGACTTTGGCCCGTTATGCTTCCTTCACTCTCTGCTGAAGTGCCACAACTGATCATTTTCACACATGTGGCCTGCACACAGGAGCTGCTGCAAAGCGGATGTTTATCTCATTAACCATCGCCCGCAGCTATCAGATTTAGGAAAGGGGGTGTCGGAGAAGTAGCCCTGCGCTTTGTGGGGTATCGCTTTACCCCGGCACTTCCTGCCCAGGTGAACCCACACAAACCAGCCTGTGTTATGGAAAACATTCTGCATCCTAGACACGTTTCCACTCAAACACAGGTTACGATTCAGCTTCCCCTCCGAGCCTTCCAAGACGTCCTCCTTTTTCATATAAAAAGTAGCATTTATCTCCAGATTCCTTAAACCCACATTATATACATTGCTCCAACGATGTCTGCTCCTGGACTTTCAACATCCTTGTCATCAATATCTCAGGGGGTGAAAGCCTGGCAGCTGCCCAACATCTGCTGGGCAAACTGAACAAATTGCCTTTCTGAACACCTGTATCAGAGCAAAAAAATGGTGCTTTTCAGAGATCCCTGTCCTTTGAAAGACCCTTTCTGCCAAGTCTTCAGCTGGTGGAACTCAGCAATAACTTCAGTGGAGCTAGGGCCATTTACACTATTTCCCTCCAGGCTGAGCTGAGTCTTAAAATACTTTTCAGCTCAACATTGGTTTTCCAAGGTTTTGGGATCTGAATGGGAGTCTGATGTCACGTGCACTTTCAGGCTAACGGGGTTTGGTTAAAAAAAACTCACTTGATATAGTGAGAGATCATTTAATAATTGATAAGCTCTGCAGGGCATCTTTCTATATATATTGATACAGCACCGAGCACAATGTGGCCTCGATCTTGGGTGCTACTGCCATAGAAATCAATAGTAATAATAATATTGTCGTCATGTATTTATCCTCTGGAATATGGGTGAATTTTCTAAGCACCTCCAGATACCGTTGGGTAAGAAGCCAGTTCATTTCCACAGGTTGCAGCAGTGAGCAAAGATGTCATTTAGAAAAACTCCTTCTGTGTCCCTTTAAATATAGGGTGGACGGCATTACACTCCAGGGTGATTTCTTCCCTCTCTGTTCATTGAACTTATTGCACCAGGCTCACTAGCTGAGCAGAGTCGCTGTGCTACACCACTGATCTTACACCACTCAGCTGCCATAGTCGCATGACATTAGCCCCTTGCGCGCCATAAATAGATTTAAACCTCCTTCCCCATCACGGCTTTCACTGTGGATGTCTGCTTCTTCTGCTTCCTCTGCTGTTAGGAGAGTCCCAGACAGCCTCATTCTTCTAACAGACTTAGCGACTGATCGTGCCCCCGTTCAAGTCAACGGCAAAACGCCTGCTGATTTCAACTGGTTCTCCTTTGAACGTGTATCTGTTGGCGTAGGTTTCAGTGGCCCAGAATTCTTACCCAGACCCTCAAAATCCAGTAGATGGTGCATCCGACAGCTTTTTTTTCCAGTCTCCCTCCAGCATATCTAGTCTATGGTAAGGTGACAGATTGGAAAGTCTGAGATTTTTCTTCCACTCACACTCTGTGCTAAACCCAGGGCTTGAGAAATCTACTTGCCCACTCACCCGTGGAGAGGAAGCGGCTTTGCACCAGGCTTACCCATCAACTCCCTGCAGATTCAAAGCTTTCTTTGACAGTTCACTCAGCTTCCCGCTCTTACATTGCAAGGGAAACCTACCGGGCATGAATCTATTAGGACTGCAGCTGGGTTTTCTTCCTGAATCTGCAGGCCAAGAACCTCACACAGCACAAACACAGGTCTGATCCTGGCCCCAGCACACAACAACAGCCAGGCAGAGGAAGGAATTCTGCCACACCAAGCCACTCTAATGCAATGGAGCTGCTCTGGGGCTGCTCTGACACCGGCCGAGCAGCCTTTGCACCCCCTCTCGGCAGGGAGGGAGGGGAACAGCTTGTGGATCTGCAGATGGCGCCACCAGCCCAGCATCCTACATACCTGCTGCTTAGTGGCAGGAAAGGATCCCTGTTCAGAGGTGGACTCTGCAGTTTGCAGGTGGTGCTCATACCAGACATGGTCTCCATAAGTCCTGCCCCAATCCCTGCCCAGCAGAGCCGCAACGGCGTAGCTTACCAGTGGGTCCATTCCTCACAATGAGAGGATGGAGGAAATTATCAGGAATCCCCTGCATCCCTTGTAGTGTCATCCCCCCGAACTGCCGCGTGCCTGGAACTTGCAACCATCCCCTTTCCGCATAGCCCAGGCCCATGAGGACATTGGATAAAATTTGCCTCATCCCTACCCATCCTGGCTAATAGCCATTGATGAACCTTCCTCCGTAAACTGATCTAGTTCTTTTTTGAACCCTGTTATAGTCTTGGTCTTCACAACATCCTTTGGCAAGGAGTTCCACAGGATGACGGCGCATTGCATGAAGAAATACTTCCTTTTGTTCATTTTAAACCGGCTGCCTATTAATTTCTTTTGGTGACCCCTAGTTTTTGTGTTATGAGGAGTAAAGGACACTTCCTTATTTACTTTCTCCACACCAGTCATGAGTTTATAGACCTCTATTATAACCCCCTTAGTCGTCTCTTTTCCAAGCTGAAAAGTCCCAGTTTTATTAATCTCTCCTCATATGGAAGCTTTTCAATCCCCCTAATCATTTTAGTTGCTCTTTTCTGTACCTTTTTCAATTCCAATGTATCTTTTTTGAGATGTGGCAGCCAGATCTGCACGCAGTATTCCAGATGTGGGTGTACCATGGATTAATAAAGAGGCAATACGATATTTTCTCTTATTATCTATCCCTTTCCTCATGATTGCCAACATTCTGTTAGCTTTTTTGGCTGCTGCTGCTGCACATTGAGTGGATGTTTTCAGAGAATGATCCACAGTGACTCCAAGATCTTGAGTGCTAACAGCTAATTTAGACCCCATCATTTTATATGTACAGTGGGATTATGTTTTCCAATGTGCATTACTTTGCATTTATCAACATTGAATTTCATCTGCCATTTTGTTGCCCAGTCACCCTGTTCTGTGAGATCCCTTTGTAACTCTTCGCTGTCTGCTTTGAACTTAACTATCTCGAGTAGTTTGGTATCATCTGCAAATTTTGCCACCTCACTGTTTACCCTTTTTCCAGATCATTTATGAATATGTTGAACAGTGCTGGTCCCAGCACAGACCCCTGGGGGACACCACTATTTATGTCTTCCCATACTGAAAACTGACCATTTATTCCTACCCTTTGTTTCCTATCTTTTAAGCAATTACTGATCCAGGAGAGGACCTTCCCTCTTATCCCAGGACCGCTTACTTTGCTTAAGAGCCTTTGGTGAGGACCTTGTCAAAGGTTTTCTAAAAATCTAAGTACACTATATCCACTGGATCACCCTTGTCCACATGCTTGTTGACCCCCGCAAACAATTCTAGTAGATTGGTGAGGCGTGATTTCCCTTTAGAAAAGCCATGTTGACTCTTCCCCAACCAATCATATTCACTTCTGTGTCTGATAATTCTGTTCTTTACTATAGTTGGGGGGGTACTGCCTCTAGTTTAAAGAATGTTAATGAAGTGTATTTATCCCCCATCCCCCACTCTCCCACTCAACTCCCTCGCAAAGCTCCTCTGGTCACTTAGGAGTGGGCTTTTTCAACCCCTGTTCTCCTGGAGTAGCCCTGCCCCCTGGCTTAGAGTTGACGGATGCTAAAAGGATCGAAGCCTTGTTAAGAAGCCCTCAGCCTTGCCTAGCAGGCCACTAGGCTCAGCACACGGTCCCCTGACCAAACAGACCACACGATATACACCAGTCAAGCAGCAAGCACACCACAGACACACACACACTGAAGACAACAAACTCACCCCAAGAGTCACGTCGCCGCTCCTCCTTTACCTGTTCTCATTTGCCCCCTAGTTTTTAACACAGCATCTTTCCCCCTTTCCCAAACAAAATACTTTCAATGCTCTCTCGCGTAAACAAACACACACAGCAGGAGGGGCCCTCCTGACCAACCCTACAATAAGAAATTCAATGGGTTTCTCTCTCTGCTGCCTCGCTTCCGCAAAACAGCTGTGCAATAACAAACAGGCTTGTCCAGCCAACCCTCTGCGGGCAGTGCTACCATAACAAACAAGTGTGCACAGCCCCTCCCCAGCTCCCCTGGAATAGCCAGGGCAGTCAGGAGCACTTCAAAGGCGTAACTCAATTAACCTTTTCAAATCCCAAGAGAAGAAAGCATGGTCAGGGAGAACTGGGTCAGACAGAGATTAGGTGACTCACCCACACAGTGTGTCAGCTGCAAGGTCAGGAATAGAACCCAAGTGCCCTGACACCCAATCTCGCTCTAACCTCTGCGTACCCCACCCTTTAATCTTTCTCTCCACATGTTTCTAAATTCGGAATTACGGAGATCCACCAAAGCAGATGCATTTTTAAACAGATTTCAAAGGCAGCAAACTTTTCTCCCGATCTCTAGCCCAAGGCTGGAGAGATCATCGTTTTACTTCGAAAGGTTAATGATTTTCCGGCTGATAGTTAATTAACAAATTAACAAACGACCCCTTCCCCCAGTACAAATGTATACATGTCAGTTACATTCAGGCTAGAATATAAACAGCCAAAATCAGGGAATGTCGAATGTGGGCAGAGACAGAGAGAGTCCATGTCATTCTCCTGTAGGGGCTGGTCCCTAGGAAGGATAAAGGACATACTACTGGTACCGCACACAGGACAGCACCTTTAGCTCGAGAGGTAGAGTCCTTCTTTCTGGGGTTAAACAACCAAGGTTCCAGGCCCAGGCAGTGAGCCTTGCATTTGCTACACTGGGGACATGTCTACACTGCGTTCAGGAGGTGTAACTGCAGCATGTGTAGACATACTGGAGCCAGCTTATGGACCAATACCAGTGCAGCCTTGGCTTCGGGTTATTGGAGGGTCCCCCGTGGGCTTTGGAAGCCTGTACTGCCGTAGGGTCACTGGTGTTGGTACCTGAACTAGCTACATTGAAGCTCGCTCAGATACGTCTACATGGGCTGCAATCACACGCCCTGATTGCCGTGTGGCATCATTCCTGAATATACCTCACTGGCTCCTTGCACATGCAACTGTGACAGCTGCACAGACCCTGGGCTTTTTGGTTTTGTAAAATCCAGGCCTTAAGTTAACAGTACTTCCCTTTCTGCCATCTTCAAAAGCAGGCTAATGCTGAAACTCACCCGCCTGAAATTGCTGGGTTCATACCGGGCATGGCGAAGCCACGTCTCCGCTGCCTGCGCGACACGGCTGTTTATACTCATGCTAGCTCGATGGGAGCTCCCGTGTACATGAGCCTGCTGGGACTCACACCCCTAGATAGTGTAGACGTAGCCTGTGGATTAGGCGTGGTAGTTGAAGAAAACCTATTGGAAAATAGTCAGTGGAGTTCTATAACTGTGCTTTCTTTTACACACACACACAGAGGCAGGGCTGGGCTGCTATCCCCATGGTACGGATGGGAAACTGAGGCCCAGAGAGGCTAAGGACTTGTCTGCACAAACAATTAGACCATGCAAGCTGGGGCATGAACCCAGCCCTCACTAGCCTGCTGAAGTCTAATGGTCCATATGCAGCCAGCGGTGTACGCCGAAGTCCGTCAGAGTGCTTGCAATCTGTTTCAAAAAGGAGTAGATCAAAGCATTCTAATGAAGGTCGGTGCATGTCAGCTGGGTGCACATGGAGAGTTAGACCGCAGCAGGCTAGAGCGGGCTATGTTCACGCCCCAGCTTGCTGCGATCTAAACGTTCACATAGACAAGCCTTAAGTGCCTCGCCCCAGCTCCCACAAAGACTCTGTGATGGAGGCGGAGCAGCGACGTGAACAAGCCAGAACTCCCAGTTCCTGGCCCAGTGCCTCACACACACGCCAAGGCATGCAGTCACACGCGTACACACGCGAAGGCACGCAGTCACACACGCCAAGGCACGCAGTCACATGCGTACACACACGCCAAGGCATGTCCCCTCTCACACGAGTGCATTTAATTCCACCCCCAATTCTAAAGATAAATCCTTTCCCCTCTAACAACATCTCAAGCATATCATGTTCTGCACACCGCCCTCCCACCCACACTGCTGTGAGTTTTACTCACACAGAATGCACTCAGAAAGCACACTGTATATCCACAGATCAAGACACAGAGGAGACTTCTGCCCATGGAGCTTTACAATGGCCAAGCCAATGATAGTTTTTCCTTTTATTGGATGCCAAGTTTCCGCAGGATTTATACAGGCAAGTCGAAAATTCTTGAAAGGCAGGGTTAGCACAGAGGGAACACAGATGCTGCCTTAACCCTGATACTGTAATTACCCCACCAAACTTAGAAAGCAGAGGAAGTGCGCTATGTAGTGCTGCAATTAGGAGGAAGTTTAATTGCAGCATGATTGCTTATTGTTTTCCTCACCGCAGCTACAGCTGCCAACAGCCAGTTTATCAACAGGAGAGCTATTGCCAAGCCTGGCCGCTGGCTCTCAGAGCCATGGATGTGCACTCACACAAATATGCACATGTAATAACGCACCCAGTCAGCTTGTTGGGAGGGACTGACCCTGGAATCTGCAGAGTTAAGGGCATGAGCGACTGTTGCTTGAGTTAAAGGACTAAGGCCATGTTCAAAGGTAGTAGCAGGCTCGTACATCTCTGTGCGTGGTCCACCCACTAGAGCGAGACAGAGTTACTTTGTGTTAGTTTGGGTTTCCCGCACACAGGCTAAGAGATGTGCACAGAGGCACATGTGTAAACACGCACCCACAGGTGCATGCCGACACACACAGAGATGTGCACACACAGACAGGCAAGCACGCACACGCATGCATGTCCTAACACACACAGGCGTCGATACACAACTATGGGCACATAGGCATGCGCACACCAATAGGCACCCCTGACTCCCTCCTGCATTCGATATTCCTTTTTCCAAACATACTGGAGCCAAACTGGCAGCAAAAGGAAGGCGCCAGGGGAAGGAAGTAGCCAGCTAAGTATTTACCTAGTTGATGAAATATACTTTTATTTTTAAACAACATTCTTCCCCTTGCTCAGGGATTTCCCCACCTCTGCCCAAGACACACCAGTTGTCCACTAAGTCACCGGAGAATGATTTCTCCCCGACAGACTGGAGATTAAAATGGATATATGTGTGGGAATCGGCAGCACCAATGGACATGACACAAGAGAGCTGCTGATTTATATCACGCTGCCCATGGAAACGACAGACATAAATCTGCGGCTTTTCATGGAAAAGCGTGAATCAAAGTGGCACTTATAAACTTCACTTTATCTCCTCTCCAGCGTGACTTATCCTCGTAGTCTCCACAGAGCCTTGGCAAAGAGTGACAGTGATAAATAATAATAACGATCGCTTGCCTCATTCAGCCGGAGAGCTCAAAGCGTTTCACAGAAAGCATTGCTATCACAAATTCCCATTTTATAAGCAAGAAAATTGAGGCATAGCAATAATCCAACATGCTCCCTACTTCACAAAGACTGTCGGGGGTAGAGCTGGAAAGAGGACCTCTTGGTCCCCCTGCTCTAACCACTACATTGTGTTGCATCCCTTCTGCTTTTTGTTGTGAGTAAAAACCGCACTGTTGACCAGCCATAATGTTCAGCAACCCAACAGTGGAAAGATATGCACAGGTGTGTGTGTGTGTGTGTCTCTCTCTCTCTCTCTCTCTCAGGCATTGTGTTCATTAGATGTTTTTTCCCCGCCTGGATGGAAAGTCAATGCACGTACTGCTTCCTTTGACAGCCCTATAATAAATTCAGTGACCTCTGGGCAAAGCTTGTTACTGGTCTGTGATGCTAGCCCCAGCCCTGAGCAAGATCTGGTGTGTGAACTGCTTCATCCCAGGAGGTGCTCTGACTCAGGCCTGGTCAACATAAGGCAGCTCACGTCAACCTCACTCCGTCAGCGTCGACACTAAAATGTAGCTGTCACGGATGTCACTCGCTCACTGCGCTGACTTAAGAACTCCACCTCGTGAGAGGCGTAGCGCGTCAGTCGATGTAGCCAGGGTGACGCCGTGCCAGTGTAGACCCGGCGTTGCGCACATCACCTGTTGCTGCCTTTCAGAAACCGTCCCACAATGCCCCATGCTGACAGATAAATTGGCACAGGAGCTGCTGGTGAAGATGTGACCGCTAACAGAAGAAGTGCAGTGTGGCCGTGTAAACCCGATTCAATTACGGCGGTGGCTGTATGTTGACGTAACTTAGGTCAGCTTAATTTGGGAGGGTAGATTTGCCCTCAGAGTCACCCTTGGAAGCAAACCCTTCCTGCGTCACTCCTCACTCGGAGGCAGAGAGTGAAATATTTGTTGCTAGCCTATACTCACCGCAAATTATGTCACCTCCACCCATTCCTCAGTCCTTCCCCACCCCCGTGCAAATAGCCCCGCTTATTCCGACAGGCCTGGACGCAACGTTCAGGTAGCCCGTGCCGGAGTGTAAGAGGGTCTCACTCCTAGTCACTCCTTTGGCCAGGCAAAGACTCCAAATCACAACCTCCCCCTTCACATTGTCTCCCCCTGGGACAGCCTCCTGGGAGTTACATCTCCCCTGTGGGAGGCTCTCCAGAGGTGGGGCAGGAGGCAATGACGGCGCCAACTCCCCCACACCACACGAACCACTGGCTCCGCTCTGCCTCTTTCCCCATGGACAAGGCTTTGTAAATTCTTAATGGCTAGGCGGCCAGTGTGCCGAGACCTCTGCCTATCAAGCTGAGCTGCTGCATCTCATTGGTTCCTTGTGCATCCCTGGGCTGTCCATTGCATCTCTCTAGGGCATCCCCTGCCACTGTAAGCTCTTTGGGGCAGAGGTTGCCTCTGTTATATGGCCGCGCAGTGCCTAGTGCAACCGCTGCTGTCTGCAGTTTCTGCTAAAGGAAGAGGCGCCCAAGCCAAGAGCTGTAACAAATCCATCCGCTGCGGGGCCGCGTAACACGCTGATTAGTGGGTGATGCCTACCACAACAGGGCCCTCGCCTCCTGCTGCTGCCGCCGTACAAAGCACAATAATGACAGGCAGGGTTGGAACATCTGCTCAAAGCCAGACCTACGTGGGGTGTGACCGAAAAAGGCTGATTATCAGGAGTCTGTTCAAGCTAGCCGGGACTGCAGCCCCTTCCAGAGCCTGCCGCCCACCTTCCATGTGAGAGCCAAACACCTTCAAGTGAACGGGGCTGGTGAATTTAGCTCTTACAGAGTTTAAGGCCAGAAAGTGCCACCACACCATCTAGGCTGAACTCCGGCAGAGCCCAGCACCCCACACCAATCCTCCCATTTCATATTTATTACGATCCTATACCGGACACCCCCGATTATCCAGACAGCCGGGGGGACCCGGATTTTATCCCGATAATCGGGAGTTCGGCTAATCCAGGAACCATTCAGTCATTTGACCTGTCAGCACTGGGGTGTCCTCCCGGGTTCCTTGTCGTCACCCTCCTCCTGGCTGGGGTTCTCTGCTCTGCCCCATCAGGACGGCAGCCTCTCCACACCTTGCGCCTGCAGGAAATGGTGTCATCAGCCCCTGCGGCCGCACAGGGAGCTCCGCTGTCAAGGCCCCCCTCACTTGCTCCCAGGACAGCGGGGTTGCAGAACTCTCCCTGCACGGCCACAGGAGCCATTGCCGTCCTGGTCAGGGGTGTTTGCTCTATTATTCGAACCTCTGCATGACCCAAATCCCCGCCCTGTCCCCCAGTATGATACACAAGCTGCAGTGGGCTTGTCTTTCCTGGATCTCAGGCCGGGGGCAAGAAGGGATTCAGATAACGTGGAGGTTTGGAGAACAGGGTCTTGGATAACCGAGCGTATTGTTCTCCAAGCCTCCTGCTGCTTCAGTCTATTATTCATTATTATTATTATTTTAATTTTTGTAACACCTAGGAGCCTCAAGTCATGGAGCAAGACCCCATTGTGTCAGGTGCTGTACAAACGCACAACAAAAAGCACTTACAATCTAAGTAGAAGACAAATATAAGACAACAGAAGAAGACAGACTGATGGGGCAGTACCTGAAAATAATGAGACCATATTGGGCACCATGATAAGCAGTAGCCTCAGCACACCAGTCCAACGTGTGCGCTGTAGCTCAGTGACTGGCATGCCAGTCCACTTCTCCTGCTGTAACAAAGATTAGATGCAAAGTTCGGGTCTCTCTACTGTATCCCGAAGGGACTTTTCTTGCTAGGGTCTGTTCTTTTCTACTGGCACGTCAGGACGTTTGACTCACCGAGGAGGTGTTTGCATAACATGCATTATGGAGGAAGGCAATTCCTATTATTTGCACAGCTGATGGTGGTTCTGGATATTGTGTAATGTAGAGACACTGAAGAGGAAATGCATTAGAGGGTCAAACTACAGCTGTCTGCAGTAGTTCTCTGCACCTGCAATTGTTTGTAGAGAGGGAGAGTTCCTGGTGGGTGTCTTGGCTCCTGATGGCAATGATGGAGTGAGTCAGTATGGGGGTAATTATGCCATCTCAGCAATTCTCTGCTGGCTCCTCAGTTTCTACAGCATTTAGAGCTTTCACACTGAAATAATAAAGTCTTTCTTGTTCTTAAGGTTGCAAAGGAAAATTTCCTAAGAAGAGCTAATGCACTAGCAGCGTACAGTAAAAGGTGTGTCTGTAACTGGGGTTAGCTTGCTGGGGTTAAAATAGCAGTGAAGATGGGCAACTCAGCTTTTAACTTGGGTTAGCAGCATAAGCTAATGCCAAAAGGGCAGCCTGGAATTAAACTTACATTGGTAACCACAGTTAAAAATCCAGTTGTTATGTCTTTGCTGCTATTTTAACCAGGGATAGAGAATCTGAATTAAGGAGGCACCTTTTTTCGGCAGTGTAGACGTACCCAAAGCCCTGCTGTCTCTTGAGTTGGCAGGCACACACTCTGCAACATTAGCGCTAAGAAAGGCACAAGCTGCCTTGAACATCTTTAAAGGGGTTTCAAACCGTCATGATGACAGCATAACTCTGCTCCCATCATTTTAGCTGATACACAGCTGTTTTGCAGTTGTGGGTGGAACTTAGCACTGCAGGTAGAGCTAGAGTAAACGTCCATCCTCTCCCCATCCAACTTCTGCCTCACAGGGCTCCCTTTGCACAGGTCTGAGAGATGGAAGCTATGGGTAACATATTCGCAAGGGAACTGACAGGAAAGATCTATTGAGAATTTTTTGTAAAGCCCATCACAGGCTGCCAGATAAAATCAGCATCATAAGCAGTGGAACTTGCTTTGGAAAAGTTAACTAAAATCTGGTCCATGAATTCCTTGTCACTTCTTCTCCTGTGGCCCATGGACGCGCTAAATATCCCACTACTGACACCAAGCGCTGCCTGGTCTGTTGCAGTACGTTTTCCATGGACATAAGCAGCGCGTCTCTCGTTTGCCACTTCCCAGTGAGACACTGCAAGAGAGAGTTCTAAAGCTTTACAACACACGTGAAGGTGGCCACATTGCTGCAGAAAACTCAGCCCAAGACGTGTGCCCCAGAAACGCATCGAAAGAGGAGCCGCAGGAGGACAGAAGCCCGGGAACAGTCAGAAGAGAGGAAGGAGCAGAGAGAATGACTCGGCCTGCGTTCCTATCTTAGCCAAGGGAGAAAAACGGACAGGCCCTCTGATACTGTGGTATAAGAACCCAAATTGAGTCGATATAAGACCATCCCAGCCAAAGCAAGAGGACGCTAGCTTGCAGTGCCTCTCCTCACGTAGCACTGAATTGCAGCTTGTGGTTTAGTGGGGAAGGCGAGAGAGGCACTGTCCTATGCACACCATATGTCTTCCTTCAGTGTTCTGATCTCTCTTCACAATAAAGTTAGGGGAAAGAAATGCACGTAGAACTTTTACGGGTGTCCTTCCATTACATCCCCATTGTGAACCGGCTCCCAGATGGAGAGAGAGAGCCGGGTGAGTGCCAGCATACGCCCATCCTGAGCAGTAAGTGTCACAAGACAAGTGCCATCAGCTTGTCCTCCTCTTCAAAAACTAAACAAAAACAAAGAACACTTTTCTTCCTTGTCTGTTGACACAGCTGGGAGGACAGTGAGCCAACAGGCTCCACATACTGGCTTTGTAGCACAGGCAGACCTGGAATAAGCAGACCTCCATCTAGCTCACGTGGGCTTCCTGGGGAAAAAGCCCTTCAGACATCCCCTTCCTCCATCAAGGGGATTGGTTGAACATATGGCCCTAGAACTCAGAACGTCTCTGTTCGCCCAGCACCTTGGGGCTTTGTGACCACGTTCACAGCTGTGCAGGGACCTCCCTTGCCTAGCCAGCTAGGGAATTCACTCCGGTATCTCATCGCAATTCAAACCTGGGCCAACAGGCAGCCTGGGCTACGCTTCCAGTATCTGCCTCGTGAGGCACCGCCAGCGTCCTCGCATTGTGCCTACATTGTCCCGCCACGATGATGTCATCCGATTATGGCTAGCCATCTTCACCCGGGAGGCCACATCGCCACACCGCACTGATGCACCGTGGCCAGGCTGTGGTGCTCCAATACCACTGATGAGTGAGGCGTCGATGCTTGGAGCTGGTAGATGTAATGAGGCAAAGGCATGACGGACAATATAGCAGCCTGTCTCCTCTGCTCCCATGTACTTCTGGGTGCACTTCAAAGCCCTGGGCAAAGACCTATCTGGTTTGATGCCTGGCTATTTTACAGGCCATCTCTTTCCCGGTGCACCATCACAACAGCTGCATGTTATTTTCCTGACAGCCCCTAGAATACACTCGCGGCATCTAGGTCCATTCTGCAGGCAGGTGCCGATGAGCACTTAGCGGTGAAATTCTGGCCCAATTGAAAAGAGTGGGAGTTTTGCCATTCGTTTCAATGGGGACCAACATTTCACCCCAGGGGTTCTCAGTGGAGGGCCCAAACTGGAATGTATTCTGTCTGGTGGGCAGCCCTTTAGAGCTGAACTTTGTTGGCTTTCAGAGCACATATGGAAGGTTCAGTCTTTCGGCCATCCTTTGCCAACTTGGTTAAACCTTAAGGCACTGACTCTTCTCTGTTTCTTTCCCGATCCCTGGTTTAGAATTTCTCACACTGGTTAGATGTTTAAAGCAGACATTTCATTGTAATTTATTCTCAAGGCATCTACAGGCTCATGAAAGACATGTGGAGAAGATAATAAGCCACAGAGGCTCATTATACATTTCTCAGTAAGTAAGCCGCTGGTTTTCACTGCACGCGAGTTCAGAGACGCAAGAGGACATCACTGTGATGATCTGATTTTAGTTAGGATTAAGTTTTGTCTCTTTGGGCAGACAGATTTCTGCCCTCCGGGAAAAAATGTAGGGCCCGATCCCGCAAACATGTAAGAATACGTGTAACTTTGTTCATGTGAGCAGCTCCATCAAGTTAAATGGGACTTGCTCTCTGAGTAAAGTCAGTCACATGCTTAAATGTTTGCAGTATTGGGTTTTTGATTTTAGTGCCTTTGTCCCAGGGAAATTCCCACCGATGGGAATTTCTTGGAAAACATCAGAACAAGTCTGGCTTTCAAACCTGGGAGCTCATAAACCAGATCCTAGCTGGTGTAAATCAGCTTTATTGACTTCCATGGATCTGTGCTGATTTCCACTAGTTTTGAGGACCTGGCTCCATGTATGTATAGGAAAGAGGGGATCAGAAGGCCATTTGTCGGTTTGCCACCCAGGGTCGCTTACATAGAAAAACCCACACGCACATTCCCTGTTTTAGCAATCCTGCTTTCCCTATCTGTCCCTCTGCTAGTCCGGACTTTGGTCTTGGATCCTGCAGACAGATTCTTTGCATAATTGCACCTGTCCCAGAAAACTGGGGGCAAGCTGGAAGCAGATCCTTGCTCAAGGTGCTGGACCAGCTCCACCTGCCACGGTGCACAAAGGAGGCTCTCCAAGGAACGGGACAGGAAGATTAATTCTGCCTCTTGTGAAGCAAAGCAGCTAAAGGGTCCCTGGATAACACCCCGAAGGCTTCAGATTCAGCTCTCATGGAAGTCAGTGGAAATTTTGCCATGAAGCCAGGTTCAGGATCTTGGATGAGCTTGGCTGTCCCAGTAGTGTGATTGGTGGGTTTGTTCCTCTTTGCCTCGGGGCGCCGGGACAAGGAAGAAATGCAAAGCATTACTTTATCTCCCTGCCTCTATGGAATGACAGAGGCAGAGCAACCCAATGCATTTTTGATAGAGATATAAATTTCATTTCCTTTTAAACCATTTGCTTCCACTTATAACTCAATGGAAATCCTGCACTGCTGGCAAGGCTGGGACTTCATTTGCCCTCTGATCAATGTATATATTTTCTGGATGAGCTTAAAAGTTCATGGGACGGAGGTGGGGGGAGGAGACAACTGTGGAAAATTCTTAGGGAATTAAGAGCCTATTTTCCATCTTCCTTGCCACCTACCAAGTGATGGGTATCATCTGCTCTACGGTGGCCTCCGCTGCACAAGCAAAAGCTGCTTTCGTTTGCAGTGCAAAAGTTCATCTCTGGAAGCTCCTTGGACACGGGAGCTGAGAAAGCCGCTCTTGATGAATGCGGAGTTATTGCATGATGATGGCTGGAATCCTGCATGGCCCATCAGGGTTGAGGGAACGGATAATCTCCGTTTTACCAGGGGTTTGACAATAAGGTCTGCCAAGACTAACTCAGCACAGATCCTTCCAGCTCTGCCAGGGGATGGGGCTATTTAGGCCCACCTAAAGAGACACAACTGCTGTCTGCAGGCAATGATGGGCTTGGAGTACACACAGCAGGAGGATGTCAGCTGCTGGATGGGCTGCATGCCACCACCTGTACTGTCACACGTACCAGGTAGATGTTGCAGGCCTGCATCTCCCGTGGTGTACCAGGAACCTCTGACAAGCACGCATCTCCTTCGCTGCAGAAGGCTGTACGTATATCTGGCAGGAGTGTACTCCCAGTGCTGGTGAATGTGCCAGGTATATCACACCCCCTTCACACTGAACAAACCAGATACATTCATCAGATGCCCTCAACTGCTGCGTTGCCACATGTACCAGGGGTGCACCTCCTGTGCTGGAGAACATCAGCCTGCACCGGTGCTGATTTTGAGTGATCGTTTATTACGTGTATTGCTGCAACGGCTCATGCCCCCACTCAGGGATCAAGATCTGGGCTCCACTGGGCTGCGTGATGACGCACATAGGGAACAAAGTGACAATCCCGGCCCCAGAGAGTCTGCAGTCGAATGCGTGGGCAGAGGGTGGGTCCCAGCAGCCATGAGAAACCAGCCCCAGGCGATCTGACATTCCTGCTCAGCAACATGTAGGAAATGGCCATGGGGTGGCTTTTTTAAAAAAATCCGCTCAAAAAGACTCTTCTTTCAGTAGGATGTAAATCAAACCAGGGCACGGGGCTAACCCCGCCCCTGCTCAATGCCCCTTGTTCGGATTACGTTACTCTGGAAAGGTCCTGAAAGGAAAGTCTCGACCGAAATGAACCCAGCACTTGCTGCCTATGCAGCAGTTTGCCAGGCTCAGTGCAGGAGACCATTCAGAGATGCATAGGCAAGGAGGAGGCCCTGAAAGTCTTGGGCTCCCATCACTCGCCCACAGGCCGGCTGCAAACTCCCTGCCCACTGCTCTGCTGAGCCTCTGCCCTAAGGGACGCTTTCTATGACATCCCCAAAACATCAGCAGAGATGGTGAAAAGGCTCATCCTTCTCTGCCTTGGCACCATCGTTTGTCTCCCTGAGCTGCAGTGGGAATTGGAGTGAATTCACTCCGATCTCCTTCCTTTGAACTCCTCTACCACCCCTCCACCCTCAACGCCCTCCAGCCCTCCAGCAAGGTTCTTCAATGCACCCCAAAATCAGGGACTGCACCTTCTCCTTCGTTATCGCTTATGCACAGACGTCCCATGCACACTGCTTACGAGCATCTGATTTAACAGTATAACGTACATGCCACACAGGAATCCTGCCGACCCAGCCTGGATCTCTGCTGGTTTTCTGAGGGTTACTGTCTCTAGTGGCTGGTCCCCACAAAGGATAAGGGAGCTGCTATTCCTAAGGGAAATCTTCCTTAGCTCAAGTGGTAGAGGCCTGTATTTTTTAAACTAATGGGCCATGTACTTTGTGATATGAAATCATGGTGAGGGGCTGCACAGCAGGGAAGCTGGATCTGAGAGAAGAAGGAGTCACCAGGCAAAGGATGGACTAGAATTCTACCACGGCAGGAGAAATCTCCCCAGGAGAAGTGGGAGATAGTTTTTAAACCACTGGGGCAGAGAAGCCAGTGGGTGCTCTTGCTGGGCGAGCGTACCAGTGTGGTAGCTCTGAGTGCAACAGAATCTCATGGCGATGGAGTCCCAGCTTTGGGGAACAGCTGCGTCATTCTGGCTTTCCAGAGGAGGAAGATGACAGAAGGCAGCCACAGGCATCGTGGAGAAGGAGGCGGTGAGTACGCAGTACTTAGCACTTAGACACCCAAGTACCATGCAGATGGCAGTTAATTAATCCTCGGAGGTAGAGCAGTAGCATTATTTCCACATGGAGAAACTGAGAGATGACCAGACGTGGCCAAGACCTCACAGCGAGTCAAGGGCAGAGCTGGCAATCAATCCCAGGAGGCTCTGGCTTGTCCCTGCCTAAGAGGCCAAATGGTCTATTTCCACTGAAAAAAGCACCTGCCTAATTTCCCGGTTCAAGTAGTAAATGGACACTTCCTTTCAAGGCATGTTGTGGGGAGAAGAGGAGCGAGTGAAGCTTTAATTAGTGACAGGTCAGATTCATGAGGACCAGATAGTGGCAGATGTCCCGGTAACACCACTATTTAAAATACAAGGGGACTATAAAACAGACCAGCCAATGACAGATCAAAGTGGGGGGACATGGACACCCCAGCTAAGAGAAAACAGAAACAAGCTCACATCTCTTACCCAGGTCTGAGCCTATCCCGCCCGCCCCATCCATGCCTCCCCAAAACAAAACAGAACAAATTGGAGAGAGTCCAGCGGAGGGAAACAAAAATGATGAGGGGGCTGGAGCACAAGACTTATGAGGAGAGGCTGAGGGAACTAGGCTTGTTTAGTCTGCAGAAGAGAAGAATGAGGGGGGATTTGATAACAGCCTTGAACTACCTGAAAGGGGGTTCCAGGGAGGATGGAGTTAGGCTGTTCTCAGTGGTGGCAGATGATAGAACTAGGAGCAATGGTTGCAGTGGAGGGTGAGGGGGTGTCTAGGTTGGATATTAGGAAAAGCTTTGTCACTAGGAGGGCGGTGAAGAACTGGAATGGGTTACCTGGGGAGGTGCTGGAATCTCCATCTTTCAAGGTTTTTAAGGTGCGACTCGACAAAGCCCTGGCTGGGGTGGTTTAGTTGGGTTTGGTCCTGCTTTGATCAGGAGGTTGGACTAGATGAACTCCTGAGGTCCCTCCCAACCCTCATCTTCTATGATTCTATGAAAACTTTATGAAGCCCTAAAAGAGATTAGATGATGAGGCCAGTGAATGAAAAGTCTAATGTAGACAAGTCTAAGGCAAAATACTATGTTAAGGCAGGAGGCAAGTGGCCACAACAGAAAACACCTAATTAACGGAGCAGTGGTGCAAATAACGAACTAGAAAGGATTTAGAGCTTGCTACAGAAAAATGATTGATAGCACCGGTCCTGGTAAAAATAAAGACCTACATACTCCCCCGTGTCAGGGCCTGCTCTGTGCAGTGTGTGCGATATTATTACTTACTAGGAGAAAGCCCGTGCTCCTGTTGTACAGGTATAATTTGAGACATGTAAAAAAAGCAGAAAATGGCTGAAAATTTGAAAACTGGATAGTAATAGACTGTGAATCCCGGTGATGCTTCAACCTGGTCATATTCTGAACTAAAAGAGCTCTCAACCATGCTTGTACCTGTTTCCATCACTACACAGTGACTCAACAAACCATCTAGGCTTCAGAGTGACATGCAGACAGGTGACAATCCTGTAACCTTATTATAGAGATTATATGTTCTGTCGTGTCCCAGGGGCTCAGCCCTAGATCAGGGCCCTTTTCTGGTAGGCACTGTACAGGCACAGAATAAAAAGATGGTCCCTGCCCGAAAGGTGCTGGCAATCTAACTGTGTGCATGTGTCAGGGAGAAATGTGCACCTCTGATTCTCAACAGCCCCGGCCCCAGCTCCCCGGTGTAAATCAGAGCAGCCTCGGAGGTGCTCTAACTTACACCAGCTGGCTACAGTCTGTATGGTTATGTGCACACAGCTCACGGGAGTGACCTTCCCAGCCTGTGTTCACAGACTTGGATCTTGCAGGGCTCACGCTAGTGCTCTAAAAGTAGCAGCACTTTGGAGTTACGGCTTGGACTGGACCCTGGGGGCAGGAGTAAGCTATGCCTGAGCTCCAGCCCGAGCTGCAACGTCACAGCACTGCCCGCACAACTGTTTTTAGAGCTCTAGCCTGAGCCCTGCTAGCCCGCATCAGTCAACCCGGGCTGGGAGACTCTGTCCCACAGGCTGTGTAGACGAACCCTATGGGACCATATACCAGGTGTGAATTAGTGGAGCACAGGTACACCCTGCCTCATCCACTCCTGCCCCCAATACACCGCCTAAGCCTGTGGGTGGACAGTTGGCATAAGATACCCTTTTATTACAACGCAGAGCTCCCTTGCACTGGAGAAATTCCCAGCTGGCCAGTTGGGGTCAGATTCTGTCACTTTGCACCATCTGGTGCCACACGAAGTGGCTGGAACAAGAGGAGAGAATCTGCGAGAGAGGAGCTAATACAGGGAGATGCAGCAGAAAAAAGAGCAAGGTCTCTGCTACTGCACAAGGCCTCCATCCTGCTTCATCTAGACTACGGAGTGCCCTCTTGTTTCTCCTTATTGCAGAGATTCCCGAGCGTGCATTCTCTACTGTTATCCAAAGGTTCGCTTAGAGGATCACAGCCAAGATAAAAAACGTGCCCTTGGAAAACGTTTCTTATGTATCTTACCTAGCACCATAGACGATTAGAACAGAGAGACTATTAAGCATCTGATTTATGTTTCATCCTTTACTAGGCTACTAGTGTGTGCAAGCCACTATCTATCATGCTGAACAAATATGGTCTCACTGTTTCCTTGTACTCTCTTGTTGGTCTATATCCATCTGTTGTCTCTTGTCTTATAGTTACATTGTAAGCTCCTTGGGGCAGAGACTATCTTTTTTGGTCTGTGTTTGTACAGTGGGGTGCAGGTCTATGACTGTCTCCTAGGTAGTACAGTAATCTAGATCAATAGTAATAATACTGCACTGTTAATTAAAGCAGGGTGGTGGCCGGAAGTTCCATTTTGCAAAGGATTTCTAAATCTGGCTTTGTTCTAAATCGGCGCAAAACCTGAAAATATCTGAATTTTCTGTGAATGGAAATTTCATTCACCCCCCTCCCCATTTCTGGTCATTTGAAACATTTTTGTTTTGCTCAAACTGGAAAGTTTCAACCTCAATTTTTTAAAATGAGCTCTTATATTAGGACATTCTCGATGATACAAAATAGATGAATTGAAACAAAAAGTCGGTTCAACGTGAAACATTGAAAGGCTTCACCAAATTGGGTCTATTTCACTGGCATTTTGTTTAGGGGGGAAAAAAGTGCATGGAAGAAATCGCAGTGAGCCAGAGAGAAGAAAAGAGTTAGCAATACACATCCATGTGCAACATGGACACAACACGTCCTCCATGGAGCCACTACCGTTTCACTAATTGAAGCTCAAAGGATTGTACGGATCAAGTTGAGCATTTCATCCGCTCTCAGCAGGCTGGCTGAACCATTAATTATTAATATTATTTATTAGTTATTTGGCCTCTTTTCCTGGTTCTGATTTGTTTATAAGCTGAACTCAATTCTCTTTATCCAGCAGGTTTAAGCAAATACAATTTTAGGCCATGAGTTATTCACGAACTGTTCCCATCAGCAGTTCGCTATTCACGCGGGGTCGATTAGGTCTCATGATATTGCTTCTGCTCTCTGATTGGATGAATGCTACTTTTTGAAATAGGAAAATAAGGATGCACTTCCCGGTGCAAATTTTCAGACACGTGACGGCCTGTGCTAAAATTTGTGAAACTTTCAGGATTCAGAAATGGGTTCAAAAAAGCCATCCCACAAATCCCAATAAAACCAACTAGCTGCTTTCCTTCACAAATCAGGTTTTTAACTATTGACTCAGCTCTAGCTGAGAGGAGTGAGGCTATGGTTTTCAAAGAGGTTGCTGTTAAAGATATTTAGGTGCCCAAATCCCTTTGGTTTGGTTACAAGCCAAATCTGTAAGGCTCTTTGAAGATTAAACTCACGATGAGCAGGGCTAAATATAACTAATATATAGGTGAAAGGAGGAAATCTTTCATCACACACTTTTTCCTTCCATAAACTATAAAATTGGGCTCCAAACAATTGGAGTTTGTCCCTTTAAAATCACCGTTTATGCATCTAAAGTAGGGGCTCTCCGTACAAAACGTCTGCAGCGCGGAGGGTAGGAAGCTCCCAGAAGTTTAAAGCACAACGTGACGCTGTAAGAGCTCACTTCAAAGGGCTGCAGCTTCCTACTCGATAACATCAGGAGGCTGAATCAAAGGCCGCATCCCAGGAAGTCCAGAGAGGGAAGAGACCAAATAAAATCACTTCCTTTAAAGCATTTCTAGCTGCTGCAGGCAAAGCTGTTGGTTTATGAAAATGAAACGGTTGTATTAAAATGATAGAGGGTGTCAAAGAGAGAAGAAGTCGGAAGAGTTTTCATTGGCCTGTATTACCACTTGCCTGACCAGGGGAGCTGAGGAAGGGCAGCAGATTTCAGGTGCTATTTCAAATCTCGTCTTGCATTAAAGTCTTGGTTAAGCTCTGTTCCGTGCAGGACAAGAGGGGGCAGAGAACAAATGGGCTTGCTCTAAGTCCCAGCTGTCCCTCCCACACTCGAAAGGGCAGTTCCATCAGATGGGTGATTTCAGAGGGCTTCAGCCGTGGTCTCAGTACAACAGGCCCTTTTACCGCCCCGCTCACCTCCGGAACGCATCACGAGCGACAGGAAAGCATGCAGCACAGACATGATGGGGAGAAAGGGCAGCCAGGGCAAACAGACCAGAAAGAGAAACCGACAGCAGGGAACTTGAGTGTGGAGGGGAGACAGATCCTGACCCGGACATGCAGGGCAGTTCAGAACTGTCTGTAACTTACTCCTTCACGGAGGGAGAGTCTCCCTCTAGGTCTCTATCAAACGACAATGCTTTTCATGTCATGTTGTAGCTATCTTGGGAGATTATAGGGGCAGACAGAGTGTGTACATTCAGACTCGCAGCTACACCCCTGACTTGAAGAGAGAGAGAGAGAGACAAGGCAGTTCTGAAAGAAAAACAGAACTGGAATGAGGACCTCAGGCTGGATCCAGCCTCAGATTTCACAGAGGGGCTCAGAGCATGCAGCGCTCCCACGCACCTTACCCCTGCTATCGTCTGGAAAAGAAAAACAATTCCTCTTTATAAGGCAATTTCCCACCTTCCACACCCTCTCTGGTGGCAAACACAGCTGTTGGGTGGGGGGTGTTTGCACTCCTTTCCACTTTGGGGGATCCCGGCGCTGTGACATCACCACCGTGGTATGTCTGCTTGTATGGACCCACCCCGGCCAGAAGCGATCGGAAGGAATCGGTGCTGAATATGGAAAGGAGTCTGAGCCCGGGTGTAAATTACACCGTGGGCAGAATCACGCCTGGGGGCGAGAGGTTCTGAGAACCATCTGCCTGGGGACACCTAGCGAAGAGCACAGCTCTCCAGGCCCGGGAACGTGCCAAGAGTCAGGAGGATATCCGCACAGCTCAGGGCCGGGGTGACCGCTGTAGCATTCATACTAAGAGCATGGAACTCCCTGGATCTCCTTGAAACAACAGCTCCAGATGGAGACATGCTGTCATTACCCCCTGCTGTCTCCTGGCCTGTCTCCTCTCACCAAGACCCGCCCTCCACCCAAGGTCCTGTGCACTTCCTGCCCAGCCACTCTTCCTCAAACCAAGGAGGCGCAGCTGCGCTGAGGTCCCATGGAGGTGATGCCGAGGGATCAGGAGATGGTGCCAACTTCTCCTCCTCCAACAGTGTTCTGGCTACCTTTATGGGTTTCCTAATGTTCTTTCCCCTCCATGATAATAATCGAAGGGGATGCTCTGTCCCTTAGCCAGATAGGGCTCTCTCCTTCTCCCTGACATACACAGCACCGAGAAGCATGGTGCAGCGGACACCCATGACTCTGCTAAGGAAAAAGCACCAAAGAGACGAATAAAAAAGAATCCGAGGAGCTAAAACACTTTCCCCGTCCCCATGTCTTCTGAACCTGACCAGAGCAGCACATGCAACAAGTGTTTCCAGCTCATGCAAGGGCAACAACGGTTTGCAAATCCATCCTATTAGCCACGTTCTACATTTAATCAGGGATCATCACGACAACGACGATAAATGGCGAGACCTTGAATAACGCATGGGTTATCCTCTGTGCCTACTGAGCCAATACAACTGGAAGCCCGGCATGG
Source organism: Emydura macquarii macquarii (assembly GCF_026122565.2). Taxonomy (NCBI): domain Eukaryota; kingdom Metazoa; phylum Chordata; order Testudines; family Chelidae; genus Emydura; species Emydura macquarii. Next base: position 16,436,357 of record NW_027130698.1, on the reverse strand, counting down.
CAGCAGGTCAGGACATTTCGTGTGTCTCAACTCTGCTCTGTGTGTAATTAGAGGTGTGACTGCAGCAGGTGTAGACACACCTGAGCTAGCTTTGATCTTGCTATTTCCTATAATAATAGCAGTGAAACCGGCGTCATGGTCCAGCTGTCTAAGTCCAGACCACCATCCCAACTGGGCTGTACTTGGGCAGCTAGCCTGTGCTGCAGTCACACCTCCAATTGCAGTGTAGACATACTATAAGATTGTAAGTTCCTTGGGGGCAGGGACCATCTTTTGGTTCTTTATTTGTACAGCCCCTAGCACAATGAGATCCCAGTCAATGACTGGAGCTATCATGCGCTATCATAATATAAATAATAAATAATATCCATGTGGTTAAGCAAGCATGTTGTTGCCTATAAGTACCGTGGACCATGACTTACCAGCCGTGCTGTGCTGTGATTGGGACACATAATCGTCCTCTCTCTCCAGGTTCATATGTGGCATGATGGAGATTAAAAGTAAAAGTAAGGACCTGATTTTGAAAAGTTGCCTCTGATTTCATACTCCACTTCCCACAGCAGCAAAAAGACAGAGATCATGCAAGGACCAATATCTCATGCGTGGGCCATGTAAACATCACATCTGGGCTTTGCTAAGGAGATCCTTGCACATTTCATGCATGATTCTTGTGACCCATGTGCAGGTCTTTGCACTTTGGCCAATATGGTACAGACTCACTTGTGTAGGCACCAATAACTGCTGAGTTTGGTTTCATTTTTTAACATTTTGACATACAAGATGGCGCCCACAAATCTGATGGTCAGATACCTATGTGCTGTAAAACTGTGCATGCAATTATTTCCCGGAGGCCAAGTTGAAAAAAATCAGGGCCCTGGTGTGTTAATATGTTGGGATCAATTTGTCAACCGCTAGATCTTTTCCTAATGCACACACAGAGTTTCCTGAATCGTAATTTTCCAGAAGTCCACCTCTTTTTAAATTTCCTGCTTGTATCCATCCTACCATGCTCATGCCTTATCTGCTTACATCAAGTCATATTGCCTTACACTTCCAATGGGCTGACGTGAGGTTGCTACCTCAAGAGTGCCGAAATCCAAGGCAGGACTGGAACTATGTTCACAGTGCCAGAGGCCCCGTCTTTGAAGCAAAGATACGATGCACTTGTGCTAGAAACCATGGAAACTTTTCTATGCGGCCCACCTCCCATTTTGTAACTTATTTTGCTCAGATGCCTCAAAGTGCAGGGAGGAAGCTGTTGGCCTTTTTGTCTCCATCTTTTTCAATTATTGGCGCCTTACAGTCACACTGAACTTTCATTTTTCCGCCAGTCAACTCCCAGATGGATAGCTTTGGGCAGCAGAAAGAACAGTCAGCATCTCCTGTATTACACATATCATATGAAAAACAGATGCCACAAATATTGTTACAAATCAAAGCTGACAGGGGCAAGAGGTTTACTTAGGGGTTGCGGAAAGGCACAAACTCCTTCAAATGGGGCTACTGTTTGGAATCCCCTGGTACACAAATATGTAATTGTACGAGCCCTCCAGGTAGCTTGGTACGGAGAAATATTTGACACGGAGCCTGAGAAATGCCAATAATCAGACACTTGTGCCTTATTCATGTTTTCCATTAGTTTTTTATAGAAATGATAACTGGATAAGAAGTCGTTACCTGGGGAGTCTTTTATTTTTGTTAGCTTTAACTTATCACTGGCAGCATTTGTACAGATGTTTCAGATTGTGCAAAGCTACTGAGCAGTTTCCACAGCTGCTTTTGCGAGGCTTCTAAGAAAAGGCTTTTTCAGATAGCGAGCTGGTGGCAAGATCCTTACTGGCGAAATGCTTTAATGAACTGTCAGCTAACGGAGGGAAAGCTGAAGAAAAAGCCATCCTAATGTTTAGTGACAGCTGTAATTTACTAATCCATCAGAAAAATAAATAGAGCCGAGTGCAATAAAAGTGGAGTTTAACTTCAAACCGAGCTGGGACTTTAACAATGAAAGAAAACGTCACGTTTTATAAATGACCTTTTCATGTAACTATCGAGCCCTTAAAGGAAGCAGGAGTTGGGCTGCACAAAGAATGTCTTTGAAAACTGCAAAGTCAAGACTCTGGAGCTGGGAGGATTGTAAATTTGTGATGAGGGAAGCAGGGCAGAGGGGTCTGTGATGAACGATACACGGAGATGCTTTCATCCCTCTGACTTCCAAAATTAGGTTGTTCAATAAAGAGCCAACAGTCCTGCCCCCCCGCATGAAATGGAAATGATCGTAAAGGTCTCTGCTACCTATTTGCTGTGATATATGACGACAACAAACTGGGCCCTAGTTCTTTTCCAGTCCACTTCTTCCATTCGCGTCAGCTTTCCTATGGAAGGCTAGTCTGCAACCCAAGCATGAGGTTACCAAGGCAACAGAGATGGGTCCGAATTCAAACTCTAGATCCAAAACATGGATCTAAAGTTCTGAATTTAAACCTATAATGGACAAAATCAAAATACCTGGAGATTTAGGAATGGTTTGCATCTGACCCTGATTTCCAGCCACCAGCCTGGCAGTATTTGGACCCGAGGTTTGGGTAGGTCCATTGGAAAGGTACAAGTCCTGACCCAGGGTAAGAATCCAGGCTGGTCCCTCTCTAGAAAAGGATTATTTATATTGCTGGTGCCCCCCATCTTCTATACGATAAGATTCCTGATCTTTACCATCAATCTAGATGTCTTTTAGATCTCATTAACCAAGCAGGTCCCCAGCAGATGGGAGACCACAAAAGATCCCCATTCCTAGGTACTACAGTATCAGTGTTCTCTTATTCTGAAATCAGAGCTGAAACCAAGGACTGCCATGTGAGGGACTGATACTGCAATTGTAAAATCAGAGATGTAAAGCAGATCCTGACGGCATGTGCTCTGTAACCATTCCATGGACCTCATCGGGAACCCAAGGGTTATCTTGCACACATTCCAATTTAGGTACCTACATTTTCTTTTTTTAAATTCCCCTGGTAAGAATTCCTTTCACTTGGAAAAGATATTTTTCACAACAATCTGCTCTAAATTGCTGAGCCGCTTTTGCTGTTGCTTCACCACAGAGGAGGCAGCCTTTGGTTCTGGTGGTTGAAACGACCCCGTACACAGTAGGCAGGGCTATGTACTAGGCTACAGTAGTAGGTTATGGCTGTTAGGTTTGTAAAAGTGCTTTGGAATGAAAAGTACAATATAAATTCAGATATTTTTATTTCATAGATTTTGAGGCCACAAGGGATCATTAGTCTGCAGAAGAGAGAATAGCAGACTTCAACTACCTGAAGGGGGGTTCCAGGGAGGATGGAGCTAGGCTGTTCTCACTGGTGGCAGATGACAGAACAAGGAGCAATGGTCTCAAATTGCAGGTCTAGGTTGGATATTAGGAAAAACGTTTTCACTAGGAGGATGGTGAAGCAGTGGAATGGGTTACCTAGGGAGGTGGTGGAATCTCCATCCTTAAAGGTGAGGCTTGACAAAGCCCTGGCTGGGATGGTTTAGTTGGGGTTGGTCATGCTGTGAGCAGGAGGTTGGACTAGATGACCTCCTGCGGTCCCTTCCAACCCTCACTTCTATGATTCTATGATTACGATCATCTAGTCTGACCTTCTGCATACAAGTCAGAGAATCTAACCCTATGATTCCTGCAACCTGTCCATCAGATATTTTAGAAAGACATCCAATCCTGATTTAAAGACTCCACATGATGTAGAATTTACCACGTCCCTGGTAATCCGTTACAGTGTTAATCACCCTCATTGTTAAAAACGTCTCGTTTCCCATTTGAATTTCAGTGACTTCAACTTCTAGCCACGGGATCTTGTTCTGCCATTGTTTGCCAGATTAGAGAGCTGTCTAGTATCAAATAGTCTCTCCCTCAATGGGTATTTATAGATTGTAATCAAGTCACCACTTAACCTTCTCTCCAATAAGATAAATAGACTGAGCTCCTTTAGTCTTTCATTGTTAGGCGCATTTTTCCGACTATAAATCACTCTGGAATCTCTTATCTGAACTCGCTCAAATTTTTCAACATCATTCTTAAAGTGCTGATACCAAAAATGAACATAGGAATTCCATCTGGCATCCTCCATTCTGCATGACCTGTCACACGCTGCACATGTGAGGTCACGTCACATGGAAGACGTCATTTGGTTTGTGTCTGTTGCCCATGGAGGTGATGCACAACTACACACGCAGCCCATGTCACTGAAGAGGTTGGACCAATGTCAGGATGAGGCTTTCCTGGAAGGCAGATTATCCCAGGTGCCTATTTCAGGTTTCCTGCACCTTCCTGCGATGCATCTGCTGGTGGCCATTTTGGAGATAGGGCTAGGTGGGCCATGGCTCTGATTCAGTAAAGCACTTCCTACGTTCCAGTGAACTTGCATTTGCCTGTATTAAAATGCATATGGTTTGATTACTCCCAGCTTTCCAAGTAGTCTAAATAGTTCAGTATCAGTGACTTGCCCCGATCGTTATTTACCATCCTGCCTATCTTTGTGTCATCTGTTCTCAGTAATGATTTTATATTTTGCTCCAGATTACTGATAAAAATATTGAATAGCCGTGGTCTGAGAAATTCTCCGGGTTCTATCAGTTAGTGTGTATTCAATTCATTTAATGTAGGCCACATTGCTTTTATATTATTCTGCATCTTAATCAGAATGCCATGTGGCACTACATCAAACACTTTATAGAAAACCAAAGATATTATATCAACTTAGCTACCTTTATCAACCAGACCTACAACCTTGTCAAAGAAGGAGATCAAGGTTCATTTGACAAGGCCTGGTTTTCGTGAAACCACACAGATTTCATGTAAAATTCAGTTCCAGTGGCTGAAAGTTGAAGCTAGACAAATTCAGACTGGATGTAAGGTGCACGTTTTTGACGGTGAAATAATTAACCACTGGAACAATTTTAAAAAGGATGCAGTGGATTCTCCAGGGCTTTTTCATGTCCAGAAGCACCACCTCTGGAACAAGACCATGGTGCTTGAGCAGAGAAGGAAGTTGCAAGATGGAAGTGACTCATAGACTCAGACTCATAGACTTTAAGACCAGAAGGGACCATCATGAGCATCTCGTCTGACCTCTTGCACATCGCAGGCCACAGAACCTCACCCCCCCACTGCTGAAATAGATCCTTAGCCTGTAGCTGAGTTACTGACATCCTCAGATCATGGTTTAAAGACTTCAAGTTACAGAGAATCCATAATTTCCTCTAGTTTAAACTTGCAAATGACCTGCAGAGGAAGGCAAAACCTCCCCACATCTCAATCTGACCTAGGGAAAAATTTCTTCCCAACCCCAAATATGGCAATCAGTTAAAGCCTGAGCAAAAGCCACCAGCCAGACACCTGTAGCATAACATTGTTCCAGGAAATATTCCCCTCAGGAGGTGAGACTTCAGGCAATGGCTTCAAGGCACAGCTCTTTGAGAAAACTGGCTTTTTGCCTCTACCCAACAGAAACAGGCAGTAGGTAGCAATCAGACAATTGCTTCCTTCTTGAGCAGCTTGGTATGAGTAGGACGTTCGAACACTCGCTTAGGAGATGGCATCCTTTTGAGATCTGGAGTATAGTTCACCAGGAGCTTGACTCAGGATGTAAAGGCAATTTCAGAGAACTGAAAAGGCCAACGTTTCATCTCTGTGACAGTATGTCATCTCCAATATCCCTGGTCTGATTACAATCTACACCAGTTCACACGGCTGGAAGGTCATCGCAAGGAAATTATCTAGGCGTGGTATGGACTGAAGGCAGGTGAAACACTGATTGAAAATACATTATTAAATGGATATGGCTGATGCATAATGTCGTGAAGAGAACTATGGGACCATGACTTATTGCTGCTTATCCATATTCCAGACCTCTATTGGAAGAAGACATTCCACCGTGATGAAAAAGAATCCCAATAAAAACTCCAGCAATAGATGAACTCTACAGGTTGCCCTGTTCTGATCAAAAAGTGTTTAGCTCACTCTTACTGAATTCCTCAAAAATGCAGCGGAACCCTCTTAATGAAAACAGTGCAAGGAATGGCCTATCATCCCAGATAAAAGAAGAGGCCATTAAAAAGACATTCAGAAAGACTTAACATGGAAGTCCTGAGCAGAAACCCAAGAAAACGCTATATTCACTGCATTGCATTCTCCCTTCTTCTATCTTACTCTTTTCATTGTATTATTGTGACTACTGCTGAATTAACAGACTGGAGCTTAGAATTTGACATTTGGTTAAATACCAATTAACCCCTTGGCACTAGCTAAATGCTCTTCCCCCTAGAGTGGAACTTTACCTAATATCATCTCGGTCAAGCATTAGACGTCACTCATTAGCATCTGGCTAACTGGTTCCCAGGGAGACATGTACTATTGAAGTAAATCCTGATTAAGCATCATATAGTAATTGCGTTATATTAGCACTTTTGCTATTGGCACACCTATGGGATTATAAAGAGGAGCTATCAATATTCCTTTAATCTCCGGTAACATATTGCATTGGTTCTCAATTTACTGACATCCTCTTTTGGTTCTCTGTGTTCGAGGATGATGTCGTAGTAAGAAGAACATATAGTCCTAACAATGTGGTGCTATTGTGTTGAGAAATTTTATCAGGAATATGTGGGAATCATCTCCGACTGTGACACCCCATAACCCTCTCCCTACTACTGCTCTGAAAGCCTGCCAATAAAAATATCATTGTGTTACGAAAGCCCGGCCAGCAAGTGCCAGAGCGGTCAAAACAGCCTCCCCATTGTATCCCTGTTGCAGAATGTTTAGTAAGGGTTGAGGTCAGTATAAGTGTACAACGTTTCCCTTCGCCTCTTCGTCAACGTCGAGCGGAAATGAGAAACGTTCCACGCCATGGCTGCTTTGCACAGAAAGCAGAAGTTATGAAGCAAAACCAATGTAGTTGCTTCCACATTATCCTTTAAGCAGCGAGGCTTGTAACAGAGAACTCGATGCCAAGTCATGGGGGAGCTGAAAATGGAAGCATCTTGAATGTCACTGATAATTACACAGAGAAAATACCTATAGACAGCGTTATACAATGGTCAGAGGAGGGGAATGAGAAGGGGCATGTAGAGGCTGGAATTACTGGGTTTGACCTCCAATTTGGCCGCTTGATTCACTCTATGATGGCCCATCACTTAACTCACGGAAGTCAATGGGAGTCTTTCCATGAGCTTTGGATCAGGCCCTTAAAGAGCTCTTGGGTCAGTATTATTCCCACTTTAAATATGTGGGAACCAAGTCACAGAGATATCAAGTGACCCGATATCAGACAGCCAGGAGCAGAGGCCCAGATCTGCCAGAGCGCTCAGCATCCAGCAGCTCCCGTAGCAAACCCAGCCTCTTTTTTTAGGTGCCTGGTGAGAACTATCAGGAGCTGAGCTCTTTGGAAACTGGCACAGAACCCGGAACTTCTGATTGCCAGTCCAGCGCTTTAACCATCAAAAACATCCTTCCCCTTTATCAATGTGTGTACTTACGAACAGGCATACCAGAGCAGATGACTAACCACCCCATCTGCAGTGGCCTGTAAAGAATGTTTGACAGGAAAGTGTAAAGTAACACTCAAAACATGGGTCGTAACTGTGCAATACAATACCACTGCGGGCAGGGCAGAAGGGATGTTTTCTGACCTCTGCTCATGATCATCTTATACCCCAGGAAGCATCAGGACCAAGAGCCATGCAAACTGATTGTCTTCCTTCAAAACCTTCCTCAAACCTTCCTCACACCATCCCGTGCAGGGATGACCTCCATCCTGAACATGGGCCACAAATTTTCATCCAAGCAATGGGGGAGGGGGGGTCGACATCATTATCCCAATTTTACAGATGGAGAAACTGAGGCACAGACAGGGCATGCAATTGGCCCAAGGTCACCCAGCAGGTTAATAGCAGAGCTGGGAATAGAACCTAGGTCTTCTGAGCCCCAGTCTGGTGTGCTGCCCATGAACAGGATGCAGTGCCCCCTGGAATAGCACCGGGCTGATGTGTGCACTTCAGGCAGGGTACAGTCACACAGAGACTGCGCTGTGTGGCCCAGGAGATGCCATTCATTCCATCCGAGTGCAGCAGATTGCTCTGTGGTTCTTAGCCACCTTGACCCCACCCCCTTTCAGCATCCTTCTCCCCAGCCGCTGATATCACGAGCAGCCCTTCATACAGCCATGCAAGCTGTGCCCCCCCCCAGGGTCACACAAGGGCCTCTCACAACGGCTCTGTGTTTATCCTCCCTCACTGTATTAAGTCTAATTTAGGAGCCGAGACCCGGTATTTTTACATGCATGCGAAGCACCGTGCTTGCCTCTGGCACTCTATAAATAACCAGCGTCCTCCTCTGTGGTCCAAGAACTCCACTAGCCCTTGTTTTGGTGTCAGCAATGATAAAACGTCCACTTTTTTCGGCACAAAAGGGCCAGCCTGATGGCCTGACCTGTCAACATCGAGAATGGAAAACATGCTCGTCAAGTAGCTGGTATGAGGTTCTAATTATTCCCCACATACGCAGCCCGCATAAATACAGCGTAGATATCCAAGAAAAGCATGCTTCAAATATGGAGAGCTTTTTCCCAGAGTTAAATGCAGTCTGCTTCTCCACAGAGGCCAAGTTTCATCTACAGAAGATAGCAATTTGCTTCCACTGGTTTGCAGTGCTTCATGCAAACCCTCTAAGACAATAAACTTCTCCAGCGACTTGCCACTCCCTGAACATAACGGCTTGAAAACCTCTGCCTCTAAGGAAACTGAACAAGCCCCATTACAGAGTCACGGTGAAGAAAATGGCTAAGCTGAAGGACCCAACTTTGTCAATGATACACTGGGCCATTTGAGCAATGCAGAAGTATAGTGCAGTGGTTGCCATCTGGTTTTCTTAACGAAGAGACAAAACACAGAGTGAAAGCACTAAATTACAATGCAGTAACAATAAGGCTTATTTTTAATGTATTACCCACTTTCCTTTGACTAAATCAAAGCTCTGGAAATTCATTGTTCATTGCAAAGGTAACTCCATTTTCATCTGTAAAACAATCTTAAAGGTGATCTGCAATGGTGATACCTTTATGATGTGTAAAGACTGGAAAGTTTCCTCCTCTCACACTAACTTGTTTTTTACATTAGAAATACCTGGAAAGTCAAATCTGACCTGTCCTAGTTTTGCCTCCTGGAAGTCTTAGAGATGCGCATTAGGAACGCTAACATCTTAAGTGAAGGCACATGGGGAAAGGCGAAATCTTTAACATCAGCTTTCTTTTTCCAGAATGTTTATTGGTTATCAAAGTTAAGTGGCCACTTACAAAAATAAACAAAACACTAAGAGTATTAGATCAGACAAGAGGACTGTTTCTACAAGTCGACCTTCCATTGAAAATTGCCAGAAGCTGCAAACCTACAGTTTGTTAGAAGCTGGCTATCTGATTTGCATGCACAATTCCTGTTTGCATGTATGCAGCAGGGTAACTGATGAGCAGGCAGGCGGCCAGGGGGCCAGCTACCCAATGGGGTGCTTGCAAAGTTCAGAGGTTGTAGGTTCAATGAGCATGTGCACACAGATCCTGCCTCAAGCTGAAAATATGGCACAGTACAATCTGACCCCAGCCATCTAAAGCCTCTGACTTTGCTCTTTAAAGTCTGCACCAAATATGCTGTTGCATCTATACTTTGGAAAGGGAGGCAGGCTCCCGTCAAACCCTGGATTCAAACTTTTGAGGGGTTTGGATCAAATTCCAAACTACAGCCCTGCTTCAGCAAAACACTGAAGCATGTGAATAGGTCTCATGGAAGTCCGTGAGTCTTAAGAAGGTGCCCAAGTGTTTTGCTGAATTGGGGCCTAAATATCTGACCTCTATCCCTGACACAGGCAGAGACAAAACCCAAGATCCATCCATCCTCAGACTTTGAGCCAGTTCTGAATTTTACCCAGTGATATCAAAGCACATATTAAAGTACTGAGGCATAATTCTGTTTGAAATGTTTGCATTTACTTAAATTAACCCCATAACTGAATGCAGTTAGTGAGAAAACCTTCTGTCTCCTTTTTTCAGTGTATTTACTCTGAGTATTTGACAGCACTTTGTCAACATAGTCAGTTTCACTGTTTCCCTGAATAGTCAGCTACAAAGGATTCCCACAATTCAAGAAGGATGTTGATACGGTGACCAGATGTCCCGATTTTATAGGGACAGTCCCAATATTCGGGGCTTTTTCTTATATAGGCGCCTATTACACCCCACTCCCTGTCCTGATTCTTCACCTTTCTTATCTGGTCACCCTAGATGTTGATAAGTTGAAGGGGGTTCAGAGAAGAGCCAGGAGAACGATTAAAGGATTAGAAAACCTGCCTTACCGTGATAGACGCAAGGAGCTCCAACTGTGTGGCTTAACAAAGAGACCAGTAAGGGGTGACTTGATCACGGTCTGTAAGTATCTACACAGGGAACTAATATTTAATCATGGGCTCTTCAGTCTAGCAGAGAAAGATCGGCCTGTTATCAGACCTGCAGGTCTGACAACACGATCTAATGGCTGGAAGCTGAAGCTAGGCAAATTCAGACTGGTGTACATTTTTAACAGAGAGTAATTAACCACTGGAGCAATTCTCCTAGGGTCATGGCGGACTCTCCATCACAAAGCAAGATGGGATGTTTTTCTAAAAGATCTGCTCTAGGTATTATTTTGGGGACTTTCTCTGGCCTGTTATACGGGAAGTTCGACTGGATGATCACAATGGTCCCTTCTGGCTTTGGAATCTATGAAACTATGAACTAAGTGAAAAGACTCTTATTACCACAGAGAAGGAAGCAGAAAAGTCCTTATTATTTTTAAAGGTAATTTTAAAGGCACCCTCATGACATACTGTTTAAAGGGATCTATGTCAGAAACATGAGTCTAGTCCAGGTGTGCATAGTGACTTAGGACTGGCATAACAGAGAGGCAGGATGGTCTAAAAAGGGGAACTGAACTAGGGTAAAGGAGACCTGGGTTCTATCCCATCTCACTCTCCCAACCCTTTGCCATGTCCATTGCGATTAGAAGCTGTTCAGGCCAGATGCTCTCCTATGATGTGTTTGTACAGTGCTAAACAATTGGGCCCTGATCTCCCTTTGGTGCTACTGTAATATAAATAATAAGAAGACAATTTCAGAACATCCGAGTTGACAGTATGCCTTTAAGGCATTGGCTTTCGATGCCAATTGCATGTTGTTATGACGTTCTCTCGTCTCTCCTGTGGTTTTTCAGTGCCTTCACTCATGGAGAAAAGTACACCAGAGGGAAATAATAGCCAAAACCTCTTGAGAAACGCAGGGGGCTGCCGCAGAGAGCATGAACGTTCAGTGTCGGAGAGTTCTTCTCCTGGAGAACCCTGGGCCGAGTCACAAAGCGTGGCTGATCACGAAGCAGCACTTGACGTGCTGTTTGAAATCCCCACGTGCAGGACCTGCTCTCTGCAATGCATTTTGCACTTGGCACGGCTCAGAAGGCTATTTTTAAAAGGTATGCAACTGTCCCAGAAACTCAGCTTTGAAGTGTGGTTCAAGGCTTTGTTGTTGTTAAAAGAAAGAGTTTTTTACATTTCTAATTAAACGTAAAAACAAGTGAATTATTGGTCCTGAGCCGGCCAAGCCGGGTCAGTTACACTCTACCAGCTGGAGAGGGAGTCTGGATGTTCTCCTTTTCCAGTTTAATAGCATGCCTGATAGACCGTTGGCTTCCTCTCATCTCTGTAAAATGCTGTTCTTCACTATTTGTCAGTTAAAAACATTTGCTTCTTGAACATTGAAGTACCAGGAGTGCAGAAAAGTTTGGTCCCGTTCTCTATGGCCTAATAATTGCAAATGTACCAGTTCCCCTAACTTGGGTTGATTCTATTAAAGCGAGACACTGTCCTTTTAAACAGACAACTTCATCCCAGAGTACAGTCTGAGGAGTCCAGCTTGAATGGTCACTGGGTAAGACAGGAGGGCAACTCTCAGCCTCAGCAGTGTTTCTTACGAGAACCAGTGAATTACCACCACCCCATGTGAGGTAAGCAATAAAGATTGCTATCCCCATTGTGCAGATGGGGAATCGAAGGCAGAGGTTGCCCAATGTCTGTACAGTGATTTGATGGAAGAAGCCAGGACTAGACTTTGGAAGCTCCTGTCCCGAGTCCAATACTTAGCCCACAAGAGCATGCTGCATTGCAATCACGTGTGTCCTTTCTGCAGCTGTAGATCTACCTCCTTTTAGTCTGACCTCAGAGTCCAGGAGTTTTTGCTATGCTTAGCTTGCTGCATCTCCAGGTAACTAGGGAAAGAGAATCAGAGCAGGCTTCGGCCTCAATTTTCAAAGATACGTAGGCACTGCTGTGCTCAGTGTTGCAACGCTTAACTGATTTAGGAGCCCAAGTCTCATCTTCAAAAGTGATTTAAGTACTTAGGAGCCAAAATCCCATTGGCAGTCAATGTGATTTAGGCTCATAGGTGCCTAAAACCCTTTTAAAAATGAGACTTGGGCTCCAAAATCAGTTCAGTACTGCAACACTGACCGCAGGAAAGCCTAAATACCATTAACATCTAAGCCTTTGACTTTGGAAAGAAAACGAATATGGATTTCTTTTTCTCAAAGGGCTACTGTGCTCCAGTTGTGAGGTCAATGGAGTTAGCGTGGTGTGATACTGGAGTATCAGAGTGATGAATCAGGCCTTAGGTATATTACTAACTGCTTTGAGCAGGGGGTTGGACTAGATGACCTCCTGAGGTCCCTTCCAACTCTAATATTCTATGATTCTATGATTCTATGATTTATTGCTCTGGTTCAAGCCCCAGGATCCTCACCCTTCCATCCTGTGACCCAACGGAAATCCATGCCACCATGTAACTGACAGAAGAAAGAGCAAATGGGTTCATTATCCAGAGATTTCCTTGGATTTCAGTGGCACGTTTTGGTGAAGAAGAAAAACAAACCTACTGTGCAACGCTGAGCAAAGCACTTGGGTCCCATTAAACTCACTTCCCATGGATGTATTTTCTCTGAACGGGAAGCCCCGAGCCAGACCCCAACAGCTACGTTCAGCACTTTATTGACGCACAGTTTTAAGCTGCAATTGAGGCAGAGGGTGCTAATTAAAGAGGACAGGTTGGCAGGAAGGGAATTAAATTATTCCTGACACACGGCGAGATATCCCTTCTCGCCATGGACGCACAAAGCTAAGAGAGTTATTCTTAATTAAAAAGCAGCAGATCCAAAGAAACAAAAAACCAAAAGCAGAGAGGAAGTTTTTCTTTATTTTCTTTTTTAAACGGACACTGACAATTGCTCTGGGCCACATTTTTCATGTCATTATAAGCAGATCTCTAACTATCTATGGGAGGGGCACAGACATTTGATTCCAGCCGTGGTTTTGTAATTCGAATGCTGCCATGCTTTAAAATAAGTTTGACAGCCCTCCCACTCCCAGGACGAAGGGGGGCCTCACATCATTGCTCACCACTCTTCTGGACGAGCAAGGAGGCATTTGCTGGTTCCAAAGGGAGTTCCACACGATTCTGTTCATGGCCATGATATGGGGTTGGGAAAGTTTGGGGTGGCGGTGTCAATACATGATCTTGAGGTGGGCAGAGAAGGCCCCTCCAATGGGATGAAACCAAGAAAAAGAAAGCAATTCCCTGTTAAGTGACATGTCGATACCACGGTGCGCCGTAGAAATTAGCTAGCTAGCTAGCTAGGTGACCACATTAACAGACTGGGGGCCTCTCTCTGCCATGCCACTGCACGCTCGTACATCAGAATCACTCCTGAGCATTTACTCTTGCCCCAGCCTCGTTTACACTCACACCAGCTTCAGCAGCGCTCGAAATTCAGGAGCCGGCGCCATTTCTACGAACGACCAACCACAAAAGAGAAACAGTTCCACGCCAAACAGCCTCTCCAATGGCCACCCGTGGCTTTTCCAAAGCAGGAGCTATTGCGAAGGCGATTCACACACAGGATGACTGGTGAATTCCAACCCGAGAGGCATAAACAGGGCCGTGCACAGATCAGACTGGTTACCCATGACAACGGCAATGAATACCTGTATCTACGTTAGTGGAGGAGGAGAAGCAGAGTTCCAAAAACCCAAACCAAACTCCACTTAACAGAGGGAGCTCCAGTCATTAGCCAGCAGATTTTGCTCATGTACTTTGTCAATGGCTGGTGGGAAATGCAAGCATCTGGGCCCGGTTGTTTACACACTGCCACTGGAAGCCTCTGGAAGATCCTTTTTCTGGTATGACTCAGCAGCTGCAATGGGCAGGTACCTTCAGCAATACATTTAATGCCCTCACAAAGCCAAACTATAGACTTCGAACATCCTGTCTGCTTGCAGCCCACAAATACTCTGAGCAAGTGAATTTGGAGCCAGGGGAAGGTGCTGAGCTGACAGTACGGGAGATCACAGGAACAAAGGAATTGCCATAATGGGTCAGACCCAAGGTCCATCTAATCCACTGTCTGTCTCTGACAGTGGCCACTGCAAGATGCTTCACGTAGAGTGAGAGAACCCCACGGTAATAGATGTGAGATAATCTGTCCCCTGCATTAAATCTCATTCTGGTCTCTCTTAGCTTGAGATTGGTTTAAACCCTGAAGCAGGAGGTTTAATATCCCTGCCAAAATGTTTATCATGTGGCAGTGAGTTCCAATGGCTGATTGCACAGGACAGGTGCAACACGGGTAGTAGCAGAGGGACCTTCCCCTCACACACATCATTCTGCTGCTGTCACCCAGCCCTGCCCTAGACCTGGCCATTGAGAATGGGAGAGGAGGTTAACACCCACCTCAGTCTTTCTTCGGGAGCTGACCAAAGGGATGCCAACTGGCGCCCTCCTGTGGTGTTGGCACCTGTCCTGTGGGAAGAGGTCTAGGCCACTCAACAGCCCAGACAAAAGACAGTAACGACGGTTGGTCGCTAAGGCCCTGAATCTATCCCAGTGAAGCCAAGGGGAATCTTACCATTGACTTTGATGGGTATCAGATCAGCTTCTAATGCCTAACCAATGACTTAGTGGTGAAAGGTTCCAGCGCCCAATAACAATTCCTTGAGGATTAGCAAACCTCCGTCTCTGGCATCAATGGCCCCTCCATCACCATAGTATCCCATCCACTTTCTTCTTAGTATTTTTGATGAGAGATTTCCAAGGACCTCCTTTCAGGAACACACAAGTCTCAACCGCCTGGATGTGGCAGCTGCAGAGTTCATACCACCGTAGTCAAAGCTGCCAGCGAAGGGGGATTAGCTCTGGTGACCTGTCCATCTGACTGCACACGGGACACTATGTTTTCCATAAGAATTCCTAGTCAATTCTTTTGGAGGGGAAATTTCAGGGATCCATCAAGGTAAAGACATATTGACTAAGCAACTATGTTATCAATGGTCCCTCCAAACGCTCAGTGGAATCCCTAACTCGGATGTGAAAGGCTCCATCAGGACCAATGGGCTGCACACCTAACAATTCTATCACCTGTGCATGGAGGTGAGAGAATCTTTCAACGGTACACGCAGGCATTTGTGTAGCAGTGGATTTAAGTGTGCATGCAAGCAAAATAACAGCCCCCTCGCCCCGCAGCTTCATGGCTCACTTTAACCAGGATTCTAGTCTTTGACTCAAAAGCCATTCAACTATTCCGTAAGCGCTGTGCTTGTCCTGCATTTCTGTTCCTATAGTTTCTGATAACCAAGAAACCAGAGAAATAGAGGTTTCCGTCAGGGATGTCACAATCCAGTGATGACATTACCACTGAAACACCTGTGATGTCAAAAAAGCTGGGCTGTGACATCAATAGATGACTCAAAGCAGGATTAGGGAGGAAAAGGTAAACTGCAGACAAATAGTGCTTGGTGCTGAGGAGACAAGAAAAAAGCTGCTAAATATTTTTCAGATCAGACATCAAACACTGCAGCTTGCTGGGATGTGGCAGCGAGGTTTCAAGGCTATGAAGGAAGGACCACCTCAATAATGATTCATGTAAGGGCTCGACTGATGTAGAAGCCTGTGACTTGTAGAAAGTTGAGCAGAAACAAATAATGAACAAAAATACAGTGTCTCCTGGGGTTAATAAACTGAGATTCCGTTATGCAGCCCACCAGGAAATTAGAGGAGCAAGGTTTTCACAGAACATAGTGCATCTCCTTTGTTTTGTCTGAGATAACAGCAGATGTGAGAGCTATATCAGATTTCCCAGGAAGTCACCATTAAGAGAGTGGGTGTAAAAACTACAAGGAAGATCATTAGCAAAGTCAAAGGCATACTTGATGACTCATCTGCATTCTCCTGCTATTGTGTCCTTCTGATCTACATTCAGAGAGAGAGAGAGAGAGAGAGAGAGAGAGAGAGAATAAATAATCATTTAGGACTTACACAGTTCCTTTCATCCATCAAAGCACTTTATAAAGCTAACAGAGCATTCCATTTTTACAGATGGGGAAACTGAGGCACAAAGCAGGGCAACGATTTGTCCAATTACACACAGCAGTAAGTCAAGAGCAGAAGCAAGAACAGAACTTAACCATCCTGACTCGGAGTCCTGTTTCCTGGACCATACCTACTTTCCCACATGCATTTGGTTGAGATACAGGTCCTGTCTACTAGAACTGGAGAGAAGCTATGTATGATACACAGGACTTTTGCTCTTTTAGGCAATTCTCTTGCTGCTGAAGGAAGGATGTATTACTGCTACTGCATTACCAGAAATGTCCTCTCCATTAGCCCAGTGTTATGAACTCTATCCTTTAAACAACATGAAAATCCAAGATGTACAGGCCATACGTGAGAGTAGAATACACAACTCTGGCTGTTGGAGGATACTGTCGATGTTTTCAGGTATTACATTTGACCAGGCATTATCTACCCCTGCTCCTGCTTATCTATTAGCAATCTCCATGGAAATGTTAGTGCCTTTTTCCTCCAACACAAACACTTCTATGTGCTTTTAAAAATACAAGTGCCAGTATCTCAGCTCTCATAAGCAACACTACAAGGACAAGTATGGTCCAGTGCTCATAAGCCATCTATAGCAACAAACCAGCATGTATTACCCAGTGTTTAGAAGCAACCCTACAATAACAAACCATCAGGATTGCTTTAGTAATACAGGGAAGTGATGGGAATAATGACAAAGATTTCAAGTTCCAATCCCCAAAGAAAGATGAAGGATAAAGGATACAAAGAAAAGGTTCGTATGTTACGTATTATGAACTGCTTTGCAAAACAAGGGTATACTTTGCTCAAGTAGCTTCTACTCCACAGGAGCCATATTCTGATTTCATTTACACAGCTGCAAATCAGGAGTGACTCCACTGGTTTATACTCCATTTATATCCACATATCTGAGATTCAAATCTGGGTTCCAGAATTATTTAAAAAAAAAAAAAAAAAAAAAAGTTAGATGCAAGTCTGAGAAGTCTCTTGAAGAACGAATACCCATCAGCCAAACTGAATATATACAAAGGGCCTGATTCTTATTCACATTAAAGTCCCTTTATACCACTCTGGCAATGTAAGGGACTTGAAATTATAGTTAAGTTATGTATGCATCCTTTTAAAAGCCCCTTTACACTGCAAAAATGGTGTAAAGTAATATGAGTGTAAATGTGAATCAAGCCTGCTCCAATTGCGGTAACCTTCTGTGCTGACGATTTTGGGCCTAATTCTCATTTACTTGCAGTGTAAGGGAGCCTTAAAGTAAATATAATTTGCACTTGTTTTAAGGCTCCTTTGTACTGTCAAAGTGGTGTAACGGGGCCCTGGTGTAAATGAGAAATACGCCTTTTGACTTTAGTGT
The DNA here is from genome assembly GCF_026122565.2 of Emydura macquarii macquarii. NCBI lineage: Eukaryota > Metazoa > Chordata > Testudines > Chelidae > Emydura > Emydura macquarii. The sequence continues at coordinate 16,418,510 of NW_027130698.1, read as the reverse complement.
CACCTGGGGTTTTTAAAAAAGAAATCTTAACTTAATCACGCTGTTTAGCCCAGATGCAAACATATTCTTCATGCTGGGCTTCCGCCAGCTCTCTCAAGGGGCAGCAGCATTAGGCCTGGTCAGGTTAGGCATGGAAGACCTCCAAGGGCAAACCAGGCATTTCAGAAAGAGGTACTGGTGATTGAGCAGGTGGTGCTCTCCTCTCCGAGTCAATACTGACCCAACATCCCACCACGATGGTGCTGTCTTTGGATGGGAGATAGAACGGAAGTTCTGGCTACTTTGGATTATTAAAAATCCCAGGTCACTTTTCATACAAGTCGAGACGTTAACCCCAGTGTCCTGGCCAAATTACACTTTAGGTAACTCTGTTCTGCCTACCAGCATTTCCCCTGCAATTGCAAACTGTTTACAGCGTCCTCCTTCACCCCTTGTCCCACCCTGTTGTGCAGTGTTGTGTGGCTGTCCTGTTCCATCCCAGATGTGACTTCATTGGGGGGGGGGCGGGGGTAGTGACCCCGTCTATGTTGTTTGTAGACTGCTTTGTGATCCTTTGTAAGAAAGAGACTACATTATTATCACATATTATCACTGGGCAAAATACTTCAGACCTTAGTGCTTACTCATTCAAGAGTCCCAATGAAGGCAGTGGGAGTTTTCGGATAAGTCAGAATGTTAATATTTGACCCACTGATATTATAACTGATAATTAACCACAGTAGCAGCGATAACCAAATTAATTTATTATGATTGTTGTTATTATTGGCCTGGAAAATTCACCCATGCCCACTGTATCTTTTGGTGCCAGCCCGTCATGTATTCAGGACCTGGACAAGTAAAGGCCAACACACTACGGACAACCACAACAGAAGAGGTCAGAACTGTAGGCACGTTCTTTTCAAAAAGCTTCAGTCTCCAACGGCCTCTTGCTGGGCAGCATTGGTGTTTTAATTCTACACGACTAGGTAACCATCTCTGAAGCTGTTCAGCCTCTAAGGGGTTAAGCAGCAGAGACTGACTCAGATTCCTCAACCTAACACTCAGAAGTCCCCGTATAAGCAGACTTGGCACTTTGAGACAGCTCCACAAAGCCAGAGTCCAAAATGCGCTGTCTTCCGTTTGTCAAAAAGAAGGCAGGTCCCAGTTAATTGGGGAAACAGAGTGTTTCCCCCAACCCCCGTCAAGGCTGCTTATTTTTTCAGAGTGAACGTTGTGAAAAGAAAGTGAAATTTAATTTGGTGGGACGCTACGTAATTCATGATGCCCCCCAGCTGGTGTATGCTTTAAACGCCATCAGTTCACGAACCCTGGGATCACGTCACAGCTGTTGAAGGAGACACAGCAGACTTGTGCCTGACACAAGATGTGCTGAGCCCACCTTTCTCCAAAAAAATCCTGGTTTATTTCAGTGGTACGGCAGAAATCCATGCTGTGTCACACCAACAGCCGAAGCCGGACGCCAATACATAATAGGACACACTGTACTGAGGAAATGCCTATCTGGCATTGGACATTATTTCTTACACAATTAATCATATGGAGACACCACACAGAGAAAAAGGGAGTGGGAAGGGGGCGGGAGGAAGCCACACACACACACACACACAAAAAGTGAACGGAAAAATAAAAAAACGTTCCACTTCTTCTCTCCTCCAAACGTATGCGAGGTTCTTCTCCTTCCCTCTCATCCGTACCTTGCTGCAGAAGAAAAAGCTTCCAAAAGGTACAGTAGTTGGTTTTTTTAAACTCACTCTAACTACTGCACACAATTCAAAGGAAATATAGGAAACCACAATTCTCAGCTCTCCATAAGAGGCAAATGGAAAGTCACTTAAAGTGACTCCTGTCTTAAAGTGGCAGGATCCATTTTCTTTGTTACGGGAGAAAAAGGAAACCCCAACCACGCAAACCCCAGCAGAATGCAGGTCCTCTGCACAGCGGTGAGACTGAAAGTGCAACAGGTTTGTGCAAAGAGAAGTGACATGCCACTAGTGAGCCATTTTCTTGTACTCTCCTAGCAGGTCCAGTTGCCTTCTACAAGTGGAGTAGCTAAAGTAAAGAGACACTGACAGGACAGCTATTCCCCAGAGAGTCACTTTCCCCAAAGGAAAAGCCAGCTGGGGAGGGGATGCTTCACATAACAGGTATTAGTGACACGATGCAGGTGTGATTCCTCAAACTTTGCAAGAACACATTAAACTGTCCCTAGGAAGCCAGTAGGGGAATGCAGTTTCATAAGTTACACTCCAGAGATAGTAGGCAGCAGGAGAGGGGCTAAAAAAAAACAACAACCAAGGAAGAACTCACATCAAAGGCAACTTCTCTGTACAGCAGATGAGCAGATCTATCTTCACGTCTTTTTTTTAAAAAAAAAACACAGATGAACGCAGGGGAAAAACTGCATTAACTCCTTGTCTCTCAGAGCCACAAGACCTATCGCACACCAGGGGAAAGAGAAATCACAGCAGTTCTTGCTGGAAGCAGTTTAACTTTACAGAAGGCAGCAGAGCAATGACAGCAGAAGGCAAGCTGTGTTTATCTTAGGGGTTCCCGTGACTAATACCTAACCCAAGGAAACATGACCACATCGACATCTAATAAAGAAAAGAAAAGGGGGGGGGGAGGAGGAGGAATTTTTAGCTGTAAAAATAAAAGGCTATTATTTAGAAAAAGCTCTGGGATGACACAAATAGCTGAAATACCTCAGGGCAGAGAAGCATCATTTTTAACTCTTGCACACCTCATTGTAACACTGAAAAAAGTGAAGTTGAAGATACTTTTCAGTGCAAACGCAGGACCCCGGAGTAAAGCAGATTACCAAAGAAAACAAAAACCCTAGGAAATAACTGAAGCTCACGCTGGGAGCCGAGGTATTCAAAAACCCAGAACACTGACATGTGGCAAACAGCACGTTTTTTTTCCTCCCCTTCTGCAGGCCAAACACAAATAATATTCACATTACATCAGTGAACAACTCTAAATGACAAAGGGGCGTTTGCTTACCTCATTATAAATCTTCTGGATGGAAGGGCTGCGTTCTCCTGCGTGGGGTTTAAATGGAAAAGTAAGGGAATTAAGAGCTGCCGTCTAGCCCTGTGCAGTTCCTCGGTAATCTGTGGATAAAAAGAGAAGTCTTCATTACTGACCACAGGCACGGAGCCTTGCAGCTCACGCCCCCTCTAAGCTGCACCAGCCAGTAGCACACAGAAGTTAGTTTACAGGAGCAGGAGACAAGCTCAACAGAGACCATAGTGATTTATCTGCACCTCTGGTGGAAAGGAAAAAAAAAAGAAAAAACCCAGCTCAAAATATGGCAAATATGGGATAAGTAGGGCCATAGCATAGGTAGGATGATAGGCATGGGTGCAGGCCAAATCCCTAAAGGAAAAAAACAACAACCCATCACTCTCCTTTAATCAAAGCTTAGCCAAGACCTTAATTAAAAAAGCTCCTACAAAATATCAGATAATGGACTGCATTTTCAGGCCTTTTTGGAAAACAATCTCATATGGCGACGTTTCTAAACTCTTGCCAGAGAAGGGAAAGCTGCCAATTTTAAGTTACAGTATCAAAGACACACATCCTCCTCACCCCAAATCTGCTCTCAGTTACACCAGTGTAAACCCAGAGTAACTCTCTTGGCTTCAGCAGGGTTGTTCCTGATTTACACCAGTGTAACGGAATGGAATCAGGCCCTGTCTCCAGTGACTTGAGTGCAGCTGCTCCAGATTTACACTGGTGTAATGAGAGCAGAAACAGGTTCTACTTACATTGACTTGTTTAAACAATATTCTCCTGGTAATTTTTAATGATTAAAAGGTAAAAAGGATTATCCCCATATTCTCTGTTGAAAAAAGTAGTTGTAGCAGTGAAATCCCATGTGAAGCCAATCTGGATTTCCCTAGCATGAAGACCAAATTCCTTTTTCAAATGATGATGATTATTTCTGTAGCTCCATAAATGTAGAGAATTATTTGCCATCTAATCATGACAATCCAGTGGAATTTCAATAAAAATTCTGGGCTGGCCACCATCCAAACTGATTAGAACAGAATAATATTTGTAAGTGTATATGTTTATATACAGCAACAACTGCAAAATGATTTTGAGACGAGGGTCTGGGGATTTACAGATTGGAATACTGGGTCTAAAATGACTTTTGGCTTTGTTTGTAATAAAACGCATGTGGTTTTGAATTACTCACATTTAACATCTTTTTTGTAAGCCTCAAAAGCAACCAAACATTTCTCAGTTGTATCGTCATTGCTATATACTACAGATAATCTGTGTCATATTTTGTACTATTGTCTTATACAATCTGGACAACCTGCATCATATGTTCCTTTGCAATTCCCTACACAAAGATAAACCTATAGATTCTCCCTTGTTCCAGCTGTACATACTATGGAGAAGCTGCATATAATAATACACACTAGTTTGCACTATTGTAGTGACTTTCCTTAAAAGGATCTCAAAGTACTTTACAATCCTATCTTGATGAGAAAGAGAAACTAAAGTTTTGAAAAATGTTGCCATCTCCCTCTTCTCCGTTTTCCAGCCAGATCTAATGAGCACTATTACATTACGTCCACCTTACAGGTGGATCACCTGAAACAAAGCAGGGTGAAGTGGCATGCCATGGTCACCCAGCAAATCAGAGTGGGGAACAATATGTCCTGACTCCAAGTCCCTTCTCAGATCTCTGAACCGCCTTTACACACCACTCCCCATTCTTGGAAGGCTTCCGCATGGTCTTAATTTTAAGTATGTGAGTAGTCCCTGAAAGTCAAGCATGTACATAAATCTTTGCAGGATCAGGTATTATAGTTCTATTGTATAGTATATATGATGGGGAAACTTTATAATCCCCTCTCCTTTATAGACCTCTATTCTATGGAGAACACAAATAAAACATCACCTTAGTAGCTTCTGGACAATGCCTTAACATCTATTTGGAAAATTTAGAAAGGACCTATGTTTTTAAAACAAACACACACACTAACACACACATTACATCACACAGACATATGCATACGGTGAGAAGTCAATTGAATGTAGGGTCCCCTGGCTTCAGCTAAATTGGTGTAAGTCCACAGAAAACTTCACTGAAGACAATTAATTGAGACTGGTAGGAGCTCAAACTTTTGGCCCATGTATAATGTTTTGTCAGAAAAGCAGACCATCAGTAAAACAATAGATACTATAATACATGCTGTATTCATGTATCTGTTTTGCATCCACTTACATGAAAACATTTCTCGTTGTCACAGAGAGAGCTTCTAGTTACGCACAATAAAAGGACATTTTCACGTCACTTCTTTCAAAGTTCTCTGCTTCACCCTTGGTCAAGACATTTCTCGTGTGACATAAGTCAAAGCCAGGCACCTCTCTTTGCATTAAATGTTTTGCTAATAAATGCGGCTGAAAAAATATATGGCTCCATTAAAATAAACCCCATTCTATCTTCTTGAGAACTTGCAGTTCACTTTAAGATGCAAGACTAATGATCACCTCACTTGCAGGTGGTGTTGATTTCCATCTGGAACTAAACCTCTAAGGTGTTAGATATTAACAGTGAAGAATCCCATTGTATCACACTTTGAATTTATTCCAGGACACCCAACACACATTTGCTTGTTTTTACTGGACACCACAGATTGCAGGCTAACATACTGCTCCAGAGGCTTTGATAGCTGAAATGTCCCCCTCTGCACTCTTCTGCCCATATGCTTCTGGTGCTTTGCAACTGCAGAAAGAGCCGTTGAATGGAATGCTGCTCCAACAGACGTTGTGGCTCAGAGATGTCCCATTCTGCACTCAGATGTTTGTGCAGGCTGATTGAATATTCATTTGTTCCTGATTTCCTTTCACTTCTGCCAGATGCTCACACAGAGGTGAAGTCTGGCAAGCTGGGCGCTTGATGATTTAAAGACCTGATGATGTTTACTTGCCACTTGGAAGAGGATAGGAGAGGTCATTCCTAGGAAACCAGTGGCCATTACTGAGATGGGGGGGGGGGGGGGGGAAGGGGTCACTGCATTGTCAGAAAGACTATGGCCACCTTTTTTTTTTTTTTTTTTTTTTTTTAAAAACAGATTGCCCCAAATCGATGCCCTAGATTCAAAGACTCTCAGTCTTTGGGGAGATTTCCAGCTGTGAATTTTGCAAATTTCCCCTACATTCATAGTGAGCCAAACCAGACTTCCAGCTCTCATTCCAAACTGTGAGGTTGTCAAAATCCTACGCCAGTTTAGAAGCCACACTCTGCTCCTCAGATCCATCTTTAGGGCTCAACATAGGGACCAAACTTGAAACAGGCTCCAAAATTGCACTTGCAAGTTTTGCAAACACACATCCCACCTTTGCACTAGTGATGGGGCAGAACCAAACCTCAGACCTCAACAGCCCCCATTTTGGAAATGTTTGGCTTCTGATCCAAAATCTTCAGCTGGAACCTATCTCTGATTTGTCCATGACCGGGGTGGCTGGAGCATGCAGACTGGGCAAGCAGCTGTCTGCCCAGTGAAAATATCCAAAGGAAGGTTCTGAATACGCAATTTTAGAAACTAGATTCAGGCCATTGTACAAATCTGACTGCAAGAGGAAGGCTTGCCAATTAAGGGCTGGAAGGCCAAGGCCTAGTCAACCCAGATTACTGAATGAGCCACACCTGAGAGCGATCAGCTGATTCCACTCTAAAGAGCAGCAGGAAGCTGCAAGGAGAAGGGGGAGCATAGGAAACTGCAGTGTGCGTGAAAGGTGCCTGCAGGAAAGACCCTGATGTCAAGGAAGTTTGGAGGCCAGAGCCCACAATGGGAAACCCTACCTGGGTTTGGCCTGGAGGCCTGCGCTCTAAGCTAGGAAGACCTGGGGGGAGGATTGCCTGCAAGAACAGACTGATGGAAGAAAGAGCTCCAGCTGTGCGAGAAGATGTCCGAGTATGAATGTTTGTGTTATAGTGATGGACTTTATTTTGGTGCCAGAGGATGGTTATTAAATCTGCCTCAAGCAAGGGTGGTGTTAACCCAGAGAGAAGTGTGTGTGCAAGTTCTTACAGGACCCTGAGAAGAGGCAAACAAAGCCAGGGTCTCTCAGAGAGACCTCTGGCCACAAGGGGCCTCTCAGAAGGCAGCTGACCCTATTACAATAGTCTCAGAACCCAAAAGGTCAACGTACCAAACTAACCAGCCCTTGGCATTCAATTGTTCCTTGCTTTCTGACACAAACATCCACAATCCAAGTAACCGCAACCTACCAATCAGAGATGAGGACAACAAATACTTGGAACCGTTGGCCCTGCCTGCACCCAGTATTTGCATATTTGCCCCAGGATGCAAAGTAGTCTGATGGATATTTAAATATTGACACATTTATTATTGAAAACACATTTATGTGGCAATGTTAATTTACCACGGTGCTTAACACACAGAGATAAGGCCCTGACGGCCTCCTGATCAGCTTTTAGTCTATGGAGGACAAGAAGAACACAAGAGACTGGGCAAGCTGAGGGAAGGGTGGCTGTAGGGATTACTTATAAGGAGAAGGCAGGAGGATCTGAAGGAGTGGAGAACTGTCGGTCGTTATCTGAAGCAGCTAACAAATAACTAATGCCAGAAAATGTTCCTGATATCCCTGCCAGAGCCTTGCCAACATCCCAGTTTCACCATCTCCCATCCAGCACTCCCACCCTTTGACTTCATAGCCATCTTTCCAGTCCACACTTTAGCACCTCCACTGGCATTCTTCTATCCTTGAGTTATGATTTTCCATGCACAATGAGCAACCATGCATTGTCAGTCAAAGTGATATTTTAGATTAAAGCCAACAACAAAACAAGAACAAACAAAAGTGACATCTCCCCGAGAGAGAGCACTGTGTGCACGTCTCTCCTCTGTAACATGCTGCATTCTTTCTCCCGCACAAAGTAGCTGGCAGGCAGAGGCCTTAGAAATTTTAAAGGGCAGTGCAGAGAACATAAGGGCAGAACAGTTACAAATCTACATACACCCCCAAAATGGCCAGAAGGAGTCACTGCTGAACAATGTGGGTTGTTCTTCCCTCCCCATTATCATAACCTGTGGCTTCCGCAGCAATCAGCTCTCTACTATAACTAAGGATGTCTTCATTTAAAAAGACTTATCTGAAAAGCGATAAAGCAGCCATACGGGGAACTGCTGAGCCTCAAACTTCTTGGGGAGCTTCAGTGCAAAGCTAATCTTCGAGCTGATGGAAAAAAGGGACAATACGTTTGTGGATATTTTAGTTGAAAAATTTGAGCCTTTTCTGGACCAGCTCCATAAAATAAAACTAAAGAGCAGATAAAAGAGGCAACAAGTTGGTGGAAGAAAAAGACTGAGTTGATCTGCTAATTTCATCTGAATTGCTGCAGTCCAGGAGCAGCTAAAACAATGGCTGTTCTCATTTCCTTGGTCTTCCTTCACCAAGTAAATTGACTAATCATAAACCTTTCCCACCCCAGCCCAACTGGGGGCTTCTTAGAAACTCATTTTCTGAATCCAGCCTAACCTAGCTCTGGGAAAGGCACAATGATCAGCCTGAATCCAAAAGAACAGCTACACTAGCTGAAATGCATTTCCACTGAGACAAACCAGATTAACACTGGTCCGAAATTTGCAATAGGTTTTCTTATATTCCATCTCCCTTTAACAAAGGCTACAGCTTGTGCACTAAGAATAGGAAGAAAAAACCCACTCTGTGTTGTGCATTCAGACCGACTGACACACATATATATTGTGAAGGCTTATACACAGGCACACAAGCATGTGGGTCCAGTTACACTCAACACACACATACAGTTTCATACCCACCTAACACGGTAATACATGCATGCACAACCTCAAATGCGCACACACATGCTGCCATCATATATTGTATACAGTCACATGAACAGACGGACACACGAACGTATTGGCCCCAAATGTTGAAAAGTGGCCACTAACTTAAGGTGCCTCAATTTTGGGGGTGCCTGTCTTGAGCACCTTGGACTTGATTTTCAGAAAGTGCTGAGCACCCCCCTCTCCATTAGGAGCCAATGGGCTGTGTGAGTGCTCAGCACGGCCCGGTGGCTCAAGCACTGACTGGACCTAAGGGGTTCTGTTCCTGACTTTGCCACGAGGCTGTTGGGTTACCTTAGTCCTGTCACTCTGCGCCTCAGTTTCCCCATCTGTAAAATGGCGATAATGACACTGACATCCTTTATAACGCACTTTGAGATCTCGGGATGAAACGTACGAGGTACGAGCTAGGTATGATTATTAACAACTCTGAACAGTCAGGCTCGAGGTGTCTAACAACTAGGTGCCAGAAAGTGAGGCACCACAATTAGAGGCCACTTTTGAAAAGATGGCGGACAGTGTGCACCACACACACACACACACACACACACACACACACACACACACACACACACACACACACACACACACACACACACACACACACACACACACAAATACCCTACACCCCCTCCCCAGCACTTTCCAGCAGAACTTAAATTGTGAACAACAGGCCCATCTTAAGGGCAGGGTTGGTAACAGGCCCCTATTACAAGAGATGTCCCTTATTTTTTCATCTCTGTATAACAAGATGGGGAGTTGCTGAGTATTGCCAGAAGGAGCAAGAAACACCCCTGGTGAATGGAGGTGAGTACTACTTATCATTGTTAATAAGAGGAGGAGGAGAACAATTAATAATATCAGGAGGAGGGGTGGGGAGGGGGTGCTAAGAAAATAGTCCCTTATTTTTGAAATACAGTGTTGGCAAACCTAAGGAGAGCCCACACTGTCACTATAAATAACACATGCCAATTTCAACCCATTTTATATTCCTACTTCTTTTTCACAAAATTGCCTCAGATTAGGAGATTGGTCTTTCCAGCCCCCCTAGACCTGGACAGTGACAGGGGCAGTTCTTTGTACAATCCTTAGGATCCTGTAGACGTAGCATCCCTTACCAGCCTCTCATAGGCATTCAATATGGGAATCCTGCTAATGAAAGGAAAACAGAGCGAGGCTGAGAAGCGGAGGCCCAGGGTGTGGTAATTCAAGAAGGCAGGACTGGAGGCATGAATGAAACCTTTCACTGTGGTCCAGGGAAAGCCAGCGGCACAGAGAGTTGAGGAATTCAACAGTTCCGTACACCAAAACAGGCAGCGGAATACATTAACAGGAATACGGAGACATAACTTTCCTTTAATTAGCGGTGTTGTGGTAGCCACATCGGGCCCAGGATATTAGCGAGACAAGGCGGGTGAGGTGACATCTTTTATTGGATCAACTTCTGTCGGTAAGAGAGACAGACTTTCGAGCTTACACACAGCGCTTCTTACCAGAAGAAGAGCTCTGTGTAAACTCAAGAGCGTGTCTGTCTCACCAACAGAAGCTGGTCCAATAAAAGACATTGCCCCACCCTCCTTGTCTCTGTAATTAGCAGACAGGGGTGAATGTGGAAGAGGTGTGCTGAAAAGGGAGAAGGGCAGATCTGGCTGCTAATGTTACAGACTGGCAGTTACAAAGAAAAGAGGAAGGAAAAAAAATATCTATCAGCAGTAAAAAAAAGTCCTGTTTCCCAAATGGTAAATCGCTGTCTTTATTTTTTCCTGTAATTATGTCTCTAAGGGATAACTAAAATTTACATTTTTGCAGGGCCTGTATGGTTTATTCAGAGGCCTGCTCGGTGAAAGGCTCAGCTAATAAATAGACTTATTGATACTTGCACTTATACATTATACTAAATACACAGTCAAACAACTGGTCTATTTTACACCAAACTATATTGTGAACAAATTATTCTCTTTTCCAGTATGGTGTGGGCACACACAGACACACACTGTATATACACACTCTCCAACCCTCCACTGAGCTATGAATGGCTATAGTGTACAGAATTACTTTATACTAATGGCTTTCAAAACACTTGGAGAGAAAAAAAAGTACAAAGATTCCTTCAGACTCTTTCTCTGTCCAAGTTTATTTCACCTTTCTCCCCTCACGTTTCCTTCCAAAAAAATAAAAAGCAGAGGAAATTATTCCTTAATACTCCTGTACAAAAATAAATTAACCTTTCTCTCCTTTGTCTTACTTTTGGAGCCAGAACAAACTTCTCTTTCTTGCCTCTCATTAGGGGATAATGCTCCAATGAAATTTTTACTCCTCTTATTCCTAACTAATTTGACATAATTATTACAAATTTTCTCTAGAAATTTATTTCCATCATCAGCAGTGCTTTAACCTCCAGGCCTTGAGTTCGAATCCAGTCTAGGTTAGGACTAGCCATAAACTGTTTCCATACGCTGGCTGTGCTGTGGCTTATATGAAATGAGTTTGTTGGGTCTCAGTCTAATACCAAAACAGGTGTCCACATTAAAAAAAAAACAAAACACTGCTAAGATTGATACTAACCAAACCCAGGGGCTTTATTCACCTCCGCTGGTGACAGCTGAGCTTCCTGTTGGGGATTCAACTTCTGTGCTGGCTAGATGACCGCCTCCAAGCAGAGCAAGAGTTACAGGTGATGACTGCTACTGGAACCCTCTGCCCACAGAATTCCTGTGGTCAGTGTCTCTGTGCACAGCCCAGGGCGGTCTGAACTCAGGTGCTCTAATGGTGAGCAGGTAGATTAGAGAGCTGGGAAGCAAGGGACTGAATGGGCTACAGAGCACGAACTGCTCCAGTCGGGTAAGGCACACAGGCTGGGCAGCGTGAGGGAAGCTGGCACGGGGCTCCTGCCTGTGCTGCATCCGTGCTTGGGATCGTATTTATTTACATGGGTTTCTTTAACTCTAGGCACACGGTGAGGAGGGGATAAACAGAGGCCATCGGTCGCCCCGGGCTAAGCGACCTCACTGCCGAGTTCAGACAGCAGCTCTGAGAGTAGAAAGTGAATTCTGATTGGGAGGGGCGGTCCAGCTGGCTTGAAATGCTGCACTGCGGAGTCTGAATCAGAGCCATCTGCCCTTGGATTGACGCTACGGCACCGTGAGCACACATCGCCGACACGAGGAAAGGTTGGGCACGAACCAGGGTGTTGCCATTGGTCGGCACAGTCAGTTAGCCACCACCTGTGCTGATGTGCATGCAAACCCTTCTTAGGTTGCAGGGAAGATGAGCTGTATGGCAGTCCCATCCCAGCCCCATCTGTGCACAGCACCGACCAATCCAGTGCTTCGGGCCCATCTGGTACCCGCCACTCACAGGCCCAGCCGATATAGAACAGTCAGGTGAGTAGGATAGCACTGAACTAGGGTGCATGATCAGGGCTGGGGACAGGTTCTGGCTCACTGTATTAGTCCCTCATTTTCATGACCCTCTAACCCATTCACAACTGCAAAGAGAAAAGAGATCCTGTAAAATGGATTAGAGGTGGAATCCAACCCAGACACCCCCAAACACAGAGGAAGTGCTGATCCGGTTCTAAGTTTCTTGGCTGACTCCCTAGCGCTGCAATAGACCAAAGCAAAACCCAGGATCTGATCTCTCCCTTTCCCTTTCCAACCCAAACACCGGGGGGAAACTCAGATCCCCATCTGGAACTGTTAACGCCTTCACCTTCATCAAGGGCCTGAGCAACCCTGGACTTGAAGAGAATTGGAGCGGGAGTGTAGTTTGAACTTAGCCAGCCACTAAAATGCAGAGCATGCAGAACACAAAGTAGAGTGACTCTGGAATGCCCACCCTGGGAGGGGACTTGATTGGGTCCAGGATGTCAGGAATTTTGCTTTCTAATCCTTTTTTTAACAGGGCTCGTTTTGAATTTTTTTTAGGGGGTGTTTTTCAGTGAGTTCCTTCAGGCAATAACTCAGATGTCCCCTCCCTCCCAGTGGGAAAGCCCACCAGTGGAATCAACCAGCTGCAGCGGCAAAACCACTAGAGCGCGAAAAGTTTTTCCTGCCCCAAAATGTCTTTCCCGGGGAAGAGGCGTTAACTCGGACATAAGTCTTGTGATAGTTTCTGTCATTCATCACTCGGAACCTCACCCTGGAGCACCAATATTAGCGCCCGGGGTTAAAAGGACAAGCCTGATGAACAGGCTTATCACTACAACGCGAGGGGAGACAAATCCTCCAAATCAAAGCCTCCCAGAGCAATCCTGGGGTGGATCTATTAAGGGAGAATGTCTTTCATTCACACCCAACAGCTAAATGTGCCACTCTGGCAAAGCATGGAATGCATAAGTACTCCTCTGTGTCTCAGGGCTTCCAGTGAGCTGGACACATAGATGGCATTATATTTTGCTGGCCCCAGATGCCGGGCCTAATATTTTTTTTAGCAGCGGACTAAATATTTTTAACATATGCAAACACGCATGACTAAAGCCGCTACAGAACCTGGGGGCGGTGACGCTGATGGGCACCCAGAGCAGCACAATGTGGGTATTCTGCTCCTAATGCCGCGCGTCCCTGCTGAGATGATAAACTGCGCGTGCAGCTTGAGCAAAAGGAAAAAAAAAAAAGAAGACGACGACGACGACGTGGATGCTTTCTGGCTAATTTTGTAACATCGTAACGGAGCCGCTGAAGTGCCACCAAGTTGTAGACTCGAGAACGGCCCCTGCGAAATAATCCCCCCCGCAAACGCGAGCGCTGCTTGGGCGGAAGAGAAGAATTCTGTGTTCTAAAGAGGCAGGAAGGTGGGAGGCTCAATAAATGGAGCAGAAAATCCAGCAGCAGGCATACAGGTCACTGAGAGGTTCAGGGAGAAGAGGTAGATGGATTAGTTAGATAGGAGAGATCGAAAGCAGTGGTTCTCAACCGGGGGTCCACGAGCAGGTTTCAGGGGGTCCGCCAGGCAAGGCCCGCCTTAGGTCCAGGGCAGAAAACTGAAGTCCCATGGCGTGGGGCTGGAGTCTGTGTTCCTGAGCCCGGCCACCCGGGGCTGAAGTCGAAGCCTGAGCATGCAGCATGGGGCCCCCTAGCCATTGTGCTGCTCGCTATCCCCTAATGCCAGCCCTGGCTTTTACATGCAGAGAAACAGTTGTCGAGGCACAGGTGTCCCGTGGAGTTTTGAGAGCATGCTGGAGGGCCTTCAGAAAGAAAAAGGTTGAGATCCCCTGCTCGAAAGTACTTATGTGACCCCCACGACGGTAGTGTCTGAACACTTCACAGTCTTTAATGTATTTATTCTTCCAATATCCCTGTGAGGTAGGGCTGAGTTATTAGCCCTATTTTACAGATGGGGAAACTGAGGCACGGGGAGTGGCTTGCCCAAGGTCCCACAGGATAAAGCCACATGCAGAGTTCTCAGGGAAACTAAATGATCCCAGATACACAAGGGAAGGAGTGACTTGGGGCAGTGGTAGTTGGAGACAGAGCCTTTTTACCTGAGCATCATTGATACAAATCTAGCCTGGGTCTGTAGTGACTGAAAAGCATTATAGAATTGGATGCGTACTTGGCAATCCTTGTGAAACAAGCTGATGGTCGCAAGCCATATTCATAGGGGGCTGGTCATCTCATCACAACGGATGCCCTTTGTTGGAATTCTTCTAACAGGGGCCAGAGATCAAAGGGGCCATCAAGACTGAAATATCCATTTGCTTTTCCAAGGCAGAGTCGAGGCAGACTGGCAGGGTGCGTCCGAGAGCATGCAGTGCTGTTCTCTGAGCTGGGCCCATGTTATGGAGAAATGGAAGGGTTCTGTGTCCTGTATGAAATGCACTAACCCTCCTTACTTACCCCTTCGTTGTATGTAGAGGGCCAGGCTTGTTAAGGGCACAACTGCATGCCTACATTTACACTGTGCATGTGCAAATAAGGTATGTGCACCAGACAGGTACTACCAGCAGTGCACAACTGCCCATGCATTAACTGCCTAATTTTAACATCTGGCCCATAGACAGCAATAGTGCCTCACTGATCTGAATTTATTCTGCACAGGAATTGCAGATGTTTAGAGAGGAGACGTTTGAGATTCTCAGAGATAAGGAGCTAGAAATAAATGTAATGGGACATCACAAGGAAAAGAGCCAAGTGGTGTGCACAAGAGGACATATTTATAGGCTACTGCTATGCCAGGAATGCAGTGTTATCCAATCTCTTATTAACCAGAACTGATCTACAACAATCAGAGAAGTGACTTGGTGGCCCTATCGCATGCGGCTGAGTCAGCGAAATGCCAATTAGTCATGTGTGACTGATTGGTATCAAGGAAACTTCAAGCGCAGGCTTAGACCCATGCACTCGCAGGGATGTTGCCAAGTGAATTAGCAAACAAATGCCAGGAGACGGAGGGGAATAGTGAGGATAATCAAATACGAGACACGAGGTATTAAACTTTTGTCGGTGCCTTCATCCAAGTTGCTTAGTGCCTGCATGTTGGGGTCCCTTTCACACTCACATTCGCTTTGCACTTGGCCACATTGTGTGGGAAAATTACCACAGCTGTTGCATTTCCTTCTGCAGTGAAAACACCATGGGGCAGGAGCAGCGCCTTTCTCCCAGACTCTGCAATCTTCTCTGTTTACAGCTCTCCAAATACTCAGCTTCCCTGAAGCTCAGTCATGACTACGTGTCTACACCTGTTCTTTTCCTGACCACAGTTTACTGTCTGGCTTCAGGTTTGTTGTAGCTATTTCCTTGTGAGGGAGAAAAGAAAAGGCCCAGTCATATTTCTCTTTAACTTCCTTTGCTTTATAAGTGGCAGGGCCCTAGTTTGCAGAGGGGTCGAGCATCTGCAAATCCCAGAAGTCAGCTGCCATTTGTGACTAATCCAAAACCCGCTGAATAAATGGCAAGATTTTCACGAACTCTGGATCAGGCCCCAGAGCACTACAGAGACCCGTGGCCTGATTTTTTCGTCTCTCTTCTGTGCACATCTTTCTATAAAAGATGGTTTGGCTGATTTCCACATGCACGGTAGGCATTTGCACATGCAAATATAGGTGTGCAGGTGCACCCTTTTACAAGAGCTGAGCACCCACAATTCCCACTGAAGGCACCAAGAGTTGGGGGGTCTCTCAGTCTTCAGAAAGCTGGGCCAGAGGCTTTTAAATGCGTGAGCAGCTGAGCCCCTGATGTGGGATTAATGGGGGGGATCTTGAAAGGATAAAAGCTCTCTCTCTCTCTGTACACAAGAGTGCATGCACTGCCATGTGTCCCTGCTACATCCCTCCACACTGCATCTCTTTTTCAACTGCAAACCAATACTAATAGTTACGAAGCTGCTGTTTCAGATTTCAACAGAACCGCATACAGTGTACTGCACAGGAAGCTGTCTGGGATGTTACTTTCCACAACAGGTGCTGAATGAAATGCAAGTTCAGACACATATTCCCATAATTCATTCCAAACCGCTGTGGACAGTAGGACTAGTTCAGTGTGATTGATAGCATTACCCAGCGAGTCCCAGGACCAGAACCGCAGGGGTATTGTCGTTCATGACTGGGAGGCACTGATCGAGTTTGTGGAGGCAAGCGGGGAATCCAAGGCCAGAATCGCAGGGGATAGCCAGGGTCAAGACTGAGAAATATATGCCAAGGTTTCTGGCAGTCCCAGACTAGACTCAGCAGAGGTATTACCTTGGCACTGACAATATGACATTGGGCCAAAATACATCTTTTGTAATCACAGAGTTTATAGAACCTAAGGCCAGGTCTGCACTAGAAACTTCTGATGCTATAGCAACCCTCATTAGGGTGGTGATTTTTTCTATACCAGCAAACATAGATGTAGTTATGCTGGTAAAAAGTACTTTTACTGGTATAAGCTATACTGGTATAAACTCGTGTACACTGTGTCTACACTAGAGTGTAGATTAGACCTAAGACTAACAGAAATATTTGGTTTGCTGTTTGCTTTTTGAGTCCAGTAAAAACAGTTCTTTAAAACAAAGACACCCTTGTCATTTTTGCAGCTCCAAAGATTGCAGCACCGGACCGATGCATTTATTATTTGTATTACCATTGCACCTAAGAGTTCCAGCCACAGAGCAAGACCCGCTTGTGCCCTGCTGGGTCCTATATAAACACAGAACAAAAAGAGTCCCTGCCCCAAACACGCATGAGAAACTTCAAGCACAACTGGCGATAAGTAAAATGAAGCTTGATGCTCATGGAAGCGGTGGCACAACTAGAACTGGGCACACCCGGTCCTATAGTAAGCGTTCTCTCTGGGTGCTTATATGTTCCCTGATTACCCTACTATCCAGGCACTTGTTCTCCCTCACAGCACTGCCAGCTGACCTCTGGTCTGATCTGCTATTCCTGACCAGGGCTCCCCATGCAGCTGTGCCAATATACTTCTCTACTGACCCGTGATTATTTTTTATTTGATCTGGAAACACGTGAAATGTCTGCGAAAGGCCTGACATTGCCTGTGAAAGGAACGTCAGGTGTAGATTGCCAAAGCAGCGCCAGAAGAGCGGTACCCACAGGACACTTAGCAGCAGACAGCGACATGAACATCGCTTCCTGGAACACATTGCCCAGCAGTCAACGGAGGCTGGGGCTTGAACGGCTGTGTAACTGGCATCAGCTCACAGGGAGCATTTTTCTGTTTCCCATAGAAACACACCGTTTATCCAAGCCCATTGAGCATTTCCACCGTGCGGATGTGAATCTTAAGGGCTCAATTTTCCAGATATTTAGATCTACAAAGATTGCGGTTATGTCAAATTCGGCATCTCGCTGCTCTGTGCACAGAGGCTACTGGAAACTTCTAACCCTTTTCCTACTCCTGCGAAGGAAAACAACTGACGCTAAGGAGCATCTGTAGTTGAGGCCACACTGAGATCAGCAGACTGGGTTTCAATGCCAGGCTTTCAAGACTCTTGACTGTATTTTGAATGTCACTGGAAGGTGGTCCTGCTTTGAGCAGGGGATTGGACTATATGACCTCCTGAGGTCCCTTCCAACCCTCATCTTCTAGGATTCTATGATCTGGTCATCCTGCATCCCATCTGAGCACAAAGGGGGCCCTCAGGAGTCTTTGCACTTCCACCATCATTCATTCAAAGATCCCTGGGATGTACCCGGCTGCTGGCTGGCGCTCCAGGAACGCAGCCTGCCACACAGGGAGACCAGGTACAAATTCCACCACTGGCACCGGCATCACAGCCGCTGGCACCAAGCCTGAGACAGGGAACAGAGGCGCAAAGGGCTCTGTCACTAGCGAGGATGACAGGTCTATGCAGCAGTGCTATCCCTCGTGCTGTGGTCGGTGGATTGGGTGTGCGTGAGAAGGGACCTCACGCAGCTACACAAGCCTGCAGCTGACACTGACAGGAAGGGAATTAACGCAGATAGATTTCCTACAGGTCACAAGGAGGAACGGCCTCCTTAATGGAGACGGGATTCATGTTTTTCTTACTGAGGCCTAGTGGATAGAGCACTGGTCTGGGAGTCAGGAGACCTGGGGGGTCTACTCTCAGCTCTGCCACTGACCTGCTGGGTGACCTTTGGCAAGTCACTTCCCCTGCCTGTGCCTCAGTTTCTCCATCTGTCCAATGTGGATAATGATACTGACTTCCTGTGTGAAGTGCTGTATGATCTACTGATGAAAAGAGCGAGGTCTTATCATTAAAGAATGCTTTTTATACCCTCCAGGATGCTCACTTGGGTTTTCCACTGGTGACCCCGATTCCAATATGTTCTTTGAGCCAAATTGCTTATTTATAGGTTTCCTTTTATTCATCCACCGTGAATAATCAAAGCTTAAGAAAACAATACTGCAGGATTAGATCTGCAGAACAAGCATGTCATCTGATTTACTTTCACCCATTCCTTCTGTCAATGTGTAGCTTGCGCTCAGACTGTAACGCCAGGCAAGTCAGGGTCACTTTCCATTTATAGTCAATCCAGCTACTTTATATTTTGAGTTTTTGATGAAAATGTCAAGTTTCACCCAAAAATATAGGGGACATTTTTTTCCAATGTATTTTTCTATTTCTTGACCAGTTCTAGGGTTGATTGCAATTTTTTAAAATTTTTGTTGAAATTTTGAATTGCAAGCACAGGGGAAAATGTCAATGAAAATACACACTTTTAAAAGAAAACATTTTTGACCATCTTTAACAGGCCCCAAGCCAGCCAGCATATGCACAAACTATGCCCTAAAACGCTTTACCAAATCCAATAAAATAGATTCAAGAAGATTTTTTTTTAAAAAAAAGCAGTGGGGGAGAACAAAAGGAAGAAGCGTTGACAAAGAAGGAGAAAGGGGGGGTTATTTTTCTCAAGGTGAGACTGGAAAATAGATAGCGTTGAGAAGGAAGGGAGCTGCAGCGGAGAAGTCTCTAGCAACAAAAGCAGCCGAATTGCAAAGAGGGACAGAGTTGGGTCCAGCATTAGCGGAGGAATAAGCAAAGTCGGAGGAGGACATGTCAGCGAAGTGGTCTGAAACAAGGTCCTGGAAGGTTTGAAATCTAAGGAGAGCTTTTCTGAACTGAATCCACAAATGAATGGGGAATCATTTCAATTAGGGAGGAAAGAGAAGGCAGGAATTTCAAAAGGCAGAGATGGGAACTGGAGGCCCAACCCCACGTTGACTTCCAGTGTCCTTTGAACATCTCCCAAGTGTTTTGTCCTCTGCAATTGGGATTAAGCCTCTTTATGGGGCATGGGACCTCTTGCCCTTGCTAGATTTTGAGCTCACTTAAATCAGCCTAACCCCACTGGCTTCAAGTGGAGTTAGTCATGATTTACACCAGTGTGAGATCAGAATCAGGGCCAATGTGTTTAACGTGAAGGTAACCTCGGGCACTTTTAAACTGATGGTCTGTCCCAGAGCCATTCTCCCACAGCTTTTACCAATCAACTACAGCTCCAAAAGAGACCTCCTAACAGAAGTGAGATACCCAGAGTTCTCTGCTTGGGGTTGGGGTGAAGACAGCCAGGTCTCACTCCATCTGACACCATTACACAGTTTACCATCCTCCATCTGCAAGCTGCAAAAGGAAACCGTGCTGCAGAAACAAAATACTATTTACATTTACACTCAACGCTGACACAACTTTTGGAGTAAGTACCGGACAAAGAGAGCTTCTGAAATACACTGTTATGGGGGAAAGAAACAATACATTCACCTCATAAAAGTTTCTTTTAAAATAGAAAATGAAGTAAAAAAAGGACCAGAATTCAGCTCTCTGACTCATCCTCTTCCTCTTCTTGGGCTAGATCTGACTCTTCTCTTCTTGATCCCTTCCCATTTATCTCCACCCATCCTTGCGGCCCTTTCGGAGCAGCTGCCATGGACACGTAAACATCACACAGCGCCAGGGCCAGATTTCTCAGCGCTAAAAGTCCACTGACTTCTGTTTGCCTTGACCAAACGGTAGCAGATTTGTGCTATAAATCACATTAACTGGACAATCAGCGTTGGCTCGTTCCCTGTTAGCTCTTTTTAATAAGGAAAGCATCTGCATGCAGGCTTCCCTTTCATAAACATGATAGCCAAGAATTGCAAACTCAAACGCCTGGCACTAGGCACCTATGTCCACATGTAAGTACCCTAAAGATTTAAATGCCTTACATTTTAAACCTTGGAAAATTTTGGCCTGTAATTTTCTTTCAAACAGGCCTCTTTCAAACAGGAGCCTAATAAATAGTCACACCCATACATATAATAGTCAGTTTTAATCTCAAAGCACTTTAGAAACCATACACACACCGCACCAAGGAATAAAGTGGTGACAGCAAGCAGCCATCCAGCACTCGGGATGCTGCCCCCCACATTGTGTGGTTGTGGCCGCGGCGGGAGACAGGCCCATTTTGGCACAGGGCCTCGGAACAACCCCCTCGTTTTATACAAAGCGCCACATGATCTTTAATAACCATGCAAAGAAGAAAGGACCTTGGTTTTTTTTTTAAGCTCTCATCCCATTGTTGGGTCCGATTACACTCTCAGGGTACATCTATACCGCAATCACTAACAAAACCGAGATATTTCTCATCTGAGTCTGAGCGCTCTGTCATCTCCTGCAGCAAAAACATAGGGCATGTTGCCAAGATAGATGCTTCCTCGCTTTGATTTTGATGCGGCAGAGTTAAGTGGTACAGGCCCCCCCTTATTTAGTAGGTATGTTATAAACTTACTATGAACCAAATGAAGGGTGCACAAGGTTTACTGGGCTAAGTGTAAACTCCAGGCCAGGCCATCCAGCGGAAGGTAGCGTGTGTACATTAATACTCTGGAAGTCTAAATTAATTGCTGGTTTGGAGTGCGGGTGGTAGGTGATGTTGGTGGCCTGGGACATACAGGTCAGACTAGATGATGTCATGGTCCCCTGCTGGCCTTAAACTCTAAGACTATGTATGAGGGCAAGGAAGGGAAGGGTGACCTCTCTCCTTCCCGCCCAACCCCACCAACTTCCCCTCCTGGAAGGATCTGGGGAGACGGCTTTCTTTAATAAGAGTCCAAGTAACTTTAATGACAGTTTGTCTCGTCAACACACAGCCCGCCCGGGGTCATTTCAGAGGGCATGGGTCAGCGCTCCGTTTAAACCAAAGGGCATAGAAATTAACTGAAATAAGCCCCTTGGGTTTGACAAGGCTGTCTTGGCATGGGAATCGGGAGAACGTGAAACCTGCCAATAGCGCTTAGTTAAGTCTAATGCAGAAAGGTATCAGGCTTGAGTAGGTCACTAACTTGGGCGTAGGGTAGGCATCGAAGTTGGAGTTCACATTTATCTGGCGGAAGTCTTTGGAGGATCGAACATCTGGTTTAGGGACGAGGGCCATGGGACTACACCAGGGACTTCTTCATTTTTCAGTCACATCTAGCTTTAATATCTCCTGGACCCCCTGTATTAATTGGGACTTTAATCCTCCAGGGATGGGATAGGACTTTAATTGGTCTGAATCCTGGGTTTTATATGAATATGATAGGCCAGTAGGGGGTTTTGTCTTGGATATGGGGAAAATATGCCCTGGTACACCCCAGACCAGGGTCTCTAATTTCTCTCCCTGGTCAGTGGACAACTCATCCCCAATTGGGATCCCTTTGACCCCTGCCTCAACCACTTCCGGGAGCAGGGATCCTAAACCCTCATCTCCTTCTTCCTGCAGCCTCCAGGGCTTTAGCAGTAAATCTGCTTTGGTCTTTGTCGGTGTGGGCAGTCAACCTCATAAGCGGCCCAACTCTCCAAAGGACCCCATAGGAGCCCTGCCATTTGCAAGAAGTTTCTCTCCAGGATAGAGATCAACAGGAGAACTTGGTTACCTGGCCAAAATACCCTCATCCTAGCTCCCTAGTTCTACTGCTGGATCTGGCTCTGTTGGGCTTGAAATAGGTTGGCCTGGATGAAGCAACTGAGGTGCTCCAGTGTCTCCCTCATTTGCAGGACATACTGAAGGACATTGGATGAGCAGATAGGTTGAATCTCCCATGACTCTGACCTAAGGTGCTCTGTGGTGGTCTCCCATGGAGAAGTTTGAAAGGGGAGAAGCCAGTAGAGAGTTGGTATGGTCGCAATTGATCCCAGTCTCTGGCTTCGGTCCCAACAAACTGTCTTAACGTTGACTTAAGAACATTATTAAACCATTCGACTAGGCCACTGCTCTGAGGATGACAGAGATAGGTCTAGAGCCATGGAACCGTTAAGAGGGACCAGACCTGTTGAAACAGTTGGACTATGAAGTTTGTCCCCTGATCAGTGATCATTTCCAAGGGGAGGCCTATCCTGGAAAAGATCTGCCATAACTCCTGCGCGAGGGTGGAAGCAAAGGGGTTCCACAAGGGAACAGTCTTTGGGCATCTTGTGGCATGGTTGACCGGTACTAAAATAAATGTGTGGCCCTGAGCTCTTTTCTCTAGGGGGCCTACAGTGTCAATCCTAACCTTTCCCAGCGGGGTTGTTACAAGGCAATGGGAATTAGGGGCTACCTCCTAGCAGCCTGGGCAGGACAGACCAAAAACGCTACTTCCTAAAATATACCCACCTCGGCCTGGGACTGCTGATTGCATTCCTCTTTGACCAGCCAGCCCTCCTGCATGTTCTGCTGGGTGGCTAGCACGGCCTCCAGGAAGAGAGGCTCTTGTTCCTTCTTGGCCTGTGGCTGCTGTATCATTAAGCGCAAGATTTCCTACGTGGCTCCAAGGGGGAGGAATGGAGGGTTCAAGTTCCAGCCTGGGCTGCCAAACGTACGAAGGTGAGGGAGGGGTGACCTGTCTGCTCCCCGCCCAACCTCACTGACCTCCCCTCCCAGAAGGATCTGGGGAGGTGGTTTTCTTTAATCAAAGTCTAAGAAACTTTAGTTTGTCGCATCGACGCATAGCCCGGGGTGGGGAGGGGGGGGAGGGGTCCCAAAACAATCCTAAAAATGAAATTTTCTCCAGCCACTCACAGAGTCCCAAAAATCTGTCCCAGGCTCTTAACCTCAGAGTCTGGGCGAGCGAAAATGGCTCTCTCACGGCGTCTCTCTCATCACCGTGCAGCTGCCATGCCCCAGCTGACCCCCTCGAAGCTTCTTCCCGCCCCCAGAAATCTCTTGTAAGGAATCAGCTGCTTAACGTTCCTTGCCTGAGCCAGGTGTCTCTGGTTACCTCAGTTAGCCAGCCTGCTCCAGACTTCAGAGCAGCTGGATGGCAGCTTCCTCTCGCTCCTTTGCTCCCTCATGCTCTCCGACACCAGTGACTTTTGTTTTACAGGTGGGAAGGAGAGCGCTGTGCGGACAGAAAACAGTCCAAGCAATGCCACAACATCACACCGGCCTGCCCAGGCCAGCACGCATAAGTGACCCTACAGTAACGGATCAGCATGGCCAGCCTTGCACTTGTAAACAGCCCCACAAAAACCAGCTAATGGCCGCAAGTGACGGAGGAAAAGAAATGCCAGGAAGGAAACATATTTCAACATCATGATGCCAAGGAGGTCATTTCTTACCAACAAGGTGAGGAAAAGTGCAAACAGGAAGAATCCTTTGATAGCAACGGTGTCGCTTTAGATTTACATATGTACTTGTACTGTTCTCTATTGCAGCCACCATCTCCCTGGCCTGTATTTTCCTTGCTCTCATAGTTTTAACCTAGCACCCACACCTGACCGAGAGAGTGATCTCACCCACACCGGGGCCCTCACCTGATTAAACCTTTCGACATTGACAGATAAAGCACAGTGATGCCGAGCCCAGCAGTCACCTCGCGGCCCCCCCCCCAACTCTCGTTTCTGGAGACGCAACCCCAGGAAGAGCCGCCAGAACCTAGAACAGCTAGAATAGTATTTGTGAGGCAAAGCGTAACTCCCCAGGGCAGTTCTGCTGGATTTCGCAGCTCGTGCAATGCATCATGGTCTATTCCTTTCTCTCTCTCACTCCCCCCTTTCCGCTTGTCCTGCCTCGGGTTCGTACAAGTCAATGCAAGTGATTGGCATCAAACTGCAATGTTTTTCCGAGGGAGATTCTTTGCCTCATCGATTGAATCCGTGATTTATGCTGCTGTATGATTGCATCTGGCAAACAGGTGGCGATGTTGCACTCCGGTACTCTATCCCTCCGTGGAGAAAACAGGGCTGCTGTCGGAAATCTGCATCCAGTAGTTTTCTAGGCCCATGTTTTCCGCACGAGGCCTCCGGAAAATAAACTGCGAGAGGTGAAAAATGATGAGCCCATTCTTTCCTTCTGGAATTAAGCCTCTGTTTCCCCTCCTTTCTAACCTGACTCAAGGGCCATTTGTTAAAAGAAAGTTCATCCCTTTTTAGGATGTCTTTGCCTAATGCTTTGAAGTGGATAAAGAAGGGAGATTTAAAAGGAGGTTTTTTTTGGATCGGAATCCTTCAGAAAGGCAGTGTTGTTTCTAGATCTAATGCACAAAAGCTGTGAGTAAGCGTGGGGCCGAGACATTGCTAGCTTACGTCTGAAAAGGAGATAAAAATTACAGCAGCAAAGCAAGTTTTTCCACTGTGAACCAATTTCTCACATATTTTCTGATAAGAACTAGAGCATCAACAGCAAAGGTTTAATCCTGCAGGTGCTGAGCACCCTCAACTCCCAGTGCAGCACATGATTCTTGACCAGGGAAGCCAATGAGAGATTTGCCACCGACTTCAATGGGAACAGAGTCGGGGCCTGTGTCAGTGGGAGCTGAATGCGCAAGGTGCTTTGCAGAAATCTCTCAGCAACGTGCAGGATTGTGCCCTAACAGAATATTGTTATTATTTAGTTGTATCACAGTAGCATATGTGGGTCACACCCAAGATAGGGACCCCTAAATTGCTAGGTGATGTATGGCTGATACCCCAAAAAGCTACAGTCGCAAAAGACAACAGACAAATGGGTGGGAGAGGAAACTGAGGCACAGATAGGGGCAGTGACTTGCCAAGGCTACACAGCAGGTTGGTAGCAGAGCCAGGATAGAAGCCAGGTTTCCATCCAGCAGACCACACTGCCATTAAGATAAACAGTTCATTAACGACCGCACCCTCAACGCCAGGATCTAAGACGTCCCTCCTGTGTTCACCCACGTTGGTGTATTTCTGAGCACGCTGGAAAATCTGTCCAGTCACCCGTTCTCCAGCCACCCGGGCAATACTAAGGTCTAAATCCTCTGCCGCTGCCAGGTCCCTTTTCCTCAGAAGGCAAAAGAGGATGGATCCTTGTAAGCGATGGCATCAAACCTTGTTGTTGAGGGCTGTCCCTCCCCCCTGCCCCCCCCCAGAACTGGGCTCCACAGTGCCAGAAGAACCCCAAATCTTGCACACACCCCACCGCACCCCTGTGGAGGGTGAGAGGCGCTTGGATAAGACAAAGCCCCGAATACCGGGACTGTCCCTGTCCAGTTGGGACATCTGGTCACCCTAGCAACAGACTCTACCTTGCACATGGAGCCCTCCACAGCCCCCGAAGACGGGTCAGGGCTTCCCACTCAAGGGCACACGGTCCTCTGGGCACAGAGGTGACACGTAACTCTTGATGGGGGGAGGGGGGGATGTGACTGCCCCACACATCACCTCTGGCTCTTTTCCCACTCCTCCTGCACCTCCCACACCTGCTCCAAGCCGGCACCACCTTGCCCCCCGCCCTCCTCTCACAGGACACAGCAACCCAGAGTCCCTCAGAGGCCTTTCCCTCCAGAGGCAAACGTGCCTTCTTCCATCCCGCACTGACCCCTTCCCCCTCAAAGGTTAAATGAAACCAACTGGCTTGCCACCACGCAGTCTGTAACTGTAGTCAAAGCAAGCAGGCATTCCTGGGATCTGAGCGCTGGCACTGCCTGCCCCACAGGGGGGCACAAGGAAGACGGGACAGGAACAGACGTCAAGGAAGAAGGAAATGTGACAGGAGGAGAGACTCTGTGGGAGACATGGAACAAATGGGTGACTGGACCAGCAGTACAGGACCCCGCGCTGCAGAAACCCCTGGGCTTTGCTTCCCAGCTCAGCCCTGCTCTGTACCACCGCAGGAATGAGTTTCTCCAGTTCCCACTCTGAATGCCAAGAACTCTCCCCCCGTTGCTGGTGAAGTCAATGGGAATTTTGCCCTTCGCTTTGCTGGAAGCAGGATTGGGTCCCACGTATAAACAGATCCTAGACTACATGGCCTGTGTGAGGTTAGGGGAATAAGAACCCCAAACGTGAGCTGAGTTCCAGCAAAGATCAAGCAGAGGGAGCTTTGCACACAATTAAGCTGACAGCTGTCATATTATACAGCAGCTAAGCCCTCTCTGTGTGGGACAGGCAGCTAGGGTTGGTAAGGGGTTTGCGTTCCAATAAGATTCCTGCAGTGAAATCACATCCCTTTGGTTCTCACTTTGGCATCAGTTGGTTCAGAATGGGACGTTCATAAGCCCTGTCCTACCCCCTTGCCAGCTGGGAAGCAGAAACTGGCTGGGACAATGTCAATTAATCTTTATAGCAGATCATGAACATAACCAAATGGTTCTAATGAGCCTCAACAGATAACTTTAGTCCAAACTCTGACTGAGAAGCAATTATACAACCGCTGCTTTATTTTGTGTTTCTGTCAGTAGAACCAACTTTTGCCTCATTCTCTTTGAAACACAGAGAGGTTGCTCATTCTTAAATGCAGGCAATGGAGAGCAAGATAAGATGAGGGCCAGATGGTGTCTCAAGAAAGAGTGTGACAGGTTGGCAGCTTTTGCCTGAACCCTCTCCCCCCCCATCCTGTCTGTAGGTGTTGCTCATGCTGCAAAAAGGTTTGGTGGGACCTGCTGATTCACTGAGGCAGGCAGCTCGTTACTGCACCAAAATATAAGGGAGGTCTGAATGACTGAAGGGACAGTGAGGACCTTGAATGTGGGCTGAGCACTGTTGAGGGAGGATCCCTAGGAACAACAAATATTGGGAAAGTTAAAGGTGATCTTTATGTTATATTAATAGTAATTTCCGTGTAAATAAAAGCAAGCCCTAAAAGGTGGTGAGTTTGGATTCTACGATGTGTGTGAACAATGTCTAAGAGCCGGTTGGAAAAGGCACTTGCTCTTAGAGGGATTAATAAGATTTTGCTCTTCTGCAGTGCCTTTCATTCAAGGAATTCAAAGCCTTTTACCGACTTTAACCTTCACAACAACCCCGCAAGGTGGTATTACCTTCTTTTTATAGACAGGGGAGCTAAAGCACAGAGAGGTGAACTGACCCGTCTAAAGGCCACAAGCCAAGCCAATGTCCAAACTAAAAACATAACCCAGAGCTCATGACTCCCAGTCCCACACTGTGACCACTACAGTACATTCCCTCCTTCCTATTAGCTCTCACATAGTGGTGAATATCACTGAAGGACTTGAGAAATCACAGATAAGGTTCCCAAGATGGGAAGACATCTGCCTCGGTATTATTACCCTATTCTACATGCCAGAAAATACAGCTGCTCTCTGGTGACCTGAGAATGCAAGCATGCTAGGACCCTTCCTGTTCTAAGCAAAGCCTGATTCCTGTGGTCTTGTGTTCTTACAGAGGAGCCACCTCGGAACACAGACCAAATAACCAATTCTATCGCTGCAGGTGAGAACGACTTCTCTGCTCTGGTAGGCTGTCTCACTTAGCAGCTCCTGAGGATTTGAGCATGGCCCTAGTTAGCCGCACTCGTTCCAACTGTCTAGGAAGAGGACTCATATCCCAAACCTGATAAATTACGGTGAGTGCCACCTTCCAAGAGATGTGTTCTAGTGACTGCTTCCAGGCTTGCAATGTTAGCAGTGAACCTTACCATCATGAGCAAACTGCTCTTTAAAACACTGCACTGGACTTAAATGATTGCATCAGAGAGGTTTGCTGGGAACAGCTGTTAGACGTTTGCTTTGTATTCGTTCATCATTCCCTGTACCTGTGTTCCCCTTAATATTCAGATCTTGTGTTCGCTTGTAGGTAAATCCAAAGGGCTGACACCTGCCCTTTCATCAGCTGAATTGCTTTCATTTTTAAGTGGCTCACAGGTCTTTAGGATATTTCATCACCTCTTCTATGACCCACTGGAGCTAGGCGGTTGGCATCATTTTAAAAATAGCAAGCTAGGTTTGAAATTTCCTGTAACTATACATGCAAAAAGATTCTTAAGACAGAGAAGAAAAAATCCTAACTTCATGTTTTTGTTATCAGAATAGCTGGTAAAATACAAGCTATTTTGAAGACTGCAAGTATTAGAGCTGTCCGATCTCTGAGGCCCAAACAGATTTGATGTTTGGATGCTGTCATGAAGAGGCAGCAACATACGCACACCACTGACTCACACCTTAAAGATGCTGGGATCAGCTACATTTCCCCTGTTTTCAGTCTTGCAGATTTTATTCGCTTAAGGTTGTTGGTAACTGTTGCTTAGCGGAGGGTCACCGACCCTGCAACACCTTTCTACTCCAGGAACCAAAAGCCAAACTATACGGAGGACATCGCAAGGATCTTTAAAGGTAAATAGCATAGAAGCTGCAGTCAATTCTGCCCAGCAGACATTCAAATCTCCAGCTTACACAGTCCCACAGCTGATGTGATAAGCGCTGCAGTGATACAGAAAAAGCTGCAGCCTGTAACAGTGGAACTTCTATTGGAAGTTTTTGTTTTGGATGTGAGCAATGCAACCAGTCAATTATGATGACTGGAATTAGACTCTGGGGATTAATAAAATCAGTTCTTCAATAGGATGAGGAACATTCCTGAGAGCATTCGGAAAGCTTTCCTGTCTCCCTTCAAAAGCAGAACAAATAGTTTGATTGCAAGCAGTGGCTGTTTGCAACTGGTGCTTGGCAAGAGAATTGAATATTTTTTACAATACTAGGAGGCAAAGACGCAAAAATCGACCTATTCAGTTTAAAAAAAAAAAAAGAAATTGGCAGTATGAAGTTATCTTCTCTATGCAACTAAATACATACCACAGCTTCACTGCCAACCTTCCAGGATGGAACATAGCCTCACAGCAAATCGCTGTGCTTCCCAGAGCTAAGGTGTAAAATAAAAAATCATCATTTTAAAAAAACAACAGTAAAAAGAGGGAACAGAGTTGAAGATACTTTTCCCAGGTCACTCTGCAGGTCCATCTCTCACTGGCCTTGCACTTTGTGAGGTCATTTACATCTATGCAAAGTGCTACCACAGGTGTAAGAGATGACACAGGGTAGGAAGGCATGGGAGAATCAGGC
This sequence comes from Emydura macquarii macquarii, assembly GCF_026122565.2. Taxonomy (NCBI): domain Eukaryota; kingdom Metazoa; phylum Chordata; order Testudines; family Chelidae; genus Emydura; species Emydura macquarii. Next base: position 16,388,980 of record NW_027130698.1, on the reverse strand, counting down.
CCAGTGAGTCAATAGCAGAATCAGGATTAGAAACCAGCTCTCTTGACTCCATAAATCCATGCACAATCCACTAGATTACAGCTGCCCTCGCGCTAGACAACCAAAGCCTTCCAATGCTATTACGGCTCCCAGCGATGCTTGCAGGCATTCGAAACCCTGCCCATTCCTCTGGGGTGAACCTGCCTGTCGGAAGTTGTGTTTAGCACTAGTTAACGATGACCCTGTGTAAACAGATTCTGAATGAAATGGAAATGAGAAAGCACCTGCTAACGGCAGCTCCAAAACTTCCCATGGAGCAGAACCCCAATGGAAGAGGTGGCCTTCGCAGGGAGAAGCATCTCATTCCAAGCCTTTACAGGACGGTGACACGTTCTGTATAGATTAGGCAGGTGCACAGATTAGATAGACCAATTTAATTAATTAAAAAAAAAAAAAAAAAAACATTTCTGGGTTTAAAGGAAAAAGTTAAATACGTCACCAAACCAACTGGGAGCTTTTGGTAGCAGTGGCCCAAGAAAATTCACTTGTTGTGAGCCCTTTGCTCATAATACTCATTTCCATTTGGCTGAAATAAAGGGTTTTTTTTTTTTTTTTTTTTTTTTTTTAAAAAGGAAATGATATTTGAAATAATATTAGAATCAAAATATCAGAGGAATTCATGTTAACTTGGAACCCTGGCATTTTTCTACCCTGACAGCCAAATGAGTTCTCAGTGCCAAACACACACTGCATTACCGCACAGAACTACTCTTTATTTGTATTGCTGCACCTTTGTTTTTACGTATCGGGGCAGACCTTGAGACACGATGAACACCAACAAGTTCTGTTAAAAACAACGCACTGTGGGTGCTCGATACTTCGCAGGATCGAGCCCTTCAACTGTCAGCTGTTTGGGACAAGGGACTGTGCTATTAGCGTATCCATGTCTTATCACTGTAAAACAACCTGTATATCTGTGGTGTTATACAAATAAGGTGTGTGTTCATAGTCTCCAAAGGGTTAATGAAAACTATTTAGGAACAAGTCTTTTCTGTACAGTTTTTCCCCTTTAGGATAAAACAAATAAATGCACTCTTCAATGGATGGGATTTTTTATAAATTAAACAATATTGTCAAATCATCAGTGTCAGTGGGACTTTGCTAGAATGAAGGATATTGGGTTCAGCCTTAAGGCATCCGTTTTAATGAAAGATTTTATTTGCTTTAACTTTCTCCATTATTACACAAGAGCTCTTCTTAAAAAGACACACACACACACACACACTCGTTAAGAGCAAGCTGATTGAAAGCGTGATACTTTTTTTTTTTTTTTCCAAATCCTCGGACGAGGAGAGGGTTTATTTCTGACTGCCGGTAAATTTTCCATATTTTTCCTAAGCAGGACTAGAGTTCTCTATGCAAAACACAGATAAATAAGTTGAAGTATTTCTCTGTTGTTTCCTTCATTAATTCTCCTCTGAAAGAAGCAATCGGCTTTTTTGCCCCCCTGCTTTTCGATAAGTTTGAATACCTGCATGCACCAGCCAACAACATCTGTAAGCGCTACCTTACTCGGTGTTAGGTTACAAGACTGTCAGGGCATCTTCAGACCAACAAAGTTCCTGCACACACAGGCAGAGATCTTGAAATGCTGCAGTTTCCAATTGCTGCTCACCCAAAAAGACTGAAAACTCCCCACTCAACTTCCCAGCAATTTCCACAGTCCACCCATTTGTGATACAGAGAAATCAAAAGGATTGTCCAGAAAACTCCCTCACCTTTTCCTCTTGGAGATGGAAGCTTCCTTTGCTGTCTTTATAGTCTCACTGCACTACCTCCAGTCTTCAGTCAGCTCTCACAGAGCTGGGAATATCATTAGGCTCCAGCTAGACCAATAGCACAGAAAAAGAGCACAATATCCAAGCTCCAGAAGACAGTGGTAGAGTCCAGCTCTATGCAACAGGGCTCCAGGCTGGTTGTTGTTGTCTTACTGACAGGGAAAGGAACAGTCCACCTGTACTCATGTTATTCTCATCCAACAATACCATATTGCGTGGAGGAGACATGAATGCGTCTCTGGTGTCTGCTGATGACTTCACCTCATTAGCATGCTCCTGATAGTTTCCTCCAACTGTCTTTTACTGACTTTAAGGCTCTGCTAATCAAAATACTGTAGCACTTAACTATTTCCTGACTCCAGGGCTTTGAAATGCAAAGCCCTGTGATGCAACAAAAGATGAAGAGGGGCAGAGATTCTAAACGCTACACGCACCAGACAGAGCCCCAGTCCAAGAGCCATAAATGCTACTGAAGTCTGCAGTTAATCGTCACAATGTATATTCTGAATAAGCTCCAATTTTATCTTCTTAACAAGGGCAAAATGTTCCCCTGCAAAACCGATTTGTGGAATCGCACGGGACCTTTTAAAGCGAATGACTGCAAAGATGCAAGCGGTTGCAGTGTCCTGAGATGAAGAGCCCTTTTTTCTCCCTAAAGAATTCATATTCTTACTTCAAGAAATATCAGAGTGAGTGAACTCTGTGGTGTGGGTAGCTGATTCATTAGCCTTGCACCCTAAGAGACATAGGACTCAACGGTCACCACTGCAATAAGTGTAGTGGTCTCAGACAACGCCTAGATGAATCTTGTCCTTATTCCAGAAGTATCGCTATCTGTATTTCATTATTTATGTGGCCTCCACCACCACAGCATGAGTGCTTCATAAACGTTACTGAGTTTATCCCTGGGAGGCATGAAAATCATATTATTTCCATTTTACAGATGGGGAAACTGAGGCCCAGAGCAATCAAGTGATTTAGCCATGGTCACGCAGGGCAGGAATTGACTCTGGGTCTCCCACGTTTCAGTACAGTGCTTGAACTGCTGGTGCTTCCCCTCAGTTTGGTACCTGTGTCTGAGCTTCTCTACACCACAGACGCGACAGCGGCACAGATACAGCACTACAGCTGCATCACTGTCGCTTGTAGTGCAGTCCCTTGCTAGAGCAAAGGAAGGGGTTTTCCCAATGCTGTGGTAAATCCATCCCTGCGAAAGATGGTAGGTAGGTCAAAGGAAGAGTGTCTGTGACAGGGTGTAGAATGGCTTAGCTACATCTCTCCCCTGTGGGTTGGCCTAACTTTTAGGTGTAGATGAGGCTCAAGTCTCTACCTGAGGACAGCCTCAGAAGTGGAATTAGCAAGGGTGGGTAGAAAGAAATGGAGGTTAAAACTGGGTGTGTGTCTGTGTACCTTGGGAAGCTTGCTCAGAATTGGCTTTGTTTTAACCAGTGCCATTCCAATCTCTGCTCTGGAAACACTACATGTCACCAGATTAATTTTACAAAAGAAAAGAAAAGAAAAGAAAAGAAAAGAAAAGAAAAAGAAAAACCCTCCCGCGCTCTTAGCCAATTAGCACCCTATCATTGCAACTGAGAAAACTGGCCTGAAAAGCTTTTAATAAAAGCCTGATGTGCCGTTCGGTAACTGAACATAAAGCTGCAGTAGTCTGAGCAGCTGTGGGGTCCCACTGAACTGAAGGCCTGATTCATCCACAACAAGAAGAGGTCAGGAGTGTACGAGTCTCTGAACGTCAATTTCTTCACACAGGAGGTGACCGGCATTTTTTTCTACTGATTCACACACTCAGCTGCATGCATGGCTGTCTTTTTAGATGTAGGGCTTGTCTAGAGGAACCCTGACTCCGTGGCAAGCAGAGGTGTGAATGTGCCCTGCCACGCTCTGAGGGTACGCCGGGGTCATTGGGCTAGCAGTACTGCTCTAAAAATAGTTGTATAGTCATTGCAGATCAGGAGGGAAGCCTAGAGGAGGGCAGGGGGGCGTCCAATGCCCAAATTCCGGCCTGAGCTGCAATTTAAAAGTGCCGTCTACACAGCTATTTTTAGCGTGGTGGCGCGACCCAAAGTCTGTTGACCCGGGCTCGCTGCCGTGGGCTACCACTGGCTGTGTAGATTGTACCCTAAGCGTCTGAGTGGACTCTGATGCTGCTCACTAAAAGTTCCCTAGTGCAATGGGTTTCAACATTTTTTCATTTGTGGATCCTACAAAGTTTCGAATGGAGGTGAGGGACCCTTTTGGAAATCTCAGACATAGTCTGTGGACCCGCAGGGGTCCATGGACTATAGGTTGAAAACTACTGCCCCCATGCATTTTAATGTACTCCTGTTTCAAAGCCCTTACAGAGAGACCAGTGGACAGGTCCAGGACTAAAGCTGACTGAATAATTGATTTTTTGGTTTGGTGGCCAAATAGGAGGGGCGGGGCAGAGGGGGAAATCAGGAAAATCCTTTGTTTCGGGTTGAACGAATCCTTTCATTCCCCACCGCAAACAAAACATTTGGTTCTGGTTTGGGTTTTTGTTTTTTTTAAAAGAAATTAAATCTAGCTACATTTCAAAACAAAACATAGTTCTGAAATGAAAAGTTGAAATGTTCCATTTAGAAAATGTTCAAGTGAACCTTTTTTTGAATTTCCCCCATTTTTTTCACCCAAAACCATTTGCCAAATTTGACCCAAATTCACAAATAGTTGCGATCTACCTGAAATTGTGTTTTTCTGTGATTAAACTATTTGCTCCAACATTTCACCCAGCACTATGCAGACAACAGAGAGTTGGGGGCCCTTCTGAGACCAAAAAAAAAAAAAAAAAGCTGAACTTATAACAACTGTTTTATTTGTTATTAATTATTATCATTATTATTCTGTTTTCTAAGACCTTCCTGAAAGGAAACAGAGCCAAGCTCTAAGTGCAAAATTTCAGGCATGAACCAGGACAAGAAATCCTGTATTGGGCCAAAGAGATGCAGATTTCCAAGGAGACCAGAGGTCACCTGCATTGTGGAAGGCATTGAAGGCTAGGGATGGGTCAATTGTTTTATGGAGAACAGGAACCCATCTGAAACCTGGCCCATTTTCAGAACCAAACTGAAATGGAACCTTTGCGGAGGTGTTTCTTTTTCCTCTTCTTTCCATCCAGGCCCGGAAGTATGGACGTACTGCAAAGGAAGCTGTCTTTGTAGCATCTCCAGCTGGATTTCCTGTGGAACTACCCAACCCCACAATGTACTGAGTGTCTTCCGAGGTGCTGAGCTCTCTCAAATCCTGCTGAAGTCAACGGGAGCCAAGGGCCCTCAGCACTTCTCAGGAGGGGGGACCCATTGAAAACAGTCTGCTCAACAGCTGAGCTTTGGGGTCCATCTCCAAACGGAAGCCAACTCTGAACCAACTGAGGTCTGAGCATCTACATTGCAATTTGGTGCTCAATTCACATCACTGGGCATGACAGACGTTGAGCAAGTAAGTTTTATATGCTCATTGGGGGCCTGATCCAACGCCTAGTGACGTCAACGGGAGTCTGACCCAAGACTGCTCCAATATGATGTGCTTGGGGAGGCGGGGGGCAAAACTGTATAGAAATATTTATTTCCATTAATATTTACACCTCTCTTCCTGAGTGCAATTACTTTCCTTGATATATTTTGCAATTTCAGCAAAGCACTGATTCAGCAAAGCTCCTCAGCACATATCTAACTTTACAGTGAAAGGCTCTTAAGCGTCAATGTAAAGTCAAGCCCGCGCTCAAATGCTTTGCTCGAGAGGAAGAGACTTAAGCGCCATGTTTAAAGTGAAGCACTTAAGTATTTGGCTGAACCGGGGCCAGAATGCGGCAAATCCAATCGCTAAGACGGTAGACATGTACACAGCTATAACACATACATAAACAGACCGATTCCAGCTAAATGACAAAATCCGCCCACACTACCATTCTTCTCACGTGAAAACTGGAGTGGTAAGCTACATGTCAGATAAGGCCCTGAAGGTCAGCGAAGTTGGGCTTTAACAGAACAACTAGAGGAAAGAGACCAGTGTCAAGGCTCCACATCCAGATCGGAGGCCCTTGCATTCAAATCAACCCACTTTCCATTTCACCCTATCTTGGGGAGAATCTTTGCAGGAAAACTTTGCAGCAACGTGACACTTTGTTGCCTTCAGGACCCGGCTTTTTCCTTTTCTTTGCAAGAAAATTTCAGATAAGAACAAAACAAAAACATAAAACAAAAAACCTGCTTTGTTTTGTTTTGTCTTTTTGCAAATCACCCTATTTCCCCTTCATCTCTGCTGGTGAGATCGCCATTGTTGGACAATTTCTCACAAGACCAACCCAACCCAGTGCACCCATTGCATTAGGTGGCCTTCCTCTGAAAAATATCCTCAACGATTCTTTATTTATAGCACAAAAAGGATCTTTTCAAAGCCACAAAGCTAAACTACCCCATTCAAAACAGTGGTATGAGTCCAGAACTAGAGGGAGCTAGTGACTATATGGAGAAAGTACCCTATATTTCAGCCACTGAGGAATTTAGTGATATCCTGGAAACTATGAAACTTTTGCCATTGACTTCAGGGGAGCCAGGATTTCACCCTTAGAGTGTAGGAACAGCCGGCACCATACTCCACGATGGATTTCAGGTGTGGATAACAAGGAACACAGGAACTTTTGGAAGAGGAAGTGTGTGTGTGTGTGTGTGTGTGTGTGTGTGTGTGGGTGTGTGTGTGTGTGGGTGGGTGGGTGTGGGTGGGTGGGTGGGGTGGGGTGGGGTGGGGGCGGAATTTAGTGACCTTCTAAACTGCTCATCGGACCTGTAGCAGGAGTTTCTTGTGTGCAGGTTTGCTAGATAGCCACTTTTCTGCAGCACATTTTGATGTTGCAATGGCCACATGAGAGCAGCTAGGGGATTCTCATTCCTCAGGCTGAAAAGGGCAAGGGAGGTTATAAAGGTGGTGCTTCTCTCCTCGAGCTGTTGAGTACTGACCAGGGCTTTGGCCTGGTAGCTCCTTTATGGAAAAGTCAAATAGCAACGCTTCCACGGCTAATTTTAGAGCTGCAGAGCGAACTCCTCAAGGCTGAGTCCGTCAAGCCCGGTCCTGAGACTCACTGCCGTGGGCTGTGTAGACACACACACAATGGCCTGGAGAGCAATATTATCCCCACTTTACTGATGGCACAATTAGGCACAGAGAATGACTTGACCAAGGTCAGAGATCCAGTCGGCCCTGGCCACCAGTCGCCTCTCTAACCACTAGACCACAGCCCCTATCTCAGGGAAGCGAACACTCTTCTGGACCACACGTAAGAACTGGCACCATTTGGGGGAAAACGATCACATAGCTGTCTTCTATTATGCTCCTTGCCTACAAAATTCCTTACTTCTGTGAATCAGGAGTGCAAAATCTTGGGCAGTTTCTGAAGCTAACTTAACATTTCTGTTTATGTAGCTGTGCGTTCTCGCAGGCACGTCAGTTTTGTTTCTTTTTCTCACTGGACTTGTTTTCTGTCACTTGTTGGGAAGCTGTCGGGGAGATTGTGGGGGTGGGTCATGGATGAAATAGAGAGATTTCAAAATCGCAATCCTGGCCTGACCACAAAGAACTCTTCCCAGACCTTCCCGCTCTCCCAAATACAGGCGAAAACAACATACGCAGCTGAGCAAGGCACCCCCTCTTTTCTGATGAACATCAGCAACCCTGCCCTCTTTCCTTCCTCACTGCACACCCGCCCTCTCCTCCTCCGGATTATACCAGCCAGTAAAACTCATACAAAACAGAAATGGGGAAAAATGAAAAAATGCAGCACATGTTTTCTTAAATACTAAACATACAGAAATGGTAATTGAATCACGCTATTCAATAACGAATAATGGGGGGGATGCTGAAATTGACACAGCTTGCTTTTTATGACTCATGGCAGACGAACAGATACAAAGGTCAAACTAGACTCAGATTCATATATATTATAAGTCCAGAACGCGCCACTGTGACCATTTACTCTGACCTCCTGTATAGCACAGGCCAGAGAACTTCCAAAATTAAATCCTGTTTGAACGACAGCAGATCATTTGGGGAAAAAAAATCCAGTCTTGATTTAAAACCACTCTGCGTCAACCCTCCAAATCAAAACGAGCCATTTTCTTAAGCAGTAAAGCATCTTCTCGTGTGAATGGAAAGGCTGAATGAGCAAGCAATGAACGGCGCTGTAAATGAGTCTATGGTAAACAGACATGAGGCGCTTGTTTGATACCAACCTCTACATCTGTGCAGCCACAAGTTTTTGCTCATATTTGTGGTCACAAACTGCATTTGCAGAGTCAGAGTTGTGGGCCTGTAAATATTTGGCCACCCAAAATTGCATGTGCAAAAACTTGGCCAAGCATTTTAGAGGTTGGCTTGATGCTTCTTTCATTTCCCTCCCACAGCTGAAAGCTTGTTGTTGACTAGCCTCTCTCTCTCAACCATCCCATCTTTCAGTGACACATAGCTACAATGCCTCTGTTTCCTCCTCTGGCCCTGTCAGAAAGGTAGCCAGGCCCCAAAAAAGCCCACTAACTGGCCCTGCACCCCTTCCAGCGGCACTGCAATGGGCCAAGCCGAAGCCGGATGGTTGTAGTTTATGAAGTGCTTCCCACCTCACTATGGGCTTGTCTACACTTACCTTGGCGATTCGGCAGCCGTCGACCGGAGTTACGCAAACAACGCAAAAAACTTGCGTAACTCCCGTCGATTTCTGTGCTTCTCTTCTGCGTGCCATCTTCACTGCACTGCATCGACTTGAGAAGGTAGTCTTAGTACATCGACTTCTGGATCGACTGAGCAGATCTTCACTGACCGCTCAGTCGATCCAGATAAGTCGACCTGACGGCGGCGAATTTGCCACCGTCAGTGAAGACATAGCCTATATCTGTGCCGGTTCCATCACTGGCACAAGTGTAACGAGAACTCTTTCGGTGTTCCATTCTCAGTGGAGGCAACGCGCTGGGGGGACACAGCGTACTCTCTCCCCCCACAGTCTGATGGCCTTGGTTATCAGTGGTAGGTTCTAGTCGGCAGTTGGCAAGCAGTGCATATATTCGGGATTCAGTATTTAATGCTGCCACTGTTCATGGAAAAAACAGACAGACACATCACAGTAGCTCCGTGAGAGACAGAGGTAAATGCCAGCAAGTGGCTCTAACTAACAAGGGAAGAACAGTGTGTCGACCGTAGGGCTGCAGTGCCATTTTCATAGGCTCTGATTTAACCGTGCTGCAGTGTTTCCACCATCTCTTGGTCCTCTCCTCTTCACACATCCCCAATCAGCAAAAGGAAGGAAAGTGTTAACAGTTTTGCACATGCAACATCTAGGTGAGTTTCCCCTCGCCCAACTGCATGCATATGCCGGCCACATGATGCCCATTTGTGCAGGATCCAAACAAGGTGCCGTCGTGAAACTGCGGGCGCACATTGAAGCATGACTCTGAAGCGTGGCTGGCAACCAAGAGCGAAAAACATGTTTGGCTTGCAGCACAGAGAAAATGGAGATGGTGAGAGGGAAGAAAATTGGAACAGCCAAGAAAGCAGCAGAGCAGTTTGGAACCTGCTCATAAAGTCAGCAGACGGACCAGGGAGATTCAACTGAACGAGATGGAGCCGTTTCTGTCTGCGTAGCGGGCAGAAGAGCAATGTGAGAACCTAATCAACATCTACGTCCTGCAGTTGCTGCAAAACATATCCACCACACCCCTCCCAAGAAGAGTGTTCTCCTTCCCATACAGACAGTTGGTCCTGGTTCTCAGGCCTTGTACCTCAGGCAGTCATTTACTAACTGCAAAATACATGTCAAATGCTGCCATATTGCAGGGGAAGTGTTCTCCACCCACTTTACGCTGGCACGAATCACAACACAAGAGACAAGGCAGTAAGTACCACGTCATGCTCTGTTGCCCCCTCTTTTCATCCATTCCCTGCTTACTCAGATCTGTTGTCATTCTTCTTGGGCTTCCCATCTAATGGAGCTTCAGAGCAGTGTTGGTTGGGAATTTTCCGACAAGACGTTCTTTCGTCGGACAATGCCGATTTGTGGAAACTGAAACTCTTCGTGGGAAGGTTTCGGTTTTCATCTTTTTTTTTTTTTTAAACTCAGAAAACTTTCGATAAACAAAACAAAATGGTTTGAAATGAGTTTTGTTTTGAAATGCGCGCTAATTAGAATGTTAAAAAATGGTTGAAATCTGGACAAAACGTTATGAAAGGATGAAACATTTCAATTGACCCAAACCAAAATTTGGGGTGGGGCTGGTTAGTTTGTGAAAATGTACAATACTTGGACTTTTTGTCCTGACTGGGGATGGATTTTTTTGGGGGGGGGGCGGGGGAGGCGGATCTCTCAAACATTTTCATGGGATAGGAAACCTGTTTCCCACCCAGCTCTGCTTGAAAGCTCTTGTGACAAGGACTTGGTCTTCACCCAGTCCGTTATGTGGAGCTATGCACACTTCTGGCACTACGTAAATGAATAAATAATACAGAAGGAGTAAGATCTTTGTAAAGGTACAAGAGGTACCAGGAGCTTCAAAGAGACATTTTTCCTGCTGATGTCCCCTTCCTGGGGAGTTCCAGTTAAATCTGGATTCAAAAAGCCAGGTGACTCTTAGAGGAGGGGTCAGATCATCAGCCCATGTAATGACCCCCATGGAGCTACACCAGCTAAGGATGTGTCCTGGCATTTCTAGTGCAACTGGAAATGGGGCTTTCATTTACATATATTTGGCAGCATCTTCCTTTAAAAACCCAGGTAAAAATACTCCAGAGTCAAAATAAATGTAGGTAGAATCACATTTCTCCACTGATGCAATGCAGCTAGAGAACAGGGTTCAAACCTGACTGCAGGCAGAGACCAAGTGCCCTCACGGCCTGGAACCCATGATTTACTCTAGTGCCGTTCCTATTATCTCAAGAAGTCAGACAAGACCTTACATGCCAAAAGCTGAGACAAGGGATGGATCACTTGATAAATTGCCTTATTCTGTTCCTTCCCTCTGAAGCACCTGGCACTGGCCACTGTCAGAAGACAGGATACTGGGCTAGATGGACCCCTGGTCTGACCCAGTCTGGCCTTTCTTCTGTTTGGATCTTTCAGTTCCATTGTCGCACACATTCTCCATCCTCCCCTTCCCACCACTAACACAAATCCAGGAGGAGCAGTTCTGGCAGGGACTAACTTCTCACCCCATGTGAAAGAGCCCAGTCGGAGGGGACCTGGATTGAATCGCTGACTCCAGGATTCACATCAGTCATGATTCATAGAGCTGGGGGTCACCCAGGCAGTCACAGTGTGTTTCAAAAACAATCCTCTCCACAGAGAGCTCGATAACCAGCATGTGACTCTGACCCTTGGTGCAATTTTGAGCCAGAGAAACCTTCAACATCAAAGACACTCTCTCTGTGTTCTGTAATTCAGGGCAGCAGAGGGGAGAAACGGCCCCCCAAAGTGGGGCAGAAAGCTTTTTGATGCTACGTTCTTTGGACTTCAACTTTGCTGATGCTGTCACTGCAGGGTGGGGAGGGAGGCGTGCAAGAGAAGAGGCGGTCACAGCAGCAGGAGGGCGAACAGAGTGCAGCGCAGATGCCATAAACAGCTGCCTTGGAAGCAAACAACCCGATGGGAAGCGTTGCCAAAGTGCTTCAGAGGTGGAGATACAGTGCTCGTCTCCCAAAGAAAGGAATCGAGCCAAGAGAAGAGGCAGATTCAGTTATGATATTGCTGCTGTTGTCCACAGCGTCTGCTAACACTTCACAGCGGGACAGAAAAGAAGGGATTTTACCCGATATCCAGCAAGGCCAGGCAGACTGTCCTTACGTCCTGGGCATGCATACCACCCAGATTAATGGGAAGGCCTCCACTTTGATGCACATCCCTGTGAGGAAAGGCAGGGAAAGGTACAGCCTCTTTCTAAAAGTTAGCTCTTGTATTGCACCTAGCAGGGTAAAGATGATACAACACTATGTCTGAAACCACCTGGGCGGCAAATCACATGAGAAATTGTAGGCTGCTTGGGTAAAAATTGAAAATATCCATGTCCAGGTGAGACAGAACGTGGGAACGAGGAGGAGGTCGTGCAACACATTGTGACACCCGGAGAAGATAGACTATCCGAGTCACGATTACCAGCTTTCACAACTCCTCAATACTTCTCTAGTGCAGGGGTTCCCACGCTTCACCCCAGATCCTAGCCCCTGCTCCGCTTGCTCAGCAGATCATTGTACACTGACCATCCCCACCCAGTCACAATCGCTTTAACATCCCTGTGATAATCCCTTACATGGGGAAGTAGGTTTTGGACAGTACTGAATGCATCTCTCACGGTTTTTTGTGCATTAGACACTTTGTCCTTTTTCATTAATCTGCACGCTCCTGACAGGTAACCCAGGAGTCCAGTTCCCCCAGAGTAGTGAGTGTTTGTAAGTTACGCTTGGTTCGCATGCCCAGCCGGATCACAGCACGGACTCCTCTCATCTCTGGCTTGGTCATTTTAAACACGTGAGCATTTCCACTGAAGTTAATAGGACTACCTGTGAGTTTCAAGTCCTGCACATACTCAAGCACTTTGGTGGATTGGGGCGCTGGTGACTAATTTTCTTAGATCTGAGCCGACTCTTCCAGTCCATGTATCACATCAAAGATTCAGACGCTTACAACTCAGTTCTAAGCGCGAGGGGCTGGTCTGCATTTGAAACGCTACTGCGGTTCAGCTGCAGTGCTGCCATGCAGACACTCACTACTGCGAGAGGATGGGTTCTCCCATCGGCGTAGTTCGTCTACCTCCCCAAGAGGCGGTAGCTAGGTTGAGGAAAGAATTCAATACTGGCGTCTCTCAGAGTCCTTGCTGCCCTGGGGAATATCCTCACCCGCCCAGCCCGTGCGGGACAAGCATCGTTCCAGATGGCTGGAGCACAGCAGCTCTTTGTCAGGGCGTCAGAAATTCCTGCATCTCACAGGACCACATCATAGGCTCCTATAGAACCTGGATGGAATCAGATTTTGGTGCAGAGCCATCTCTTAGCGTTATTCTTTTTTAATTTGAGCTGGGCTTCTTTTCAGTCTTTTTTGGCGGCTTTTTATGCATACTACTGTTAAAAACAAAGGAAATTACACTGAAAAAAAAAACAAAAAAACCCTCCAGTGTTAAACCAGCTTTAGGGCTCTGACTTTAACTGACACCTATACTTATAACATGTATGTTGCCAGAGCGTGAATCATGCATAGCTTATCAGCCAACATGGGAGATTTTCATTCTGCAGACCGCAGCAGTTCAAATCTTTTGGTGTGTCTGTGGAGTATGCTTGGCCTTTTTCCCACTGGTGGTATAATTTCATTAAAAAGCCTTCAACTATTGTAGCCCTCCTAAGGAATTAAAACAAAACAAAACATAACAAGCCAGTATTTCATATGGCTGGCGTTTGCTGTAAAGGAGGACTCTTCCAGAACAAACGGGAGAAAATGTCTCCCAGAAACGTGTGAGACCACTCACTCGCCGTCAGCCTGAAGGTGACGGATTTCGGTTCTTGGCTGATTCACCACAAAGGCAAAAGGAATTTGATGATTTCTAGAATTTGTGTCTTGGTCCATTGAGTTTAGAATCCGTAAGAGTTATTTGGGATGATCCTGGCGCTATGGGACGTTCCCCTGTTAGAAACATTTTCCCTCATGTGGCATACAGCCCTCTGTCAATAAATTCCTCATGCAACATAATCTGCTTTTAGTTCCCTTTTCTGACAGCCAGTCGGTGAAGTACACAAACTTCACAGTGCTGCCTGACCCAAACCTGAGGGCTGGTTCTGGCAAAATCACTTCATTCTGGCCCAATTTAATGGCCACTTTCTCCATGTTTCCCTTCATCTGTGCACTCCACTCTCACGCAGAGTCTCTTCTGGCTGGAAGAGGGAACATGGCTCTGTTCTGGGTTGATGCTGTGGTGTTGATGGACTCTGATGTCAGGAAAGCTGAGACAGCAGAAGGGCTTGTGATGAGAGCCCTCTGAGAGGTTGGATAAAGTGCTTCCCTCCCCCCCAGTCACGTCCACCAGCATGTCCTCCCTTTCCCTACCCAGCTGAATCACTTTCCCATGGGCTGCCTGAGGAAACTGAGGAGGATCAGATGGCAAGAGAAGGTTCCAGATACTGAGGTTCTCCTACGGGTAGGCACTGCAAGCGATTGCCAAAGAAGACCTTTTATAGAGAGCTAAAGGAGGGAAAGCGCTCTCAGGGAGGCCAGAGGAAACATTTCAAGGACTCCCTCAAGTTATCCTTGGGGCATTTCAACATGGGCCCGGAGTTCTGGGACGATCTCGCTCCCGATTGTTTGACCTGGCGAAGCACCATCCAGACGGGAGCCACAGTCTATGAGCCGAGGAGAATGGACGAGGCAGAGCAGAAAAGGACCGCAGAGTAAATCTCCCAACAGCAGCACCGCTATTAATCAAGCCACCAATAGCGGCGTCTCTTGTTCAATGTGCCACAGACAAGTTCACAGCTCAGACTGACCTGATCAGCCCCTCACGTGTTCACAGAAACCCAACCAGCCCGTGACACCAGGGTCCTCTTCGAACCCGAAGGACGAACACTGCCACCACCCAGAAAAGGCTGCACTCTGATCCAAAATGCTTCCAAACTTTGGAGGTCTTCCTCCATCTCCATCAATCCTCCACACCCAATCCCTTCCGCTTGAAACAGATCCTTCTCTTTCCTGCCAGATCTCCTGACCAGAGCCCTTTCCAGCTATAGAATTAGGACAGAGAGGCACGGGGGTGCGGTTAGTTCCCTTTTACAAACGGAAGACACATTGGATCATGTTTGGCAGAGTCCCTTATCAATAGCCAAGTTCAGATCTGTTTGAAACCCAGGCCAGTTCCCGTATTCTCTGCTGCCTGGTTATTATATGTTCAATAGACTCATCCGTTCCAGCACTTCTTCTTTGCTAGAGGCCACATGTACTGTGTAATTCAAATCCCGGGAGTGAAAGTCCCAGACGGCCTCCTCAGACCTGAGACAGCCCAACATTCTGCAGCCAAATTGCAAGACACTGCTCCAATTCCTTTTTGTTTTTTCCCAGTTACAAACATCTGACACACAAATATGTCAAGAAGCATGCAGTGAGAAAAAGTTAAGGCCTTCTAAGCCCTTGACAATCGCCAGATTGTCATCTTGTTTATTACACTGCTGACGACAGCCCCACATCTGTTAATGTGTATCAGACATACCTGGGGTGCAGCTAACTGCCGTAAAATCATACACCCACAGTGCCCCATAATCTTCCCAGGTATGGTAGAAATGTTATAACAACATTTTGCATCGATGTATGGTAGTACCCTCTGTCAAACGTTTTCAGCATTCTTTAGTGATGATAATGAAATTAGCCTCGTTACATCCTCATGAAGTAAGAATTATCCCCATTTTACAGCTGAGGTAGAGATAGAGATAGAGGATAGGATTTTCAGAAATGTCTATAAACAAAAACGTACAGGTAAATTTCATGGCAGATTTGCATAGTGCATGATTGCATGTGCAAACAACATATAGCAGATTTGCATGCATGAATGCCCATGCCCATGCAAATTAGGCTTGCAGTTGTGGGCATGATTTTGAACTTCATTGAAAATCTGCCTCTAAGTTCTTGCTCAAGGTCCCACAGAGTCTAAGGAAGAGGTGGGCATAGAACCTCCCACTGTTATGCATTTATCACAAATTCATTATTGTTATTATTTATCTGTTACCCTGGAAAAATCTGAAAAATGGTCTATCGGCATGCATGCTCTCACCACCTGTGATCCAGTTACGCACACATCAGACTCAATTACCATTAGGGTCAACAGGAGCAGATGAGGCTCTGCATTTCTCAATGCTGTGAAGACAGTGAGCGGTTGCTGTGCTGGCAGGAGATCTCTGAAAGCCAGAGATGAATTTACCTAAACACGAGGACTAAAAACTGGAAAGTCTCAACTCAACAGGACAGGTAATTCCACGAAATGTGTGAGCTGCTGTCATGGATGGCTTGTAGCCAAACTGTTCCTTCAAAGTCTGCGTACCACTGAACTTTCTAATGGCCTGTGGCTATACATTTTCATTTGAACAGCTTTTCCGTGGGCCATTGTTTCCAATCACACCTGTGCTAGTTCCTCCTATCCTAAAGGCGTTCGCAGCTAGTCTTGGCATGTGGGATTTTTAGCAGCTTGATACATGCCAAGCTTGAGAAAGGAGCGCGATAAACCTGGGGTCAGGAAAGAATTTTAACTAAGCAACTTGCTAGGAGGGAATTTTGATATCTAACGAATGGCGTCACATACGTTATAAATACAAAGGCATTGGTTTGATTTTTTAAGCTCCATGTTCTTTCAGCCATCACAGACGTCCTATCTTGTCAACCCCAAATGTTCAAAAATCATGAGTTCGACCCCCCCCCCCCCCCCCAAATAATGAGATTGGCTTAAAAACTGAGAGATTTTAAAAATACTAATAAATTGGGGTTCTTTTTATTTGCCCTCTGATTTCTGCACCTTTAGGGGGCATGTGAGTCACATTTTGAAGCTTTTATCCACAACCAGGAGGGCTAGAAACATCTTTTTTTTTTTAAACGAAAGCTGAGATTCTCACTTGATTCCAGGAGCTGGGGCTTTAGGGGAAAAAACACTAAGTATTGTGAGATTCCCAATAAAACTGCAAGAGCTGGCAACACTGCCTGTACGTTTCAGGGTGTGGAATGCTCTCTTCTACATTGCGCTAGCACACACAGAATGTGCTAACATTCCATTGTGCCACGTCTAGAAGCCCCAAACAGATCAAGGCTCCAGGTGTTAGGTGCTGTACAGAAGCGACAATCCACACGCCAAGCCTCAACACTTTTGTCATGGAAGTCATCTCAATAACCAGCATATACACTTAGATCCAAGGAAACGATACGGGGGGAGAAGAGGGGTCCAATCCTGGTTAGTGTAACCATGTGATAACCAGTCAACTACAGCTGGTCGGTCTCAGTCCAGTCCCTGGTGGGTAGATTTTCATGTCACAACCACCACCATTATGATTTCCCCTTGCAGGCAGGCTCAGCGGAGAAGCCAGAATTTGCCCCCACCTTTTGTCCTCTAGAGGCATGACCTACTTGGAAGCATGTTGGTGGAGGCAATATATAGAAACTGCTGCCACCTCCCTTCATGTTGCACCTGCTTTGTGGCTTGTAGGGATTTCGCTTCTAGAGCTGTCAATCAAGCACCTATCCCCGGCGCTAAATTCGTGCCAACCAATAAAACAAATAATCAATCCTTTTTCGTGCTCTCCATTGTTAATTTCCGTGCGTCAGCCAAAAATCTGCGAGAAGAGCTCTGTCACCCCGTGCCTCAGCCGCCGTCTCTCATACCACCCTCTCTTCCAAGAATAATGGAAATAGGAGAAGCAGGAACTTTCCTATGTTATGTCCAGCTTTGCCCCTTGCCAGATTATTATAATATTATATTAATTTGTAAATCAAGCTCCTGCATGATTAAAAAAGAAAGAACAGTAAAAAAAATGCAAACACAGAACGGGAGAAAGCAGAACTAGCAGAAGCTCTGGTTCACCCTTTGGCAAAGAACATTGCAAATGTACAGTGCAGGGGCGAACTGCAACCGTACTGACTACTGAGCCAAATCCTGGCCAGTGCTGAGTAAACCACATTGCGGGAGTTTCAGGTGCTCAGCCCCACTCCAGATTGGGTCCTGCAAGAACAGCACTCTACTGAATATTCACCAGTTATTCTACGGTACTGCGACCCCCAGACACATTTGCCTGGATCACAGGTTTCAAAACATTAGCAGTGTAAGCCAAGTTGTTTTTTTTTAGTGGACTTTAATACAGTAGGACCTTCACGTTATGCATCTGCACAATTGGCTTATCAAAACTGAGCCGCGCTTCAGCATTATAACAACACTGTTTCCTCTCAGGTACCACAAGGATTTGAGCCAGGTTTATTGAGGGTTTTTTTGATCTTTTGGGAATCAAGAGCAAGGTACGTACAAGTCTGATCAGATATTTTTTCTTCCATTTAGAAAACATGGGAATTGTCCAAACAGATTCCTTTGAAAAAGCAACCATAGCCTCAAGAGACAGAATTTCCACCCATAAAGCACTCATTCAAATTGCACACAGGTTCAGCTCCGTGATTGCTGGACTTCTTTGAGGAAAAGCTGAAATAGTAAACAGTATCTTGCATTTCTATGGCACTTTCTAGCCCATGACAATTCCAAAACTCAGACAAGACTTACACAGCTTGCTCCCCACTCCCCACACACATTGTATAACATAAAGGTTGCAAAATCAAGCACTTAGGTAATGCCAGCATTAAGGTTGCTAGTGCTTCTTTAATTTGGTCCTCTTGTGAATATGCATTACAATACCAGCTTCCTCTCTCACGCTCCCTTCCTCCCTCCAGGTGTGTTCGTTTCTCCATTCCATTTTTGTCCTTCACCCTGCCAGGGTACCAGAGAGTACAGGAGGGGTAGCCTTCCTGCCCCGTTCCTGTGCCCGGTGCCACGACAGCCCCTGGCAGCTGCTGGAAATATTCTCTGCTTGGTGGTGTGCTGAGATAGGCCTATCGATATGACATGCAGCAACGTCACAATGGCAAGCAGGGGGAATCAGCCAGGACGGCAACGGAGTTGCTCCAAATGCAAACAGATTTTTCCTAAACTTTGGAAAACAAAGATTCCAACTCTCCCAATTTTAAAATGAACCACTGATTTCAGTGGAGCCTCAGATAGAGCTGCATATAATTTTAGGTCACAGTGTCACAGGCTTTTGGAGGATAGGTCCATCAATGGCTATTAGCCAAGAGGGTTAGACATGCAACCTCATGCTCTGGGTGTCCCTAAAGCTCTGACTGCTAGAAACTGGGACTGGATCATTCGATACATTTTCCTGTTCTGTTCACTATCTCTGAAGCATTTGTCATCAGCCTCTGTCAGAAGACAGGATACTGGGCTAGGTAGAGCATTGATCTGACCCAATGTGGCCATTCTCATGGAAATACTCATTGTAGACAGAAGACATTAGCGTTAGTGAAAGAGAGGTTAATTTTTATTTTCTTTCTAGGAAACAGCAGAATATGTCCCTTTTGCTCTATGTCATCCTATGTTTTAAAAGCTGTTCTCAACCACTGCCCAGCACCTTATGCCAACTCCAAATGGATTTCAAGCAATTCTGGTTCAGGAATGTTATTACATTCATCATATACCGGAGTGAAAGAACAAAAGAAACATGACTTTCGAAACCTCAGCATGTTCTAGTGCATGATGGTGCCACTGGCATTAAGGAGACAGATTCTGATCTCACACTGGTGTGAATCAGGAGACACGTTGGATTCTCCATTTCTTGCAATCGCTGAATCGAGGCTGGGTGTCTTTCTAAACAATGTGCTATAGCTCAGACATAAATTAGGGACTTGCTGCAGAAATTAATGGATGAGTTTCCATGGGCTGTGTTACACAGGTGTTCAAAATGGATGCTCACAGTGGTCCCAACTGATCTTAAAAACCAATGAATCTGTAACCCAGTTGAAATCAGTAGAATTATACCGCTGTCAGACTGATGTGAGCAAGACAGATTCGAGGGTCTGATATGACCTCTTACTTTGAAGAAGGGTTTTTAACTTGGCTGTGAAACATCTGCTCCCATACGAAACCTGAAGGTGTTTGTTTTTAAATATAGAGACCGGAATAAAAATTGGTTTTGTTCATTTCAAAATTCTTTAGAGTGTAAGAATCGGGTGTCAATATTTCTTTTTGCAGACTACCTTTGCAATTCCGATCCCTGCTCTGCCCGTTAGCGTGTATTGGCTATCTGCCCGTTAGCTCCCATCTACTTGACGCATCATCACATCCTCAAGATGAGACCAGCGGGGATTAGATGGTTGAGAGGCAGAAGAAGCAGCAAGGAAGTCATTTCAAGGGAGAAGGAGAAGAAGAAGAGAAAACAGGATTGAAAGGGGAGGACAGGTGGATAGGACGGAGTACTAAGAGTGGCTGGTGGATCAGGTGTGTGTGTATATGAGAGCTCCAGAAGAAACACAAGTGGAATAAGCCTAATAATAATATAAAATGCCAGATTCTACTGTCAGTTACCCATGTCTAAATCTAGATTAGCTCCATGAAAATCAGATTAGCATAACTGAGAGCAGACCTGGCCCTTAGCACTTTTTGTATTCAAAGTGCTTTGGAAACTTTAATTAAACCACTGTCAAAAATAACGCAGTTAGATGTACAAAATACATCTGGTTTATAAAGATTTCCTTTGGATGAAAAGAACGGGAAAATATCAGTAACCCAAAGACTGGCATGATGTTGCTGCAGGCATTTGACCTCTTTAACACACTCATTATCAAGCTTCTCAGGCAGAGGGTTGATATATTAAGTGGCAGATAGTCGAATGGATCTCACTTGTAAAGGAGCATCCATTTCCTATACAAACCTCAATGTGCATTTTTAACCAAGCCTCAGCTGAAATGGAAATGCAGTTTTTTTTATAGCAGCGACTGGAGAGCTGAGACGGGCTGGCACTTCTTACCCTTAACAGCGTTTACAAGTGAGGTCTGAGATCACAGCTCAAAGCCTCGAAAGCAATGGCTAGAAAGCTGTCTGAACGTGTGAGGACATCCCAGCAGAGAGACACTCGTGTTCTACTAGGGCAAGCTCTTACAGAGGGACTGGAGGGAAACAGCAGCAAGGTCAGTTTCTTTCGGTATAAACGTCTAACTTTTTTTTTCATGGAGATGACATTTCACATGACACGTGAAAGGTAGGAAAAAGGGCTATGCATGGCCAAACCTGGATCCCAGATTTGCAAGTCATCGCACCAGACTACCGTTTAAAAACAACACTAGCACGGTTGTTGCTAGGTGTAAGAATCAGGGTTGAGGTGCCTGATTGCTGGCTCACGTGTTCTATTAAAGATGCTTTAAAAAAAACCAAAGTCTAATTCTTGCTGCAGAACTGACAGTCCAGAAAACGAACAGCTAGGTGGAATACAGTGCACCCTGTTGCACATGGAACTGAAATGGTGTCAGTTCGTTACAACAGGGAATAATTAGGAAGGGTTATATACTATGAGAGGACTTTCCCAACTAGGGACGGAGCGGTGTTCCACCTTGGCAACAGGAGGTCTGCATCATGCCAGGGCTCCTGGACGTTATAAGTATCCATAGGCTCTAGTGAGAAATAAATAAATACTTAGGGGTTCGGGATGGAGGCAGATGTGCTCATTCACCATGATCGTACATAAACGGGGGGGCATTCAAGCCAGGACTCTTAGCCTTGCTATAAACCCTGAATTCATCACAAACACAAAAGCAGACAAACATTTCTTTTCTAATGCAGATATTCAATCGGATTTCTTAAAGCCCAGAAAAGCCGCCCATGAATTTGACACACATTAAAAGTGGCAGGAATTGAGGCCAAGAGATGGGAAGAAGCAAAATCACTATTTAATAACCAGACAAAGAGCAGTTGTGAGAGAACCCTGTTAAACTGAGGGGAGGTGGAAACGCCAAACGGAATCTCACATTTGCTTCCCTTCTCCTACCGTTTCCATCTATTAAAAGGGAAGGGCTGAGGCTCACAAACTGTTAAACCGTTACAGGTACTGAACGCACCAGACTGGAGGGGACTATTCAGTGAGCTAATACAGGCCAGATTCTTGCTACCAAAAGGGAAGGTGTGTGATCAAAACTTCAGGGAAGGTGTGTGATCTAGTTGCTACAGCAGGGGACAGGGAGTCACGGACCACTGGCCTCTATTCCTAACTTTACCATTGAATCTCCATGTAGCCCGGGGCAAGATGTTTACCCCTTCTGTCTCATTCTCCCCATTTTACAATGACCATTAAAATCAATGATTTTACTACCCACTGAGATCCTGGGATGGCATGCACTATGAAGCGCCAGCCATTTATTATGAAGACAAGCGGCCCCTGCAGAGATAGTGTCAATGTCTGAACCATTTAGAAGGACAGGGCCAAATTTGTCCCGCATGTAACTGCACTGCAGCAGAGTTACAGAAAAGGTGAGCTCTGCCCAGACTGACAGGCCAAAGAGAGTCTGCTCCTCAGATCAAAGAGGTGCAAACGATACCAGACGGAGTTACTGAAATACCAGTGGGAGTGCTGCTGATCTCAGATAGGAGGGATAAATGGGAGAAACGGAAAAGGAAGAAAAGAAGGCAGAGACAGTCACGCCACATAAGGAGGCAATTATTTGACACAAAAGGATAATGGATATATGCACTAGTTCCCCCAAGAGCTCTCCTTCGGGAAACGAAGCATTAGAGAGAAGACAATTCCAAAAGGCCCTTTATTCATCCTCTAAAGTTTTGGCACCATATTTTCTCTCCCCCCCACCCTTTTTTTTTCTTTTTAAGTAGCCATTTCAGATGCTGAAGCTGCTTCCAGAGATGGAAAATGAGCGTTTGCTTATAGCGCAGCTGGTAACATTGTTAAATTTTTCAAGCTTTTGTTAATTTATTATGTGAATTAAAAAGCCAAACAAAATAAAAGGTGAAATGATACAAGACAGAAATGCTCACCAGGGGTTTGTATCAGTTCTGGATTGACCTTCCTGGAAACCTGGCTCCACTATACCACCATTCATATTCAATAGATGGGCCATTCACCCAATAGATGGGCAATTAAAACCATATTCACTCTGCTAGCTGGAATTCCAACAAATGGTCTCTGGCTGAACAATGAAAGAGCCTGCCAGAACCAGTACATGAAGAACCACAATGATTTTTGAGTCGCCTCTAGTTCTTTGAAAAGTTCCCCTCCATGTGACCACAAGAGAAGAGTGGGGAGAAGGAACCAGGTTGTCTTGTGCTAGGATACGTTTAGCTCTCACAAGCCAACTGTGGTTCAGTAATTACTTGGATGGGAGACCTCCAAGCAATGTTCACATTCTTCTTTCTAGAAGTCGTGCTGAAGATTCAGAAGGTGGGATATCGTACTCGTCTAACACCTTAGCAAATGCTAACATTCTGCCTTTTGGAAGAGACAAAAATCTAAATTTCAGATAAGAAACTAAACCCCAAACCAGGTGAGTTTTGCCTGATTTGACATTTTATTACTAGAATTTCACTCAATCTACTAATATCCCTAGATAGGCCCAAATCACGACATTCAAATGTCCCCAACAAGGACCTGGATCAAATGCTCAGTTCATCCCAAGTCCCCGAATTCAATATTAAAACACGAAGTAGCTTAAGAATGCATAGTATTTTTCACCATTCATACCTTTGTTTGCCTTATGCACTCCACTCTTTTGGCTCAGAGAAACTAGGTTAGTCAGTTTCTCTTTCTGTTTATATTTAATGGAGCTGGTCAAAATTACTAATTGGGAAATTTTTCATTTAATTTCTTGATGAAAAATGGCATTTTTGTTGAAACCGAAAATTTTCACAAAAGCTTTCAGTTTTTTAGTGTTCTGGTTTTTCATCAGAACCAAAATTTTACAATTTTGAATTTTCTCTTTGTTTTTGCCCCTTTCTCCCCTCTTTGCTCCTTTTTGCTACTGAATGTAATAGAATGAATGATGTCAAAGTTGGAGGATATTTTTTCCCTTCACTTCCTCATTTTTTGTTTTCATTTTGCACAATGTAACTTTTCAAAATTTCTCCAACTTTGGAAAATCTGCAGATTGGCAAAGGCAAAATTAAATTTTATACCTTTTCCTGAGTTGGAGAAGTTTTGAAAAGGTACATTGTGGCAAAATTAAAAAGTTAAAAATGAAAAAAGTGGGGAACCCCCTTACCTTCTGGATATCATACATTTTATTGCATTCATTGGCCAAAAGTTTTTTTTTCAGAAGTGTCAAAATTTGAAAAAAATTGTAAAAATTAAAAATTGAAAAAGTAATTTCACAATTTTTTTTTGAAAAAAAAGTGAAAACATATTACATTTTAAACCCTGCAAAACAGAAACAACTTCAAAATGTTGCAAGTTTTCACAAAATTGTTTTTCCATTTTTTCCACCAGCTTTACCAGTCAGTTTCACTTTCTGGTTCCCATGCACTAGCACAAAGCTGCTGCATTTATGTTCCTAAAACTGCAGGGGATTGATTTAAAGAAGTGTAAAAGCCCAGCTTATTTTAATGCATTCTGACCTAGCTAAACGTCATGCTGCCATGGTCACACTGCTATTTTTAGCATGTTAGACTGATCAGAGCTAGCATGGGTATGTCCACCCCAGCTGCGAATTACACTGTTCAGCTGCAGGGTAAAATGTACCTTTTGAAGGTCAGACGCTAAACACAGGAGCAAAAAGGTGACTAGGAAGGAACAGTGTCACAGACAGCAAGAGGGTAGCGCATAGGATGACTGAGCCATCGTGTTTCTCTGTTTCTAGAGCAGCCCAGGGTAGTCAGATGTCATGTTAATCAAGTAGGAGGTTGATGACACTGTCCAAAGTGACTTCACTCTCCAACATTCCCCGGTTCACCCTTTTTGCTGTTCCTTCTCTCCTCTGCTATAGTGAGGTGTGCCAAAGCTGAAGGCGCCCCTCCTTCCCCCCAATTCCCAAGGAACTCACCCTGGCCTCCACCAGCAGCATCGTCCAAATGGAGCACAGCCATCTCAGTGGGTCACGGACTGGGAGTCAGTCTGTGAAAGAGCCAGGCCTTAGCTGTGCTGGCTATGACTAGGACTCTGCACTGGAGCAGCTTCTTTAAGCAATATTTTTTTTCCCTTTCCTTGAGTCGAGTAGCAGCCCCTGCAATTGCACAATTGTAGATTCACAGAGAACTCTGGGCCCTGGAGAGAATTTTCCTATGGAAAAAAAAGTACAGTGCAGAGGAATTGTTGGAAAGCTTCCCATTGTGCTGGTGCATGCAGCAGCACAACAAGGTACTGTAACTGGACCTTGCAGTCTGCACGAATTACTTTAGCAGGACATTTTCCTTTATACAGCATGTGCCTTATGCTGCTAGTTACCATGGTGAAGGGTGACTCTTTGAAGTAAATAGTCTATATGGTAATGTTCTGGGTCACGTTATACATTCATCATCTGAGTTGGATTTTATGCCATGTCTTTTTTTCCTCCCTTCAACAGAAAAATGTATAGCAAGAAATCTATATTGCTCTTTTGAACCAGATGGGCCTGGAACCAAAGTGACCAAAGGGAAAGAGCCAATTACACTGGGTTAGAAGTGAGAAAAATGACCATGAGCTTCATCAGCCTTCCAGCTGCCTAACCTGGACCCTGATTCAGGAAAGCACCAACGCTGGAAGCCAATGAGATTTAAGCATGTGCTGTAAATTAAGTGTGTGCTTAAATTCATCCTTATCCAGCAAAGATCTTAAGCATGGGCTTAACTTTAAGCATGTTGTGTGCTTAAGTCCACCTGACTTCAAGGGCTTACCTGTTTTCCTGAATTGGGGCTATAAGTTAGTGGAAAACGCAAGAACAGCTTATGAATAATGGGAGATACAAGCTGGAAGAAGAAATCTCACAGCTGAGTGGAGAAGGCCAGAGACTGAGCTGGGCACAATTCAGCCATGTCATCAGGGGTTCCCACCAACCTTAAATTCAGCATTGGTTTGCAGGAGTTTGCACCTCTAGATCTGTCCTCTGAGGTTTGGGTTTGAATAACCATCCCAGCCCAATCCAAAAACAATAAATAACTAAACCACGAAATGAGGCTCAGGCAAAGACATGACATGTTGCCAGGGGGCCCAAACCAGAATCCTGGGTGTGACCATCTCAGATTCTTCCTGGACCAGGTATAGAATCACAAGTGAGGCCTGAATTTTACAATTGGCTCCTGTTCCTACAGAGGGCTCAGCTGAACATTTCTGTTTCTGGGGGTATTTCACAGTCTGGATCCAGATCTGTCTTTCTGCTCAGGCCCATCTCTCGTCAAAACCAGGAAGAAAACTGCTGGCGAGAACCCACGACAGTGCATAAGCCCTGGCTCACTCAGAACTCAGCCCTTGTTCACACCAACACAAAACTCTGCACAAATCTGGCCTGACTGGTTTCATCAGCAGAAGATTTATACTGCTCTTGTTAATTACAGGGTGGGAGGCCAGAGGAATGAGGGAACATTGTGAATCCCTTACGCCCTTTGGTGACCTGTTACTCAAATGAGTAGGCTGATTGACTTGAGTGGGAATGGGTGTGGAAATAATGGGTTGGGAATCTCTAGATTAGCCACAGTGTAACCTAGAACAGAATCACAGGCCAGAAGCGCTGTGTGTGAGACAGGATGGAAGAGGGCAAAGATTTCCTAAGGAGCAGGGGGCACAGACAGAGATTTTGAGAGCGTTCTGAAAGAGCCAGGGGAAAAGACAGTGTTGCTGGGGACGGGAAGGTGGGGAAATAAGAAGCAATTCAGTCAAACGGCAGCTATGAAAGACAAGCAGGATCTGATCTTCTCTACAAACCAGAGGCTAGGACTCATTTTAAAAACACAAAAAGCCCGCCCAACCTACAGCCTAACTGTAAGGGCAAAATATTCACAAATGCCGTTTTGCCAAGGGTGCCCCTTGTGAAACTGTGCATCAGTCGTTCCTTCAAGCCCTGCATTATTCTCCAGCCGGCTGGTATTTATTGGCTTCTAATCAGGTATGAGCACGTCCAGGTGGGTGCCTGCATCTGCAATTACATGACAGGCAGGCACTGCCCGTGGGCTGTGCGTGTCGTTTCAGGGATGCATCTGTCGTGCTGGGCTTCAAATCCTCAGCCCTCCTGAGAGGAGCAGCAATGGATTAAGAGTCCCTTCGCGACGCAAGGGGCCAGTCAATCCCTGTGCTCTGCTGCAGTGCTTGCACTCTTGCCCTAGGACCAGTGGCACAGCGAATGGGGGCTGGAGGAGGTGCCCGCCCCCAGGGGCGCGTGCGCTGTCTTTTCAAGTATATCATGCAGCTGACAAAAGGAGGTGCCTGACACAAACTTTCATAGGCTCCGGCATCATGACCTGGTGGTGCTGACCACCCGCAGCGGCCCCCATCGGCCCTGCACCGCACTCCTGGTCCCAGAGTGGTGTGGAGGGCAGGGTGTGGAGAGGGAGCCCATCCCACACTCCCATGGCAACGGCGGCTGGGCCCGGCTCCCCACGCCAAGCACTGCCACCCGGCGGGCAGGGTGGCACGATGCCAGAACATCACACACCACATCTGGCCCAGCCGCCCCACCATGCTGACAGAGGGGCGGCCAGGACAAACCGGAAGGGCACTGTGACCCCGTTGCACCAGATTGCAAAGCCTGGTGTGGAGAGCCGGGCCCAGCCTCGCAGGACAGGAACCAGGCGCAGCCCCATGGGACAGGAGCCTCACCTTTGCCAGGGAAATGTGGGGCAGGGTTACTCTTTAACCACCCCACTGCACAGTGGGCCAGGGTTAAGGCTGTGGTGGGCGGGCACAGGGCGTTGCTGCAGGTAGCTGGTGCGCTTCTGGCAGGAGAAGAAGGAAGAGGAGGCAGCAGCAGAGAAGTGAACCCACTGAACCAGCATTAGTGAGGCCGCATTTGGAGTATTGTGTCCAGTTTTGGGCCCCCCACAAAAAAAAGGATGTGGAGAAGTTGGAGAGAGTCCAGCAGAGGGCAACAAAAATTATCAGGGGGCTGGAGCACAAAACTTATGAGGAGAGGCTGAGGGAACTAGGCTTGTTTAATCTGCAGAAGAGAAGAATGAGGGGGGATTTGATAGTAGCCTTCAACTACCTGAAAGGGGGTTCCAGGGAGGATGGAGCTAGGCTGTTCTCAGTGGTGGCAGATGACAGAACAAGGAGCAATGGTCTCAAGTTGCAGTGGGGAAGGTCTAGGTTGGATATTAGGAAAAAGTTTTTCACTAGGCTGGTGGTGAAGCACTGGAATGGGTTACCTGAGGTTAGTCCTGCTGTGAGCAGGGGTTGGACTAGATGACCTCCTGAGGTCCCTTCCAACCCTCATATTCTAGGATTCTATGAATAGGGAGGCTACAGTTGCCACTGATCTTCGCAATACCATGTTAGTTTGCTGGCCTGCTCAAAGGCGTGATAACGGGTGAAATTAGGACGCCAACAGATGTCATTGAAGCTGGCACAACAGCTGCCCCAGAGCTGCCCCAGTGGCTCAGCCACTGTCTACGGCAGGTGTAACTTAAGATCTGCCATCACGGGGGTTGATGATTAAATGGAATAAACCCCGATCTGTTGGGGTCCGGAGAGAAGTTGGAGGGGACTGTGCGTGAGACGTGTATGAGGTTTAATACCCTGTGAGCGTAGAAGCATTTAGTAGCTGCCCCAGTTGAAGTGAATAATGTATTGTGTGTCTTAATGCAGCAGACAATTCCCTACAGTTGCCCTCTTGGCAAAATTCACTCCCTCTTAAATTAGTTATATCGAAACAGCTCATTAATACACCGATAACTAGGGCTTGAGGGGACCAAACATAATTAGGTGCTATTTGTTCCGGTTAAGTTATGCTGGCCTTGGCTATGTCAGCGCCTCAAACCCAAACTACAGAAGATCCCCCGAGGACTATGGAAATTATGTGCAATTACTGTGCACGGATGAAGTCCTTTGCTTGTTTTAAAGCATTTTCTTTTGATTTCAGAACACCTGGTGGTGGCTGTAGTGAGACTGTATTTCCATGGAGGTTGTGCGATCCTGGGGGGAGGGGTGACATTTTACTATATTCTACTCGTGGCACAGGACACAACCACATGCACACACAAATATATATATATATATATATAGATATATATTAAACAACAAATTCAGAAGCCACTTGACAACACAAAAATTTGACCTCAGTCCCGGGTTGTGAGTTTATAAAACGTGGCCATGTTCTGCTGGCATTTGCTCGGTGGTGCTGATATAGAGCTGCGTTTATAGGCAAGTGCTAATGACCCCCTTAATGATACACTGTCAATCACCAAAGCTCAGTTCTCATCAGATCATATCAGCAAAGCAAGGTCATTGCAGTCTCTCATCCAGGTAAGCGTCTGAGATCGGATGAGACCGCAGCCCATAATGTTAGTTCTTCTACAAGCTAAGGCAGGAGGTTTCAGCAAAGCTGAATTTGGATGCGTAGCACTATTGACCTCCAATGGAACTATCTGCACGCTTAAAGTTAAGCACCTGTTTAAATGCTTTGCTAAACCCAGGCCCAAGCTAACGTCCCATGATGAGAAATAGAAAACAGAGATGATTAAGCAGAAAAGAGGAAGTGGTTTAACACACGAAGCATTACCTAGATTAGATAGATACTGTAGCTGGATTAGGTGGAAGACAGATTTGCTCAAGCAGCAAGATCTTAAAAGAAAGATTTGCAAAAGATAAAACAATGTAAAAGCGCAACACACAAATTCTTAAAACCTTCCCCAATTAGCTGAGGAAAAAATCATGGTTGTGTCTCATCTGGCAGAGAGAAAAGGCAAATATGCTTTGAAGGTGCAAGCCAACGGAGTAGGCTGATGAACACACAGCAGATAGACATATAGACAGGCTGGGGTGGATATTATCTTTTCAACACTGGTTATGAGAAATTACTGCATGTGCGCCTCACTTGCTAACAAACTTAATCATTTCATGCTGACCCAATGGCATTTCCACTTCCACATGCTTTTCATATGACTTAATAAACATAATTAGAAAGCAGCCAACCTACTGGAAAAACAACAGTTCAGAGTGTGCCCTCCCTCCCTGGTTAACAACAGGCTGCGTTATGTAACTGAAACTTTTTGCGGTTCCATATTAACAAAGATAGGTTAAGTTCCATTAGGAATTTCTACAGTACACTTAAAGACTAATAACCAAGGTTGTGCACAGGCCCAGAAATGCCAGCTCAGGTGACGTCTGAAAAAGAGAGATTGGATGTCATTTCTTTTTATATATATCCCGGCTCTTTGTCTATTCCTACACTGTTTAACAAATTAAACTTGAATAGATTTTAATGTGCATTAGGGGGAAAAATCCATGAACACCTCAAGGCAATTTGCAAAAGAGGATCAAAGTAAGCAGGGGCGTGTGCAGGAATTGAAATCTGACCCCTTTTGGCAGGGCATGTTTCGTCCCCCCTCGCCCTGAGAGGAGCTAGCTGTCCTCCCCCCCTCCCACCCCGGACCCTGGCAGGAGCTCACCCTTCCCTGCCCCTCTGGCCTCAGGGCCAGAGAACTTTAGTGCCCCCAGTGATCACTGGGGCCCACGCCCCTGCTTGCCCCATCTTGTGCTCACCCGTGAAAGTGAGAAATGCTAACCTGCCTCTTTGGGGGAATTCTGAGATGGAGATTATCTGGACAGTGTTTTTCTTTTAGACCATCCCGTGGATGAAATTCAAAGGAAAATGTCTGGGAAGCACTGTTAAACCAAGGGAAATGATGAAAGCTCCTCCTTTACCTCACTTAAAATTGACCTGACCAAACACATCCAGGTGCACGTAATATATCTGCGCACACACACATAATTTAGGCCACAACTCTGCCACTGCTGGTTTGTGGGGGCGCTCTAAGTTGAATATCAGTGAAAACTTTGTCACTAGGAGGGTGGTGAAGCACTGGAATGGGTTACCTAGGGAGGTGGGGGAATCTCCATCCTTAGAGGTTTTTAAGGCCTGGCTTGACAAAGCCCTGGCTGGGATGATTTAGTCGGGGTTGGTCCTGCTTTGAGCAGGGGGTGGGACTAGATGACCTCCTGAGGTCCTTTCCAACCCTCATCTTCTATGATTTTATGAAAAGGGCTCACTACAGTACATTTATTCCACCTCCAAGTTCTAGGATACTCACAGTGCTTCAGAAACTGCTGTTCTCTTGTGCTGTAACAGTGGGTACACATATCCTTTCCATACAACTTAAACAAAATGCAAAAACATCTGCACTGCTTTGAGGGAGGATGAAGATAAATAATCTATGTTCCAGTTTTCATGTAAGGCACATTGAAAGTATTAGGGTTAGGGCTCATGGATAAATCTTGACAACTGATTGACTAAAATATGTCTCGAGTACGTGATGCATTGGAAGGGCGTGCACAAAGCTGGGCTACTAATTTGGAATACAAATCTATAGCCTTAAACTGTGTTTACAGTCGTATTCCCTGCATGATTCGTACCACTCAGCATGAACTCGAGAGCAGTATATAGCCCAGGCTATCTGCTACATATAGTCTCACACCTTTGTCAGCTCTTGACCAGACTACAGCAATGCCATATATTTGGACATGACGCCTTCAGCCTTTAGGAAACTCCAACTAACACAGAACGCTGCAGTGCATCTCCTCCACAACACTGGCTAACGCGGACACGTCAGACCTGTCTGCCACTCCCTGCTCTAGCATTGAATCAAGTTCAAGGTCACAAGAATATAAGAACAGCCATGCTGGGTCAGACCAATGGTCCATCTAGCTCAGGCTTCTGTCTTCCGACAGCAGCCAGGTGCTTCAGAGGGAATGAACAGAACAGGCAATCATCAAGTGATCCATCTTCTCCCCTTAGAAGATAAGGTCTTGGTCCTTATCTTCAACACACTAAATGGCTTGGGACCAGGGTATCTTAAGGATCCACTAATGTTCCATGATGAACAGCGAGGTAGACAGCTTTGTTCCTTTGGCCCCAGGGGATCTCCTGCAGTAAAGGTGAAGCTCGTCTGTGCAGGAGACAGAGCTTTCTCAGGGCCCAGCATAAGACTATGGAATAAATTCCCCCAGGATCTAAGGTCCATCACAAACCTCGCCACCTTCTTCTCCAAATGCAAGGGTCATTTCTGGGATCTCACCTTCTCTAACATTGGTGTAACAACACAGAAGCATAGAAATGCATGGGTGAAAGGATCTTGAGAACTCTTCTAGTTCATCTCCACCCCCAGGTGCATATAGATTTTTTTAAAATTCCAAAACACTCCATTGCTCATACTTGTGGATGTGAGGGGAGGATGAGAGAACAAACACATGAGAGATGTTAGGCATGTTGCTTAATGCACGACTGGAAGGCGTTCTGATACTATGAGGATGAGCCTGATATAAGAATCTTGATAGAACAGACTAGAACAATGGTTCTATTTAAAGACCAATCAGCTTCGATTTTTCTCTCTATCTATCAATGGATTTTCAACAGCAAAAAATACCACTTTCATTATTTCCATATTTCTCTTCTGGTTTTTTTATGGCATCTGATTGCCGGAAAATAGGATCAATTTTCCTGAAGAGTTTCAAGTGTTCCTGGTGCACCTGACATCATTGGGTGACAATCAGATATTGGCAGAGGTGGGTGCCAGACATCAATCAGGTTACTCCAGGACTGAATTTGGCCCTATGATTTTAAATGGATGAATGGAGCAGAACTAGCAGACTGACTCTTCAGAAACAAAGCGTCCTTAGTCATATCATTCAAAGGAGAGATGTACAGAATACATTGCTATGAACACTGGACTGACGGGAGGGACAGTCAGGATCGGGGCCTTCACTGTACTAAGCACTATACAAACACAGTCCCCCTGCCCCTGAGAGATTATAGACGAAGCAGAGACAAGTCCAAAGACAAAAGTCTAAGAGACAAGAAGGGCTGGGTGAGGGAGGATGAGGGTAACAGGAAGAGGGACACATGGTGCCAGGTGCTAGCTACATGGCAATATGGCCACTGGCTCATTGTGTGACCTGAGGTGAGTACCTTAAAGTACTTATATGACACCTGCCACTGTAGAATCTGGGCACCTCACAATCCTTACAGTATTTATCCTCTCAACGCCCCTGCAACATAGGGCAATGATATTATCCCCATTGTACTGATGGGGAACTGAGGCTCCAAGAGGCTATGTGACTTGCTCAAGATCCCACAAGAAGTCTGTGTCAGAGCAGGGACCTAAACCAGAGCCTCTCACATCCAAGGCTAGCACCCTAATCACTGAATTATCCTTCTGCACCAACATCTGTGCCTCAGTTTCCCCTTTTGTACAAGGGATGTGTCAGGTCCTTAAAGCACTGCTCACTCAGTTCAGCTCCCACTGACTTGAACGGGAACTGGGCTGGAAAAGGTCCTCAGGATTTTGGCCAATATATTCATTCTGATGCAGTTTATACAGTTCTGCACCCACCACTGGAATCACATAAACCTACACGGGTAAGTCCTTGCGGTCTATTATTTTGATAGCTGAAGTACAGTGATACCTTGTAAATCACATCCTTTTGGACATCCCCTTGCCTACTTTGGTAAACTCTGTCTTACATCACCATTTCTCTGGTTTCCATCTGTCTCATCCCCGTAATCTGCTGGCAGCGATTTTGCTTTGAGATTCTTTTTTTTTTTTTTTGAACCTATGCTACACGATCTGATGACCATACTCAGCTACTCACAAGCAGCCTCTTTATGGTTTGCAAATTATATTCTATGATAAAGAAACTGGCATGGGCAGCCATCCATTGAGGTTTCATTATATTCCAAAGCATTCTGTTCAGCAGACAGAGAAAACTGGACCAGCTTTACCGACCCCTCCCTGATTTGGAGATATTTCCAAGGAAGAATACTGATTTCAGGGTTTTTCTGCATTGTGTGAGAACAGCTTAAAAGACAATAGAGTTGCCAAAAACTTCATCCAAGCCCACTGAATGCCTCACGGTCTTTAATCGCTTTATCCTCACAACATGCCTATCAGTGCTGTTATCCCCATTTTACAGAGATTTGTCTAAGGTTGCACAGGATGTCTGTGGCTGAAAAGGGACTTGAATTGAGGCCTTCTAAATTCTAGTCTAGTGCCCTAACCTCTAAGCAATCCTTCCACCCCAGTCACAACCTTCTGGGTGTACTGGCCTTTCCTGTTGGAAGGTTGGCGCAGGAAATCATTCAATACAAAAAACAATGGGTTATTAAGGACACGTAAGGTAACAGCCTTGCTCAGAGTGAAAGGCATAGGAAAAGGGTCTTTGGTTTAAGAGAGGGCAGGCAGGTGATAAAAAGGGCAGAGTTAAGGCTGGTGTTGGAACCTTAACGACTGATTTTATTATTAGATTTTTTTTAGGGCTATAGATATTCTACTGAAGTTGCCCAATACATCCTCAAGCTTATCACAATACTCAGCAAAAGATTTTGTTCACTTACAGTGAAGGTTGCTACAATAAATGCTGCAACCATTATATGAAACCCCTACCAAGAACATTACCAACACAAAACTCTGAGCCTGAGCAAAAATGCAAGTGACCAGTTAAGATAATTGACATACACATTCACTTATCCTTACAGCTTCAGATTCAGTTAATAATGTCGGCACGTGAAGATACACGCCTCACATTCCAAAAACAGCCTTAACTCCGACCCATCAGCAGAGATCAAAATGGGTGGGAAAAGAAAGTGGTGTTCTTTCCCACCCACTTGTACCACCAAAATGAACCATCATTCGCAGTAAATTTAAATTGGCACAACTTCTGTGTGTAGACAAGCCCTGAGAAATGCTCAGATACCATTGTGAAGGGGCCAAGTAACTACACAGACAGATACAGTAAATGCAAGTTCTTTTTATGTTCAGTTCCTGGCTCTGGTACAGAATCCCTGGGTGACCTTGATCAAGTCACTTAACCTTGGTCGAATCACTTACCCTTGGTCTACTACAGAATCCCTGGGTGACTTTGGTGAAGTCACAATCTCTCCATCTTTCAGTCCCCACCAGTACCACTTTTGTCTGCTCTTTCAAGCGGGGACTGTCATTTACAATATGTTTGTAAAGAACCTAGCATACCGGGGCCCCTAATAAATTTTGAGGCCTCATGCTACTACCACAATACACATAATAAATCACAGTGCATAAAGAGTGAGAGAAAAAGCTACATCCTCAACTCATTCCTTTAGGGCGAGGTATTGCAGTGCATAACGACAGATAATAATACACACTATTCTAGGACTTTTGTAAAAGCTGGCCACAACACAAGCAATCAAAGGCAGTCTAACGCTGATTTTCCTGGCTTTGCGGTCAGTTAAGTAATAACTACAATGTTATTTTAATGTAACGTGGGGTATTTAACATCAGACTATTGGCGTGCTCTCTAAAGAATATGACTATGAGACAGGATTCACTAATATTCGCCAATGATACAGAACAGTGGACAGAGATAAAGGATAGAATTATACACAGTACGGTACATATTCATACAATAAAAAGCATTATTTCATAGCTCCTGGGACCATCATGCAAACTAATTAAAACTGGCATTTCAGCATATTGAACTAATGACTCCACTGAGGGCCAGAAAGATCTTATCAACAGGCTTTTTGAAACCTCATTTGCTTTAAAAAATGTACCGGACTGTTGTTAATCTAAACAGTGGACTAGCAGAGTCAAGTATAAATATACAATTTGTCAACTTTTTTCTGAAGATGAGAGACATCATTTATAGGGCTGCAGATGCTGTCTGCTTGCCGTGAAGCTCGTTGGAATGGGACAGTTCCATCACATTCTCCACTTGATGCTCAGATAATATATTCTTCATGGGAAATCTAATGTATCCTGCAGCTTCGGGGAGGGAATTGCAACTGCAAGAAAAAGTCAGAGATCTTCCAAAATGTTTATGGTGTTTTGCTACACCCACCAAAAAATGGAAGTAGGGTAGATGTTTTAACCTACAGTTTCAATATTACACAGCAGATTTCAATGTACCTTTCCAGGGATGGCCCAGTTCAGTAAAACGTCCCTATTTAAGGCATCACTTAAGCACATGAATAAGTCCCATTGAAATCTTTTGGACTTAAGCACGTGTTTAAAGTTAAGCACGTGCTTACGCTGTTGTCCTGAATAGGGATGGTCTCACGTCTGTGCATAACTGCTTTCCTGAACTGGGGACCAAGGGAAGTACTACACTGAGCATGAAGCAGGGAGGTAGAACAGAGTTCTGTTGAAATATGATTAATACTGAGCACGTTGTAGAGTGACACAGCTCGTCCTCTCTCTGCTGCTCCTGTTGCATGATAGCCTAACCAGAACAGCCAGGCTCTGCCTTGGGATGCTATCTGCTCTGTCCACTCTGTATACCACCCTGATCTCATGTAGACACCTAACATGAAAAGGAAGCACACGACTAAGTGTGACACGTGCTAATCTACACATCAATATGGCGTGTAAAGAAATCAATGAGAGAAAGGAAGACTAATATAAAATTTAACCTCATCCCCACTGGACTAGATCCTCAACCAGTGTAAGTCACTGGTGGCAGCTATGCTACTTGATAGGAGGTGAGGATCAAGCTCACAACTGATGCCACTAAAACAGATTGCACACAAATCAAACAGCTTCATTCAGGAGCTGTAAAAGCTCTCCCATCCATGTCAATTTCACACCAAGAACTGGCACAAAACAGACAACGTTCTGGAGCGGGGTGAACACATGCCAAAGAGATAGGTGGGAAGCTTTGATTTACAGCACCCAGTAAAGACAATGAAACATAACTGCCTATTTGTCAGTTGGGTTTTGAGATCGTAACTGCTAAAATTGTGGGGTTTATCAGTCAAAATGTTCTATCACCAAACCAATGTATCACAGTGCCAAAGAAGGCCCCTGTCCATCTGGCTCCATAGAAGAAGGGACACACCAATGATTGGCCTATCTGATGCTTCGTCTCATATGGAATCTATCACCAATGCTGCGTGGTCAATATACAGCAGACTAGACTTCTCCAGCTATCTGCAATTAATGTTAATCCTACCAACCTCTTCAGATACTCATCTGTGAGAGTTAAACACCCCAGGGAAAAAGAATAGGATTGTGTCATTTATTTGCATAGCAGCAGAGTCTAGGGTTTCCAGTGGAGATTGGGGACCCATTGCACTAGTTGCTGTCCACACACAGTAAGTGACAGTCCCTGCTTCAAAGAGCTTACAATCTTTACAGATAGCACAAGAAAGGGTGGAAGGGAAACTGAGGCACAGAGCAATGACGTGACATGCCTAAGGTGATACAGCAGGTCAGTGGTAGAGGCAGGAAGAGAACCCTCTGTCTCCTGATTCCTAGTCAAATGTCCTATTCCACTGCACCATCCTGCCTCTCACGCAGAGAACAGCACAAACGATACTAAAAACCAAAGCGAGAGAAAACGAGACGCAGAGTACTGGAGAGGAGAGAATGGGGGCCCTGGGAGTGGCATTTCGGGCAAGCACAGACAGATATTTCTGCTTTAACTATTTCTTGGGAAGCCGTTTCCATGCTCCAGGGCAGTGCTTTTCACAAAAGCTAGACTTCTAAATCAACCTATTAGTAATGGACAAAGCCCCGTTGAATGACTGAACTCATGTTCT
Organism: Emydura macquarii macquarii; assembly: GCF_026122565.2. Taxonomy (NCBI): domain Eukaryota; kingdom Metazoa; phylum Chordata; order Testudines; family Chelidae; genus Emydura; species Emydura macquarii. Next base: position 16,351,924 of record NW_027130698.1, on the reverse strand, counting down.
TGTAGACACTGAATAGGATCGACCCAATGGCTGATAAATACATGGTGAACAAATATTTGATAATGGGCTTTTCATTCTAGCAGACAATGGTATAACATGATTCAATGGCCGGAAGTTAAAGCTAGCCAAATTCAGACTGGAAATAAGATGTAAATTTTTAACAGGGAAGGTAATTAACTATTGGAACAAGTTACCAGGCAGTGGACTCTCCATCACTGACAATTTTTAAATCAAGATTGGATGTTGTACTAAAAGATAAGGTAAGAAGCTATTAACCCCCTCTTCCTGATTGCAAGACTGAGTCAGAGGAGATTGAAGAGGAGATTTTTTGAAGGGGTAAATTGGCTCCTTTAAAAAACTCAGCCTAAGTGACTTGCTCAAGGTTATGCAGAATATCTATGGGAGAGCACAGTGGGTTTAGAACCCAGGAGTCCTGGCCCCCTAGTCATATCCTTCCGCTACCATCTTCTATGTTAACAAAGAAAAATAGCAAATAATTATTATCATTCTTCCCCTGGGACGCTGGCTAATCCTAAAGTGTTACGGAACGGCCAGCTTCTAAAGGTTAAAGGGGGCACTGTGAATAAAGGAGGGAGGGTTTCCAGCCCTGGGAAGCATGGATGAATCATGTCTGTTTTCTAGAGAGAATCCTGACTGGTCCCAGCAGAAGGTGTGAGAAGAGGAAGGAATGCAGGGGTGGAGAATGACTTGGCAGGGGCAGTCATATGAGCAGCAGCAGCAGCAGCCAGAGGGGGTGGGGGTGAAGGGGCGGTGTGTAAAAAGAGACCAGAGCAGAGGCGTGAGAAGGAGCTAAGTCACGCAGGTCCTTGGTGAAGAGAACACAAGCAATAGGGAGCCAGCAAAGGATTTCTAGGACATCTGAACGTAGTTGGAGCATCACGTGAGATACGGCATGATACAGAACGAGCCAGAGAGGGTGGAGTTGATTTCCAGGGAGGTCAGATAGGAGGCAGCAGCAGGAGCTGGGAAGCCAGAGGACTGAGGTCTGGACAAGTGTTTTGGTGATGAGATCAAAGAGGCAAAGATGGGTTATGGAATTAAAATCAGGAGGGTTCACATGGGGCGGGGGGAGAGGGAAGAGAGTGACAGAGGGCTCACAGTGACATCTTTGGTCTGTGTCTGTGGGGCTGGGAAGATGGTGGGACAGCTGACAACTAAAGTGAAAAGAAGGGGAGGAAGGTGTTTCAGAGGAAACAGGAATTCAGTTTTTGACATACTGCGTGCGAGCGGATGGTGAGAGCAGGGAGACAACCAAGAAAGATGGAGAGGAGAGTCTGAGCAAAGGTGCGGGGAGATGGAGCTGTGAATCACTGGAGTAGAGAGGACAAGCGAGCCTTCCCAATGGATGAGATTACCAAAGGGACATCTTGGAACTCCTCACCTCCTAGGAGGGGGTGGGACATGCTGGCACTGGGGGGTGGCTGAAGAGAGGGGAGGAAGAGAAAGAGCCTAGAAGTGGGCAGCAAGGTGGGGCTGCCTCAGGGGAGGAGAGAAATTAGAGACCGAGAGGCTCATTCTAATGTGAAATATGGGAGCCCTGTGTTTGCATCCTCAGGGTTACATGCAAAGACGGTAATACACAGATTGACTCGCTGGGCAGGCAGCTAGGGTTAGGTGGCCTGGGCTGAGCCACTGCTCCCCAGCTGGTGTCCCAGGCATGCAGGTGTTTTGTGCGTCACCCACACGTACGGCTGGAGCGCCGAGGAGGAAAACTCTCACGCGATCACACGTTCTCTCCTGCAAGTCCACACCGCTCTGTGAGCTCAAACAGCTGCTTCTCGCAGGTGTCACGACGGTAAAACTGAGAGCCGTCAATCACCCGTCAGGCACCCGGGAGCCAAAGCCAGCAATCACATGAAAGCCTCTCTCAGCTTTCTGCAGCTGATTTGGAGTGACTGGGAAGATAATGAATGCCTGAATGTGTTGCAGCAGAGCGTCCATAAATTGAACGAGGCACCTGGACTTCGTGAGGCTGGGCTGACTGCTTCGTAAACCTTCTCTAAGGCTGTTTCATCTCAAGAGCTGCTTGGAAAGATTCAGGCTAAGCAAGGATCCCTTCTGAAAGGTGTTGGTGCATATGTGAGCCTTCAGCATATCTCTGACAGGCGTGTAATGTACTGCCTATCTCTGCTGCGCTGCCTTTGTATAGCACACTCTCAGACTCAAGTTTGATGCCAAGCAAATCAATGCAAACCTTAATAACTCACTTGTCTGCTGTGCCTGTCACATGAGGGTCTCCAGGCACTTTGCAAACTGTGATGGAGTCTCGCCACACTTCTTCACCTTGCCTTCCCCAACACCCCATGCACATCGGCTAATAAAATAAGAGGAATAAAAAAACACCCATGCACAGATAAGCTCTTCCCCTAGGGGAGGAATGAAGCAAACCTACACTTGGCAGGTGGCAGCTATTTTCTTTATCTCCTGCTTTGGATGGTGCTCAGATCCCAAGTTGGCAGATGCACTACAAGAACCTGGACAGCTCAGAATACAATTTGAAAGATGCATACACTGATGCACAGGGAGTAATTAAGTGACTTGCCCAGTGTCGCACAGTGAGTTGGTGGTAGAGGAAGGAACAGACCCGCGGGGTCCTGGAGCTATGTGCTCTAACCACTAGACATGCTATCTTCCATAAGTGCCAGCCCTTTAAACATAGTGGGACACATTTTCCAAAGACCCACAGAGTATCTCTGCACTGCAGTTGGGGTGTGTGACTGCAGCACGTCCAGCGTAGGTAGCATGGGGACTGTCAGCAGTGATGCTGTGGCTGCATGGGACCCTACGTACTCACTCGGGCAACTAGCCCATGCTGAAGTCCATCTTGCCCTGGCTTCGCTGCTCCTGGCACCTGAGCTAGCTCAGGTATGTCTACATGTGCTGCAATCACGCCTCTGACTGCAGCATAGACACACCCTCAGTGATTTAGGAACCTCAGTCACCCAGCATGCCCAACGGCTTGTCTACACTTCAGCGCAGATGTCCTGATGCAACTGTGCCGCTGCAGTGCTTAATGAAGATGTTACCTACGCCGACGGGAGAGCTTCTCCCACGTCGGCAGAGGTGCTCCACCTCCCCGAGAGGCTGTAGCTATGTAGCCCTCCCGTGACCATAGCGCTGTCTACACAGGGAGTTCGGTTAGTATAACGGCGTCAGTCAGGGATGTGGATTTTCCACACCCCTGGGCAATGTACTTATACCGACAGAAGGTCGTCGTGTAGGCCAGGGCTAATTCTGAGGGGCACAGTCTGAGAAAGAGACATGAGTACACGACAGGGACAAGGACTCACAGTCTAATCCTGGCTCTTAGGTGGGGGCCTTGGGCAAGTCATTTAATCTCTCGGTGCCTCCATTTCTTCATCTGTGAAAAAGGATTCTGATATTCAGTGCTCAAATTGTAATGGAAGAGGTGCCAGGGCTCATGCAAGTTTTTTACATTCATAACTGATGCAGCAAGCCCAGAGGAACCGGGGCTACGAACTATCAAGCCTAGAGGTGCTGGGGTTCAATCCTGGCAAGTCCTGGCACGAATTAAGCTCTGCTGATATTTATGTTGTTCACGGGGGAGCTGATCTGTAAAGCTGGTTGGAAAACAGGGGGGAGAACCCTACATTTTTCACTACCTTTTTCCTCCAAACTTCATGATCCAGTTAATTAGTGATATTTGAGTGCTTTGAAGATGAAAAGCGCTATAGGAGTGCTAAAGGCCAGATTTCCAAAACAGCCCAGGATCCAGTGGCCCCCACTGCTCTCAATGCAACTGGAGGGGAAGGATTCTCCGCTGTCAGCTCTTTTGAAAACCTGCCCTTTATTTAGGTGCCTGAGTTCTTTTCGAAAGCCAGATTGTGAGTGCTGCACCCTGCTGAATATTCTGACCTAAATGTTCTTATTTCTGTAAGGCCAAACGTTTGGTTTCATAGACAATGCCAGCAGCTCTCAGCCTTCCATCATTATAATCCAGAGCTACTTTAATTCCTCTACTTAAGGAAAATATTTTCAGGTGACAGCCTCTGACAATGTTGAAAGCTCTAGGATTCCCCGCTGACATGCACGAGCTATGGATGCCCTGCTCTGGTGTGCACATGGGCTTAGGGTTGGAGCAAATGGTAACTTGCGATGCAAGGTAAGTTACAGAGCTGCCTCTCATGCCAATGTTGTGGTTTATTCTATAAATAAATTACAAGTGTGGGGCTGGCGGGGGAGGAGAATGAGGGGGGGAACCTTAAACCCTCAAGTGCGTTGACCTCTCAGTGAACTTTAATGGGAGAAAAAAATCCGTCAATTAGGACTAGCTGCTGTCTAACCTGTTATCAGTGTAGTAGCAAGGTACAGGGAGAAGCTGACAGATTTCACCTGGCTGCTTAGCAGAATGCTGTCAGTTTTCTAAATCCCTTCCATTTCTATGCCCGGTCTATTTTTAGACGGTAGCTCAAGCCAAAAAAAGGTGTTTGCTCATCACCAGCTGTTCCTGGCTGGAAGATAATAGACACGGTTCAACCGGTAATAGCAGTAATGGGCCTTCCTATGTAAAGAGGAAAATTCTTTGAGCATAGCCTGAAGACAAATTTATTTCTTCAAAATGATTTGCTAAATAATTTCAGAGAAGAATTCTTGGTCTGCAGATTGTATGCGAAGAGGTTATTGCAAGTGTCATCTATCTAACGGTGAAACCCTATTGATTAGTTTTGACCGGACACATACGTCACATACTGTAATTTGTATCTGCTTCATGGTCAGAGGAGTGTGTACAACGCTCCCAATTCATGTTAATGTGTTATGAAGCCGTCAGAGGTTCAGGTACCTTTCAAAGGAACAATCAGAAATGCCAACATTTGGGATTTTTTAAAAGTTATTTCCTTAGTAAAATGTAGAGTGTGCCAGCAGGGTGAACCCGGGACAGTTAGATCACAACACGGTAGAGTGCTCTACGACTCACACCCCACAAGAGCACTTTGCCGGCGCTGTGTAGACAAGACTTAAAGGAGCAATGCTGTATAAAGCTGGGTTCCCAGCTTTGCTCGTGCTAGCTGGTTTACTTCACATCCAGGCTTCATTTTGGATTTACAAAATGCTCTCAGATAGACCGTATCAGTGAGGCTGTCATTCCAAATTTGTTGCTGAACTTATATTGAGGCTTTTATAGCAATTGCATTCCAGCAGCTTGCGGTTCCGTCTGCAGTTTAAAACTACGCTGTGCAACAGGGGGGCTGGGCAGAACGATATCTGTATTGAAAACATCCAAAGTGCTATATCTCCTTTCTGCTTGGGTGGAGAGTTTGGAACTTGATGGTGTTTGTCCTATTAGACTTGTATTATGTAGGATTTTCAAAAGCATTTCTTAGGAAAGAACATCCAACTGTGCGTGGTGAATCCCAGGGAGATTAAATGCTTGCAAACATCAATATTCTTTATACTGTTCTCCATCCAGAAGCAGAGAACAACATGGAATGTGGTTACCGGGCCCAGGAAGGGAGGTAAGACCCAAGCAGAATGGATACAGCTCGTTTCATGGCTATTTTAATTTATTAAATCTCCCTCATCTCAGAATTTCAGCGTCTGGATTCCAACAAAATGAGAATACATTTCCAAACTCGTCGTTTAATTTTCACACCCCTCTATGTTTCTGGGCAGAGAAATGCTATTGTTCCCAGCTAGATCAGAATCACAACATCCTGGAAATCTCATGCAAAAGCCTGTTCTTTAGGAGATTTCTGGCTTTGCAGACTCAAGAACTTTGCAGGCTGGTGTAACCCCACTGAGGTCAGCAGAGTTACTCTAGGGATGAATGTGTCCCAAGAGATGGTTCAACTAAAGCCTTCAAATTGAAGTGAACCCACACTCCAAAGCTTTTCAGCTTCTCCTATTTCTCCCCCTAACAGAAGCCTCAAAGACAGATTGCGATATGATGCACCTAACAACAAACTCCTGTTCCAATGTGAAGTTGAGCCTTTAAGACCAGGAAATTTGGGCGTTGCAGTTCCCCAGGAGGGACTGAGAATTCAGAGGTCACATAACCAGGGTATCGGGATTCTTTGTGAAATATGTAAAGGCCAGCTCTGGCGGGGGAAGGTCAGGCTACCTAAGAAGAAGTGTGTCCTTCCATCTCCCAACTGGAAAAGCCTCTGGTCTTATCACCTACTATTACTGTGTCAAACTGCTGGTTTTGGGCTCTTCTTTTGCTAAAGCAAACTGTGATGGAAAGGGACTTCAGGCGACCACTTGAGGTTTTATTTTTACCTTCTCACAGCCTGGTTAACTAACCCAAAGCTTTACAAACACTAAAGTATTTAGCTTTCCAATGGGTATTACTTGCTCGCATTCAAAAGCAGCGTACCTGCATTCTGCACCCGGTGTTGTCTCTAGGCGCTCCTCAGATGCACATGGCAGAGGCTACTTTACCTGTGACAAGTGCAAAACAAAAACTGCCAGCATTCCAGTATCTCAGGGGCCAAGAGGTTCAGTGGCCTTCATAAAATCAGACAGAGAGAGACTAAGGATTAGAGCAGGCAACTCCACAAGCAGCAGAAGGGGTCACAGCCAGGCAACACCAGCCAGGATCTTTTGCGAGCTCCTGCAGATCTATTAAATTCTCAGTACCTAAAAAGTCACCAAAACATCCCAGTTGCCATAACAATCTGTTGTGTTTGGTTCTCTGATTCTTCTGTTTTGGCCCCATTCTTTCGGAGCGTGATGGCAGGGGTTCGGTTGCTAAAATAACACGGGGATGTTTTCAATGAATCCCGTTCACACCTGATTCTGAGGGGGCCTAACCTTCTTTTCCTTACTCTCCAAAGAGCTCATTACAGACAGCAGGACATGGCAAGGAGAATAAAGAGCTGTGTGCGCTCCAGCAGAAGGAATTGGAGCCCAGTTGGAAAACACAGCCAATAATCTTGAAAAGTTTAGACAAGCTGAATCCAGTTCCTTGATTTTTATGATTACCCAATGTATTGTTTATACTGAAGCCTGACCCTTCTGCACACAGGCACTTGGTATCCAAGGGTCACAGGAGTTTCAGCAATCAGCCATGCTCCATGGAGGTACCTTTCTGATTGTATCGATATCATAAGATTCCAGGATAGTCACTTTGTGTGTTATCCTGAAGCCGAGAACATCTGTTGAGTCAGCGTGGAGCAATGTAAACAGCTACAGCATGCTCTAAACAGCATGGTTGAGAGCTCTTTTTGTTCAGAATATTACCAGGTTTCACAGTCTGTTACCATCCAACTTTTAAGTTCTCAGCCATTTTGACTTTACGAAGATACCCATGCAGTGTACAGCTAACATAAGGCATGTATCGATGCCATGCTGAGAGTCCTAGACCTTTGCGGTATCAGAGATAACTCAACCATTCACCACCTTTACAGCTAACTCGCATGCAATAATATCATTGGTTGTATAAGGAATTCTGCACGGATGGTGGAATATTTGACCCAACTGCCTCATTCGTGTCACAGCACGGGCTTTCAGCTATTAGTGCAACTGTAATTTTACAATCAATTGCACCAATCTCACTCAACCAACCTGACCCACAAGTTCCAAAAGCATGATGAGTCTTGTTAGAACCATGCATCAGAAAAGGATAAAGTCCAGTGCTATAAGCAATTACATCCTGCCAGATGGTCTGCAGACTATGTCTAAGGGGTTTGTGAAAGAATGTCATTGCCATAGAACAGTGGTTTTCAACCTGGGTTCTGCAGAATATGTCTAAGATTTCCAAAGGGATCCACACCTCTATTCGAAAATTTTTAGGGGAAAATTTTCACAAACTGAAAAGTAAAAAAAAAAAAACCCCAAAAATGAGGGTGTGTGTGGGTGGGGCGTTGTTTCAGATCAATTGCAATGGTTCATTTCAATAATTTTGAAGCATTTTGTTTTCATTCTGTCCATTTTAAAATATTATTTTACTCTAATCAGCTTCAATTCTGGGGGAGGAAAGTTGTTTTGAACCAGAAAACTGGCATTTTTCATTTAGAAAATTTTTAAAGGGACATTTTGACAACTTCAAAACTTTTTTTTTTTAAAAAGTGTTGGAGGGGAGAAATTCATGGAAACCAACCATTTCCCATGAAAAGTTTCAATTTTGACAAATCCACATTTTTCAACCAAAAAAATTCATGACCAGCTGTGGTTAAAATACCCTGTCTTTGTCTATACTAGTATTCACACCACTGGACTTGCACTGTTGCAAAAAGACCCTTGCCAGTAATCCCTACTTCAGCCCAAGCCTCAGAGATTGAAGCACCTCTCAAATGTAGCCACTGCGCTATTCTGATTTCATATTGGAGCATTCCATTTTGATTTAACACACATGTAACAACAGCTTAAATTTATCAAAAAAAGAATGAAAAATCCCCTCAAATGAAAGGCCAGATTCTGCACATAACTTAAGCATGCAATTGTGCGGGCAAAAAAAATAGGCCTAATTTCCATCCACTATTACTGGAATTACATGCAGCTCTCATCAGGGAGGTGTATATAAGCCATACATACAGAAATCAAGATCTTGGCCACCTATATTATTTGAAAGGCCTGCGTCGTGATAATTTTCTCTCAGCAGAAAGCTGCTAAATGATAGGGAAACATTAATAGGTTATAAGTTTACAGAAAAAACTAGGGACTTTGGTTGCCAACATGTTTATATAGTTGATAGAATTCCTAATTCAACAAGATTGTACAGACCACAAAACTCAGCCAAATCCAAGTGACTTTGTATAGAACTCTTTCTTCCTGCTGCTGATGTGCTAATTATTAACCGGTTGGGGCAGGTTCTTTCCTGCTTTCGACAGATGTGTGCAAAATTGAGGGGTCCATTAGCTTTGCAAAAAATTCTTCGCAAAACCTTTAGAAATTCTCTAGGAGCATGTGATTTAGCAGGAGATTTTTGCTCAGTGCCATTCAATTTCATTAATTTCCTGAAATCCTTGGAAGAGGTGACTATATTTTTGGGGGGGTTATTTTGCACACATTGTCAACACTAATTTTGCTTAGCGTAAAATTTACTTACAAAACATCATTGAAGACGAGGGATATTTTTGATCATGGAGACAAAGGGATGGCTGCATTGGATCAAATCTCTCAGTCAGACAGTCCAATATGCATCCCAACACTGGCCACGGGCAAAGAGACATCATTTTAAAACTCTCTCGTGTTGTTTATAATTCAGATCCAATTCAGATCCAAACTTCTCCAGAGTTATGGAGGACTTGGAATTAGAGTGATAATTTGGGTTTGCCTCCAACTGGAGCATTTTGGCTGATCGTTACATTACCACCATCGTTATTCTTTATTGTTCCTGTGACAGTCATGACCCAGTGGAAGATGGAGACCTCGCTGAATTAAAACACCTAGGAAAACACCTCAGAAGAAAATATAACAGGTGGGTAGAGCAGAGAAGGAGGGTGGGGGGATGCAGGACAAGAGGACAAACACATTTTGCACAGTACTCAGTAGTTTACCTCACCTGTCTAGCTATTCTCACTCCAACGTGTTCTGCCTTACAGCATCAGAAACTTTCAGTCTGCTTGGGGAAAAGTGCTCAGAGAAACCCCTTCTGCCAAGGGAGAACAGCAAAACAGGGAGGAAAAACCTGGACCAAAAACTACACTCCTCACTTACAGGAACTAGGAGAAAATACAGTGTGGAAATGAGCTTCCCGAAATAAAGGGAATTTAATACTAACCAAAACACCCAGACAGATGAACTTAATCAAATGGAAGTAAGAAAAGGTAATTAAATAAGTAACAGAAGACAAAGTGTTGAGATTGCAAATGTAGTTAGCAACCAGCTCACAAGGAGGGGGAAAAAATCAAGTTTGCAATTTACAAAAGACACAAAAATTAGCTGAAAGATTGAGGGAATTGTGCAGAAAAAGCAACGTTGAATGTTTTGTTGACATATATATCCATTTCAGAAGGATATTAGCTGGGGTTATGGATCGGTTATGTAGGTAATGCTACTGGCAGGCAAGATTAGAGGACTGCTTTAAAAAACTAGAGAAGAAAATTACCTACATTCTAAACTGTAGTCTCAATTACACCATAAGGTGTTTTACGTTGATTGTGGTTGGTATAAATGATGACCTTGCTTCTATATAGGCAGCTGCCTGATCACTGCATTTCGACTCCCATGGATGGAATGTTTATATTGTGTGTATGGGCTTCGCTGCTCTTTCCTGGATGGAATGTCAGACTTAACTCTAAGATATAAATCTTTATATTGCTGCACCTAACTCAGATTCTCCTTTATATCAAGTTGGCAAGTTCCTGCTTTTTTCAAACGAACGATCCAGGGTTCTACCTTAGCTAATGAATGCCACATTCACTATGCAGTCACAAAACCAGTACATAAGGTCCCAATGACTTTTCAGCCCTTGTGTAAATCCCTCCTGGATTAACAAACCGAACAGATCAAATAGGAAGAAAACCCAACTTTGATTTGCAAATATTTCCACAAAGCACCAAGTTTGGCTCACTAAGATTTGTGGGGTCATATAGTTTGCTATTTGCAAGTAGTCTGGCAGTCTGGTTTCTGCCACGGTATCTATTTGAAATTCATACATGTAGCTATAGATATTTATTCATCCCGAACGTTTGATCTAGAACGACCCTTGCTCACTGAACCAGTTACGTTCAAGAGCAGGACAATCTGAGTAAAGTGAAGGCTTATGGACCACCCTCAAGTGAAGGTCTGATGTTGGAGTCTGCTCCACTTGAACACAAGTCAGCAATATGTTTGGAAACCCAAGGCTGGCCTGGGGCTCCAAGAAAGTGAGTGTCCAAACACAGCAAAACCTAGAGTTGAGCTAAGGATTCCATGGAAGAAAATAGGATTCATCTTGGTCTAGGGAAAAAAAAACTTGAGAATGGCTACGCTGCTGGTGTGCCGAGACTGCAGCTTACCATGCTGACAAGATCACCTCATTGTTGTCTTGTTGGTCTCTCTGTATCCAGCTGTTGCCTTGTCTTATATTTAGATCGTAAGTGCTTTCGGGTAGGGACTGTCTTTTTGTTCTGTGCTTGTATAACACCTACCACCATGAGGTCCAGGGCCATGACTGGGGCTTCTAGGTGCTTTGATAATAGAAATAAATCACAATAACCATAAGAAATAGATCTGTAATTGGGATTAGAGTATCAGGCACTGTAAAGTGTATGCGCAGGCACACCCAGGGCAGGAGAATTGAAAACCTCAGGCTAGCATGCCAAGACTCGTATGATTTCTTTAGGGTTCGTACAAATTGCCCATGAAATCTATATGAGTCAGTAAAAGTTTGCTGATTGCATGGATTTCCTGCCGTGCTGACTGGCTGCTCCTACATGCCTATATACTTTGAATATCACTTTTCGACCTCCCAAGTGCCAAGTTTTACGGTCTTTATCTGGACACTCGTTACGTCTGATTTTTCATTGAGGCTCCTTTTATTGCTCCTGCCGTGCGGGGAAACGCACTGACAGTTGAAAACTGGAGAGTCAGGAGGAGGTTAACTTCCTGACATGCATGGACCAAAGCCCCCCGCCTCTCCACCTCCGTGCATGGCCAACTACGGGGTATAGCACATGTCAGTGGATATACAATCACTGCAGGTCTCCCACAGAAAGTACCACAGACAGGTCAATCCTTTTGTGACAACAGTGAAATGAAGTCAAATAAAATCACTATTAGTGTAGTTCACGGCTAGAGTAAAACCTGAGATGCCCTGCTCTGCAAATGCCCATGCTCAGATTTTAAAAACAAGGGCTGGGAATTTCAAAAAAGCCTAGTGGAGTTGGGCATCTAACTCTCTTGGGTTCTTTGGAAAATATCAGACCAACCCTCAAGGCTATCAGAGACGGAACTGGGCCCTCTCAACTTTACAAAGCAGTTTTTAGGTGGTCACCACAAAAGCATGAGATTGGACATTTTTCACTCTCCATAGAAGAAAATGTTGATACAATTTGTTTTATCTGGGAATCAAAAACAGTGAATACAATATCTGCTCCCTGCTTTTCATTCCATCCCCAAAATGTTGTGATGATTATTTTCAATTAATGATACTGCCAGAATAGAATTAATCAGGTTTAAAAAGCATTTTTTTCACATTATTTACAACGCCCCGGAAGCTCAAAAGTGAAATCTGTTTCTTTAATATTGAGGGTTTTTTTCCTCTTGTATAGTCACATACTGATTTGCTATTGTAGAGTTGCTTAGGAAATCTAGGCTGTTACTGTAGGGTTGATCAAGAACTTCGATGGCTGCCTCATTAATTCTTGGATGCACACTTCAGTTTATTATTGTAGGGTTGCTTGGGAGAACTGGGAAACCCTGGTTTCTTACTGGAAGGCTGCTCAGGGGTGCTGAGCTACTAGCATTGATTTTTCTTCTTTAGGGAAAAACAGCGATAAAGCCCTTGTTGTTTTGGAAAACGGCCCACAAAAAACGACATAGATTTTGCAAAAAGACAGAATAAGAAAAGAAAAAGTAGGTCAAAATGTGAGCTGTAACCATGTCCCATTAGGACCAAAACAGGGTACGAAGAGGAGATAGACCATGAAACACACACGGAAACAGAGGCTCACACTCCACTGGGACAGCAGGTTTACTCTTTCCTTCTGATACCTGCTCTCTTTCTCACCTCAGTCATGCTCTGGATTAAAAAATGATCCTTCCAAACATACCCAGGGACCTGTTCTTTTTTTAAACGCGCGCTCCCTCTTGCTGCTTTCGTTTGGCACCTGCATTTGTTTTTTGGCATATCTGGGGAATGGCATAAAGCCAAACAAATGTGGAAACAAACTAGCATGTAGTGCGCATGCATACAGACGCCACATTAACTTGGATGACTGATATTTCCATGTTGCTTGAGGTATTTTTAAATGATAGAACACCGGATCAGAATGCAGAACTTAATGAGGGACTGGGCTTTGGGCCTTTCTACGGACAGGACAGACAAAAGAATGCACCAACAAGAATGGAAGGTGCAGTATAACTGTGATTCACCCATTAATTGGCTTCACATCATCAACACATATGGAGCCAGAGTTTTAGAAGTATTCAGGTGCTCCATTCCCACTGGTTTTCAGTTGGAGCCAGGCGGCTAAATAGCTTTAAAAATCAGGCCCATGGTGCTTTACAGAACAAGAATGATTATTGCTTTGATTCTGTGGTCTCTTACGCCAGTTTTACACTGATAATTCCATTTAATTATTCCTGATTTGCAGTCGGCAAGTGAAACGAGCATCAGGTCCATAAACTGCCTGGACTGAAAAGCTTGCCACCTAAGATCTAAGCTGAACACCCTTGAAGAAAACTACTTCCCTTCAAACAAAGAAGTAGGTCTGCTGCCTTTTGACCAGGCAAAGATCCAACCAAATCTTGCCTTTAAGCCCCTCCTATCAAGCCGCACTGCTTTCCAAGGTCCAGATGACCCCCAAAGTACCTTCTCTGACCAGTTAGTTTTAGGTTACTTTTAACAAGATTTCCTTTAGTTTGCAATAAAACATTTCAAACCATTAATAGCAACATACGGTCACATCAGCATCCCTGGAAATAAATATTACAACTTAAAATCCCAAAGAAATCCCAGTCCTATGTTCTCTGCTTTTTAAAAATGTATTTTATTGATGTATTTTAAAAATGTAAAATGAAGTGCTGTAACTTTAAATAAGCCGGCAACATACACAACCCCAGTAGGCTACAATCTGTACTTGCAAGCAGCAGAGGGGGCTGTGGGTACTGTTTTTAAGCCTTTTAATAATATACATGTAGTTAACCTCGACACCTAATCGTCACCCTAACCCATCGTGCTACACCTAACCCTCGCCCTAGCAGAGCCCGGATTTTCAGAACTGCATGCACGGAATGGCCCACGGCTAATTTTAGGAAGTTTTCCATCTTTAGGAAATGTGGCAAAAGTTTCCTCTTTTAGAATGCCTTTCGGTTCTAAGTGACACTCACTATTCAAGCACCCCTTTATTCCCTTACCTCTCTCAAAACACGGCGCACCAAAAATGAAACCTACTCCAAAGAGAGTTCTGTCCTTGTAAAGGGAGGCAGTGTCAGAGACTCCATCTAGGCCACTAGGGACCTTGCGATTGCTATTAATTTTAGGTGGGAGAAGCTCGGATACTACGGGGATAGATGGCAGTATAAAAGTCTAAGATATATAGATTTGCTTGCATACATGCTAAGATCATGCAAGAAATTGCAGTAAGTGCATATGCAGAAGTCCATGTAGGCGTCTAACTTGTGATCTGTCCCTCCCATTTCCATGCCATCTCAGTAACTGTATGGGCCAATGCTGTAGGCGCATTGTCTGCAGAGGAAGTTCTAGAGCTTCAGGCCTAGACTACGTTCTGTCAGAGACTGAACAGTCTGGGGGGGTTGTTGTAACATAATACAACACTCTAACTTCGGCATGTATGGATCTTTGTATTTTAGGGTTTATGGGTAAGGTGTTAAAAAGACCTGCGCTCCTTCTAAACTCTCAGAACACAAATCTGAACATTAATAGCCAAAAAAAACCCAGAAAAATCACAGGATACATGAACTTTGAGACAAACACCAGTCTTAACAATAGCCAGTGAGTAGCTAAGCATAAGCGGTATGTCCCTGGTACAGAAGGGACTATTTATTTCAATACAATATGCTAAAGTGAAAGCCCCTAGACTCGGTGAAGACATCATTTGACTTATAAATTAAGCTTGCTGATTTTGGAGCACCCTCAAATCCTGTTCTGCCAGGGATCCAACGAAATGGGTAAGATCAGGGATCGATCTCGTCTTGCCCGAACGATAGCAAAAGCTTCTAAGACCTTGGATCTCTCGTATGATAGCATGCAACACAAACCTCCCAGAAACGGGCCTGGAGCCTTCAAACCACAATCTTTTTTTTAAAAAAACTTAACAATTCAAGTGCTTCCTCCAGCCCAGTTTGGGGCATGGGAGAACTATATAGGGTTGGGATTCTCTCCAAAATTTTTCCATTCAGCTTATCCAGAACACCTCATCCAGTTCACATCATCCAGTTCTCTGGGATCCAAAAAGCTCCGTTTGACTCCAGCTCCACTTTTTCAGGCATGTAACAGCTCCGTGCCCACACTGGCCAGGCCCAAACGCACGGGGTTTAGGTACAGGGTGATAACCCTGGCGCACACTGCTCAGTTTATATACGTCTTCACCTTGTCTCGCTAATATCCTAAGTCCAACATGGCTACAACACTGCATTCCACAATAGTTAGTTTAGTTAATTTCTGCCTCCCTTATCTACCGTCTCTAAACATTTTCACAATAGGTAGCTATGATAAAAACTCACGTCTGTGTGTGAGTGCTGTAAAAATATACAGTTAGTTTTGTTTCAGCAATTACTTGTTCAGGCTTGTCTTGTCTTAACTTGGGCCTGCTCATGTCAGCTAAGTTAGCCCTGCATACAGAAAGCATTCAGTACAGTATTTATGGTAGAGGATTTACCAATGAAAAGGAAAGAAGAAACTATTTTCTTACTGTTGCTTGATCTAGTCTGCATTCTGAAGAGCAGCCATACAGTCTTGGGTGTGTCTCGGTGTGGAGTTAATCCGTGTTACTTCTCACATCGTGATCCTGGCGTGTCATCTGTTGCCAGAAACCTTTAGGAAGAAATAGCTGTTAGAGGTTTTTTATTTAATAACCATAAAAAGAACAGTGTCACTTTTTTTTTTCTGATTTTCACTAATTGTTTTATCCTAGGATACTAGATAAAAACCACATCTGGGAAAAATACCTAGGAAGATCTGGAAGGAAAGTCAAAGCAGCAGACCAAATATCTCTTGCTATCTCATGCCTGAAGCCAATTGTCTAGATTAAAACCTAGCATGACCTCTCCATGGAAACTCAGCAACTAGCTCTTTAGTTCAAATCCAGGCCCAGGGGTAGAGACCAAAGGTTGCCTTCGATAAGGCATCCCCACCACAAAACCTCCATTACATTTAGCATTAACGGGCCGTGCCTCACCGCTTCCCTAGAAGTGGTTCCTCCCCGTCAGGGTTAGGTGTACTGGTGAGAAGGTAGAACTGAAACTGCTCATGCTGGAGCTATTTGATAGATATATAGAGGCCATCACTGTCCGAGGCGATCACTAAATTTTCATGTTGCAAGAAAAATACAATAGGGGACCAACAAATCAGTTTGATAGAGAAAAAAAAGCCATCCCCCAAGAAAATACGCTAGGCAGATCTCATCTTTTGGATCCCCCTTCTCTATCCTCTTCATTCCTCCCCCACATCCAAGTCATGCATTAGGATGACCCATTCATTGACCGAGTACAGCGTGACACAGCTCCCTTCAGAGATCACCCACGTCCCCCCCAAGTCATCTCAAGATCATACCCACCCTTTCCCCACTCCCCCATCAGAGACTGAAGATGCCTCCTCTGGCATATCCACTCCTAGCCTGTAAAAGGATGGGACAACAGGTCAAAAATTCCCTCCGGCTACTGCACTAACCAGACAGGGATGAACTTTCAGCACAAGTTGCAGAAACTAAGCATCATTCTTCTGACAGCACAAGGTACATTTCCAGACCACTGGACACATTTTCTGTCATTGCTAATAGGACAAAATCTCCAGTCAACCAGAAATGGATTCTAGGAGGCCCCACAAGTAATTCTTCAAATTTTCCAATTAAAAAAGCCCTGAGGTGTGGTTGTTTAACTTAATCCACTTAAAATATCCATGTGGATGGAGAGCTGGATTCCCCCCCCCCAAGTCCGTATGCATATATATATATATATATATATATATATATATATATATATAGACATTCAGGCATAGGTTTGCCTGGAAGCTCTAACTTGCAGTGAGTTTAGTTTCAGGTCAATAGACCATGAAGAATAATTGCATCACAGCAAGGATATTGCATTCCTGATTGTACACACTGATGTTCTGTCGCTAAAGGCGCTTTACCATATCCTGGCTGATCTGCTGTCTCTTGACCCGTATTATATCCATAATCTATCCAAGGTGGACCCGTCCTGACACAGGCATTGTTCTATCCTGAAAACGGTTCAGGGCCTTCACCATTTTATTAGCGAAGTGCATGTATTTGGGAGGGGAGAAGAGAGGACGTGGGATGCGGGAGGGAATAGAGGAGGAATGGTCCAGCTCAGAAAGCTGGTCAAAATTTTCTGAAATTTCATTTGTTGGCAAAGTGACTGTTTCCCTCCCTCCCCCGCAAAAAAACCAATATTCTAGTTTTGAAGGAAATAAAAGTGATTTTTTTCCCATGATTTATTTCCCTGTTTTACAGTCAGCTATAAAGCTGGTTGGATTTTTCAACTTTTGACATTTTTCACTGAAATCCAGGATTCTGTCCCCCCCAAAAAAATGCAAAATAAAACCAGACTAAATTTTCACTGTATTTTTTTTTCTTTTGCAGCCAGCTCTACCAGGTAAGGAAGATGTTACTGGAATTGGAAGGATCAAAATTGCAAGTGCTTGTAACAGGGGCCTGATTTTCAAAACTGTAGACACAGTTTTATTTTTTGTCTTTATTCTATACATTAAAACAAGAACTTATGCAGGATGCGAGGCACTTTTGACATATATCTGAACTACAGTCATACTGCTAAAAAGAAGAATAAACTGTATTAACTTTCCCAAACCAGAAAATAGCCAGCTGAAAAGACAAAAATCACACCCCCCCAAACATAAATAAAGAGACACCCACACACACACTCCATTCTCCAGATGTCCTGAGCACGCTACTCACCCACAAAAAAATAGAGATGGGTTTCTCTAGCTCTGTCACTGACTTTCTGTGTGTCCATAGGCAAACCACTGCTCCTCTTGCTCCAATTGCACCTACACTTTGTTTGTTTTGTCTGTTACAACCAAGTTGTCTCTTGCTATGCATAGATACAGTGTCTAGCACACTGAGGCTACAATCTCTGTTGGGGCTTGTAAAGTGCTAATTGCAATCATAATAATAATAAATTATTTTGCAAATGCAAATGGCCACTTGTGCATAATTTGGGTGTGCAATTACCCTATTTGTGCCCACAGTCCCTGCATGTGCGCACGTGTGTAAAGTAAGTTTGCACACTTTTTGCTAAAAGAGTTCAAAATCAGGCCCCCTACAGCCAAGTGATCTTGTTTGCCTCAAGTGTCTGTGATTTCAGTGTTTTTGAAGACCATCTCCAATCGTGTGTATTGTTCTAAAGGTATTTAATTGACTCACAAAAGTAAGAACTGCAGTGTAAAACCCTTCCTTAGCGATCACTCTTCAACACTTTCTTGACATACTTAAACGCCTCTTAATTACAATCTGCCTTGCATGGACTTGGGACGTCAAAACCACGGCCAGGCCTTTGTAGAATGTGGATTGTAGAGATAGAATATCTGAGAACCAGGTAAAAGCAGTTACACAGTTAATTCGCATAATATTTTGAAAAGTCAGCCAGTACACTTTTCCCACAAAGAGGATGGAAACCAAACTTTACTGTAAAAGGTTTACTTTTAACTTGTAATTTTCAACTCATTTAAGTAACTGGGGAAAACATGCTGCTCCACTGACACACACCAGAAAGAGCTGCAGTAATATTTCTGGGGACTGTAGTAGGAAGTGGAACTGAAAGTGGGACCACAAGACATGAGGAACACTGAAAGCAGAGCAATGGGAGTCAGCACTCCTGAATTCTCTTCTCAGCTCTATCGATGACTTACTACGTGAACGTGGGCAAGTCACTAATATACATTTTACCAGGGAATATAAGTACATTCACAGGAGAGCTGCAAGGACTAAGTAGGTGAGGTTTGCACATTGCATTGAGATCCTTGGATGACAGACACAATCAATTACAGTGTAGTGTGTTTGAAACTCACCAAGCCAAGGAATTGGAGGTTTATTCTGCAAAGGATCCACCAGTAACCCACGACCAGTCTTGTTAGTATTAATGAGAGTTTCCTGCTCAGCCAAATACCATGCAAATTGCTAGGATCGAGTTCTCTCTCTCCTTGTTTCAGTCACTTGTGGGCTTTATTAAGTTGGCATTAATACCAACAACCAAAGCCCGCTCCTTCCACCCTCACACATGTGGTTGGTCTACTGGCTTTCCTAGGTCCAGTCACACTAGTGAAAGATGAAGGAACATGCCCCAATTATTTGTATCAACCTGAGGGAACAAAATAGGTTCTCATGTGGCAGTGGAAAAGGAGATAGAAAGCATGACTCCAGAAATTTGCACGGCTGGGAACAGTGATGGCAACAATTTGAGTGCAGTCTCATGAAAACTGCTTGTCAAAGATTTTCCAAACTCTGAAAAATATATAGACATATATTTGCAAGTAACCACCAGACACGATCAAGTCATCTTGCCTAAATACTCCACAATGACATTATTCCACAATGGCATAATCCTTGGAGAAAAACCACATCATTCTTGGATGCAAAACAGAAACTCGACACATGTAATACCTAATACTAGAGTATACTTTATACTCTGTTTTCCTATGAGTCATTTTCCATCCCACTGACTGTCGAAAATGTTTTTTGTTTATTTCTCTCAATGGCTTTATTGACTGCAGAGAGAGAGAGAGAGAGAGAGATTTTCGGCATCCCAAAAACCTGCCACTGAAACTACTCTAACTAAAGCCATCTGCTTGAGTCCAAAGCCACAGTCTCTCAAATTCTTTTGCTAAATTCACATTTTACTTAAAGGGACAGTGATGGAAATATTAGGCTCCAAATAGGTTTTGTGTTTTAAAATAAAATAACGTTATGAAACATCCAAAAGGAATGTTTTCATGGCTCTTTGTAAATAAATATCAATGACAATTTTTGGTTCTGAAAATGGAAACCTTGGCTAACAGTATGGGAAAATCAACCGCCCCCAAACTCTTGAGTTAGCAGGAGAAAACTAGCACGTAAAACTGACAAGACACATGGAATGAAACAGACCAGTCTAGTTTCATTGTCCGACTTGAGGGCTTGATTCTGGTCTTGCTTAGGTTGGTATAAATCAGGAGTGACTCGACCTAAACTGATGGAGTTATAGTCATGAAAAAAATCACTGGAAATCAGCTCAACACCAGCACTTGAGTGTAAGGCAAAACTATAAACCAGCCATTTTTTTAATAAATACATTGATATAATTCTTGCACTTCCATAATTTGAGTAACACAGGCGTGGATTTGGTTTTTTATTATATGGTTTTATCTTGATGCTGTCCTTTCAGAGTTAACACACACGACAGTATTACTCATTTTTATATTGCACGTGTGGCCATCCTTCCCGGGGCACTGCACTTTGACACGGTACAAAAGCTTGTGTATTCCCATGACCCTGCAAGCAATGCCAATGGGAATTTTAACTCCTGCTTGGGCCACCGAAGCTGAACAGGTCAAAGGATAGGGGCCAGAGGAAAAGCAATCCACTGGTCCTCCAGGGCGAGGATTGAGCGATATCCCAACAAACGATCCTTGTCAAAAAAAGTTAAGTTACAGCAACACAAGGTAGCCATTCAGCATGATAGACAGGGATGTTGGCACTTTGTTCATGCCAGTGGCACCTGATTGCACAGGAAGGATTGAGATTCAGAACGGTGTACATGTGCATCACTCAGCATCAAGACCCCATGGGGCTACGTGTTGTCCAAAGACAGATGAGGACAGGGTCTTACAGCCCCGTCGTTGAGTCATCCAAGATGACGTGTGGTATATACCACATGAGTAGTGAGATGGCTGCAATCAAATATATTAACATTTCAAAATAAATACATACACACATTTGCAAATTATTATAATTCTTTCCCATGACAAACAATTCAGTTCCTCTTCTCCCCCATTGGCCCCTCCAGCCATTATTAACAGGCTCATTTCTGAAAGGTTGCTTGGTTGAAATGAGTCTTCCTGAGGGAGGCAATTGAAGGAGGGGAAGATAACGGCCTCGTGCTCCAATTCAGGGAGGGCGTTCCACACGGAAGCGGAAGCACAGAAGACGGGCCAGGGATGTTTGCGGGCGCTGCCGGTGGGGCAGAGAGAAGCAGACAGCGCTGCAGTAACAGAACAGGACAACAGGGAGCGGCAGGGTTGTGAAGGCTCCATGGAAGTTCGGGCAAGAAACTTGAACTTGATGTGGTGGAAGGTGGCGGGGGGCAAGCGAGTGGAGGGATCCAGAGAGGGCTGTGACGTGGGGTTGAGCAGGAGGCAAGGAAGGTGATCCCAACAGCTGTGTTTCACAAATGTCTGAAGGAGGCCTTTGCCGGCAGCAAGTTACCACCCCACCTTTCGCTGGCCCAGCTTCTCTGACCAACGAATGGATCAGAAGGAGACTGAAGTGGATCTCAAGTCTCTGCCCACTCCCTGTCCATTCTTCAGCCCTCCCCACCCACCTGCCCAGCTGACTATTAAACACCTGCACTCAAGAACCGGGGGGGGTTGTGTGAGGGACATTACTGACTCCTTTAAATGGATGTCCAGCCCTTCACACTCCATTTCAGATGTCCTGGGTCATCTCACCAGGCAAGCAGGCAGGCTGGCTGGCTCACAGGAGGGAGGGAAGAGACATAGGTTAGATATTTATTGGAATAAGAATCTATGTGCAGGGGAATTTGCAGTGATACTAGCCAGGATTCAGGCATGAAAGGACAGTGATCTGTCTTCATGTTTCAGGGCATGAGCTGCTCACAAGCCAGAGCATCAAGAAGTAATCCACATGCACACGATATTGTACTAGCTGCTGGGGCACTAGGGGGATTTTATACCAGTCTCTGAACCATGGGTACTGGCCACTCAGGACATCAGAGGGGATGGATTATCAGTCTGCTCAATGGAAAACCTTATGGGATACTTGCCTTTCTCCAACGCAGACACCTTGATCCTGCTAATCCATTTGAACACAATCCAAAAAATCCACCCCCGCCCCCCCGCCTTCCAATCTGCTTTTAAAGAGGCGAGGCTGGGTTTTGCTTTTTTTAAAAAAACATGGCTCCCTGCATACGCAGAAATGGCTGTGAGCACAGGGCTTTGTTTACCCACACTAACGCCCCTTTGCTAAAGATTTCTCAAGCCCCACTTCTTGTAGCACTACCTAACCTAGCCATGCTTACACTACCCTGGTGCTACCGGCTGCCTGCTGGACTACCTAAGCAACACAAAAGCAACAAGGCCCCTCTGCACTAATAACTGACGAATGAAGCAGAAAAGGGTTCACGGTCTGCAGAGTCACAGATACATGCAATGGGCGCCGGGAACCAAAGGGCCCATAACACAGACAGTCGCCTACTGGTGAGGCTCGTGCAGCGGCAGTGAATGGGCGCATTGTGCACCACTTTCAGCGCACAGTGGGACTTGCTATTCACATTAGGGCTAATAAACACAGATCAGAAAAGCTCTCCCTCTTGAGAACCTCTAGGAAACCCTGATACAAGGTCTGTGCCTGGGACAAAACCCCAGGGCAGGTGAATTCGGCGTTTTCTTTCTAATGTTTGGCATAGCTCCTGAAATGACTCACAAGCAATATTTCTAAAGGAGGGAAGATCTCGGTTTCGGGTGGGGGCAGGGAATAGAATGGGGTTGGGTTTGACATTAATTAAGACATATTTCTTAAGGTGACCTGACTAACGCGTTGGATTCTATAAATCATGAGAGAGAGAAAAAAAAACCTCTTTGCTGCTTGATTTATCTTGTGACTGCTCCTTTGGGAGAAGGTGCCAAGAATGGTGGAGCGTTGCTTTTTCCCCACCCTCCCGCAAAATGTTTTGTTTGGCAACTTTTATTAAAACAACACTGCACCCTCAAGCACAGGCAAATCAAGTACAGGTAAAAGCTGCATGGCTTAGTCAGAGCCCAGGGAGATGTCTGCTACGTGAATGATACTGCAGTGCCTATTACTCTTATTTAATACTTGTACTGTGATAGCACCTAGGAGCCCAAGTCATGGCCCAGGATCCCATTGTGCTAGGTGCTGCACAATCACAGAACAAAAAGACGGTCCCTCCCCAAAAGAGCTTACACTCTGAGTGCAATCTAAATACCTAGATGCCTTGGTGATGGAGGCACTTCTTTAAACAGACAGATGGGACAATCATTTCTATACATTACATTTCTTAACACCATTTCTTCAAGGATCCCAAATGCTCTGTGTCCTCAGCAAAGCCAAGCCGAGTTACCTCTGCGCAGAAATAAAAAAAGTCTTGATCATCATCCTTTTGTAACCAGCGAGGCATTTTTACTTGGCCTGCTGAAAAGCGCAACCCTGTCCACCTGCCTCCTCTTCTCCTTGTATCCCGTGACAACGGCAAGCCACTTACATTCCGTTTCCATGTTTAACCACCAGGCAAAACTGAATTCCCCACGCCCCAGCAGAAACACTGCACTGTATCTGCTATTTCTCCATCCCGCTCCAAATCCCAGAGTTAATGCAGTGTGAAAACTATTATCCTATCGCAGAGACGAACGCGTTCTCCAAGACAGTGTGAAGCATGCAAGTGTAATGATGATCCTTGCAGTGCCTGGATCCAATGGAAAAATTGCTAATAAAAAGTTTCTATTGTGTCAGTGCTATAATGCTAACCTCCTGGCGTTCTCTCGCTCCAGTTTCCACTTACCTCCTTCAGCTCAGGATGGCTTGAAACTTTCCAGCCCCAATTTTAGAGCATGGGAGGGAAGCTGAATTTAAAGGGCCTGGGGGACATTCACTACAAAAACAAATCAGCTCCATCCTCAGTCAGCTAGAGGGGTCGTTGTACAGCTAGGGAAGAAGATCCCCTTCCCAGGCATTCCCCCAGGCCATGCCCCTCACCCAAAGAATGAGACCCCAGACACAGTGATTGAAAACCCGGCCAATATTTTCAAACTTGAGTGCTGAAAGTTGAGCTCCTTGATCCAGATTTAGACACCAAGACAAACAGCCTGATATTTTTAAGACACTGAGCACCTGCATCTGCCATCAATTTCACTGGGGTCTATGGCCACTCAGCACATACTTATTGAGCTGCCTAGAAAGGGATTTAGAAGCCTGCCCAAGTCTGAAAGCTTGGACTCTGAGCTTTTCTCTGTGTCTCTGCTTCTTAGTAGTTTCCTCCCTTGGTAAATAGTTTCCTCCCGAAGTAGCAGCTGCAAGAGTAGCAGCTGCAGATCAGGGAAGTGAATTCTGCTCACACTCACATCTCTCTTCCTTTGAAAGCTACTTGACTTTCAGAGCCTTTTTCCATTTCCCCTCGCAGACCCGCATCCCTCTCTTTCTACCTTCAGTTGATATGAGCAGCACCACAGAATTCCATCCTTATTCTGTTTTCCAATCCCTCCTGTACGTGAATGACAGGAGCTAAATGGCGGTACATGCATAGGTAGGGTAATGCATACAAGTGATTACAGAGCTATAGCCCATAATATTCTGCAGAACGCCCCCATTAACACACACACACGCGCGCACACGCGCACACACACACACACAGAGGAGATTAAGAGATTATGTGTGAAATTGACGGTTTATTTGGGATTCTCTAATACAAACAAACCCATTTATTTCAGTATATTTGTTAATAATCTCATTATTTACCCATGTGCTTTATATTACTCTCCATATTCCAATACTAAAGGGACATCTGAGGCTGGTTAGTCTCTTTGTATCGGGTCCATCTTCAGCTTTCTGGTATTTCCGGGTTGGCATGTGCCCAAATCAACACATTATCCTTTTAAAATAAATACATAAATAAAGTCCATTTGAAGAGCTGCTGTAAGCAATTGCCCCATACAGCAATTGTCAATTGATGAAGAATATCTGGAATTTCTGCTATACAACTAAATAAAAAAAATGGAGACCTCTTTTTAGCCCATGTGTCTGATTGTGAGTGCTGGAGGGGGAAATAGCTTTAGGATTGGGATCCTTTCAGAAGGGTCCATCTTTAAACTTATTTTTTAGTTTGGAAGAAAGATCAGGCCACGGCAGAAGCAGATGTCAGCGGCACGTCTGCAAGCTATAGGAACGTTGCCAAGACCTGAACCTGTTGTTCCCAATTTTCTCTTTGACAGCCAGACAGGTGCACAGGCTGCTAGTGCCAGGCAGAATGACACGACCATCTACTGGAAGCAAAAGGTGGTCGATTCCATGCTCCCTCCTACTTTAAAAGGCAATAGTTCAAAAATTGAGCCGCAAGCCACCTGTTTGCGTCAGGTTCCCTCTCCTCAAACGTCACTGCAAGGTTGCAGGTTCCAACCACAGAATTTGAGATGGGTCAAAACCAAAGCCTCAGAAATTGAAAGCTTTATCTTTTGGGAAGATTCACATTCAAATCCCCGTATCTGACATCATCTCTTGTATTTCTGGTCCAACAAGGCCCAAACCAGAAAGGGCCAGTTTTCCAGTTCGGTTTCTGAGGCAGCCAAAGCCTCACAAGAACAACTCCTCACAGCTTTTCTAGGAGAGAACAGCTGATCTCAATATTCAAGATGAGCTTTTGGTTTAGTAAGTGAAAGGATTTCTCTCAGAGTGGGCTAAGACCATTGTAGAGAAGAATGAGATCTAAACCACAGAGGTAGCAGTTGCTTTGTGTGCGTAACTCCTACTGATGTCAGTAGATCAAAGGCTATATGAATTAGCATTTCCTAAACTTCTAGTCAAATGAATGTTTAAGAGTCAATGGGAATAATTATGTTTAGATGGATATTCAAACTCCAAAGAGTTCAAGTAGGCAGCATAACCTGGGTAGAAGTTGGATGCAAGAACCATAAACAGAACATGAACGATTAAAATTAAACAATCTCCCAATCACAGAAAAAAACTGCTTTGGTTCCACAGCACCACATGATATGTGTAGCGCGGTGCGACTCCCCGCCTTGGTGCCTCTTGCTAGTGATTGGGGGGAATCAGCCCTCAGCCGGGCAGATGCCTTTCTGCGGTGTCTTGTGCCCGTCTCTGCTCGATCCTTGCTCTCGTGACTCGGCCCCTCCGCTCGAGTCACAGCCTGTGCTCCCCCTTTCCGGGGGGGATTCTGCAGTCCGTTCTAGGCCACTTCCCATGGCGGCCACTGCAGTCCTGCCACCAGTCCTATGGCAATCAAGGGCTGGAGGAGGGACCCGGTCCCATCCACTACTCTGGGTCCCAGCCCAGGGACCTTAGGTGCGGCAGCCTGCTTTCTCGCTCCTTATATACACTGGCCTCCTGGGGTTAGCGGCCTAAGGGAAACATTGCCCCAGTACTCCCATAGTGCACATGCATGGACAGGCCGGCAGACTGGCATCTTTGAGATCCCTGGGGCACAGCATATGGGTCAAAATATGCAGTCATAGAACCCTAGAAGGTGAGGGTTGGAAGGGACCTCAGGAGGTCATCTAGTCCAACCCCCTGCTCACCGCAGGACCAAGCCCAACTAAATCATCCCAGCCAGGCCTCTGTCAAGCCGGGCCTTAAAAACCTCTAACGGGTTTAAGACATAAAGCTAGGCCAAACGACCTTTGAGATTTCACATTGCGGAGCTGTGGAATAATTCATAGCCATCTGCCACCAACCTTGCTCCACCACCACTCCCACTAACAGGGATTTATGTTAAACCATTACACGGAGCCCCCAGGGCTTCCCTGGGTCTGTCTTCCTGACAACGCCCCCTGATCAGCACAAGGAGAGACCTAGCCAATGTAACATTCCTGCCTGACGCTTCATCCGCACACAGCTTCATTAACAGCGCTGCCTAGATTACGTGAGCCTAGCAGAGCAGATGCTCTTCTGGGCAGGCAAGATGGAGCATAAATGACTTGACTCCGTCCCTACTCATTTTCTGGCACGGGTTTGAGCCCAAAAGGCCCTGATCCTAAAAAGGAGTTAAGCACCTAGGACCTGGTCTAAAGCCCACTGATCTCAATGGGCTTTCAATCAGCCCCTTCTGAGCCCCCTGCAACTCCCATGGATTTCAAGGGAAGGGTCTTCGCTGAGAAGCTGGGAGGTGAAGAGAGAATGGGGCTGAGGGGGTGAGGAAGGAGGGAAGGTCATTGCTCAGAGATGCTACAATTCATTCTCCTGAGAGGGAATCAGCAGTGAAGGCCCTGAAAATTCTTCAGCATGAGAGGGATGAATGTCTGGACATGGACGTTGTCGAAAGCTATGCTCCTGCTTTTGATCAGCTTTCCCTTTCGACCGAAGGCACTCAGAGTAAGGGAGTATTTAAGGCTTCTTTCCCCAGCTCCTCTCCACCTGCGCCCCCGCCTGGTGACAGCCCAGGCCTGAAGAGGCAAATGAAATCAACAGGGAGCGTATCAAACAGTCACAAGCAAGCCTGAAACCGCAGTGCTCCTGACACAGACTGCTGTTCTCTGTAAGGCCAATTCTCTATTTGAGCCAAACTGCCCAGAAGCGCAGAAGAACCTGTGGAGGATCTGACACTCACAGGAATCTTTGCTCTGATGGCTAATTAGCGGTGAGAGGGGACGGATGTGCTGTTAGCTGGATACGTTAATTCACTTGCAGTCGTAAGGGAAACACTTTTAAAAAGGTGGAAACAAAAGGTATATAGATCTCTCCTGCAGGCCTTCAGAATCAAACTCTGCCAGGCAGCTGCCTATTCCGTAGAGGAAAAAATATTCCACAAGTGTCTGTTTATTTTCCGTTCCTCATTTCCAGATAGTCCTACGCTGTATGCATTCCTTGTACTCACTGGCATTCCTCGGGCAGTAGCACGTTCGCTGGGGGCTGGAGGAAGGAGGTGGAGGGGCTAACCTGGCATTCAAAGAAACCACGTTCAATTAGAAGATGATTTCAGACACGTTCATGCATCCTTCGCGCTGCCAGGTTCCACGGAAGCTGAAGCCCTGAATCAACGCAGAAAAATCTTATTTCCTTGATATATTCATATTCATTTGAAGCACCAAAGAGAGCCCTAGGAGAAACTCCATAAAAAGTTGGTTCTTGTGGGATTTCCAGCCCGATTTTGCAGATTTACGAGGTTCTGGGGCATTGGAGAAGGTTGGAAGAAGAGACCAATGAGAAAACCCACTGTGGAGAAGTTCATATTCAGATACAGACTTAGCCCTTGGCCCCTAGTGCTATAACAGCTTTAACCAGAAGCTCAGATCCAAGCTACTTTGCGTTTGTAGTTCTATTCAGAACTGAGCACTATGGTCCAGGTCCAGTCCTAGGCCAAACCTTTGTAACAAACCCAACAGTGTCACCTGCTTCGGGAATTTGTTTATGGAGAACTGTTGCCATGAACTATTGTTCACTAGGAACATTACCAATGACTACATCTTTCAAGCAAACCTGGGCCCCGTCTCCTATAAATCCCATCCTGTTCTTCACAGGTATACGAGAGGATTGTCTGGTTTTCTGCTAAAATCATGAAAAAGCAAGGGTTTGTTTTCTGTGGTTCAAGTATTTGGGTTCAATTGAACTGGAAACTCCAGTGAAACTTGGAGTGGAAACCCACAAACCTTGTGGCAAACCAAAACCACGGATGTTCAAGTAACTCCATGTGCAAACATTTGGCTGCTTCTCTGAAGTGACCCTCTGGATCATCTGAAGTTCTTCCAGCACTACGTTTGGGCCATTTGCATATCAGACAAAAGCTCACGTTCAGTAGCCAACGCAATTCTCTGAACAGACCTATTCGTTTATTACTCCCTCGTCAGAGACAGGCCTGAACCAAAAACCCAGATCAGAATTGTGGGGAGGAGGGAAATTTCGAAATCCAAACACAAATCCAGATTTTGCAAATGGCCCCTGCCCTCATGAAGGCTTGAATGAAAACCTCACTATGGAGCTTTCGGGTGTTGGAAATCTGAACCTGGATCCAAACTGCATGGCTTGGACCCACTTCTGAGCCAATTTTTGCTCTCAGTTACCTGAGTGTAAATGCAGTCACTCCAATGACGTCAGTGGAGTGCCCAGCATTTACACTAGGGTAAAGGAGCAGAATGTATCCTTTATACATAATGCCCTGGCTCTCAAATTGTAACCCCCCACAGAGCACCCGTGCTCAGCAGAGATCTTGATGGACCACAGAATTAGAACAAAAGGCCTCTGAGAGACTCTCCCTCTAGTGTCACAGTCAGTGGAATGAAGTCATTGAAGCATTACTGGTATGCAAAATAAAGAAGCATCCTACAGCTGGAGAGTCACATTGGCATCTAAAGCCCCCTTATCTGATCTAAGAGACACAGCCCGCGTGGCTTTGCCGAATGCTGAGGGAACTGCTCCGTTCCAACACCAGGCTCAGGGTTGATACAAAATGATGAACATTTTACACAAAGTTGGATTTAATACAGGTCAGCAGATACCTCCCCTCCTGTGCCTCCTACCGGATCACTATTAATGTTGGGAAAATCTTTTCCCTCCAGCACAGACACACTAATAAGATCCCTCCATCAACAGGCAGCTGCCTCAGTTCCCACTGGCTCTGTTTCAAAGGGCAGCACAACACGAGCAACGATGCAAACAGACAGAGTAATCTCAGTCCATATTTAAGGGAGACTGCTGGCTTAAAAAAATATCTGCGGGCCGTTATTATACCTTCAGACGCGGCAGAATTCGGCAACAGGCTATACTTCCTCTTCCTTGTGTTACCTCTGAGTGAAACTTTACAGGTTTAACTGGGTTTGTGCTTCCTTGGTGGTGGTTGTTGACATGCTGCACTTCACCCGTCTTGGGCAGTGAAACTAGACTGGGTGGCTTCACTGTTGTTTCCAGTCAGTTTTGATTCCTGGTTGTAGTTCGCTGTAAGGGTTTCCTCTGCCACAGCCCCTCTGCTTTGGTTCCCCTCTGGCCAACAAAGGATTCGAAGACCCTTCGGATTACAGTCCCCAGTGCTTTTATTTACAAGGCGTATGTGAATTCCCACCACCTTACAGTGCCTGGCTTCAGCCAGCATGTCCCTGGGGCTGTTCAGGGAGACAGGCAAAGCCTCCACACTCCCTTCTCCTCTCTCCCTCTGCCCTTCTGGGCCGGCGTATAAACCTCCAGGGTCAGCTGGGCAGCTGCTGCCACTTGCCTAATCAAGTTTGGGCATCTGCTTGGCCTGTGGAAGCTGACAGCTGCCTCTCCTCAGGTAATTAGGCAACAGCCCCGTTAGCCAGTTCTGCTGCCCCTCAGCTAGAGATGCGGGAATGACAGGGGCTGGCCGGGGGTCACTCCACAGCACCCTGTTACACTCACCTTCTCACCGTCACACAGAGATGACTGAGAAGCTCCCGGTCCAGCGGACAGGGCATTGACATGCGTTCTAATCCCACTGACCTGGTGTGTGACTCTCTCTGGGCAGGTATGACAGTCTATAAAAAGGATGGCTCCTTATTAGAGGTGGTTGAAAAAAGGCTAAACTTGGGTGAGGGGGAAGGATTTTTCATTCAATGTCTCACTCTCTCTTCTTTTTTTAAATCCCTCCTCCACACACATACACACTGGAAAAAGGAGTGGGGAGTAAAAGAGCCAGAGTAAACTTTCTCACTCTCTCTTTTTGTTAAAAAAACAAAACAAAACAAAACCCTATTTTCTCTTTTTGCAGTGAGAAATAAGAGAGAAGTTTTTTCAAAACATTGAGTTTCCCCATAATTCTGAAACACAATAATTTGAAAGTTTCAGTCAAAAATTTTGTAGAAATTTAGTCAAAAAATGAAAAAAAAAATGGATAAAATATCTTTTTCAGCGAAAAATCTGGTCATCAAACCTTCATTTTTAATCAAGGGGAAAAAATGGTTCTGTTACCTAACTTTGTAAAGCACTTTACAAACTTGGTGTGAACAGCTCTGGAGAAATGCAAAGTACAGGAAGAAGAGGTCTGTTAAATAAAATATTTTGGGAGATGGGGGAAAGATTTGAAGCCTGTTAACTTGGACAGTGTTCCTTTAAAGTATGGATATGGTCAGAAATGATGAAAAAAGCCCTTTATTACTATCGCCCACAGCTGTTGCCCGCTTATCTCCTGAGTCATCTGCTTACAGTTTACTCTCCCCAAAAATGTTTGCTACCATCAGAAGCCAATAGAAGTGCAGAAGAGGAAACCTGGATTATGTTCTGCTTCACACATCATCCACAAAATGTACCAGCCAAATTCAGATTCCAGAATTTTTATTGCTAGTGCTGGAGAAGAGATTCAAAACATAACAAATATCTGGATTTTCCCAGATGATGCTGAGCTGGCAGTACTGGGAAATTAGAAAAAACTTGCTTTGACTGATAAACAGAATAGATTTTATATGGAAGATTATTAATGGAGACCAAAGGTGGCTCTGAGCCAAAATCAGAGCTCTGAACACTGCACAACTCTGGGGAAGTTTGATCCAAGAACTGCAGTGAAGATGAGATCCAGGGCTGAACTGTGCACCTTGGTCCAATGTCTAAGCTAGCTATTTATTTATTTATTACAGGTTTTTTTTTAATTCATAGCACCATAGTTTCTGAGTGCTTCCTTGATATATTAAATCTGCACAGCATTGTCCTTAGTGGACTACATGATGTTTTTTGCTGTTCTCTCTTCCCTAGACAGAAAAGCTGTGTTTGAAGAATTATATTATATTTTACACATACACGCATGCACACATTATTTTTAGAGAGCGACAAAATCATCACGCCAATATCAGGGTTTTGCAATATTGCTTGGAAGCGATCAGATTCTCTTTAACTGGACCTCCTGGGCAAGTTCATTTCATAGCTGACAGAGCTTTGTATCCATTTCCTACAGAGCTTTATCAATTTCATCATCCCAAAGAGCTTTTTGAATTCCGTCATCCTGCTGCCTTGGAGGGTCGCAGATGCAGTCACTGCTGAAGCTGGGTCCTGACCTGTTAGTGGCTTTGAGGATGAAGGTCAAGGCTGTGAACTTTGAAGAGTCTGGATGCCAGAGGAACGATGGATGTGCTCAAGACACCCCATCCTACTAAGGTAAGCAGCTGTATTCTCCACAAGCCTCTGCAGTTCATGCATTCATCTTCAAGGAGCTTCAGTGCTGATGAACATACTAATCACTGTGACTAGATCTTCATCTGGGAGAAAGGAGCAGAGTTCCCTAGCATGTGACAGGCTTTTTTCACTACAGATATTACCTTATACTCTAGGCATCGTGATGAGTCAAACAGCTCACCCAGGCTGTCCGCCAGTTTGGTGAATGGAGTCAGATGGTTTTGATGGAGGGAGAGACAGTGTTCTAGTTAGTTCTTCAAAGTATTTCCTTGCCTCCAACCAGCCTCCCTGGCTGTTCTTCACCCAGGTGCTCATCTTCTGTAGATAGACCAAATACAGAGCACCCTGGGGGTGAAATCCCGGCCCCACTGAAATCAATGGGAGGTTTGCCATTGATTTCAATGGAGCCAAAATTTAATCCAACAGCCTCATCTTGATTTTTGAGAGAGAATCCCTAATGCTAAGTGAACTGCAGAGGGTTTGGACTTGGGTGTGTTTTAGCTAAGCACTCAAAGGTTATCCAAACTTTATGATTCTGTAACCTTAGGGTCCAAACCTGAATACTATCCCTCCTAGTGGTAATACCATCAAGGGCAGCGGGTCTAGTTGTGAGAGTCAGAATTCCTTTTGGGGCGAGTAATTTTTTTTCATGCAAGTCAGTCCGATTGCTTTCACTGGGGATACCCATGCGGCAAAGGGTCTGTAGAACAGGAAATCCTTAATCTGGAAATCTCCAGAAGGAGATCTGCAGCACTCCATGCCAGCGGTCAGACTGCAGTTACCACCATGACCAAGGTGATAGTGCCCAAGGTGAAACTTTCAAATGCTGGAAGTCAGAACAGTGTTGACAGAGTGCTCCCAATGATAGAACCTATTACCAGAGGAAACCCAGTGTTCCCAAAACCTGAACCCAATTCAAGACTCACCTTCTTCTCACCAAAGCTTTCCAACCAAGGCAGAGCTGAAGAGCCAGACAAAAGAAGGGAAGATGAGAGTAGGAAGGAGAGGAGAAAGAAAACGATCAGGAAAAATCTCAGCAACGGAGTCTCAGCCCTGCCGGTCCCAATCTTAGATATGACCAGAAAACGCCGAGTCAGACATGGTGGAAAACAAGCGACAGTGAACCAAAAAACTCAAAAGGAACATTTCAGACTCTTTCATGAGGGTTAGGAATGGCACTAAAAAAGTTGCCATACTTCTACAAAAAAATCTTCGAAAACAGACAGCGAGAAACTGCAGAGCTGGAACTCATATGCCAACTTGACACAATCAGACTGGGTCTGAACAGGGACTTAGAATGGTTCTCTCATTACAAGAAGTAATTGTCACTGTTCACATTCTCACCTTCTGATCAACGGTTGTGAATAGGCCTCATCTACCCTAACTGAACTGACTTTGTTAGCACTTGCCCTCCCCATTGTTGTGTTTCTCACCCTTGGATGTATATATATATATACCTCCTATCTGTGATTTCCACTTCATGCATCTGACAAAGTGGGTTGCAGCCCACAAAAGCTTATGCCCACAGAAATTTGTTAGTGTTTAAGGTGTTGCAGGACTCTCGTTGTTTTTGCTGTATACAGACTAACACGGCTACTCCTAGGAAACTTTTCACTAAAAAGTGGGTGGCAAGAGATCATATCCTGAATGAATTCACCCATCCATATCAACTTGGAGAACAACCTATTTCTCTCTCCTCCAAAATCCTGGGTTGTTAACCTAAATTCTGCACTGAAATCTCTCCCTTTAGTTCATGTGGCTGTGCTCTAACATCCTTGAAAGGATCATTTAACACTACAGGTTGAATCAATTTTTGTTTATTAATCAAGAAAGGTTCAGAAAGTCAATTTTAGGGTTTTTTTTCCCCACCATTTAACATTATTATTACATGTAAAAAAAATCTTTCCCTGATTTTCCAACCAGCTGTGAGTGAGTTTTTGCTTTGAAAGCAAATGAATCAGGGACCCATCAGCACCCGGCCACATCTGTGTAGAAGTGTTAATTAACCTTCTGGGATGGACTATAGAGCAGGAGCATAACATTTAAAGAGGTTGAAATGGGAGGGTCTGCAAAGCTGATAAGTCACTCATCATCCCACATCTGGAAATGGCTGCAGCTGGCAAACTGAACCCTGCCCCCTCCCCAGCCATCCTCCAGAAAAAAGCCACTTTTCTCGAGGAATTTGCCATTTGCTCTGCGTTGTTCCTTAAGGCAAAAAAGCCATCCAGGTGACATATTGATTCTAAGCAAACACACCCTCCATTGGCTAGGCATTAAAATAATGGCTTTGTTTTCATACATCTCAATTTGGACGGCATCCAAAGAATGCAGTGTGTGCATTTTGCCTCTGTGATTTGGCTGGCAAGTGTATTTAACCAGGCAAGTCTCTGCAGAAGAACTAGACCTGCTTTACCTCTGCCTGGTTTGTAAATCATGTCTTCCTGATTGGTTTAAACTATGTGTCAGTGATTGGCTAGGAGGAGGATGGGCATTACAGAAAATCTTAGACTGATCGATACCCCTCTCTCTCTCCCTTTCTGGCTAGATATTGCTTCATGCCATGGTTTGAGTGTGTCTGGCATATAAATCAATGCATCCTTGATTGAAAGCCCCAGACTGGCTTGCAGTATCTTCATGTCGCAAGCACAGGAGTCTGAAGTTAGGTGGGGAATCGGCAAGATAAGTAGATGATTCAGGTACCCATTTTTGCTGAACACCTAATTATTTTGAAAATCTGGCCCAAAGAGGTAAATGGCGTAATGTGCAGCATGCGTCACTCAAGTTGTCTCTAGACAGAATAATCAGGTCTTTGACTCCAACTGTTGTAAGCAGCATCGTTGTAGCTGGGTTGGTCCCAGGATGTTAAAGACCAGGTGAGTGAGATAATATATTTTATGGGACCAATTTCTGTTGGTGAGAGAGAGAAACTTTTGAGCTACACAGAGCTCCTCTTCCGGTGACCTGAGAAGCTTAAAAAGCTTCTCTCTCTCCCCAGCAGAAGTTGGTCCCATAAAAAATACCACCTCACCCACCTGGTCCCCTTGATTACAGTGCGCACCACAGCAAGCCAAAAACTCTTTTGTGACACTGCAAGAACCTAAGGCCAGAAACTAGTTCCCGGTCTCTGCCTTGCTTCAACAACCTGAAAAGGGAAGGGACGTGGGGAGGCACACTCTGGTTTGTGCTATGCCTGTGCACGTCTGAACTCATGGAAAGGGGAGAGGTTCCTCCACCCACTGTAACCTCAGAACTGCTTCTTTCCATTTCAAACAGAAACGATTCTTGCCATGTAAATGTCCCAGGCAGTGCAGGATCTGCGTAATTCAGGATTAGCTAATTGGCACTTAAACCATTAGTAACGTAGCAAATTAGGGTTATAACCTCCTGCCTTCTTGAGATGCCGTTTTGTTTTTCTAGCATGCATCCTGGGGAGCAAGCCCTGCTCATTGTTAACGAGGCGTTTCGGCACCCGCTCTGGATGTTTATTGGTCTCTAATGAGAGGAAAGGTATTTGACCACTTGCCTAATTAGTTTATAGCACAAATGAGCCCTGCTGAGAAGGAAATTTCTGAGCTAGAGATTGCCCCAGTGAGCACTGGGGGAAAGGAGCAGGATGCATAAATAAAGCACTCACCCAGAGGCAAAACAGTGGAAAATCATCTAGATAGGTAACTAATAGAGTTAGGGATCTGTACCCCGCTCAGCCATCCTGGTCTGCCACCTATGGGAACTCACAATACCTGTGGCTTTTAGTCTCTGTCCATTTTTGTTTTTAAATAACTGGGTCTGAAAATTTGCCCCATAGACATGAGAGCTACAAAAATTAACAAAAAACTGAGATGAGATGTTTTCCCCCCTCTGAATATATTAAACACAAAGTGAAATCAGGTCACTAGCTTCCACCTAAAATTGTAAGAAACCTTTTCTGACTCATTCCATAGCCTGCAGTGCCACACACAGCGCTGTCGCTTCCCTACGTAATCATTACTCCACACTGGTGAAGCCGGGTGGACTCCTGGCCCAGGCAAGAGAAAGACCCATTTAGAAAGAGGAAGGGAACTTCTAGCAAACACTTCCACCCTGCACAGTAGTGGACAGGCCCGGGTGTTCGGCCCAAACAAGATGCATGTAAGGACAAACTTTCTGCCAACAGCATTCTGGGGACATTTTAATTTTTCCCTCTTTACTCTGAGTGGTGAGAATGCCCGTAGAATAGCACTAGCGCTGGCTTGAGAACAGATTGTCACACAAGAGAATGAGAGAGAAGGTCTGAACCAAAGCCAAATCTGAGCACCATGATATGTTAGCACCTGCATTTTTTTTTTTTTTTTTTTTGGCTTGGGCCCATCTCAGACATGTGTGATTGGATCCCAAGTCACTGGGAGAAGGAAGGAATGATTCCCTGTGCTCTCCAGTGCCCCCTCTGGAGAGGTACCTTTTGGAAATCCTGTCCCAGCTTTGGGTTTTTCAGACTGAATAGAAAAGGAAAGTTTTCCTCCCTGGTGTAATGCCATCAGCTTCAGTCTTTATTATCCTTGGCAGCTCTCGGGGTGTTAATATTAAACAGCAGCTAGGCCTCTGCATGTCACATGGAGGTGGCGGAGCTAGTTTGCTTAGCATCATCATCCCCTCACAAAAGGTTATGTTGCTCTATGCAAGCAAATCCTTTGGTCTCAGTTCTGGACAATTACTTTGCTTGAGTGCATTAAGGCAACGTGAAAAGCAAGTCTTAGACCAGGGCCATTCAAGGCAAGAATTAATAAAACCGAAGGTTGAATTTGCAACATCAGACCCTACCGGGCAAAACGGCACCTTTCCATAAACAGCCTCCACCAGGGTAAGCCAGGACAGACTTGCCCGCTGCTTTTTTTTATGCTAGTTTTAAAGTGCTCAGACAGTTCCCTTGCTAAGGAGAAAAAACATCACACCAGTTCTTCTGAAGGGCCACCTGAAGTTAAAAGGTTGAGAGGTTCTGTTCAGAAGAGCCCTGATATTCAGAGGCTCCACTGAACTGTATCTGGGGATGGAAATCTCAAAAGCAACTGCAGCACTTATAAAGCCACATCGTCAAGGGAGTGTGGAATCAGAGAGTCATGCAGCTCCCCTCTGACCTTGTGGCCTTCTGTTATCAGCTAGCATAACATTTTGAAAGCAAGAGATTGTCCCTTTCAGAAGCTGGACCGCTCCCAAAACACCCCGTTCCCAGAGGGCTCACTGCTATTCCTACTTAGGAACCACTGGCCACGTGCCAGGCAGCCTCTTTCCAAACAACCCCTTTTCTGTTTGCTTCCCGTAGGAGATTGCAGGGGGTGTTTTGTTTTGTTTTTTTAAATCTCATAGAAAATAACTAAATGCGGAGCAGAAGGAAACCAGCAGTAGATCACGCCAGCCTGATAACGTCCTTTGTGCCCTTTGCCTGTGGCACCACTGATTCTCTTCTCAGTTTTGGGTCCCGCATTTATTCAGACCGAGTCTGTAAGTCACTTTTAATGGTGCCGTCAGAAGCAGAGACTGAGGCCTTGTCTGGACTCGCACTTATGCTGGCAAAGCTTTTCTCGCTCAGGGGTGTGAAAAAAACACCTCCCGGAGCGACATAAGTTTTGCCGGCATAAGTGCTTCTGTGGACAGAGATGCTCGCCCGTTGACTTAGCGACCGCCACTCATTTAGGTGGTTTTCTGATGTCGGCGGGAGAGCATGCACGTGGCTACACAAGCGCTGTTACAGCGGCACAGTTGTACCGAGATAGCTGTGCCGCTGTAAGTTTTAAGCTTAGACTAGCCCTGAGCCCGCACAGGAGAGCTACCTTGTAGAAATTAGCACCGATGCTGTTGGCACTGGTGTTAATTGGACTCTCACGGTGAGGGGTCCCCCAAAATAGCTTCTCTTCTCCCTACCCCGGTTGTCTACTCCCCTATCCTGAGATGGGTGCTTTGGTCTGGTTCACAGGTGTCATTTCTTTAGCACTCACCCACTTCCCTGCCAATACCAGGTCTCTTTGCCCTTATCCAACAGCTCTCATGCAATACAAATAATTAATAATATTAATCCTTTAATCTTCTCCACCTCCCTTTTTCCCAACGAGCCCAGTTTCCTTTCCTCAATACAAATCCATGCGGTTAGCATTCTGTTTCCTTCCCTGCAGCACTTTCAATGGAACACCTTTGTGTGAAGGACGGATCCTTTAAGAAACCCTTCCACCATTCCCTTGGGTATTGGCTCCCTCTTTCCTTCCACCCTTCTTAAAAATACAAGAACCAAAACCGGAGGCTAGTAGTAAAACACAAAGGATGAGATTTTCAGTGTTGGCCTGATTCTGCTCCCACTGTGCTCTGTGATAAATTTGGGCTAATGAGAGACAAAATTAAACTTACAAGAGTTATGGGCTCTACACGGGAGTGACTGGATGAAATTCTATGGCCTGCAGCTATGCAGGTGAGACAAAATAATCTAATGGATACTTCTGGTCTTAAAAGTATGTATTTAGAAACTGGAGGATATTCCCTTTCACCTGAGAACAGTGTAAAAATAAGGCACATTTTTGTGCCGGATGGGTTGACAGCATCCTTTTAAAAACCAGTGATTACAGATTTTGTGACAATGGAAAAGAAAAACTAAATGATGCAAACTCATCACCTTGCATGTCCACGTGCTCCTGTCATGCAAGAAAACAGCCTGTCCAGCTAAGCTTTTCCTCTTTCACAAGTTTTCTACGTGGTGATTCTCTCTCTTATTTTATTGTTTACACAGGGATCATGTCACCTCACCGGTCAACTGCTGCCCTCCCTGGGGTAAAGCGTGGCAGCTATTTAACAGTGCACAGCAAGACTATGCAAGTGCTTGGGAGAGGAGGGGATGAAGAATGTTACATCCAACTGAAAACGCAGGGGGACTTTGAATAGGAGAGAAAACTTGACAACCCAAACTGTGATACGTAATATTATTATTAATGCGTATGCTAAATATATTAATTAATTCATACCTGTATACAGTATATTATTAATACCTAAACTATAGACTTCTATAGAGTATATGGAGAAGCAGTAGAGCTCAAGGCACTTTACAAAGGAGATTAGTATCATAACCTCCATTCCAGAGATGGGGAAACCGAGGCACAGAGCAGTGATGTGACTTGCTGAAGGTCACCGAGCAGGTCACTAAGGGAGCTGGGACTAGAACCCATGTTTTCTTTGTCCCACTCGAGAGCTCTGTCCAATATGTCACACTGCCTCCCCTGTATTGAAGTCATTCTGATTCCTAGAGTTCAGTCTCTCAGCTGCCTTCTTGTGGATTGTTCTTTATACCAGCTCTCCTAGGTGAAAATCCAGGAAAGTCACATCACTAGTTAGGAGTTCGGCATCTCTCTCCTACAGGGCCTTCAATTTAAAAAGCGTTACACAGCTGTACTTGGATGCAATCGCTGCACGGGCCATCTGGGGTTCCAGCCGCTAAGTAATATTGGATTTCCAAGAGATTGTACTTGGCATGACCCCAATGAGGGCACCTGCAAGCCACTCTGGCCAAGAAACAGTCAGAAAAAACCAAAACCCAACAACAAAATATAATTATGTCAAAAAAAAATTCTTGTAATTGCTGCAAAAATAAAGATCTGATATGTTTACCTCATACGCTCCCAGAGGACATGTCTATCTAATACTGTCTGCTTTAAATCAAGGAGGCAATAACTGACCCCAGGGAAAAGCAAAACAGAACAGCGGCTGACATGCTAGACCCAAGGAGCACCTTTGATGCAGACTATGCTACAGATAGTTCAGCTGTATCATTCTGTTGAAGTTGCCGGCGCTGGAACACTGGAGAGTTAAGGTGGACTCTGCCCTTTAACCGGTGCTTCAAAATCCAAAGAGTTCAGCGGCAGAAGATCCTAAACGGTGCAATGCCATGTTATAGCGAGGGGGTGAAGGAGTGGTTATTAATTTTCTTCGGATTCCCTGGCCGATATGGTCATGAATCCCTGTAATACAGACAACACAACAGCCACAAGGGGCCAGAGACCCCACGGCTGAGCACCCGGTATTGTCGTTAACACCAGTGCAAAAGTGACCAGAGCAGCATGGTAATGTTTCAGGTGCACTTCGCACAGGCGTAAATGAATACACAAGGTCCAGGGTAGTAGAGAATCTGTCTCAAATGAATTAATAGGCCACACTCCCCTGGAAAGCTGGAAGTAGCAATCTAACACTTCGGTTCTTCACTGTCAAATCAGTCTGTATTACCTAAACTAAAGATCTCCTTCAGCTGACTCAAGTCTCTTATCTCCTCCATGGGCCAGCCAATAGAAGGGCAACATCACACGCTGCCAGAAGGAGACAACATCGCAATGTCTTTTGGAACAGCACGTCCCAAACAGAGGTTCATGCGGTATTTGCTGGTTGTCCGCCAAGAGCTGGCTGATCATCTGGCTTTGGCTCCGCTTCATTTCCATCTGATACATAACCACATTAAAAAGAGCTCAGATTACACACGTACTCTCCTAACACAACTTCCACTGGGTGAG
The DNA here is from genome assembly GCF_026122565.2 of Emydura macquarii macquarii. Taxonomy (NCBI): domain Eukaryota; kingdom Metazoa; phylum Chordata; order Testudines; family Chelidae; genus Emydura; species Emydura macquarii. The sequence continues at coordinate 16,311,558 of NW_027130698.1, read as the reverse complement.
CGATTGTTGCAGCTCCCCTAGGGAAGTTCTTTGATCCCTGTCGGAAGAGCAGGTGGTTCAGGCTAGGAAAAATGGTGAGAACCCTTTGTTTAGGAGACTGATGGGAGCTCTGGATTTGTTGTATTGGGTCTCTTTATCAATGCATCTACTACAGCAGCCAGTCTCCCATGGTGGCCAATGCCTGGCATAATATCCCTAGTTAACTGTACAATGCTGTAAATTCAGGAGAGTTTCCTTCCTGACCCCTACAGTAAATCACTCCATGGCCTGAAGCATGACATTTTATCTTCCCATCTCATCACTGTATCTTCCATAGCTTCAGGTGTTAAGCTCAAATATGGGCACAAATCCTCTCAGCCCCGTTTAGTACCCAACCATAATATCTTCCTCAGTGACCAACGAATGCCACAGAAAGTCCACCACTGTGTTACCAGAAAGCAGCTTTTGTTCCCCTGGGGACCATCATAAAAGGTAGCCACCCTACCTCAAACGTGTGGGCTTCCCAGGCTCTGTCTTCAACAACCAGCTGGGAACAGTAGGTCCCAGAACTGTGCACATTCTTGCTAGCAGCACCTATGACCATGATGTACAAACAAACGGGTCCACAAACGAAAGCCATGGTGCTTTGTACAAACACAGGCACAAAGCTTTTTCCCCTGTAGAACAAGAGTGGCCATAGAGGAAGGAGCTTTCCTTTTAAGTTTCTAATACATGGGAGGAATACAATAAAACCCTGGCTATAGAAGAAGTCACTTAGCAACCTGGGGAGGGCCTGAGCCACATCCTTTCTGTATTCTCAGTGACAAAACTAACTCCCCACCCCCTCGCTCTGGAGGAACCACCATCAAGAGTGGGAGAGATGTTCAGTCTCCATGCCTCATTCAGCCCTGGGTCTCCCTACTGAGGCTGCCAATCAGTGCCAGGTGATGTGGCCACCTTTCCTGCCAGGACTGGGAGGAAGAACCACCGACTCTTCCTGCTCTTCCTGCGTTCCCTGAACTGGGGTATTAATTCTCCCCTCTCTGAATCATGTTCTGATGCTCCCAAAGAGCCCACCAGAGCCATCATGGAGGAGCAGAGACAGCGGAAAGTGACATTTTGTGTCTGTCTAAGGAAAGAAGCGAATACCTCCAGCTTGGACCCAACACCAGACAGCATCAATGAGCAGTTTTCACATGGGGAAAATGCATCTACATCTGGGAATCTTTTCTAAATTGTCCCTTTTGTGACTGTGTAGTCACTGCTTGTGCTGGCATTTCTGGTTCATGCCAGTGCACCGGAGGGTGGCTAAGTTATATGCTGTGATATTAAGGTTAGTAAATAAAAAGGCAGGACTTGGGCACAGAAGCACAGAGTGCGTTCAGCCACAAGAATCGCTGCTGACTTGGTTTCTGCTGCTCTACGGAGAGGAGTGCATAAAATGTCCGGGATAAGTGTCTCTCAGTGAAAGACTCAGCTGAGTTGGCTTGTTCGTCACAGTATTAAATCAACATTTGCAGCTAACGCATCTGACTGTCCTTCTGGGAATGTTTAACTTACAGGTGGGAGTCTCTGCTCCCTTTACTCGTAACTCCCACTTATCACAATGGGAGTGTGAGGCATAACACAGAGAAAAGAAGAGACCCAGAAAATGAATGCAACCTCTCCCCAGTTCTGTAAGTTTCTGTTTTATGTGGCTCAGCAGGCTTCATATCAAACCGAAGTTCAGAGAGGTTTGGCTCCAGGGTTTTGGGTCAGTCATTAAATCTGAATTTAGACCTATCCAAAGTTCAGAGATGTCTGGCTCCAAGCTTTGGATTCTGATCCATCTCTAGGAAGCATCATTCTCACTCAGAACAGGTGGGGCACTTGATGGTATTTGCTGTATGAAAAGCAGAGAGGATGGATGTCCAGTGGTTAGGGCACTAGCCTGGGACAAGGAAGACAAGTTCAGTGCTCTGTGCTGCCACGGACTGCTTTGGGCAAGTCACTTAGCCTCTCTGTGCCTCAGTTTCCCCCTCTGTATAAGGGGTATAATAGCACTTCCCTGCCTCAATGAAATGTTGCACATTAAAGACTGTGAGATGCTTATGTACAAGTGTGATGGAGACCATATAAATACTTCACATAGATAGAAAGTTTGAATCTATATTAGAATCCCCTTGGGCAGCACCCACTATACTTAAGGTTGATTTTCAAATTCTATTCTAACCCCATTCTTTTCAATTTCTCATGATTTTCTCAAATGCCTTTCAAGCTGAAGTTTTTCGAGCTTTGTCTAAGCCCAAAGTGGGGGGGGGGGGGGAGAAGAATTGGAGCAACATCATTTTTGTAATTGGCAAGTGAGGAAAAACCTCTCCATACTTTCCCCATATGTTCACTAATGTTCAGAATGTTTAATATTTCAACCACAAGGTTCCACTAACCCATATTTTTGGTTGGTTGTTTGTTTGGTGGGTTTGGGGGTTCTTTTTGCAAGATAGTCATAGAGACCTAGAGATAAATAACAAATAAATAATAACAGCAACTAAAACCAATTAGCACTTACATAGCATTTTACATCTCCAAAGTCTTGTGCACGCTAACTAATACATGAATCTCAATAAGCAATGTAAATGCCACCTAATCTATGGCTGTCCATGGGAGGCAGTCAGACTCTGAAAACCATTTCTCAACCTACTTGATCTGTCTCCTTGGCCTTTCAGGAATGAAGGTGGCTGCCCATCAACAAAGCAGAGGCTCAGATGCAGTGCAGATCCATTTAGATCAAAACGGCCAGGAAAATGATGGCCACAGGAGAAGCATCCAAAGGGAAGCAGACTGATGCCAAAGCTTTTCACTGACAAAAGGCAGCTCTAATCACACTTGAAACAGGGTTTTTAACAGCTAGCCAGAGCCATAAATAAACCAAGATTAGGGATCACAATTTTTTTTGATATAATAATATCCAGACCCAACTGCAAGAGGGAAATTCTGCATTCCATTAGCATCCTGAAAAGGGCCAACAATGAACAATTCTGAGTCACAAAGAGAAGATGCACAGATATCCTATCCTTATGGAGACCCCACCCTGCTCCAGCAAACTCATTAATTATGTTAACTGCATCGCCATCATTTTTTGTAAGGGGACAAAAGCGTGCTGGATTGGCATCACGTATATCACAAGAATTTGGATCATGCTCAGCAATAGTGTACCATGCCAGCCAAAATGGCAGAGATAGATCAGGGGAATAGGGGTGGGTGAGTGGGGGAACTATGTCCTCAAACCAAACTTTATGGGACTCCAGAGGTAATAGCATAAAGACTTGGAAACATTTCCATTTATAACCACAGACATGGAACAACCTTTAATGGGAGACTTAGCCCCCCACGACAATCAGCAGAATGGAGAAGACCACATTGAGGCTGGAATCCATCAGCAAGATGGAAAAGATGCCTTTAATGACAAGCAATAAGTAACACATCCAGCGTCATTAGCAGTTCAACGCCAGCCCTGAGAGGAGCCAAACTTTGAGACATCTGGCTTCTGCAGGCAGCTCCAAAGCAGGGCTTCAGTCTTGTCAAAAGACAAGGACCAAAAAGTATCAGGCTCGAGTACCTAAAGCTAGACGCACGGGAAATTATATTAAAGCACTTAAAGTGACTTACGAACCTTCTGGAAGACAGTGGGACTTAGCCTCCTGGTCCTATGCCACTTAGATGCTTTTGACAATTTTAGCACCATATACTTCTTTAAGCATCTAAAAATGATCTTATTTTCAGAGTTGCTGAGCATCTGAAATTCCCATTCAAGTCATCAAAGGCCATGCGTGGTTCACTACCTCTGAAAATCAGACTAGCTACCTCGACGCTAAGGCCGCAATTTAGCAAACACATGCCTAATTTTATGCACATGAGTAGTCCACTGAGTAACAGTGAGTGGAACCCGGGGACTGCATTTCAAATCAGCCAATTACAGATGGCCCAGTCCATTGCTTCTCAACAACCGGTCCGTGAACCGGCACCAGTCTCTGAGATCTCCCTGGGAGCAAGCCAGTTCCTGGTATTAAAAAGGTTGAGAAACACTGGCCTAGACCAAAACCTTTTCAACCTCCCCAAATGCTCTCCACCAAACCTTAGGAAGGTTGCATACAGGGGATGCAGAGCCAAACACAAACCTGGAATTTGTGTTTGCAGAACTGAAACCCGATCAGTGAGGGCTGACAAAAGCAAAACCCATTTTCCTTCCTGCCCAGCTCTAGCCAATTCTTATAGCTGTGATTATTTAATACTTCTATTATGGCACTGCCCATAATCTCCAAGCAGGCTCAGAACTCTATTCTGCTACGTGCTGTAGAAACACATATGAAGACACAATCCCTGTCTCAAGGAGCCTACAATCTAAGAGCTGTAGGAACTGCGTTTCCTGTAAGCATAGACAAAAGCGCTAGAAAATCTGCCACAGGGAAGAGCCCTGAATTAACAATGAGATAGAAAGGATTTTTCCATCTATAATTGCAGTGATTCCATAAGGGTGTTTGAATAGGGAACAGAGATCATTTTCCTTGTGGAAACCCTATTATTATGTGCTATACCCCTGAGTATAAATAAATATGTAATGGGTTGCATGTTGGTTAATTCCCTTCATTGTGCATTTAATTGCTTCCTTGTTTTCTTTATTTTCCACTCTGCCATATGCTCATATTTCAGTACAAGCTCACCCCTTCCACTTTGTTTATGTCTACAATTCCAGAAACTGAAAGGTCAAGAGAAAATATGATTTATTACGGAACTCCCTCACATTAAAAGTACTTTGATATACAATACACTTCCTTGACCTCGCTTGCCACATGAATCAGCAGCCAACTCTCGCTTGCTTTGCCACTGGGTGTAGGTTCTTTCACTGCGGGTCCTTCATTGATACAGCGATCAGTATGAATGCTGGGTGAACCAAATCAGCTACAATAAGGACATTTTCCTTCCCTCCTGAAACTTCATCCAGTCTTTTCTCTTACTATCAGGAGGGTTGTATTTGTGCCAAATGAACACCCCTAGCAAGTGAATTCTCTTTATCAGCAGAATGGGTATGCTTCTCTCACTTACTGCTCCCTGAAAATCTACCTCATCCCTGTTTGGAAGGGACCATGCCCTTAACGGAGAGATAAGTCACCCATCCTTTTGGAGGTCTGTTGGTGCCTCTAACAGGACTGGTGGGTTTTTTTTGTTATTTGAACCCTTCCCCCACTAGGACCTGAGCTTAGAGCCGCCCCCCACCAGTTATTCCATTCAGACTACTGAAGAGTCACCAGCACCTGCCAACCTAGGGACAGATCCTGAAGGGGGAGATTTTCAAAGGCGTTGTGGAAGACGGTGGGAGTTGGGAACCTAAGTGCACGTTGTGGCTTTGAAAGTCCAACCCCAAGTCCTGGCTGCATCTTTCCTCCCAGAGAAGCCAAGGGAAATGCGGCAGAGTAAGGACAAATGTTCAGACTTAGATACCTGACATTAGCCACCTAAATCCACAGTCAGGCACCTGCATAAGTGACCTGATTTTCAGAGGGGCAGAATACACACATATCCGTAACTGGCGCCCACAAATGCTGTGTGTCCTCAGATCTCTGCAAATTGGACCCTTTGGGTTTTATAAAAACCTGAGCATTTGAACCCTAGATGAGATCTGAACTAGTAACCTACAGCTGACCGACACAATATCATATTACAGCGCAGCCCCAGCACGTGCTTTTCTAATTACTGTCAGTGTCGTAGTGATACTTTGAACATATTGTTGACTTCATTTTGAAACTTTGACCACAGAGGAGGAGGGAATCCTTAGTGCATAAGACGCATGTCTTAACATTCAAACTTCCACTTGCCAGATCTCATGGGAAAGGGTTTCCATTCGCGTTTATTTCATGGACAAGTCACTGCTTCTGCTACACTAGAGACATAGGGGTGGAAAGTGTATTCAAGACATGAGAACATATTCAAAAGGTGAACGCATGAGGGAAGTCACTCTGAATTCATTATTGGACATGGAGAGACACGTGTGCTTTGGCCAAATGAATATTAGATCAAGATGAAGTTTGCATACAGCCTATAGATGCACCAGCTGGGGTTGGGAAGGAATTTCCCCCACAGGACAGAATTGCAGAATTAGGTGCATTATAGAAGATTTACATCTTACTTTAAAGCATTTGGCATCGGCCACTCTTGGAGACAGATAACTGAAATAGAGGGACGATCGGTGTGCTCCTAAATGATAGTGCTTATGGCTGACCCATAACAACTGAAGGATGAGATACAGTATAGTGTAGTGAGTTAGTCTTAGAACAAGCTGGCAAGCAAGAGGAGAGGAAGAAGAAATGACTTTGTTTATTTCTTCTAGGATTCTCCCACCCCACCTCCATCCTCTGCACGACAGAAAGCTTCCTCCCATGCACGATGGCTGGATGAGGTACACCCCTGAAGTTGCGCCTTGATTGACAAGAGGCCATTCCTGCAAAACTGGAGCAGATCCTGCAAGGTTTGAGGGTGCTCAGCACCTTGAAGGAAGGTGCTGAGAACCTAGAAGAACCAGGCCATGTATGACGTTCTCCTTCCCTGTCATTCAGAACCGAGTCTGCTGTCTCCAGACCGCGCCCAGCAAAGTTATTCATTTTTTTAAAAATCATCGAGCCGTAACGGTCCCTAGCATTTACAACAGACCATCTTTCTGTTAGGGCTCCCACCTCATTCCGGCCAGTCTTAGTGTGGCTTTAAAAAAAATGTTTGTGTGTGTGTGTGAGAGCAGGCAGAGGCTCTGGATTCCCAACACCACCTTAATATAGGAAAGAAGAAAAATATCCAGAGACGTGAAACAAATTCCTCTCTAATTCCTTGGGAGTCCCAATCAATGGAAGGCTTCTCCTCTTTGTTTATTTTCCTCCGGGGGAAGTTCCAGCCTATCCTAGTCCCACTGCAGACACCAACTGTGCTCCTCACCGAGGAACCATGACGTCAGAGTCTATTTTTAAAATAGCAGACTCGTCCCCAGGTTTGGGGCTATTCCCTTTCCCTCAGACAGTCCCTGCCCAACCCCGCAGCATGCTGCAGAGTCACAGCTGAAGCTGGCTACTGGATGCCAAAGCTGGAGGTGAAGTGGGATTTTAAAAAGAAGGAATTGTCTTTTCCAGTAATTTCCCCGAGAAGAAATAATATGCTTGGCTTGTCTCTGTGTTGATACAAGGGTGACTTATTAATCCAACAATGTGAGACTGTTTTAAGGTTAATGGCAGGCATCTAGAATTGGCACCAGATCAACTGGCAGCTCCCAAGCCCAGGTAAAAAATGCACTTCTCTCAGTATAGTGTATCAGGAATGCAGCCTACCTAACGAGTTCATTCTCAGGCTCATTAATTTTTAAAGGAGCGCTACTCTTCTTGCTTCTTTGTTTCTATCATGGTGCTTTGGACCCACAAAGGAAAATGAATTGCATTTGTGACCTTTTTTTAGCTTCTTTATAATGTAGAAAATAGACCTGAGTTTAGTTTGTCGGCTCATTTTTGTATTAGAATTACAGGTCTGGTCTACCCTGAAACTGAGCAACTGTGAGAGGGATTTAAGGTCAGACTTCTTAAAACTCTCTTAATACCTATTCAGCTCAAACCCTTACTGCACAATTGGGGGAAAACCTCTTTGTGGAAGATTCAAAACACACACTGGTATTTCTAGGGTGAAAAAAAGAAGCAGAACTGAAGTTTCTGTTTCAGCCCTTTTCACACCAAAAAGCAGAAATATTTTCTCTTTGCAAGTCTGAATTTTCCCTTAACTTTTAAAAGGATGTTTGCTTGGCTGGTTATAGCCAATCTATGGACCAAATGCCAAAGTCCTTACTTAAGAATTATTCAGGCAAAATTCCCAATGAAAACTACGGGCCAAATTCTGAAGTGCTCAATCATTTCCCTGCCATTGCAGAGGATCTCCAGCTCCGGTGCACCTCGGGCCCTCCTATTCTCTGCCTGTGGCATGTAATAGTCTAGTCTCCTGTGGATCTCATTTACTTTGGTCTCTTTTCTGTTGCTGAGTTTAGTGCGTGGGTGCTGGATGGTGTTGGTGGCCCGTGATATACAGGAGGTCTGACCAGATGATCCAGGTGTTCCCTCTGGCCTTAAACTCTGACTTTGCTTTTATCCAGCCCTACCTCAGGCAAAGCTTCTTTAAGCAGGAGCAGTGAGGCAGCTGGAGACCTGAGAGTTCAACTCCCCACAAAGAGGAACGAGGGAACACCCAGGGACAGGCCTGAGCTACCTCCTGGGAAACACAAGCCCAGAGTGACGTCCAGGTTTTCTTCAGCGCTGCCACAGGAATCAGCACTGGGGTGATGCAAACACTGTAGAGTCTTGCAAGAGGATCCAGACCCAGCTTGTTGCAGAGTATACAGGGCCTTGCCTATCAACTGTCCACCAGGTCAGAGTGGCAGAGATCCTGGGGGGGGGTTGGTTGCCTTTCTCTACAGCCTGATGCATGGGTCCCTTGCTGGTTTGAATTAGAGTAAATGGTGGATTCTCTGTAACTTGAAGTCTTTAAATTACGATTTCAGTAACTCAGCCTGAGGTTTCAGGCCTATTACAGGAGTGTGTGCATCAAGTTCTCTGGCCTGCAATGTGCAGGAGGTCAGATCATGATGGTCCTTTCTGGCCTTAAAGTGTATGAGACTTTTCTGTTAGGTCTCAACTCCTGCAAACATTTATGCACATGCATAACTCTAGTCACATGAGTAGCCTCATTTTGTTGAGTAGAGCAGTTTACATGAGTCACCTTACACATGTGCTTGATATTTGCAGGCTCGGTGCCTTAATGCTGAGGTTATTCCAAGGGTAGTGGTTCCTTTACCATAAGATTTATAGTGGTAATACAGGACAGCATCCTAACCCTAGGCAAATCACTCAAAAGTAAAACCCAACCAGATCTCTCAAAAATGACAATAATTTTTTATCAGTCCTACAGTGTCAGGGTCACATACCTATAAACAGAACAGAAACAATTTCAGGATTAGAAATCATAGCTATTACCAAGGTCTTGAAAACTGGCAACCATTTATTAATATATAGAGGCCACAGAAAGAAATGTTGATTGAAATTTTCAGGAGACAAGCTGAATCAGAAGAAAAAACGTGTGTAGTGGGGAAGTACATTTAGTACCATTGGAGAGAGATCTGGAGAATTGAAAAGAAGAACCCGCTGTGCATGTGAAAAAGGTGGTAGGAGTACGGTGGGACTGCCTATTAAGTAACAAACTAAAAGGAAAAGTGTATGCTGTGTGTTTATCCTCAGCTGCTGTATGGTTTGGAAATGGTAGGTCATACAGAGATGGAAGAATGGTAGTCAAAAATAATACACTGAGGAGAATGGTAGGTAGTGGAGGATAGATAGTGTGTATGGAAGAAATCGGGAGTAAGATGAACTTGAGACCCTCCATGGTAGACGGGCTGGAAAGCGCACATTTGAGGTGGACACATGAAAAGAATGACCAGCAAAGAAAGCGTGCACAATGGTCTATGACTAGGGCTCCACGGTGCCACTGGAATACAAATAAATATTAAGAACTTAATAACCTGGCTAATCAAAAATGGATGGTGGCACCCAGAATGAATGAAGATGCAATGAATATGCATTAAATAAGGTGAGAATTCTATTAACAATTCTGTGATGTGTTTTACCATTGAAGAGCAGTTCATTCACAGTTCCAGCTCCCCTGGGTAGGTATATAGGAATGTTAATTGCTCACTTTCTTTATCAGATATTAAGTTAATGCAGCCTTAACTGCAATAGCCGCAGCCCTGATTGCACTATAATTGGCAACCTTTTTAGTTGCTTTCTAGAGAAACCTGAAAATGGTTCTCTAGAAAGGTGCCAACACATTTCCAAATCCCCCTTTACAGGGGGCCTAAAATGATCCCAGCCAGGTTATCTGGTCCTTGAAGCCAAATCCAATAGCTATCATCTTTTACCATATATACGATCCACTAGGCAGCTTACATAGCCTGAACTTAATTGGTATTGTAACAAACCCGTGGCCGTCTAAGCCTTCCAAGTCGTCTTGGTACTAAACATCAAAGCCATTTGAAACTTCATGGCAACAGCAGGGATAGAACTCAGATCTCCATGTTCAAAAGCACTGGTCCCTATCCTCTTGAACTAAAGGAAACTGTCTGTAAAGTCTAAAGGCCCTTTGATACAGGGTGGAGAATTTCAGATTCTATACAATAGAGGGCATTGGTCCACGCACATTAGCCATTTCATTACAACATATATGAAGAATACAGATGTATAGTGCTAACAACTATCTCCTGAGAGCATAGACTCATACGCTCTCAACTAAAATATCAATTTAAAAAACCCTATCACTGTAACTAGAACTAAAGACATGTTCTGTGCATGGGCGGGGGTAGAAATGGCACCTTGAATGCCGGCACTGCTGCAAAACAGAGCAGATAACAGTAATTACAGATGGATCATTCCAGCCTGTACAAAAAGTCGAGTTAATGATTTGTGTGTGTGTTAAGCTGTCTATGCTCTGGGCAGTGACTCTCTCAGGGAAAAAACAATAAACCAAACAGGCAACACACAGCTTTGCTCCAACGATGAAGTATTTTTAAGCATTTCAATTTTTTTTTAAATCATAACAATTTTTAAAGTGAAAACAAAGATTTTCGGTTTTATTCAAACCTCCTGGCTAGTGACAGGAGGAATCTTCTTTGCAATTGCTCTTAATAAATCTTCATAAGGGCAGGAACTCCAGAAGCTTCAAACCTACCCAAAATCTTTCGTCTGGAATTAGGGAATCTAGGCAAAATGCCCCAACAAAGAGCAGCCACAGAACTATCAGGCTAAATGGGATAACCTCATTGTTTCAGACACTGGGGCTAGATTCTCAGAGGGTGTCCATTGTCTCCTGGGCACGACTGAGTTGGTGGGACGCTGGACTGGAGCCAGTTTTGGGCTGGCCCTGGCCCTGGCCCTACCCATCTTCAGAGCAGCCTGGGTCTGCTCCAAATTACACTGGCTGGCTAGGACCCCAAGAGACCATTGCACTGATGGAGAATAGCCAGGGGGCCTGTCAGGAGTGCTGGTTAGTCTGGCACTACACTAGCTAGGGATTCTGGGTTAGTCCCTAACTGGCGAGATCTAGCAGCTATCCAGGCCCTTTGAGTGGACAGCTCAGTGCAAAGGGGCTAGATCATGGGAAAATACCTGACCCGTTCTTCTCAGAATGTAGCCGACCTGTTCTCATTTCAGTCATCTCTGTGTATGTCAGCACAGCCCGTGGCCTCAAGCCTGCCAGCCCGGGTCAACAGACTCGGGCCGGAGCTCCGGCTCCGAAGTCCAATCCCCTCCAAACAATGGAATGGAAAATGCAGTCAGGATTATACAGCGCTAGCAGCCCCTTCTCACTTCCTGAACAGCTTTTATTATTTCAGCGCTGTCCCCCAAAGCCTGTGCATCCTAACAGGACTAGAACTAGAAAAGGATCATTAAAGGTTTCAACAGCTCAGGAAAAGCCAGCCACAAACTATGCCAGCGGCTTTCATTACACTTCTCTCACCGGTTTATTTTGTTTCATCTGAATTTGGTGCAAAGACCTGCCAGTGCAGGCTACAGGCAGGCAGAAGATACTTCTCGCACAGAGCCCCACCGATGCACCCCAAGTCTGACCTGCAGCGCTCTGTGCTACTCCAGACCAGAGTCCCACACCCCAGCCCGCTGGTTCCTCTGTCTCCACACATAATTCTGCTAATCCTGATCCTACCAGTCAGACACTTCACCATAGGCAGTTCCGCCAAAGCACTTCACCCACGGCCTACACACACCCTGCTCTTCCATTCCTGGATCCTCCGACACGCCTGACCCTTTTGTGTTCCTTCTCTTTTCCAAACACACCTTACCTCTCTGCCAACAGAAGTCAGTCCTGATCTGTGAGAGCCCCTGCTCCTTCAGCTTAGGGCTCCCACACACCTCTGTTAACGCACCCCAGTCCTGGTCTTCAGCACCCCGTGAACAGAGACAGCCAGTTGTAGCTGCAATACACTGCAATCCCAACTATGCACCATTTTCTAGACCTTAAAGATCAAGAACGAAGTTCATCAGTGCCTGACCTTCATGGACACTAGTAGCATTTTACCACAATCAAAGCAGAAAGAATTCCACTGTGGCCGTTTACATTGCTGTTGGAACATTTCTGAATAGGACACCACTTCAGATGGATACACGAGATCTTTCAGAGGACATTAACTGAACCACCACAAATTCTGTTCTCCTCAGAGTTAATTTCAATGTGTGCGGAGGCTTTCCCTTTCACAATTTCCTTTCCCCTTTCCTCACTGGCTGGGTGCCTGTAGCTGGCAAGTCCAGGGGTCCCAGCAGATCCATAAATAATTCAACAGCTTGCTGAGAATAGTGATCAATCATGTTTATGGTTCTGAAACATTCAGCAAAAGTAGGCAACATCAAGAGCTCTGAGAGTAACGGGAATAAGTCAGGAGAAATCAAAGAGGACGAAGGAAAGGAAAGCACCAGAGACGCCAACTGCAATAGGGCCGAACAGTAACAAAGTATTTTCATTTAATTTGCAACTAAATAAAATTTTCCAATTTCCTCCATTTCCAGTAGAGAATATTTTAGAGGCCCTAAACAGCCGTCTGAATAGTTCCATCTAGAGCAATTCTTACACAACAGCCAGTAGCCTAGGCTTTAAAAATCACATAGGAGAAAAGCATGCACTTCTTTGACTATTTACACCTATTTACTTCCCAACTCTGGGAGCAAAGTATGCCACTGAGATGAAATTCATCAACCCCTCTGGCTGCTACTACCTGTCTCATATACAGATACCAGTTTTCGCTGAAACCATTATTGAAGTTTATTGGCCCAGGAGGGTCTCTTTTGTGTGTGTTGCTATTTCAGCAATACTGCCTGAAAACCAGAAGTCAGGTTCTCTCCCCCATACTCTGGATATGTTGGCACAAAGTTAAAGCCTATTTTCTTGCACAGATATTTGCCAAATCCTTCTGGCAGTAAGAATTTGACAACGGACGGGGCTCCAGCCAGATTGCTAAAGTCCTGTTTTCTTTTCAGTTTTCCTTTTCCCTGACTGTCATGTTGAATGTACTCATGAAAACCTCTAAAAGGTCCTATTATTACAAAAGGGGATTTGCCAAAATTCCAGATCTCATCTGTCCCTGATGTAACAGAGGGGTCCAGAGCGAGCATTGCTGGTCACGTGGCATGGACTCATACCTCTCCGCATACATAGCAGAGATGGGACCAAACCAAATACCCACCCTGCTCCTGGAACATTGGATACCTTGGGATCTGATAGGAAGTTCACAGCTGACCAGTCTCTTCATAATGGGCCAAACCAACCTTCCAGATGTCTCATCTCCAAACACTGGGAAGTGTTACATCTGGATCAGAACTTTGAAGGCTGGTCCCATTTACAATACACACACACACACCCTTTCTATGACATTCTCCATAACTGCAGATGAAGGCACATGTATAAAATGGCCATTCAGACAAATATCCAAGTGGTACAGAATTTAGAGATGGAAGAGACCTCATTATCTCCAGTCTCCCCCAAGGCATGAACGTTTACTACAGTATATATGCAAGTCCAGTGTTAAATGATTCAAGCACTTTCTTTGGAAGCCTATCCTATCCTAGACCTTTGGAAAACTTCTCCTGCTTGCAACGCTAGCATCTAATTACCTAGCAAAGATTCTAACGGCCTAGGTTTCCAGAACAATCCCACTGGTTTCCTTTTAACCACCACACTAAAAAGCTGAGATAATTATCCACACTCCAATTTTGCCTCACTGTTCCACATTCCAAACAGCTTCAGAAGGAGATAAGAGAGGGTTGAATGTGAGAAGGAGCAGAAATGCTTAGAGTTCCTTATGTGAAATCCCACTCATCTGAAGTAAATAATCCTGTTCCAAAATAAAAACAGCAAGTAAGAATGCAGCTGTTAAAAGAGAAGAGGATTTGATTTTATTTTAAACAGGAACAAAGCTGAGAGGAGCAGAATCAGACAGGGTGGCCTGCGAATCTTTCGGATTATTGGCTCAAAAAGAAAGGTATTAAAAATAGATTTTAAACAACATTTCAAAACGCTGAATCGCTAAAGCTGTCGACCATGCATTTTTCGTTTCATTTACCTCGATGAGGCTCTATTAAAATTTTAAAAAATGTTTAAAGTCAATAATATGTGTGTGTTTGTGAAGGGTCTGTAAGCACAACAATACTACAAGGAGAACAGTAACTGGGGATACCTACATTTAAATACTAGCTATTTAGTCTTCTGTCTCCGCTAGCCTCCAAGGAGCAGACCTGATTATAATCACATACACTGCATTTGTTGCTTACATATATCTTGCACCACCCTTAGAAACTCAGCTCTCTGAACTACCCGCTTATTCTAAGGAGTCATGACTTCAGGAAGATGTGAATTTATTCGCATGATTTCACCCCTCAAGAAGAGGAGTGTTAACAACTGACCAGCAATTCAGTCCTAGGTCTTATGCAAAAGATGGGACTGGTGCTATTTAGTCCAGTGCGAGGGTATTTGTCCATTAATGACTCAGAAGAAAGAGTCACTAGCATTACTTGGAGGTGTCTCATCTAACACAGAGCATGCTCTACCCTGCTTAACTTACGACGCGTGACAAGATCACAACCTGAGTTGGAAGAATAGTGACATTCCAAAAACGCCAGAAACCCACCTCGCCCCCATTTACCAGACAGCAGAGAGCGCCTCCCAGAAACGAGCCAGGTCTATGTAGGGCAACGTTGTTCTTACTCCGTTTCTGGGGTGACAAGAGTCCATATAACAATAAAACAGCATCACAACTGGCAGATTCAGTGAATGAATTCCCCTCTTACCGCTAACGTAGGTCCTTCTAAAACAGGGCTGGGGCACATTGGCAGACGAGAGAGTAGACAGAGACCACTCGATTTTACAATACCGGTTACATTCTTGAAGGCCATCAGTGGGCCGGATCCAAAGCCCTTTATAGGAGCCTTTCCTTTAACTTCAATGGGCTTCGGATCACTCCCATTTGCGTAACTCCCAGGATCCAGTATTTGGGAAAGACCCTTTTGAATGGTTTCCTGTAACAAAACTTCAGCCCAATTAATTTATAGTTTCCTGTGTTAGTCTGCAACAGCAGCAAAATGACAGCTGCCCCGCGCCACTGCTCTGCAGTCAGACAACAACATGTGAATGGCTGGGGCTGGCAGAACATCTTATTGAAACCTTTATGTATGGCCCCTTCTCAGTTCAAATGGCGCACAAGGAAATTCCATTCTGGGCCACCGTGATGTTATAAACCATGAGAGCAAAACTCCACTTACAAGCCTCTAGCCTCCCCAGCCTTATATAGGCTTTATAGGGTGTTTGGGAGCATTGTATTATTACATCCTGCAATACAGGCTTAAATGAAAAGATTTGTATGTGCTGCCCAACTGCTGTCTAGGGCTCCTTGGAATCAGTATCATCCACCAGCTAGAACAGCAGCATCCAATAAGACGAGCGTGAAGCTGAAGTGGGGAAAAGCTCACTGGGGAGTTACACAATCAAAACCAGCAGCATTTTAATGACCCAGGGGAAGGTCAATGGTACCAGCTGTGGGAGTAGTACTTGCGCTGCTGTCGCAAAACACACGGCCGCACACAATTGCAATGTCAAGGCCAACAGTTTCCAGTTGATGGAGAAATCTTCATTCACTTAGGTAGGGTGGCCTTGGGGGCAGACACGCTGCAGCTGCTTTCTCTCTGTCCAGTGGGTGAGCAGCAGAGAGGCTTTGTGTAACAAGCAACATTTTCCGTATGGAGGTTCAGGATTAGTGCTAGACAAACCTGAAAAGATCCAGAAAAGACAAGGCGTTTGGCTGCATATCTGAAGTGTGCCTGCAGTGCATAGAGGACCTGATCCGAAACCTGGGGAGGTCAATGGAAGTCCTTCTATTGATGTCAATCAGGCCTATGATACTTTGGCGTTCTGTGTCCGGTATGTGACATGGAGCCATCAGGATCCCGGACCTCTTAGCAAACCAAGTAAAGCCTTAAGATGTGCAAATACAAAACCGCAATCCGAATTGATTAATACTAAAAGCAAACACTACAAAGGAAAAGCAAGAGACAAAAATCAGACACAACCCACACAGCCTCCAGGTCCCTTCACTTCTCACAGCTCTCCCTCTATCAGAGCCTCTCTCTGGCTGAGCTCTTTCTGTTTTATACCCTAGAGAGGGTTCCCATCATGCAGCACTCTAAAAGGGGTACTCCTCCCCTATCTATTTTCCCCTACAGGATCACTGAGAAGGGGGGACAGAAACATGCTGGTTAATTTTAGATAAGCAAAGAAAAGAAAACAATGGTTACAGTTACCCAGGCAGACAGCAGTCTTAAAGTGACCGCTTCCCCGTATCACACTGCCATTCACATTTCTAAGAACTTTGTTTTGCCGGCAAAGGTAGCAGACGTATTTTGTCAGCATTACTGCAACCTGTTCAAGGAGAGAGAGAAGTGCACGCTCTCTCTCGCTCTCTCTTTCAAAGGGCTTTACTTGTATTCTTCCTTCTTTTACCTATAAAAGTCACACTGAGTTCTAGCTGTTTCTTTGCTCTTTGTAAACAATCTCAGCTTCCATGTGTGTCATTACAACCTGAAAATGAAGGATACAGCCAGAAACCCAGCAACTGGGGCCTGTGGCTGTGACAGGGGCTTCTGCAATGAGGGTTAGTGATGCAAAAGGCATGGGATTTCACTTCCCCTGTGCAATCACAGAGCTCTCCCTTCTTTCAGTGTCAGCACTTCTCCCAGCTGTCCCAGCTCCTCTGCCTGCCTTGCTCCTTAACTCTCAACACTGCTGGTGATTAGATGCCACATCCCTATTATTGACATGTGATGTCCTGACACGCAGTGAGAATGCATAAGGGTCAGGGTGTCAAATGCTGAGGAAACAGGGCTGATTATTGGGACTACTAAAAACAAATGATTAAAAAGAAAAAGGGAAAGAGAGGAAGAGACACAGCTCTGCTGGTCAAACACAGAAACTTAGGGAGTACAATAACTGCACACAGTGCTTCGAACTTGGGAGTTGTATTGAGGAAAGCAACAAAGGCACATACCAGGAGTTGGTGTCAAACTAATTTGCAATGAAAGGGCTTTTCCTGTTATCATGTGGATAAAGCGAGTTGCAAGTCTTTGAGCAAAGAAATTGTTTCCAAGATGCAATTGTTCCTGGTCCCGTCTGCAGGGTAGATGGGTTTTAAAGCAGGGTGTCTGTAGCTCAAATGCACTGGTAGGGATCATGTGCCAAAGGATAAAAACAGCACTTTTTTCTTTATTTGGAGTAGAAAAACATTCTGTTAATACTCAGTAGTGGGAGCAGTATGCTGCAAAATGTAGGTGGAGGGAAAATATGGTTATGGAGGAGCTATATTAAGAACTTGGTTGCGGTGAGCTTCCATCCAAAACAAGTATTATTGCTCTTGGGATAGAAAGCTAATAATTAATCCAAAAGAAAAGAAGAAAACTCAGTGGAACTGAGCTTTAGAGACAGTAAAATCCAGATTCTATTTGGACACTGGAAAGCACATGCTCCATTTCAAAGCTCACTGCAGGGAATAAGTTGGAGATTTGTAGAACCGCATCCAGGAAGGAAGGAGGATCACACAAAGCCCATGCACAGTTGGGTCAGTCAGTAAAGGGGAAAGTGAAAAATTAAAGGGAAAAGTAAAGGGAAAATTGTTCTTCACCTGAAATAGTAGGTATATATGCCAGTGATGGAGGCAGATACCAGCCTAAAGTCACCAAGGTCCCTGTCACAGTTGAAGCCATGCAAAATGGGACTGGACTAGAAGACTTCTCGAGGTCCCTTCCATCCAGTCCTACAAGTCTATGATTATCAGAAAATCCACACCCCACCTGTTGAGGCATGAATGCAGGAGTCAGCAACATGTAACAGGTGTGTGACTGTTCATTTTGCATATCTCCCTGATTGCACGGGGTCTTTGAAACACTGATGCTGCAGACAGTAATTCTTCACAAGCCCCAGATTAATTTCTGGCTGTTCTCATCAGTTTTTAACAGCCCTGTGACAAAAATAATACTAAAGCCACTGAAAAAATGGAAGCCTTTGAAAAAATGTAATGTCTGAGGTTTTTAAAAGGCCCCTCTAGCACAGTAACAGCCACATAAACATTTACAGGGATCCCGCAAAGATGGCAGCAGAGCAGTAAAAAGGAGGAGCACAGTTTATGGATCTCTTACTTCTATGTACAGTGGGTTCCCAGCAGTTCCTTAAGTAATCAATCTCTTCTGCTCTTTTTTATCTTTCCACCTCTCTGTTAATGTGATAAATCCGTGCCTCCCTTTGATTAACAGACAGCCAGAAGTAGATATTCACTTTTCTTCGCCCAGTTGAAAAAGAGCTAAAACATCCTTGTCAGGAGTTCAAGTTATCTGGTCGCTGTTTCTTCAGCTAATAAAAGGAAATGACTCTAATCTCTGTGCTGGTATTGGCATGAATGGATTCTGACAGCCAGGAATATACTGCTATGGTTAACTGAATGGTTCTCTTAGTCTGAAAAGCTATATAATATTTCCAGACAACTTGACACTTTAATAGTGTGATTGATTACGTTAAGGTCAAAATGCACAGCTGAGAGTCAGGCGTTTCAGACAGGTCCATTCTACTCTTAATGATCACGTTCTGGGACTCTGCCGCGGACTTCAGACCAAATACATCCCTACTGTAATTCCACTTGACACCAGTGAAGTTTCATCAAGGACGAATTTGCCCCTTCCTCTGCAACCTTGGAGAAGTCTTTTAACCACTCTGTGCCTCGTTTTCCCTCTCCTGTAAAAAGGATGTAACCCAAGGGGAGTGTTATTGAGCTAAATCCATTAACGTTTGTCATACAGTTAAAAATTCCTAGAGAAGGGCATCATGTTATTAGCAGCAGCTTTATTTGCAGAAGGTACCTCCATGTCTGTTGCATTCACCAGTGAAAAATATATTGCTATACCAGTCTTTGCACTTATATTCCAGTGGTTAGTTGCTGTAAAGTGCTGTGTGGTAGGGAGAGTTGCACTGCTCTGAGGGAGCTATGGAAAATCAGATGATTGATTGGTTGTACCCACAATCCTACTGGCCTGCTAGGGACCACCTAGAGATTTAATTTCCTAAAGAATATACAGCCATCCTTACTGGAGTGATTCCCACTTGCCAACCTGGGCTTTTTTGGTGGTCCTTCGTGGGGCCAGATTTGCAAGTTAAGGCTCACAAATGTGTGTTTATTTGCACACTTAACTTGTGCACACAAATCAGGTACTTGCAGATACATATGTGGTAGGGTCAGTTGTCAATTTCCTGTCAAAACTGTTTTTTTCATGAAAAACTGGGTTTTGCCTAATTTTTTCCCCCTGGAACGTGGACACCTGCACAAAAAATGTCAACTTTTCATCCAAAATAAATAAATGAAAATTCCCTCAAACCAAAAACCTTTCAGTTTTGGTAAAAAATGTGTAGGTTTTTCCAAAGAAAGTCAAAATTATTTTACGTATTCCACAACCTCACTACTTCTGCATTTCAACACTTCATCTATTGCCTGTTTTCCAAGATGCAACCACTTTGTCTTTTTGACATTTATTGTAAGTCCAAGTCGACTATGCCAAGCTCACAAAGACCTTTCCAGGGTCGCAAAGTCTGCCATTTGTACAGTAACATTTGCATAAGCTAATGATCTAGAATTAATCTAGATCATTCAATGTCACTCCCTGCCACTCATCTAACATTCTTAACATCTAGTTCAAGAACCTAATGAGAAGTGATGGTGATTCCATGCCCCCTTATCTCGCACCAAACTTTGACTTTTACCAGTTGCTTCATTTTCCACCAATTTTTAAAGCAGCACAAGTGTCTTCATACATTGCTTTTATAATTGCAATGATCTTATCTGGAACTTCATCTGAAGTTACTACTTTCCATAACACTTCCCTCCAAACAGAATCAAATGCCTTCATAAAGTTGCTGAAAACAGCAAAAGACTTCAATCCCCATTCTTGCTTCCCTCCTCTGCTTCATCCACTGTCAGGGCTGGAATATCTGATCAATGCAACTGCAGTTTGGTCTGAAGCTGCACTGTTCCTTTTACTGATGTTACATTACTCTAATAAAATAAGCAATGTGAAGCTGAAACAGGTCTTTAATTCAGTCTTTTAAAACATCTTTTTTCCTCTGCAGTCTCCAAAAACATTTCCTGTAATGTTCTGTAACAATGTGTCTGAATCCATCTTCAACAGGGCAAAGCTTCTACATAATAGAATGTGGTGTTTCAGTGACAGTCAAGTACACCATGGTGACTTTCTACCTTTCTCCAAAGTGTCAGCAATTGGCCACCGTTGGCAATGAGCCGACTACAGAGACCAATATTCTGACTCAGCATGGCAAGAAAGGCAGGCTCAGACTAAAAGTTTAGATGTAAAGGTACTCAAACTTTGAGGGAGTTCAGATAAATATTTCACACCTACCTGCCTCTCTACTAAGACCCGAGCCAAAAACCTGGATCCAGAAGCCTAGACTTCTGGAGAGGTTTCAATCCATTTTAGAATCCAAACTTTTCAGCTCAGCCCCAATTCTACTACAGAAAGTATTTCATGGGAACCTTTGATGGGCATGGTGTGAGCTAGTATTGTCACTTATTACTTATAGTATTATAACACCCAGAGGTCCCAATTAAGACTGTGCTAGGCTCTGTACAAACTGCGATAGAAATGGTTCCTGCCCTGAAAAAGTGACAGTCTAAAACAACATGTGATATATGACGGGTGGGGGAGAGGAAAAACATCACAGCACGCACATTTTTAATGCATAGATGAATTGCTTTTGGGCGGCCGGTTCAGTCACAAAGGCTCGTCTCCACTAGCACAGCTGCTAAGATGACTGAATCTGCTCATCAGAAGGTTTTACCTGCATTAATTCAACTACTGCGTGTGCATGCTCTGCGAGCCCAGACCCTATCTTCTTATCATAAGAATCTAGTCCTAACACCTCAAGAAGACTTATCACATTGCTGATCCTCAGCCGGTAGCTAACCTGGAGACTAACACACCCTGAGCCAAGCGTCTGCTTATCAGACATTTTAAGAACAATTCCATGACGGATGATGAAATCCCCAGAAGAGGAAGAGCGGAGCGGGATTGGGACAACAGAGTGGGAACAAACATGCCTAGCAGTCTGTAAATTAGCGCTTTCTATCCGCTTGAGGCCAAGAGCAGCATAAAACAGGAGCCAGATATTAAGCACATAAGGGGAAGCTCGCTGTGTCCCTCTCCTAGATGCGATGCTTTAGAGAAACTGCCAAGTAGCAGTGGAAACTTGAACGAGCAACTGAAAAGCCCTTGAGCTGCGTTTCTGATTGCAGTTCAGTCTCTCATTTCCTAGCTGCCCCCTTCACATGGATACAGCAACATCAGCTGCGATCTCCTATCAGATGCACAGACTGGTTCCCCGATGGGGATGCTGGTAGGAAATGCTCTGCTTTGTCCCCAGTGCCTGCTGGCCACATTTTGTTGTTAGATTACACCTCCCCAGAGCACTTACCAGTATCTGCACTTTAAAACTTGGTCCTAATATATTTATTTACTAGATGACAATTATTAAATGAGACTATAATTAGTGGTGCAAAAACAGCCTGAAATTTTGCCTGCTCCATTCTTAATGAACCCAGTGGAAAGGCTTTAAGTAATAAGCTAGAAGGATAATTAGAGATTGAAAAATTTGTACTGGAGTCCATTTCTGCTAGGCAAGTGCAGGATTCCCCCCTATTTATCCCTCAGTGCTTTGCTCAGTCTTTGCATTATGTTAATTCTATGCTAAACAAGTGACATTTAATTAGTGCAAACAAATCATTGCTCTGACTAGTCATTACTGTGGCTCATTTAGCAGGATACACTTCTGGACCAGAAGATCATAGGTTTGAATCTCATGCCAGAACTTAAAAGAAATATGCAAAATGCTCCAAACCTCTTGGGTTTGCTCTTTGTAATTTTTCAGGAGATGTTATTTATTTTATAATCCAAGGGGAAAAAAAGATGGTGAGTGAGTTGGGGTGGTTACCTGTATAAGGATTTCTTATTAAAAGCAAAACCAGGTATAGACGTCCAAAAGATTAATAGTAATTGAGATCATTTCTTCCCTGGGAATTCTACATCACAAACTACTAACCAGCAGGCTGTGTTACATACACCTGTTCAATGCACATTGCTCACTGTTTTTCTGACCTAGTTTTAACTCACTACAGTTCAACACTCAGATGAAAATTGGATGGTGGGGAGCAGAAATCTACATAGAAAAGGCTTCAAAAAAAAAAAAAACAACCAGAGTGATAATTACCCATCCCTCAAAAGATAACATCCTCTGCAGATTCCTGTCTTGGAGGCTTCAGAGCCAAAGGGGTGTCTGTCAAAAACCACCCAGCTTAACAGGGAAAGAGTTCCATATACTGAACGTACTTTCCCAGTGGCAGACAGTTCCAGGGAGGCCTCAGAGGGTGGCATGCTGAAGTCAATGGGAGCTGTGCCCGAGTACGGACTTCAAGATTTGTCCCATGTTGCTTTACTGATTTGGAATATTGGCAGAACTGTGTCTTTGTGAAGGCCTGGCAGTTCCCGTTTAAATCAGATATCACTGTAAGCCAGACACAGCTGAAAGGTATGAGTCTAATCAGAGCAGACATTCAAATGAGTCAAGTACGTATTTCAACATCCAATAAAAAAAAAGAAATCTTGGCAAAGTTCTAACAGGCCCAGTGAGGGCAGACAATTTTAGTTTGTTTATTTTTAGTAATTAGTTACAAATTAAATTAGGCAGCATCATTAATACAGAGAACTAGGGAGCAAGGTGTGTTTAGAAAAAGATCCTAAAGGACCCAGAGACCTAAATTATTTCGATTAAAAATCCTAAGGCTTGTTGATAGGGAAGGAATGGGCCAATAATCGCTATATGTTCATCTATAATCATCAGGGAAGTGTAGGCATTTGTCTAAAGTGGAACTAAAGCAACCTACAGGAAGATAAACTTTTTTTTAGGGCTGTTATTTAGTCTATTAGAAACCGGATAACTCTACAGCATTGGAGGCATATGAGGGAACTGACAGGAGTAACATTGAGGCTCTTTAATCAGATTTGGTGTTGTCACTTACAGCCAGAAAGATTTCCCTTCCAAACCAAGAACAAACAGCAACAATAATCAACGTTTGCTGTGTGTTACATTTCTAAGACAAGATCTGCTAAAGGACCAGAATTCACATTATTATGTCCATAATAGAAATATCCCTGCCTTACTGCACACAGACTTGAGCAATCCAATAGCCAAACAGGTTACGTCGGCATCACACTATTCCCAGAAGCAGGAAAGCCAGATTTCCAGATTATTATATGTTTTACAACGTGCCTTCCCATGGGATGATAACCAGCCTCACAGTATGTGCATGTGGATTCTCATAGGAAAGATGCACAGTGACACATTACACATCTGCAGGCATGCATGCCTTCTGCACATGCATACATTCTCATTATCTTACATAACATGGCTGTACCTGATCTAGAGTGCTGCCTGGGTGCCCATGGGGATGTATACGGACTTTGAGGGCACAGTCTTGGAACGTTTGGAAAATTGAGGTCTGGAAAAGTTAGTGTGGTCTTGGGTAGGGTTTTAAGAGTAGGACTTGGGAAATCTGGTAGAGTTTCCTGCTCCACCACAGCCTTCCTATCTGACCTCGGGCAAGTCACAGCCAGATTTTTAAAGATTTTAGGCACCCAAAAGATACAAAGAGGCATCTACTGGGATTTTCAAAGGTGCCAAGGAGCCAAGCTCCCATTGAAATCAAGGGGAAATAGGCACCTAGGCGCTTTTGAAAAAAATCACACTAGGATCCTATGCTAGGTGCTGAAATCCTTGTAAAAATGTGGCCCTTCCCCTCTGCATGCCTCAGTTCCCCCGTCTGCACAATGGGGCTAAGAGCTCTGCCCTATCTCTCAGGGGTTTTGTGAGGAAAAATGCATGGCAGATTCTGAGGCACACAGATACTGTGTGGATGGAGGCCAAGCACATACCTAAGACAGATCGGAATCACGGACCAGGAGTCTGTTCCTGGCTATGCCTTCATCTTGCTGTGACACACCTCAGCCCGGTCATTTTGCTCCTGTGTGCCTGTTTCCCCTCTCACCCTATGTCTGTATTTCTGTTTAGACTGTAAGCTCTTCACTGTGGAGATTGTCTCTAACTAGGTACAAAGGGCTCCACTGGACTATGAGCCAGGAGGAGGCAGTGTCCTCCAGTGGTCAGAGCTTCCCTTGGGAGATGCTTCCACGGCCGTGTCAGGGAGACCCGTGATGTTTAACACCACTCATTTCCAGAGGTATACCTTTTAGGGCTCGCAGTCTGTTGTGATTTAATCACTGCCTTACAGCTATGATAGCGCAAAAAAACCCCACCCCCTAAGTACTTGCCCACGACCAAAACAAACAACTGCTGTCACATGCCAGGCCGCAGGATGGAGGTCCACAGACAACTGCTCGGAGGGTCGTGAGGTTAAGTACAGTGGCAAGAGATTTCTAACAATCCTCACCAACTTTGCGGAGGGAGTCGTAAGACTTGCTACACATTTGCAAAGTGGCCAAGATGCTTGGATGAAAAGTGCTGCAGAAAGGGAAACCAGGATATTATTAATTGTGTGGTGAGCACAAAGGAAACCAGATTTAACTATCAAGACAATACATCCAGCGAAGCAGGCAGCCCAGGTGGTGTGTGTGTATCTGCAGGGGACCGGTCTACAGTCTGCATTTATCTTTTCCAGTTAAAATGGGACTTGACATTTGTTTACTTCATTTCCTACTCATCCTTTGCAACGTTAAAAATAAAATGAAGGATTTGGCAGGCTGGAAATGGGCTAGATTCACAGATTCATAGGGCTTCAGGCAAAAGAGACCATTAGGTCAACTAGTCTGATCTCCTGGATATCATACGCCAAAACATTTCATCCATTTACCCCTGTATTGAGCACAGTACTTTGTATTTCACTACATTTGAGAGGAAGGATAACCCAGCCGTTAGGGCACTAGCGTACAGCACAGGAGACCCTTGATTCAAGTCCCTACTCCAACCTAGACTTCCTGTGGGACCTTGGGCAAGTCACTTAACCTCCCTGGGTACATCTATGCCGAGATTTAAAAAAAAAACACATGGCATCGAGTCTCAGAGCCTGACTTGGGCTCACGGGGTTCAGGTAGGGTGACCACCAGTCCCAAATTGGGTGGGTCAGTCCCAAAATGCAGAGTTCAAGTTCCAGTGCCAGGCTGAATGACTCCGGCACAGCATTTGTCCCAGATTCTCTGTGGGCATTCCTGCCCAAGACTCAGAGGCAGTGCCAGCCTCTTCCTGGCCGGGGAAGGCAGCGGGGCATTTAAGGTGGACAATAGCCCCCACAACCAAGTGGCCCCACCCCCTGGCCAGGGCAGAAGCCAGAGCTGGGCCATGGTAAGAGCCACCCAGGGAGCCCGGGCTGCTGTGGGGAGCCCCAGACCCTCCACCTAGCGCACCCTGGGGGAGGGGGCGGGGACACAAGCTGGGGACTGCTTTCGGGCACCTTGGCACCCCACCCAGGGCAAGTGGAGGGTCCGGGCCTCCCCAGAGCATCCAGCTCTGGCTTCTGGCCTGGACAGGGGGCGGGACCCCAGGGGAGAATAGGAGCAGGGGGAGGAGCCTTGGGGGAACACGAGGGGGAGGGGCCACAGAGGGGTGTGGGACTCAGGCATGTGCCCCGTTTTTGTCTTTTGAAAAGGTGGTCACCCTGGGATTGGGCTGTGGAGCTCTGAAATTGCAGTGTAGATGCTCTGCTGGCTCTGAGACTCTCCCACCCCACAGGGTCTGAGTCCAGTCTGAGGCCTAACATCTTCACTGCAATTTTATAGCCCTGCGAGTCCGAGTCAGCTGACCTGTCAGCAGCCGTACCCTCTGTGCTTCCGTCCCCCATCTGTAAAATGGGCCTGCACGTGAGGCAGCCGGTGGTCCTTACCTAAGCCAAGCAACCAATGGAAGTCGGCCCTACCCAACCTTGGAAATGGAAAAAGGAAACAAGGATGATGATTTGTCTTTGGCTAAAACATATCTGCCAGAAAGGCATCCAGCCTTGATTTGAAAATATCACAAGTGATTTAGACTCCACCACTTCCCCTGGCAGTTTGTTCCAGTGGTTAATCACCCTCACGGCTCACAAAGCACGCCTCATTTCTAATTTGAAATTTTCTGGCTTCAGTTTCCAGCTATTTGGTCTTGTCCTGACTTTCTCCACTAAATTAAAGATCCCTTTAGTATTTGCTGTTTTCTCCCCAGGAAGGTCCTTATACACTGTAATCAAGATGTAAACACTTCTTTCTTTGATCCCAGAACATCAGGCCCTATGGACACATGCCTCCCACACTTCGCTATTATCCCTCACAGTGATGTAGACTGAAAAAGCAGATGGAAGACGACCTAAAAGGTTTCCTGGCTCTGGGATGCATTTCGTCCAAGTTCACAAAGAACATCAGGAAAAAAATACCCTCCAAAAATACAAATGCAGAGTGCTCTTCTGCCGAGCTGCCAAAAGTAAGAGTCATATATTTATAATGGTTCCATGGTCCCAAATTCCCCACGGAGAAGTGGAGTGCTGGAGCCTTGTTATGTCAATCATCTGGGACAGGTCTGATATAGTCATGTAAATCCCCAAGTATTATGGGAGTTTCTCCAACAGGGACATGCTGCCCATAAGCAGCTGTTCTAAATGTTTTCCATACCGCAACTCAACGTTATAACACAACATTTTCACATCCTTCTCCCATTTTTTCTGGGCCCTTGCCCCTCCATCTCATCCGGCCATAAAGAAAAGAAGGGTGGTTGTAACCCACATAGAGAGAACCCATGGGCCATATCATTGACCGAGGCTGTTTTCCAAACCACAATCAACGTGAGGCTGCTAACTTTGTGTAAAAGGCAGAGACATTAAGAGTTATAGCTTCAGCACTGTGGTATGTTCATGCCACGGGGAATTGGAAGGGTTGGCCATGAGCTGTCCACATTGCTGTACTCTGTGAAATAATTGATGGCATTTTTGGGTTATTGTCAGTTGGATGAAGTGAGCACTTCCAAGTTGTCTTAGGCTGAGATCATCTAACCATCAACAACATGTGCTTTGCACTTATATCTATCTGTACTGCACTATCACCTTCCACACCAGTATTTCCAATTACTTTACAATGATTAATGAATAACGTCTTGATTTTAAGAAGTGCTGGGACCCAAAAAATCCAACAAAGTCAACAAGAGCTGCAAATTCTCAGCACCTTTGAAAATCCAGCCACTTATCCTCATAACACTCTTCTGAGGAAGATAAGCATTAGCTTCCTACAGATGGGAAAACTACGGCACAGAGCAGTGAAGTAACTTGACCAGTGTTAGGTTGGATCCCAGATCTGATTCCCAATACGCTTAGCTGAATGACTATCCTTCCTCTCTGCCAGTGAAAGCCAATTAACAGCAAAACATGCAAATGGAGAAGAGGTCTGAAACAGAATGCAGTATTGACTTGCTTATACTATTACTCGATTGCAGCTGGTACAGTTCAGAGGCAAGGTTGATTGAGGGATGCTTTATTTATAACATGATGTAAGCAATTCTAAAAGGCAGCAGGGCATCTGGAGTTTTGGATGGGCATCTTTTTGCGGTAGAACTTGAAATACAAATGACACAATAAAAATACCAGACCCCATACAAGCCTCTAATGCACATCCCCTCCCCCCTTCGGTGCCTTTTCATTTTCTATGGCTCATTCAGCACAGTAATTATCACAGTCTGGATATACCTCAAGATTTTGCTCAAGCTAAGCTGTGTATCCATACCAACCGAGCAATCTAAGTCTGCCTAGCATAGCATTTCAAAGTCAGCCTACAGCTGCACTTATGAAACTTGTACTTATGAAACTCGGTCCTAGCTTATTCCCCAAAGTAATTGCAGGCACCGAGGACCAACAGAAAGTAGGATGTTTGGCTGTTTTTTGTTTTTAAAATAATTTTATACTTTGGGTTTTGGCTCCAATGCACATCATGGGATCGGTGGACCCTGTTTATGGTCACAACCACAGGTGTATTACGTTAAGAGGAGGATAAACCACTTCAAAGGATTTAGGGCTACAGTCCATTTATGCTTTAGATCAACAAATCTTTTGATTTTTAATAACATTGTCATCTCACCTATGTAAAATATGTATACAAATTTAAAACCCTAAAGTTTGGTTCTGTCACTGTAGGTTAAATAAACGTTATTTCAATCCATTGCTCTTTTGTATAGCAAGCACTCAAATTGTTAGCATTGTTCAGCCAAACCATTTTTTTTTTATTAAAAAAATCTACAGCAGGAGACTACAATTCATGCTTGGAATATGTAACCAGAACCAAACCAAAAGAACCAAACATTAAACCACATTCCTTTCCCATGCACTTTATACTGCAGGAAAACATTGAAAGGCAGTTTAGACAACATTTAACCTGCTGTAAAAGCTTTTTCAGCTAAAGGGGAATGAGCTTCCTAGTTTTAGACATCTGCCAATATGTTGCCAAGAAATTAAAGCAACAGAAAGCCAAGAGACACTTTTCTGGCCATGTTGTCATCTGGCCTCAGGGAAAAAAAATCTGTCATATTTGGTCATTACAGACACAACCACCTGGTGCAGGCTTACAATTATCCAAGTGCAAAGTCAGAGGCTACTGTTAAAAATTTGTGCCATTATGTAGTAGGATCCTGGCCTGGAGCAGGGGGTCATGGCCTGGCCCCCTACTTTTTAACAAAAGAAACATAAGCGCAGAATTCATGTTCCCCACAGATTTTTTCCACCCAGCAGAATAACAAATTCTGTTAGGGAGGCGTTGCAATTACACCTTTCACCCACCAGAGGCTACTGTGATGTCAGAAGAGAGGGCAGCTGGGTCATTGCTGGAGTAGCCAGCCACAGAGAGGGAGAGGGCACTTTGGCCTTGCCCCCCCCCCCCCCCCCCAACTTCTACAAAGGTTCCAGTGCCCCTGGTAGGACCTCAAATTCTGAGTGTTCTGGGTGGTTTAGGGGCCTGATCCAACTCCAATTCAAGTCAGTGGAAAGACTTCTGTTCCAAAATGGGGTGTGATGCAGGTTACTGATGCTCCAGAAGATATATGACATTTTCCCCTCACCTGTGCAAATCATTCATCTGCGTATGTTTATGTTGGCTTCAAAAGATTATGAAGAAGTGTTCTCATAGCCTAGGTATCTTGTTCTCACTGCATGGCCACAGGCTTTCCCTGTATTATTTACACCTTACCTGCCTCTCCTTAGACTTTAAGACAAATGCCATAACACTAATTGCCCTTCTTAAATATGTATTGTGACAATACTATGTGGATAGGGTAACAGGAAGGTTGGGTGACTAAATACTGTGAGAGAATCACTCAGTCTCTCAAGAATCTCCCTGCCTACCCAGAGGAAAAACATTTCTTGCTAGTTATTACCTATGATGGATTTGTGAGCTTGTTTCTGACTGCCAAGACCAACCACAAATTATCCCACAGAACGAACTTACCTCCAGGAAATACTTTGCCATTGCAAAGTTCAAATCTATGAACACACAGGTTAGAGCAGTGGTTCTCAGCCTATTTACCATTGTGGGCTGCAGATGCAGTTCTTTATGTGTTACGTGGGTCGCAACCACATAATACACATACTGCCCGTATGGCCCTGGGGATGTCAAATGGGCTGCAGCTGTGTGCTGACTGGGCTACAAGTGGCCCGCGGGCCGTGGGTTGAGAACCACTGGTTTAGAGACAAGATAAGTGCCAGTGAAAGTCACACTTCGGTAAGAGCCCATGCGCTTGCCCAGGAAATGCAAACACCAGGAGAGTGTAAGGAAGTCTACAATAAAAGAGGTATCCTGCCTCATCTTACACACTGCTGCTGGTGGGTTTTTCTGAAACCACCTCAGTTTTCTTCCATCTCAGCATGTACAGCAACCCACATTCCCCGGGCCAGATTCCGATATCGTTTACACCAACAGCCTGTGATGTAGCAGAGATCGGAATCTGTCCCCCAACTTGTAACTCATACCTGTTTACATCACCTCTGAATTTGACCCAAGGAAAGGTGTGAAAGGAGAAAGACAACAAGGACCACAGCCAGATTTGCCTGTTGGCAAATTCTCTCCAACCCTGCAGGAAAGGAAAGCTTTAAAATGAAACAAAAGCTGGCAAACTCCTGCCGGGGGTACTAAAAGCCCCTTTCTCTTCCTTGCCATCACTCACCATGTTCTGTTTTCTGTAGAAACAAAGGCCATCCCTCAAAGAGAAGCATTCACACACAGTCACACAAAGGAGCCCAGGATTCAGTTTCATGGTAATTAGGGTTGCAGTCATACATGGGCTCACCAGCTTTTCCCTGCTGTTTGGATAGCCCCGCATCCCACAGAGACTGCAGCTAGATTCAAGAGCCCCTTTTCAAGCGTTTGTTACCAGTGTAGGGTCTTATATATTGTGATCGTCACCCCTTAATCTTCTCTTTGGTGAGCTAAATAGAGCGAGCTCTGACACTCACTGTAAGACAGGTTTTCTAATCCTTTAATCATCCTTGTGGCTCTTCTCTGAACCCTCTCTAGCTTATCAACATCCTTCTTGAATTGTGAACACCAGAACTGGATGCAGTATTCCAGCAGCGATCGTACCAGTGACAAAGATAGAGGTAAACAGCCTCTCTGCCGCTTCTCAAGATTCCCCTGTTTATGGATCCAAGGATTGCATTGGCCCTTTTGGCCACAGCGTCGCACCAATAACTCATGTTCAGCTGACTATTCACTGTGAGCCTCCTATTTCCCACTCTGCCACAGACATGCTTTGGTGATGTCTTTGGGCAAATTGTTTCTCTAGGTCCCAGCTCCCCCTCCGTCACCCATCTTTAAAATGGAACAACTGAGGCCCTTTAACTTGCGATTGTGCAGAAATTATGGATTCTGCAACGTTAGGCTTCCACCGCAATTTTGGCAATGGGAGCCCCGTCGTGCATGATGCTGACAGGAGGAGCCCAGGTGCTGAGAGTGGGAGCTCCCGCTTTCAGCCCTGGGCAGCCGACAGCAGAAAATCCCGGAAAGGTACGAATGGACTTTATTACTATAGATAATAAGGCCCGTTATTAGTTTTCTGCAATTTTCCATCGCTTGTCTGCAACTCAGACACATTTTTTTTTTTTTTTTTTTTGGACAATCATCCCGCAGTTCTCACGGCCTTAGAGATAAAAGATCTGTTGATGAAAAGGGCTACATGTACGCAAACTATTATTATTACCAGTCTGCTGTGCTCTAATCTTGGCTGAAGGAAATGCTGGTATTTCCCTGTGGGGGACTGAGGGTAGAAACCTATTGTCTATTCAGTGTGTATTTTTGTTTGTAACCATAATCCATCATACTTAATACAGTACGTCCAGTATAAGCAATTCCTAAAGCCTGAATACAGCTGGCTCCTTGCCACTGACCCCTTGTTCTCCACACAAGGCTTTCCCTGAACTTGGCAATCTCCTGGGACAGCTCAGCGAGCTGGCTTGCCTGTCCCTTAGAGGAGCTTATTCTTCCAGAAGGGAGGTTTGCTAGTATCAAATTGAAAAGTACGCCAAAGACAAAATAATATTCGCAAAGTCAAGCTTCATCATTGTGATACTAATTAGGGGAAGGTTCAAAGCCTTCCAGAAGGGTGGTTGCAAGGAAAAGGCCAAGGAGGGAAAGGCACACTGTCACTGTGCAGAGGGAACGCACATCACTCGAGCTGGGAGGATTATGAGGAGCAAACAACTGATTCCTATCTCAGCCTCTTTTCTTTTCACAATTTATCCATTAACAAGGCTTGGATTTTGACTAATTTATTTGTTAGGCATGATTGTCCGTCCCACGCCTTTACGCAAAACAATCTCAGCCAATGAGCTCTTCACATACTATTCACTTCAGTGACATCGCTATTTTCTATTCATGGAGCATGACTGGCCATCTTAATCACATGTGGTTGTTTCCGTTCTCTGATTGGATGACTAACGTTATAAAATGGTGCAGGCATTTCGGTCATCCACATTCGTGCGCCGATACCTTTGCCAGCATATAAGTGTGGAACAGCCATTCTCCAAATCCTTGCTCACACAAACTCTTGAAGAAATTGTGAACAAAAAAGGCAAAAATGAACAGCTCTTCAAAACTGAAATGAACATCCTCAGCCACCATGCTGTGGTATTCGCCAGGCTCTAAACTTCGTATGCCTTGAAGACAGCTTTTCCTAAGAGCTGGTTGCACAGTCCAACGGGATGATTTACTTTTTATTTTCAGAAGTGCATCATCATTTCAGTTTGAGTCTAATGGCGGCAGAAGCCTCCTAAGAATCTAAAAGAAATGGCACACACAGCAGGGTTTGGTTTAACAATCAAGAAGACAGAAGTCTAGATATGAATTTGAATTTTGCATTTGGGACCTATTTCCCGGCAGACTTTCCCACTAATCGCTTTTACTACTGATCAGTGAAGGTCAAAAGAGTTGGGATGTGTGGCTGGGAGAAGTACCCCAAAGTGTGAACGTTTCTCCAAACTACCTATGAATCCAATCCTGCAAGGTGCTTTCTGTGGTCCTTATCATCCAGTTTAGGTCCTTATCACCCACTGAAGTCCACAGCAGTTGAAGGTACTCTCGACCTTGCAGGACTGGGCCTAACGCACTCTGATTTGCAAACTGGGGCTGGATATATCATAAGAGATTCCAGTACACTCTGCGGGAGATTTCAGAATTTCCTGTTCTGGGTGAAATGTATAAGTGCAGAAGGATACAGAAGTGGCCTCAAAAAGAGAATGTGACGGATTCACTTCCAGGGTTGGGTAGAAGTCCCATTTGGTTCTTGTCCCCAAATCACTTCTCGCATTCCTATTTTTCACTCTTTTGTAGGAATAAGTTTACATTTTGTTTTCAAAATAAGTGTCCAGGCTTTGATTAAACTTTAACATGAGCCCATCTGTTCAGTCTCAACCATCGTCTCTCGTTTGTTTTCCATATGTCTAGGACTTCCCTCTCTCCGTTTGTTCTGCCCAGATGGAAGTTTGTGTTGGGCTGTGCGCTGGGCTGTGTCAGTATAGGATAAAAATAATTATCTTTAAAGGAAATCCAAACACTGCAATCTCCTCTTTCACTCACTACCTAATTAATAATTTCCAGGTCACCCTGGCCTCTGAGGACATCTGTTTGTGTTTACTGCACTCAGGAAAAGTCAAAGCCACTCTGAAACAGGCATCTGAGAATTCTGGTTTTTAAAATGTTCCCTCTTTTACATAAGCATCCAGAACAACAGTCTTTAAGGTGTGCAAATGCATGGACAAAAATAGATACATTGTTGTGGATCCATATGGCATGTGTAGATAATTAATGCATAGTCATTTGTCCATGCAATTGCCACAAGTGTGCAGAAGATCTGGAAGGTGGTTTTAATCGGAGTCACACAAAAGCCGCTGCTGGGAAAGGACTTTTAACGGTTCCACACAGTCACGGAGGCAAGCGTAAACCCCGTGTCTACCCACTTACCATTTGGGGAATATGGAGTTTAGTTTAGGCTAGTTTACCCACTTGTATTTTTATGATACTGCTAGCCTCCATTTGATACGGATGAGCTTTGATAGAGACTAGCACTTGCATGCACGAGTGATGCAACTGTCAGGTACAAAGCCTGCTTGTCCAAATGAGGTTTGCGTGTACAAAATCGGCAGGTGTTAGTTCACCACAGAGCATGCATATAAAAAACACTGTGTGCACATGAGATAAGGCAGGACCAAGGACTCCCCGGGAAACCCAGCCCTTTGCAGAACATAGGGAAGAGGCTGCTGGGCAAGTCATTGATTCTACCTGGAAACATCACTGTACCGTACAATACAACTTCACTGTGTGAGAGCCACTGTACCCACACAAAACATGTTACAGAACTAGACCATGCATCTGTAGGGCTCATTATGACTAAACAAGGTACAGAGAAAGTGAGAGGCACAGAGAGGGGAGAACAGATTGGCTTTCAGCTGAGAAGTGAAGCAACAGAGAGAGCTGATGAGACAGCAAGATACGGAGGAGCCGTTCCAGATGGCAGGAGCTGCAGAGAGACAGTGTGAATGGATAGAGAAGGCGACAGTGCAAGTGGAGGGAACAGGAGGAGGCAGACTAGGGTAAGTCCAATAAGGCGTTTATAAATGCAGGGAAACTGGATGCTGAGATGAATGGTGGTAGGAAGGGGAAGTAATTGTTTGAGGATGGAGGGGACGGGAGAATGCACTGCAGTTGCAGAGCCAACTTTCTGCAGTCAAGGTGCAGAGATTTAGATTGGAAGCTCTCGAGGGCAAGGACTGTGTAAAATATAGCAAGGCCCCGATCCTGATCATAACCTCTGAGTCCTACGGTGAAACAAACATGACATAATAATAAATGCGGCGTCTCTGCGGCTCAAGTGACTGAGGAGATGAACTTGCTGTACAGTGCGTAGCAGAAGCCTGCATGTTACCAGAAAACAAATCACAATTCATCATCCCCATGTCATCCAGGCTGTGATTTCACACGAGACGCTGAACAACCCATGCATTTTGATAAGCCGTACACCCTTGATGAACTTCCTGAGTGCCAACAGATGTGCTACGCCAACCGCTTTGGGGAGGCAGAACCAAGTAGCTTCCTTTGTCCCCATGTACACCGTATACATAAATGCCAGCAACAGGTGCGATGAATGTGGGCGAGGACTGCCTCTATACTCCTGATGTCCATGTAAACCCATGCCAGGGTAGCAGCGAGGCTAAACACAAGTCACTCTCCCCAGGCGGGGTGTCTCTTAGCCTAGATTGACGCAAACTTGGCATCAGTCTCTGACTGTATTCCCTCCATCCCGGCCAGGTTACAAACAATCAGCTCAAACACACCCAACCAAGGCACGAACCCAATAGGGATTCCGGTCAGCACATGCCCTCTGTATCTCTCGGAGCCCTACAACTAACCCACCCCGCTGCAAAGTTTGAATGGGCGCAGCTGTCCCCGACTGACTTCCAAACTGGGCTTACCTCTTCGAGCTCTCTCTCCACCCTGGCTGATAATTAGTCCCTGAAATCCCAGCACTTGTTTGATTGGATAGGAACTCCTCCCAGGGCCATACTGGAGTGCTACAGTGAATCACCAAAATGGCCTGTATATCCCCTCTTGATGCAATGGTTAGGATGCTAGTCCGGGGCTTGGAAAACCTACGTCCAATTTCCTGCTGTACCACAGACCCCATGTGTGACCTGGGGCAGCTCACAGTCTCTCTGTACCTCAGTTTCCCCATCTTAAAACAGGGATAATAGCATTTTCTTCCTCTACAGGGATGTTGTGAGAATCAATACATTAAAGTGTGTGAGCTGCTCAGCTACTTTGGTGATGGGGCCAGAGAAGTACTATAGAGAGATAACAGGACACTCTCTGCCGGGCTGTGCTTACTCCTCTTTTATGTCCACATTATTGCACAGCTGGGACTAACAGCTAGCTCTCCTGATCCCCAGTCCTCTGGGATAGCCATGATACCTAAACACAACAGACCACAGCTTTGACTTTACTAAATACTTCTTCCCACTTGCCCCAGCTGCTAGAGAAGTGAAGAATCCAGCACAAACACAGGCTAACAAGTCACACAGAACGCTGTCAGTTGTATTTACTCTAGTTCAAGATGGGTTATATTTAAAAGCCAAGCCGCTTGCTCCGCTCTGTTTACTGCAGGCAGATGGAATAATGTGTTGTGTCTGGAGTTGCTAGGACTTTTGGACACCATGCCCAGAGAATGCTCAGAGACAAACTTGCATGATGGATGGTGTTTCAACCCAATGTAACTTGGACACCATGTAGTTACAAGGCTATTTACTTAGCTATTTTTGTTTTCCCCTGATTTCTCAAGCATTGGACACTCAGATATACCATCCATATAACAACCTAACAACATCATGAAGCCTTCATTGTACACCTCCCCCGGCGCCGTAAGACGATGTATGAACCCAAGACTTTCATTTCCAACTCTGCAAATAAATCTGGGATCAGAATTGTGGGAGCAAAAGTTCTTGCACACTAACCACATCTGTTCAAAAGGGTCTCGCTTGAACTTTACAAAGTACTTGGAAAAAATAAATCGTTTGGGCTCAACCAAAAAACTTAGAAAAAACGGTGAATGAATTGTGCAAAGAAACACATTCTGACTTTAGTGGAGTTACTCCAGGTTTACATCAGAGTTCATTAAGATCAGTAGCTGACCCTCCATGGTCAGGGCTTGATCCTGTGCGCACTAAAGCAAAGTGGTAAAGCGCCCCTTGACTGCAGTGGCATGGAATCAGGCACTAGTTGACTATGTGCCACTCTCCCACTAAAATCAACAGGTGCCAGGTCATGTCTGTCCAAAGGCAGCAGTTGGCTCATTGAATTTCACATGTTCAAAGCATGGGGCAAACACTAACTAATTAATCCACACAACATGACACAGGTAAATGTTATCATCCCCTTTTTTACAGGTGGGAAAACTGGGGCAGAGATGGAACAAACATGTGTCACAAAGGCTACAACTCGGGACCTTCTTCTCCAGAAACAAAGACTTCTACTAACTGCGCTAAAAGAGAATCTCCCTCACAGCAGCTGTGGTAGTAATAGGTCTCTGAATGTCTTGCAGCCACTGGAATGTATTGAGCACTTTGATAATATAAAAGCAACAGGTAAGCACTGAGCCTAGAAACAAAATCAACTTGCCAACCCTAATTTTGAGGAGGCGGACAGGAAAACTAACGATATTTTGCTCACTCTTCAGAAAAGAAAAAAGGGCACAGGGTGTTGGAATGTGGAATCCTAGAAGATGAGGGTTGGAAGGGACCTCAGCAGGTCATCTAGACTAACCCAACTAAATCATCCCAGCCAGGACTTTGTCAAGCCGGGCCTTAAAAACCTCTAAGGATGGAGATTCCACCCCCTCCCTAGGTAACCCAAATTCTTCAAAGCTGTTACCATTAGACATTTGGGCAAGTCTGATTCCCCTCCAACAGAGGGCACTAGTTCCAAATACTCACCACCCAATACTTACCAGTCAAGTGGCTGCTCGTGCTGTTGAATTGGGGCTGTAACCAGGGTGGGGGTGAGTGGGGCAGCCACCTAAGGTGCAAAGCCACAGAGGGAGTGAGGGGGAATGATGAAAAAAAAACTGGTAGGGGGAGCAAATATGCTTGCTTGCCCTGGGCACTAAAATGCCTAGTTATGGCTCTGTATTGAATCATTATCTGCTTTACCAGCCCGCCTTGTTGTACTGCATAACAGGGGAGCATGGGGGAGTTTTATAAATAGAGATCAGGTGGCTTTTTAGGAGTGATTCCCACTAGATGCTTATGGCACGCCTGGCGACACACTAGTTTGGTTTCTGAAGGGTTTTTTAATGGCTGACAGGCTTGACCACACAATCTTTCCACCATCTGGGAAAACAGCAAGATCTCCAAGAAAACAGTGGAACTAAAACTCCTGCAAATTAGAATCCCAATAACCAGGCACCTAACCTCTTTTCAACTGGAGAATTTTTTCCAGCAGCATTTCCATGACAGAGTCCAATAACAAAAGCAAATGGACAGAGAGATCTGTTGCATAGGGAGCAAAATCAATCAATGCACATGCAGCAAAGGACTACCTCTGCATGAAGATGGCTACTGAGAGATGAAACACGGAGAGACTGTAAACAACAACAGCAGAGAGTTCAAGCACTCCATTCATAACTTCATGCAAAAATAATCAAGAAGGAAATGCCAAGAGTTCGTTCCATAGGAGGCTGGACTTGAAATGCACTGATCTTGGGTGTGTTTTTATGAAAATATATTTGAAAAAATAGATTATTCTTCAGGAAATTGCAGTATAAAAAACCAACAACAAAGCAGGAGCCATACCTAGCATGCTGGCTCACACAAGGATGGGAGAAGGGTTTAAGGCTCCAAGAAATCCATTAGGGACTTCGCTTTGACAATCTAATAGGGAGCGAGGAGGCCTGAGGTTACGACAATGACTGACACCCATGCAAAACCCTGAGATAGGAGGCTGCATCTCTTATTATGCATTATCCAAACTCTAACCTTAAACAAATTTTTATTGTTGGTGTTGAAGCAAGATCAGGTTTGTTTGTTTCTTCTGAGAAGATCAGTTGTTTTTCTATGGTACATGGTAAAAGTGAAAGGTACATTGATGCCTCACAGATATCACTGAAAGCCAGTCTAGTCAGAGAGGACTGTATGTTTTCATTCATTCTCCACTTCACAGATCATTAGGTGGAAAGCAGGTTCTTCGTTTTAATCTCTTCTGCCTGCTTAGGGGATGCACTGGTCTAGTGCAGGTGATCGTGTTTCCCTCTAGTGGTTCCTCCCAGCAACAACACCTCCCATGTATTCACAGCTGAAAAACTTTAGGTCAAGTGATGAAACCTGTCGGTTTGGGGGTGCAGGGCGGGGAGGGATCCCAAATAAAGAACAAGGGAAGGAAAAACAACAGAGAATATATTGTCTGCAGGCAGAATCAATTTTAAACAAAGTGTTTCACAAAGATTCACACCGGGAATCAGGTTATGGATGGTTGGAAAATGGCGGGGGCAGGGGTAGTTTCCTCTGCGAAAAATATTGATGAAAATAAAAAAAAAATAATTTTCATCAAATTTTTGGCTTTAAAAAAAAAAAAAAAAAAGAATTCATCAGAAAACCAAACATTTTGATTCAGAAATGCATTCGTGAGGCCTCACAGGAAGGCAGGCTCTGGGCTCTAGGTGGTAAGGCCTAGTGGTTGGAGCGGTGGTCGAGGGCAGGTACCAAGGCTCGAAGCTGGGCGTAGAGTCGAGATAGGGATGAGGGCAGTGCTGAAACTAGGGTCCAGGATCAGCCTGTGGGTCAGAACCGTGTCAGAGTCTGTAGACAAGCCCAATCAGGATCAGTCAGAGTCTGGAAACAGGCCGAAGGTGACGCCGGGTTGGAGTCAGTCCAATGCCTGGGGGTCAGGAGGCAGGTGTGGGGCTGGAGTGGGACAGGAAGAGGGTTGGAATAGAGCCCAGACAAGACGGAAGCGTGATGGAACAAAGCTCAGGGCAGGCTGGCCGCCTGGGGAGTCTAACACCACAAGGCAGCAGGAGCATCGCTAGCCAAGCGCTGCTGTTGCACGGGCTAACTTGCGGCTCTGGCAATGAGTATGAAATACCTGTGCCGGCGGGGTCATCAGACCCGGGCCCTGCCCAGGACAGACTGCTTCAGCAGGCCTGAGGGCTGTGTCACTGCAGGGTCTGCTTGATGGGCGAGTCATTGTCACCAAGTGAGCAGCCCTGATCTGGCTGGGAGTTTGCCTCTCACAGGTGCTGAGTTCAGAAGCCTCATGCCCCCATTCTCCTCTCTAGTCAGCCCACATCGCCCCAGCTAGGGAGATGTAGTACAGTCCCACCTATTCCTTAATGGCTTAACCTGGGCCAGGAGTCAGGCAGATCCTGGGTGGTAACACCATGCAATATAAACTGTGCTCCTCAATCTGCAAGCCACACAGCCAAGGAGCTACCTGGCCCACGGCAATCCAGCGTTCAGAATAAAGAATCCCTGTTGGGTTTACAACACCCGAGTCCCGTTTCTTTTCTACACAACACACATTTTATTCCAGTGTTGCGGATGGGGAAACAGAGGCGCTGAAGATTAAGTCACTTGCCCAGCATTATGCAGCAAGACAGGGACAGAACCCAGTTGACTCACCTCCCAATCATCGGCCCTAACCAGCACACCACACTTCCTCCTTTGAGACAAAAACGGCTGCTATATGAGTGGCGTCCTTTGCACCCACCTTCATGAAGCCAAGGAGTGAGTTACCATACACGCAAACACATCCGGTTGCCATGATCCAGTGCACACCAGAAGTTCGGCGAAGAGCGCGCCCACTGGCCAGGCTCTAGTTAACTTGGGTAACGGAATTGGCCCAGCAAATGGAGATATCTGCGTGTGTTGCTCCTCAAGCAATTAAGTTCCTCTCGCTCTCTCTATTAGAGAGACAAGGTGGGTGAAGTAATGTCTTTTACTGGACCAGCTTCTGTGGGCGAGAGAGACAAGAGCTCTTCTTCACGTCTAGGAAAGATACTTCAAGTGTCACCGCTAAACACAAGGCGGAACAGCTTGTTTTGCATAGGTAATGAGCACATAGTCTGAGGGACCATTCAAGGTGGAGTGGGCCCATTAACACAGCTGCAATCACAGGACTGAAAAAGGAGGGAGTTAGCAGGTTACAGATGGTTGTAAGAAGTCATAAATCCAGTGTCTCTGTCCAGGCCATGATTTTTAGTGTCTAACAAAGTGATACATTTAAGCCCCCCCGGCTCAGCTTTTGAAAGTGTTGTACAGGTTTCCTTTGAGGATGAGGCCTGATAGGTCGGAGACAGAGCGACAGGGAGCTTTTGACTTTTATCATTTTCCTGTGTGAGTCCATTCTAGATCGCCACTCCTCACTGCAAGTATCAGCTCCCCTCACAAACCAAGAAGAGGGGGAGATTGAAACACACACAGCTATCGTTCAGCTCCGTCTTCCTCAACAACGTGCCTTGGTAACCAGTCCGCATCGAGTCTCGGGGTCCAGCAAAGATCCTCCTGCAGGATGACGACCTTTCTGTTTAGGTCAGGGTTAGGTGGGAGTTCATTTCCGCCTCAGAAATGCTTAGGGCTTGATTCTGCTCTCAGTTACACCAGCTTTACACCACTCGGGAAACTCAACTGACTTCCCTGGCGTTACTCCTGATTTACACCAGCGCAAGTGAGAGGAGAGTCAGGACCTTACTGTGTGTGCTTAATAGCGATGTTTCCAAGCCAGGAAAACTTGATCTAGATCGAAACTTTCCCTGGGCTTGTGGGTGATTCAGATCTTGGGTTCGGAGACACTTGGAGCGGCTGTGAAGTCTGCGTCTGGATCTGAACTTCTGTAAAGCCCAGAGGTTTGATCTAGGTCCATCTTCAGCATTTAATATTCTATCAATCAAAATACCACTCACAGGACTGGTATAGGTCGGGCTAAATTCCGGCTCACACTAATATAACCGCAGCAACGTCAATGGAGCCCACCCTGATTACACAGGGGGAGATCAAAATTGTGCCAGTGTGATAGGTGAGTTATGCTGCATATGCTTTTTGCCACAATTTCAGTGGACAGAGTAACATCTGCACGCTCCAGCCTAGGAAAATCTACTAATGTGCTTCCCATCCATACATTACTATTGCCAGAAGAGCTTTGACTGCATTTCAAGCTCCTATTTTTGTTTTGGGAAGAAATGCACAACTCCTCTCCTTTCCCATCCAAATGGTCTTTTTTTCCCCCCTCCCCACCCTGTTGGCAACCATTTACAGTGCATCTGAGCATGTTGTGTGAACTGTACGAGTGGTGTGTTTTTATAGCTGGGAACTGGCAGCCTTCGCCTGGTACCTGCTGTGCGCTGGCTGCCTATTATTTGTAGCTCTTTATGGGTTTAATCAAAACTTTCAAGACTCCAATCCTTTCACACCCTTTCAACAGTTTTGCTTTGGTTGAGGATAACACAGAAGCTTTACCGTTGAGGGGGGAAAAAAAGCACATAAATCCACAACTAAATGCACGTTAGCATCCACTAAAACGAGCCGTGGCGAAATAGATCTCATGACTTATGCGGTGGGGATATCTTTCTGCTGGTATGAACATGCATCATCAGGCTGAATAGGTAACTAAATGAGAGCCAGGGGAAACTTTTCAACAGCATCTAAGGGCTTGTCTTCATGCACATTGCTTCAGCAGCACAGCTGTAGCGCTTTAGTGAAGATGCTATTACGCCGAGGGGAGAGCTTCTCCCATCGGCGTAGTTAATCCACCTCCCCAAGAGGCAGTAGCTATGTCCATGGGAGAAGCTCTCCCATCAGTGTAGCGCTGTCTACACCAGGGGTTAGGTCAGCATAACGATGTCGTTCAGCAGTGTGGATTTTTCACACCCCTAAACGACTTATAGGTCTGCACATTACAGCTGGCCGCCGAAGCGGCTTTTGAAAATGGGACTTCAGCTCCTCCGTGCCTTTGAATTTAAATGAGAGGGGCTCCTAAAGGTATTTAGGCATCTAAAGGCGCAGCCAAGCACCTACCTGGATCTTCCAAAGTTCCTTGGCTCCTAACTCCCATTGACTTCAACAAGAGTAGGTGCCTAGTGGGGTTTAGGCTCCTAAGTCCTTTGAAAATCTTCCCCTTGTCCTTTAAAAAGGACTGACCTTGAGAAGCACAGAGCCCTTGAACCCACCATGAACTCGCTGGGGTAAATCTTCATTCCTTGGACTGGCAGCTGTTTTCAGATCTCTACAAATGACACCTGACCGCCGCTGGGCGGCGAGTGTGCCGTAACTGCTGCTCATCCTGCCGACGGCAATCAGATCCCTGCTATCTTGTCTTCCCTGCCCTCCCCCAGCACCCGCACTCGTTGGCACTCATCAGACATTTAGAAAATAAGGTCTTAGAGCAGGGACTTTTTTATGATGCGTGTCCAATGCTTAGCCCACAATAAAAATAACTTACAATGAAACAACAGCGCCCATGGGCCCAGGACCAACACGGCCAGGGCCCCTGTCGGAGGGGGAAGGAAGCTGTCACACCACCTACCGCAGATGTACTCGGCCCCACTCGGCGTCACTGGTGACAAATCAAACAAATAGTCCCACCAGAATCCCGCCTTCCCTCAGGGAGGCTGTGGCAGGCAGCTGTCTCAAGCCATTCCTGGCCCCAGCCACACCTCTCTGACTGGCTATGTCTACACCGCACGTGACAGGCGTGGCTGCACCACAGACACACACACGAACGCGTCAGCTTTAATCTAGCTAACACGGGCAACGATAGCCGTGGAGACTCCGCGGCAAGGGCTTCCCGCTCAGGCTAGCAACCAGATTGCGCACCCAGGGCCCCTGGAGGAGTTGTGCTGAAAGCCTCTAGCCCTTGCTGACTTCGAAAGGACGATTCCTGATTTACACCAACGTGTGTCAAATCCCGATCACTCCCACCGGGAATTTTGTCCGAATAAGGGGTGAGTCAGGACTGAGTAGTGTTTGGAGGTGATTGAGTCGGGACATTTAGTTTGAGGCATATTTCTAATTCGCTAATACTTCCACAGCCCCCTTTATCATCATTGTAAAAAAAAAAAAAAAAAAGTGTTAGACGGCGTACACAGGAAGCAAAGATCCACGGTATGTTTCTCTCTTCCATTGTTTCACAGGTTGGAAAAGCAGCCGTCAAATCTGCCCTTTCACATAAACAGTAAGGAAACGTAGCCCCTGTCATGAAAGGCAAACTCTGTTCTTTAGAGAAAAAGTCTTTTGAAAAAGAAAAACT
Source organism: Emydura macquarii macquarii (assembly GCF_026122565.2). Taxonomy (NCBI): domain Eukaryota; kingdom Metazoa; phylum Chordata; order Testudines; family Chelidae; genus Emydura; species Emydura macquarii. Next base: position 16,268,080 of record NW_027130698.1, on the reverse strand, counting down.
GTGTAAAAGAATAACTGCAAAAGGAATTTAACTTGCGGGCAGTACCAGGTACCAGGCAAATCAGCTAGGTGTGTCTTTTACACAGGCCCAACACCAAGAGTAAAATCTTTGGAATGTGCTAACAATAAGTAAATAAATAAATGAATAATAATTTTTAAAATCCCTTTCTTTAGGTAACTTTATTCTAAGAAGCTCGAAAAGGGAGTGAAAGCTACACAGTCTTCTTCCAATACTCTCACAGCCGTGTTAAAAAACTATTACAAAATAGACTTGGTTTCTTTCCGTTTTACTTGCCCACTGCTTCCAGGAGAGGCAACACAGAGACAATGGTTCCTTGCAGGTCTCTCTCTGGTCTGTAGAAAGGTGGGCGTTTAGATGTAACCCTCTATTACCCATCTTGCTTGAAGACAAGAATATGAGTTTGGGTTGCCCCAGTGGACTACAGCTTCCAGCCTACCCTGCTCTCCTACATGTCAGGGGAAAGATGCTGTTCGGGTACTACCAAGAGCCACTCTGGTCCCTCACTACTCAAAAGGGAAGGGTAGCTGGACATCCAGCTTTGTCTCAGTGATCCAGGAGTGCATCCGCCCAGGGCTTTGGATACGCCTCAGATCCGGAAGTTGCTTTGACCATGTGGAAACTAACACAGAATCAATCGCTCCCTCAGATTTGGGACCAGAACAACAAGCCGCCAAGGATCCTGAATGCCCTACGACAGTCACTGAAATGCACAGTCCTTTACCCATTCCCCAGGCATGCTGGTTATCAAGCACCTGGCCATGTGGATTTTTCAGCAGTAGGAAAATATACCTAGTCTGTTTGTTAGTGTAACTGAAGTCACGGTTATGAATGGGCCTGTAGCCCTGTGATACTCAGTGGTAGCAGATGTATTTAAAACAAATTAATAGTCCCACAAAACTGTTAAATCTAGTTTATTCTTGAAGCATCTGTTATCTTTTAATGAAACCTTTTGGCAAACGCACACAATGATTACCAGCACTAACTCCACTTTCTTCTCTCTCTCTCTCTTTTTTTTTTTTTTGGATCATGGAATTAATAACACTAATGATCACATTTCAGCGCTCATGCCAACTTTTAACTAATGAACACACTTCAGGCCAAACTCAACCTCTGAGAAACATTTAGTATAGCCCCAAGGACATCAAGGTGGGTTGCACTGGAATAACTCAGAGGGGAATATTGCCCAGTAAATACATTCAGTTTACAATTTGCTCGTATGCTCCTTATGATGAGAATTAGGATACAAGTGCAGCCATAAAGCATGGCTAATGTGTACATGTTTTGCACAGGATTCCTGGACTGAATATAATATAAATATAAATATGAATATAATATAAATGCAATATAAATATTTGTAACAACATTACCACTGGTAACAACTTTGTGTTTGCCATCCGTGAATGTGTTTCCGGGCAGGAATGTTTATGGAAATAACACATTTCAAAAGAATATTAGAGAACACAGCAAGAAAAAGTTCAAATGCATCCATGGGAGTGTTCACACCGCAAACCAAAAACCGAACAGACATGGTCCATCCAATCGAGGAACAGAAACAATGTCATGCGATCTTACATGCCCAATCAGCAAGAACCAATGCCACTCTAATGCTCAATAATCACAACGAATGGCTCACAAACTAACAACAGACTGATAAGTATTCACAGTTACCCAAACTGCTCACAGACAGTTCACAGCCAGAAAAAGGCTAAATTCATCAAATAAATGACTTACTGTGTATTATCTGCCCAGTTTGAATTAGTCTAGGAGGCATGTCAGGGGCTCACCTCAATTTTATGGAAAATGAACTAACATTTAATTGAAAATGATCACCTGGGCATTAAAGTCAGTAATATAAAAGAGCGTGTCAGTGGGCCCACCAAAATGTTGTTCGAGTTAGGCCCCTGACTGGGTCGGATTTCTTGGGTTAAGATAGGGAGAGTCTTCCTGCCCTGTTCCAACTTCACCCGGAACTGGCCCTTGCAAGAATCAGCCAGCCCTTTTTATCTGGCCTACTGAGCCCAGACTGGACACGGCCTGCTTCTAGCCACTGGACGACCAATTCTCACTGATTCTGCCAGCAGATGATCCTGAGAGGCCTCCCTATGCAACCCCCGGAGGTCTGAACTCGTTGCTCTTCTCTTTCGAAAGGACACCACTGTAGGGCAGGGAGCACCGGAGGCAGCAGGCCTGTGGCGGGGGCAGCAAATGCCTGGTACAGCCCTTCACAGGGCTTCCAGTATCCAGTCTGATGACGTGACGATTCAAAACAAAGGGGCCTTCACAGAAACCAGAAGTTGGAAAATCCAAAATTGATCAAAGGAAACATTTTTGCAAATGACCTACAATTAGCCTCTCGAGTTCACCACAAGATATCACCGACGCCCAGAGCTTAGCCGGATTCAGAAAGGATTAGAAACGTCTATGGAGACGGATAGTATCAAGAGTTATAACAGTTAACACTAAAAAAAAAAAAGTCTGGGATTTGGGAAGGGATATAAACTCTCATGCTGCAGGACTGAAGCCAATCTCTACCTATGGAGTGGTTAGGAGGAAATCTTCCCTGAGGATAGGTTAGCCTGTAACTGCCTGCTGCAGGGTTGTTGCATCTGTCTCTGAAGCACTAAGTACTGCCCACTACCAGTAACAGGTTACTGGACTAACTGGTCTGAGAGCAAAGGAGTAAGGATTAAGGACATGAGTAGCACCCAGAGGTCTCCTATTGGTTAAACTTCTTCTAGTTCACACGGGTCTGGAATTTGAAGTTCCTCACATACATTTTAACATTAGAAAGAAAAAAAAACATCACCCGAGTGAAATGGCAAAGCCCAGATGGTCAAGAACGTCTACTCATTCGTCTCAATGGAAGGCAGCTGCCAAGCCCATTTGCACTCACTGGAGAGGTGCTAATGCTCTTAAAAAACAACCACGGAAGCCAAAAGTACAACCAGCTCAGCTTGACTCTGATGACCTAGGCAACCTCCCTCTCCTTCCATAAAATGTGAATGCCATCACTGCTGAGCAAGGAATGCAGCGAAGCACACTGGAACAGCTGTTCCAGGGGAGTCACAGGTAAGCAGAAAGTTAACTAAGCACATCGCTGGAATTTAGCTGGGACACAAGAGTTAACATCTGGCTTCACTTTGTGTTCTCCGCGGATGGTGTCCAGAAGGATTCATTGTACCAACACCTTCACCTCACGATCCTCCACGTGTTCTCATCTGTTGCACTTCATTTGTTTTCTGTAATCTGTATTAATCTATAATGAAACAGGATTTCTTCTCTTCAGCCATGTCCATTGCTGACTGCATGTTATTTAAACCAGGCCCCAGAGTGAGAGAGCGGCCGCAACAATCTGCATTTTTGACCGCAAACAGAAAGCTCTCCATTGATCGGATTCCCGCCCGCTGCATTGGCTTTTTTAATATGATTGTTTTAAGGAATTTTGGGCCAGTGCAAGACATTGTCACTAAGGTCCCTTGAGCCCACAGCTGCGGCTGTGTCAGCTTCCCACACATTGCTTTGCCAGCCCTACCCTTTGTGCAAGCACTTCTATGAGAAACAAGGGCCGCTGAGATTCTAGGGCGAGTTCAGTCCTTGGTCTCTAATCCAAGGTTGATAAAGGGGGACGAGGTGTGTCTTTTGTGATCTGGGCAAGTGCCGAATTGTATCGGGACTGAAAATCTTCTGCACCTTTCCCACCATGTTATTTTACTCTTTACCCCTTGCTTACTGTCTCTTCAGAAGGTAGGGTTATCTGAGCCTGTGCAAAACTTCTTCAGCACATATAGCAACTTCAGAGGAAGGCTTTTGGCCAGATTATCTGCAATATGTGTTATCTGGGTCATGGTGCTTTGCCTGCCTCAAGACATTTCTGAAAGAAATGACCAAGCAAAAGGTCTACTAAAATAGTTGTCAGTTTCGCGGGTGGCTAGGTGGTATAGCCCAATTCTCCAAGAAAATTGCATGAGCCCTTCTGATCTTCCAAACACATCATTAAAGTATTAGGGTGATTGGAGAACAGTCCAGTCATAGAAGTTGAAAGGCACAAGAAGAGCTTTTGGGAGCTCGGTGTGCTGCTGATGGCTTGATTACTGTACTGTTACTTCTTAGACATCATTCCACTAGACCACTGATATGTACTGAAGCTTGCAGAAAGCACACTCTGCTATGTTCTTGCACAGATCCAGAATTTAGGACCTTCATGCATGACTGAATTTGTCTTCCTCCACATCATCAAAGTTCTACATTGTTTCACGAAACAAAAAGATAACAGTCTCCCCCTACCCTCCTCCCCCCATACCTCGGAGTCTCCATGAATTGTGCAAATCTCGGTTATGCATTAGTGCCCATGTACCTTTTTAGCATAAAGATATATGCTAGCACTCACACTCCAATATGTGAATCGCTTGTCCAACTCTTTGTTTTGCTGGAATCAGGATGAATATGCGACTCCCACTCTTTTGACTTCCACTGTCGTTATTTTTCCTCCTTGGGAAAATTTCAGCTATCAGTAAGTCTAAATCTAAAGCAATGAAGTCATGTTCATGGAGCTGTCAGGGGGACTGACTCAGAGTGTTAGTGACTCATCCATGTGAGAGAAACTTGCAGATCTCCAAACAATCATTTCTGGATGAAGCTGCTTGGAAGGGTTGTTTTGCTTAAGACAAATTTCATTTACAAATTTCTGAGTCAATTTAGCACTGATAGATGGAAAATCCTGGATGATTTAGTGACACAGTAACAGAGTACTTGCTGTGTATGTGTGTGTATACATAGCTATATATCTATCTCCATAGGTGCCCACACATCACCCTGCCAGCATGCTTCAGGAGGTGAAGCTTAAAGATAACTCACATCTTCATGGATCTCAGGGAAGAATGACCAGGAGGTTTCTGTCTCTTTCCCTCACACACACATGCTCCAGTCATAGAAAGAGGCTGAAGTTATGGTAAGGTCTAGAATAAGAGGGAGCTCTCCAAACTATTCTTTGGCAGCCCTATGCAGATTCAGGTTCACAGCGCCAGATGGTTTTGGCTAGCAACTTATTTGTGGAAATAAAATTGTATTTAAAACAAAAACGCTCGCTAATAAAGGACTGTACAAAAGTTGGTGAGCCTTTTTGGCTAGCCAAGAGCGTATTCAAAGTTAAAAACCAGATTTTGAATCACACAAGATGCAGTAGAAAAGTTTTCTCTGACTCTGAAACTACCGCTGCAAATCAGTGTCAGGGTGAGAATGTGTCCCTCCCGGGGATCGGTCGATCTGTGAACTGCAGGCGCACCACACCTTTAGGAAAACAGTCTAATATCTCTCTGATGAGTTCCAAAAAACATGTTAATCTGCTCTCATGATCTGGAATGAATCTGATCCAGTATAAATCACTGGGCTGACAAGACAAATGAAGCAAAAGAGCAACCACATGTTTTGCTCTGGAATGGTTCTTGTCTTTTTTTTTTTTTTTAATTGTTTGATGCCAGTTCCAAAGCCCACGAGCTCCACTTTGCCCTGAAGCTTTTCGCCAGCTCTGGAATGGTACCAGCTCGCTGATAATTAATGTGATTTTATATCATACCAAAAAGAAATCATCTGACACAGACTTTATGTGGAACATTACAACAATGTTCCTTAAACATTTACAGAAAAGGTGTGTATATTATATATATATTTCATGGAAGCCAACAAAATCCATTTAAGCATGATAGACTGAGGAAAACATCATTATGTTGCTGAGTGTAAAAATGGTGTCATTTCTGCCTAAGACACTCATAAAGATAATTGGGCTGCCCCCTTTGCTAAATACATCATTTTAGATGCATTCCATTATGATTTCAGCACCAAAGTGAGGGAACAAAGGACAATTCAAGAAATAAACAAAAGAAGAAGCAGTTTGTGTTGGTATGGTGAGTTTATCGATATGCTCGTCATCAAAATGGGCTTGACTTACAAAATGTGTGTTCCGCTCCAGAACACTCCAACACCAGAGAGGTTTCAGATAACCGGGCCTTGGTGGAAGCCGACCTACGGCTCTTAGGAAATGACACTGGACCCGAGCCTGCTGCCAGGGAAAAATTCCTCCTGTTCACTTTTGTGGGAACAGGATCAATCCTTACAGGCCTGATCCAAATCTGGTTGAAGTCCCACTGACGTCAATGGGCTTTGGACCAGGCGCCAAACATCATATTTTTAAAGATATTTTGGTGCCTATCTCCCATTGAGTTAGACGTTTAGGTGCTTTCGAAAATGCCACAAGGCATACATCTACTTCTTCAGGTGCCTAAATACCTTTGAAAATCCATGACTATAGTTACACTTCCACACATTGCCATGAAATCAAAGAGACTCTGTTAAATGTGTAGCTATGTGCAGGATCACGCCCTTAGCCATCTACTTGCAAACAACAGCTGGGTCAAAAGGCTATTGCAAACTGATTGATAAATTCAGATTCTGAAACTTGACATTACTGCAAACAAAGCTGTAGTTTTCAATATTGAATCTGAAGGCATATGTAAATTGCTTAGGAATTCTTAATTTCCTGTGCACTGTTAAGCAGCTGCCACATTCCACTCCAGAGGCAGTCGCATTTCAGAGGCAGGTGAAGCAATTGCTGTATATTATTATTTCTACCTCATAAAAATAACTGTAGGCAGCAGTTTACAACATATAAAATACACTAACAACCACAAAATCGTTGTCTTTGAGAGCTTAAAACATATAGACATGTACAGATACAACACAGCTGTCAAAGAGAGAGAGACACACACATACAGATGCTGTCACTAGCACTGGTGGAATTAGAGAATTAGTTTGATGGAGAAGAGAAGGAGGCACCCACAGCCTAATCTAGAAATCACTGAAACCACTGAAGTATTTCTCATTTGACTCAGTTGTTTGGAGCACGTCAGCATCAGAGTAGGGATGTAAAGTATCAAACGGTTAAATGGTTAACCGGGAAGTATTAGTCTTACCATTGACAAATTGCATTAAGCATTTAGCCGTTCGCTGCATGGGAGAGGGGGGCTGGCTGTGCACTTGGGGGGTGAGTGGGGACATGGTGTTGCAGGGAGGGAGGGATGATGGGAGGGAAGGCTGGGGCATGTGCTTGGGCATGTGCAGGGAGCAGAGTGCCTTTGGGCTGGGGGGCGGCTGGAGATTGGAGGGGTCAGGGCCCCATGCAGTGGCAGGGCCAAGGAGCATTGGGCTGCCCACATTCAGCTCCTGGGCACCCCCCACAACTCCCCTAGGCATGTAACATATCAGAGCGGTTAATGGTTTATAAATGTTAATTGTTTAAATAGTTCTTTTCCTAAACGATATTTTACACCCTACCTCAGAGGCTGAGCTGCTCTAGAATACAAAAACAGGACAGCAGACCAATAATAGCACCTAGCAGTTATGTAGTGCTTTTCATCAGCAGTTTTCAAAACCCTTCACAAAGCAGGCCAGTATCAGTATCCCCATTTTACAGATGGATAAACTGAGGCACAGAGCAGTGCAGTGAGCTGTCCAAGGTCACCAACGGACCAGTGGCAGAGACTGGAACAGAACCTGCATCTCTAATCCAGTGCTCCGTTCACTGGACGACACTGCCAACAAGGTACTAAACACAGAAAAAAAAAGGAGCCAAGAGAGAAAGAAAGAGAGAGCCGAGTGGAAGGAGGCAAAGTCCTACCAAAAAGAGTAAATGTTATCTCCAAGAGACTCCTACATAAGAAGTCAAGGCAGTGCAGCTGGCTATAAGCACAGGATTTAATTATTTGAACTATTCACAAGATGTCATATCTAGTTAGTGGGAAAGTGAGGTGTTATTGCATTTTGAACTACATTTTCCCATAGTAATGCAGCATGTGTGTGTTTGTGTGTGTTGTGCAGGGAGTGTTACGTTATTTAGGGATTTGTTTAATGAATCCTTCATTGAGACTGGAATGTTTAAGGACACTGAACTTGTTAAAGATTCTCCCATTCCAGCTACTAGCAGCTACATAAAAACTTTTCAGCAAAGCGGTTTGCTGTGGAGTGCAAATAATCAACTTATCACTTCCCCAAACTTGCGCCCGAGACTGGGAAAACATTCTATAAACCAGAATTGCCCTTCCTTAGCATGCAATGTTGAGAATCTATAAACACTAGACACATTTAGGAGGGAGGATTCCCTGCCCGAATCATCCAAAAAACACTAAGCTTAGTCAGTAATTTCCAGAAGCTGCTTTCAAAAGTACTAAAGGGCTAAATTGCTGTTTTCCATATTTAGGCATATAGCTGCACCAAAGTCAGCTGGTCTATCAAAATAGGTGAGGGCAAACAGGGTTTAGTCCCAGATTTTTGCACCTGTGATGGATCCAGTTTTCCTGTTATGTCCACATGTTTCATTTACACTTTAGATCTCCCTAACTATGTATTGTTATTAATAGACCAGATCCAGCTCTCCATAAAAGCTGGTGCAACATTACCCCATTTTACTTCAATGGGAGTAGGATCAAGGCCGTTATTTGCACAAAGCCATGCACCGAGCAGGAGAGAGAGTCAGGTTCCCTTCTGCAATGCTATTACAGTCTAAAATACTGAGCTGCCCAGCTGTTCCCATGGGCCTTTTCAGTGCAGGAACTGATCATCTACCTGTCTTCTGCGACGCTTGTAATCTCCGAACTCCATTTCTTTAATCCAGTTCAGGGAGTCAAGGGATCTTTGCATGTTTACTAAAGTGTATCCAGCGAAGCCTGTCTCAAATGATTACCCAGGAGGGCAACAAAACCTGGTTAACAGAATTGTTTGTTTAAGAAAGCTCACACAATGCCATTCTCCCTAACTTCAGTGGAACTGGCTGAATTCTCCCGGTTGAGAATCTGATGCCAAAAGCTTGTGATTTCTTTAGGGGAACTCTAGTAACAGTAGTCTATACATCACAGGGAAAAACCTCCCAAGGCTGCTGGGAATAGAGATGCACGTCAGAGCGCCTCATTTTCAAAACACAAACAAACCTTGGTTCTTTTCCCAGTTTATGAAAATGAAGCTCTCCAGATCTCAGCATGAATGTACCAAAAACCATCAGAGCCACACGCTCATACTTCATTAGCTGAACCAATATTAACAAATAATAATGAAGAACTCCCTATTCCCCTGCTCTCAAGCCTCCCAGTAGAAAGAGCCTAAGAACATAGATAGCACTTGCTTTGAGACTGATCATCAACAAACCTTAGTTCTGTCAAACCAAGTGGGGGGCAGGGAGCGAAGAAATTTCAGTGTCAAGGGCCCCTATACTTAGTACGCCGTTCCCCAGCCCCCAGATGAATAACTGTCACCCTTCAATAGCCCAGCAGATCTCAACTCAGAGAGAACTGGTCTTTAAGCTGCAAGAGACACAAAGTATGAAGAGATTTATAGAGCAAAACCAGCACCTTCCACCCAGAAACAAAATAGAAACCAGTTCAGTCCATGGAGCACATGCACAACACACCCCATATGTAATCCTGCTAAGTAAGCAGACAGCTGCGTTCTGCACTTGCTGAAGTTTCTCAGTGGCTTTGCTTCCCAATAAGTGTGGGGGGGGCCGGGGGGGCAGAGTGAGTTTCTATTTAGACTCTTAGATTCTCACCAACAACTGTGGTATCCAAATGCCTTCCTGGTATCTGTACCGACCCTGTCCAGATTCTGGCCAGGCACAAACCAGATTCCTAGGGAAGAAGGTGGCAAGGCCTCCCCAGACCACAGGAAAACTGATTTGTAAAATAATTTTTAAGTTTTTCTGGGCCATCGTTGACGGAATTCTGCCTTTGCCTCTCAGTCTGCCTGGCCCCACTTTGATCATGCCCCCACCCGACACAGAGGGAACCAATTGCTGATCTTCCACGTCTCCTCTGCATGGGAAGGCCCAGCCTAACACAGAATTCCAGTTCAAATCAGTGAGTGTTTTGGGAGCTGACAAATGGAGCCTCAAAAGCCAGAGAGAGTGTCTTGGAGAGTCTTCCTGAGTCAAAGCGGAACGCCCAGCTCTTGAACGCCTTTCCACCTGAACCTCCTGACCACCACAAAAATTGGTGAACAACTTAAAAATCAGCAAGAAACAAAAACAAAGCAAATAACCCAAACAACCCAGACTCCCATCATGGTCCATTCCTCTGGGGCATGCACAAGAGCGGTCAATCAACACCACCGCTCTGTCAGGGCAGGAATTCGTGTTCACTGACAACACCACAAGCCAACACGAGCAACTTGCCTTGGGCTGATTCATCAGTTAGGTCTGGAGGTCTGAGGATGGGAGGGTGTCTAGAAAACTCAAGTTAAGAATGGACGCCTTCCCGTAGTATGAGAGAGAGAACCATTTGGCCATGCCTCCCAGGAAAAGTTCACAAGGAAGCCTCCAACCTGCAGGGAAATGTAAAGCCTCATTAACAATGGGTCAAATTCACTATTGTGCAGAGGGCCAGCATCAGATCAGCGGAACCCCAGGCAAGTGAAAGGAGGAGACAAGAGAATCTGCTGTCCAGATGGGTGGGGCTTCTTACAACACAAGAGGCCAAGCCAAAAAAATTATGATCTGGACCCAAACTTTCCCCATGTCCAGGAGTGTCTGGAATTGGGGTGTAGGCTCCAAACCATTGTTGCTTCTTACTCACCTCTTGGTTACTTTCTTAGAGTTGCATAGCTGCAATTTCCAATGCTGCCTAACAGGTTTGGATGCAACTGAAAAAAAGACAAATCCCATTGGCCTTGTGATGTGAACCTGAGCCGGTGGAGCTGGAATTTCTCCAGTAGTCAGAACAAACTGCCACGAGGAAGGCTGGTGTTGGGAGCTTTGCCATTGGGAAAAAAAACCCACTAGAAAGCTTTGTCATCTTTCTGTCCATGAGAAGCGATACGCTGGTTGTTTGCTTAAGTGCCTGGCGCTGGCCCAGTCCTCTGCAGTGTAAATACAGGCACAGAATGTCAGATGCTTCAAAAGATGTTTCCTTTGAGTTGCAGTAATGTGGCTTTTCAAGCATTTTGGGGGGTGGGGAAGTCTTGCAAGAATCCCACATTAAAGAATCTGTTTCACATGAAAACACTGGACTGAACAAAGGGAATTTTGTCTTTAGTGCCCGACTTCGAGCTTTAAATGTTCACTCTTCTCATTCCCAAAGTATCTTTTCAGGCATTTTGACAAAGGGGTGTATGAAAAAAAACAAAGATGCCAGGGTATTTCTCAGTAGATTTGCAAGACTAAACTCCCAATGGAAGCTCAGAAGTCATTGTCCAAAGATGCATTCAGTCTTTCCCCACAGTTGCTTGTGTGGTCAATGTCTTACCCGCACCACCACCAAACTGCCCCATATTTGTGAGGGAGATGGGCGTAGGCCCAGATCCAAACATCCTTACACTGGATGTGAAGTCCAAACCCATGATTTGGATTAAAATTTAACAGCTATCCCTTAAGTCTATATCAGACACAACTAAAACTCTGGCTCCAAACACCCCAGAATGTTAGATGTTTAACATCCAGGCTTGAATGCTGCAGTCCTGCTTCCACTCCACCTAAATTCTCAAAGATGTCTAACTTAGCAGGAAGGACGACCTCATTGCTAAGGCACTGGACTGGCACTGGGTTTGGATTCAATTTCTAGCCCCGATCCAGTCTCCCTGTGTGATTTCTGTCTCTCTGTGTCTGTCAATTATTTGCATGTACAAACAGCATGTGCACTTGTAAGCCATGCCTGCTTGGTGTGGTACTCTGTCCCCTCCAGCGGGATCCATCTAGTGATTGATGAGTCTGCTACAGCCTTGGCTAAGGGCCATGTGACTTTTTAGCTCATGAAGTAGAGGCTTGTGCATTTAGTTCCAGAGATCCCGCCTACCAACGACTGGGGTCTGTCAGCATTACACACCCACAGTGTCTAATTTTAGGGCACACAAAATCTCAGGCACTCGATGGTCCATGCCCAATTTCTTGGTGATATAAATGATGAGACCCAGTTTTCCAGTTGGCCCTCACCATTACCACAGACCAAACCAAAAATCAGGATCTCCAACACCGCTTCAAGTTTGGGGATATTCTGATTCAGATCTGTACTATGCAGATCAGGCCATTCCATAAGTCCCAGACCAAATCTGCAGATATAAGAGGTTGCCAGTTTGAATAAGCTTTGTCCAGATATCCAAACCGATGGCTTGCTGTCCAAAGAAAACAATCTCTGGAGGTTCACCCATCGCTTCTCTTTATGCCTCTCCTTAGTAATAAGCAAATTTATCAGTCAAACCATTGGGCTGATAGAAAGTATTTATTTTGCTAATCTAGCCAAAGGTTTCAGTGCGCAGAATAGGAGTTAAATTCTAAATGGCTGTGTTACACCTGCAAAATGTATTACTAAATAACTAACAAGCTCCTACTGTTCCTTTCCAACATACCACATGTGTCTGCTTGAGGACTATTTGATGAGCCTGAGATGATTGTTACAAGGGAGTCATGCTGGCAACATAATATCACCCAAGATCTATTTTGGACATACTTCAGTTTAGTTGTAAATCAAAAAAAGGAAAAGGAAAACATCACAGGACATGTGGTTGTAAAGAGATATATGCACGTCTAGGGTTTGTTTTAGGTTTGAGCGAGACAGAGTAAATAAAGTAAACTTCATCCATTTTGCTCAGCAAAGCAGGCTCAGAGATCAAATAGAGGGTGATATTTCAGAGCAAGAAGAAACCAAACTGTATTAGCAGTGAAGGAATCTCACATCACCAAAGCACTTCCCAAGCTATATACTTGGAAGATATAGCTCACAATCTCTTTGCCCACGGCTGTCAATTACAAGTGCATACTTTGTGTGTCAGTTTTGCCTACCATTCCTCTTTCCCAGTGTCACAAACCTCCACTAACTCTATGCAGATCAGCTCGCCTTTCCATAAAAAGCAACCACCTCTAGAGTGAAAGATTGCCGCTGCCTCTCAGCATGCAAAAATGCCACTCAAGTGATAAGAGGTGAGGAAGTGAAAAAGAATGCCCCAGGCAAAATGAAATTGTGTGTCTACAGAATGGAATCACTTAATATGGCATTTAGTCACTGGGCCAGATTCACCTCTCTGTTACACCAGTGTGAATCCAGACAACTCCACTGATGTCAATCAGAGCTACTCCAGATTGACACGTGTGTAAATTAGACCAGAATTTGGCCCAGCAGCACCGACATTCCTGCTTCTCTGAATAGCAGCAAGGGACTTTTATTAAAAATATGGTCAGCACCTTGTTTCATATCTCACCCAAAAGACGGTTGTACAAAAACGTGCTGAAATAATAGTTAATCGATGACACAACGTTTTGGAGCCCTCTACAGGTGCCTTCTTGTCAAAAGTAGCCAGTACCCAGAAATAGGAAACAAGCCAGAGGAGAGACATCAGAACAACTTTAGTGTTCCAACATTAAAGAGTGTGTGTGACTATTAAATGCTAAAGTCTTCTTTCTGGAATACAAAGCCAATATGAAAGGCAGATGGAAAGTGGTTTAGGATCTCAAGGCAGGGGGCCCCCCAGTGCTGCCAGCTTTGCGGATGACATCACTTCTCAGCCAGGTGGCTCGCAGTCCCAGAATTAATGCACAGAAATACCCGGTTTAGTGAAAAAGAAAGAAATAAATAAAATGCGTGTTTGCACTGCATTCCGCAGTTTATGTGATACATTGCGCTTCTGGCACCAGAAAGCTAGACTCAGCCAAACAGGGCAGTTTGCCCCAGGATCTGGCCTCTCATTTAAAATAACCACAATGTAACAAGTACAAGGTGAACGAGGAACTTCATAGGTTTAAGCAGCACAGGCTTCATTGAACACATAAAGAACAGGCCCTTATGCACAACTTCACTCCCTCTGAAGCTCTTAAAATGGATATTAACTGCTTGGAGCCTTTCGTGCTAGCCCTCTGTGAAGAGGTAAATTTCTCCCCATGGGAATACAGTCATCTTTAACCAGACAGCAATAGCTACAACTGAATCAAAATTCCCCAGGCTGAGTCATGAAACTGCATGTAATAACATTGCACTCATTTGCAAACACGAGGTTTAGTGATATATGGGGGTGGAGGTTTGACTAGAGAAGTGAAGCACTCTATCCCCTTTATTTACAAGTTCTGTACTGGGGGATGCCAGAAATCCTGTGGGAACTATAATTGGTTGCAAAATCCAAAAGTAGTTCAGGGAAATTTCAAACCTGTTTGTGTTACAAAGTGTTCAAAACAGAGTCTTTATGCAGCAAGGGGTGGGGGGGGGTTTTGTTGTGGACATTTTCCAGAAATGAAAACCCAGACAAACCAAATGTTTCTCAGTTGGTTTCAGTTTACAAAAACCAACATTTTCTCCATTTCTCACTGAAAAAAGTTGGACATTTTTTAAATAAACAAAAAAAAAATTTCACAAAAATCTAACCGCCCCTCTGTTGGGTAAAGCACAATCTGCTCAGTTTAAATGTTACCACAGGATTTTCTGCAGGAAGTCTGCCTCATATTGGGATGAGCTGATTCTCTCTGAATAAAAAGACCTGGCTCTTAATATGGTGCTTTTCATCAGATGCCAAACTGCCTCCTTAGAAAAGCAAATAACTGGTTAAGAATAGAATCCTGCTACATGTGGTACAGACAGAGACATTTTTAAAAGTAAAGTGAGTGACTGTTTACCTGCCCATCCCTCAGATCAAGGCTCATGTTTTTCTTGCAACTGCTAATAGCACAAGAAGCAGCTAAATCAGCATAAGAAGCTGGGTTACTTTATGATGTTTTAGGTGTCCAGGAAGTCATACACCTTTTGGACATGTCAGTATCTGAAAGGGATACTTCAGGAGAAGAAATGAGGACATGCTTTTTAACAGAGCGGGTGAAAAAATGGAATTTCCATCCAGAGGAAAATTCTGAGAGTTCCATATTCGGTTTCATGCCAACGAGGGTCGAAAAGTCAAAACCTCTGAATTTTCAATGCAGTGAAATAGTCCAAAAATATTTTGTTTTGACTTTTTTGAAATGTTTGGTTTTCGTTACACAAATGTTATATAACAAAAGCTGAAACAACGTTTCAACCTCATCAAAACAAAACATTTCGATGAGGCCCCACAAAAATCACAACAAAACTGACAACTTCCCATGCAACGTCTCGATTTCACTGAATCAGCATCTTCCAGAGAAAAACTTTTCCCTCCGAAAATTTTCAACCTGCTCTACTTTTTAATTGTACTGAAATACACTAGAGCAAGAGAGGATCGATGGAAGCGGGCTTGCTTTTGTTTTGATTCGAGGGACGGGGGGAAATTGTATTTCACTAAAAATATGGACCTGGATCCTCTTAATGAACACTTTGGGGCCCTGAGCTTGCATTTGGATGGACTTGGAAGGCTTATGCCTGCACAGCGCCCCAGGACACTCAATCAGATTCCACCTGCATGGAGCATTGGAGCCTTAGCATACATCAAATTTTGAAGGAGAAACTCAAACCCTGACCTGTACAGCCCTGGCTATTTCTCTGCTTCCACCCAAAAGTGTGAAATGACCCAGCTCCTTCAAACTACAGCCCTTGGATCGCTCAGTTCAATTTAGCGTAATATTTATTCTGTGGGGGTGAAACTGACCCCTGTGCAGAGAGCCAGCACACAGCCTAGACACCACTTCAAAGCCATTGATGCCCTCAGAATGGGAATTCAGTGGTACATACACCTTGTGCTGCCTCTTTGGATGGGGGTGAATTTCAGCCTTGATAACGCAGGGCTGTGTTTCCCAACACAGGCCTGAGCAGGTGCGCCATGGAATTTTGTGAAAAACGACCAGCAGAGTTCTGAATTGGCTCGTGAATATTCACGAGCTCATTTGGAGACGATGTGGTGGTGAGCCTCAAAATAATGAAAGGTATCAAGGTGTGCCACGGCAGAGAAAAGTCTGGGAACCACTGACCTGGGGTATTATACTCAGCTGGAGTGTGCATGTGCCGCTGCTCCCTACTGGAGAGAATCATAACTGTTTAACAGCATCCTAGATCCAGTACTGGAGATCACAACACTAAAGAACCCAAAGTGACTTGTCTCAAGGTTGGTTTGGGCCAGACCTTTTGCTTAGCTTGGGCAATTTGACCCTGGCGTTCCATCCAGTGAGTCAAAGCTGGGTTTAGTCACCCTGCGGTTATGTAACCCTGGAATGTTCCATGGCTCGAACTCGCCCAAAGCAGCAGAGCTCAGCAGGACTCTGGCATCTGGCTCCAGAGAAGGGGATGGACTCGCGAAGGTTTTCATGACTCAAGTCGGCCCAGAGCAGCAGGGGGGTTTGTACTTTTTATTTGTTCACCAAAAAAAGAAAAGAAAAGAAAATGTTCAACTTGCCCAAAAGTGACTCTATTAGTCACCCGTGGTTCCTGGATTTTTCAGAAAGTCCTGAATGGATTCAGAGTTCTATGTGGTTTTCTTTTTTTGATCTAATTATTATTATTAATCTAGGGTAAATTTCACCCTTATGTGCAGTCCAGGCCCTTTTGCAGAGGGGTGAATTTCACCCTAACGAAACACAGTTCATCTCGTGCAACATGCTGGGAAAAACCTCATCAGATTCCTGACTGGGACTTTGGGGTGACAGAAGAAGTGATGGCTCCCAAAAAATCCAGCCCTTTCTCATGTTAGGACAGAACTTTGGGAGCTGGCATTGGTGGGGGCAGATACCCAAGCTGGGAAGACATAGCCTGTGAAGAGGATAGCTACTCAGGCTGCAACTCACCCCCATGTAGAGAAGAAGAAGAAGACCTGTGCATCGCTTAGGGAGGGCTTAAATCGGGACTAGGCTTGGTGCTGGCTCTCTCGGCACAGGTGGGCTGTACCTTAGATGAATAGTAACAATCAGAAAAGGAGAAACTTATTCAACTGTCTATTAATCCCTTTATGGCTTTCAGACAAATCCCAGAACCAGGGTGAGTACCAGATTCATTGGTTGTCCTGAGGGAAGGAGATGAATTTCACCCTCAGGGCTTGTCTAAACAGGGACTAAGCTAAGGCAAATCAATTAAAGGCGCCAAGCCAATGCACAGACATTAAAGCACATTAAAAACTCCATGTTAATCCTCCTTGAGATTGAGTAAACTAAAGCTACTTTATTCCTTTACAAGACTATCCACATGGGGTTTAATGTGCTTTAATTTATGAGCATTGACTTCAGATGGATTCACCTTAGCTTTCCTGAGTGTCCCCATGTAGACATGGCGTTAATGCGTTGATTCTAGAAGCTCTCAGTAACTCTGCACAGTATATACAGCAATGCAGGTTCTCCCTAAATCAACGGTTTGAAAACCGTTTTCAAGCACAAGTAGCTTTCCTAATGTAGATGGGGTTTATCATTCAGTGCTGTTTTCCGGCACTCAAAACAGGTACTAAAGTATTAGAAGTAATAAAGAGAAAGGTAATTGTGAGGCAGGTCCCTTTCCCAGCCTTCCTTAAAACAAGGTCTTCAGGAGTGCAGCTTTATTAACAAAGAAATTAACAAGAACACAAATTTCATCTCAAACTTTGAATCCAGCCTTGGCTGCTTCTAGGGATCCTCACTCAGGATTGCTCAGCCCACACCCGAGATCATCTCTCTTCCCATTCCCAGTTCCCTTACATACATGTTGGTAATCAATCACTTACCTCAGTAGGTCAGCAGTTCCCACTAAATCATTTCCCAGCAGGATCAATGCCTACTCAGAGAACAGGGGCTTGAGAGAAGTGTTGCTGGTCAGTTACAGCAGTTTATGAAAGACGAGCTGGTCAAAACAAAAAGAAAAAGGGAGAAAAAGTTACCATGAAAAACTGTCAACAATTTTAGTGAAGAGTTTTCGCTGAAATGTTGAAAATGTGAAAACTTTTGAACAGTTGTAGTTGGCAGGAACAGCTGGATAGTAAGTCTCTTTCCATTAGGATGGTAAATACCAACTTAATCCAGGCCAGAGTTTTTCCAAAGAGGGAGAGAATCATTGAGAATTCTTCAAGCTTACTCATACCCAGATGGAATTTATCTGATTCACTGCTAACCCAGCTGACTTCTGAGCTACCATCAGCGAAGAGACAAACTCATCGTGAGAAAACAACAAATAGTTTTAAAACATCTGAACTTTGGATAGTCACCATCTTACGAACTGGCTTAAGTGGAGCCTCAGTTTGTTATAGAAGGCCTTGTCTACACTGGTGGCGGTGCGTAGGGTCCGTGTAGCTACACACCACAGTGAAAAACAGGCTGCACACACACCGCGGTGCATAGAGGTGTGCTTCAGTGAAAAGCTCTAACAGGGACGAAGTAGCTGAGAATGGCTCCATGTAGGGGGACTCTTCACCGCTACAAATCGCAGTGTAGACATGGGAGGCAATACTTTTCCCAGGCCCACCGATGGAGGAGGGTGAGGGGGGCGATTGCCCAGGGGTCCGGCGATTTAAAAGGGCCCGGGCGGATGGGAGGATAGATACCTATCCTCCTCTCCCCCACACACACCCTTTCCCCCGAGACCCCACTGCTCACGCTCTCTGCCTCTCCCCTGAGCCAAGTATTTTTAGCATGCGCCATGCAGTTTCCCAGGCAGCTGAGGAGGCAGTATCTGCTACTCAGCTTCCCGCAGTTATCTCCTTGGGGAGTCCAAGGGGCCCGGGAAGCTGAGCAGCAGATTCCACCTCCTCACCCGCCCAGGAACCTTCATGGCGCATAATAAAGAAGTAAAAACTTCTGGTGGAAACCTGCTCGGACCTCAGCCCTTCCTTTCTAGGCGGCCCATTGACTATTCTTCCCTGGGGCCTGGAACTGCTGTCGGTGAGCCTGGCCTGGCCACGCAGCGAGCCGTATAGGGTCTATGCCCTAGGTGTGTCTCTACTCACCTGAGCACTGTCTACACTGCTTGGTGTGCCCATGCTAGGGGGGCATGGAGTGTGTGTTCTCTACTCGCCGCCACAGGTGTAGACATAGCCTAAGAGATATTTATCACGTCAGCCCAGCATGATGCAACCTTCCGCGGCTTGAGCACTAGTGAACCTTGGTCTACGTCTGTCTGAGGTACTTATCTGCTGTGTATCGCCCGAGCATCCGAGCACCTCACAACCTCTCACGTATTTATTTCCCCAGTACCTCTGTGAGGCAGACCAGTCCTATTAACCCCATTTTACAGATGGCAAATTGAGAGGCTAAGGGTATATCTACGCAGCACTGAAAAACCCACGGCTGACGCGTGCCCACTGATTCGGTCACAGGCTGTGTGGCTGTTTCACAGCAGTGTAGACTTCCGGGCTCGGGTTGGAGCCCCGACTCTAGGACCCTGCAAGGTGGTAGGGGCCAGCCACGGGTATCTAAGTTGCACTGTAGACATAGCACAAGGTCCCACAGAAAGTCCAGGATGAAACAGGAAAACGAACCCACCTCTCCTGAATCCCAGCCTAACACCCTGGCCTCTTGATTAACCTTAGAGTTCTTGCCTGATCTCACAGTAACGTGATGTTGAGCCGTGTGTTGTAATGGCTGAAAAATAAACTGAACCAGATGCACATTCTTCCTCAAAGTTTACCAGTTCTACCACAGTTAAGTCAACCTTTTGTGAGCAAGAACACGCAGGGGTGTAATGGAGGAGAGGATCTGGACCTATCCTTTCTGGTTTGCTACAGTGATATGACGACGACATGTGTACCCATCACTGTACCTGGTGTGTAAGTATACAGCATATAGCAGGTATTGATTGTAATTAAATTAATGTCTGGGGGGTGGGGGAAGATCCATTCACTCCTCATGAATGCAGAAAAACTGCCATTCACAGTCACAAAGCAAGCACGTTGTGGGAGAATTATGCCTTCTGGCTACATTTTTAAATCCCTCTCCTGGCTTTTGAAACCAGTCATCTGTGGTTGCTTCCTGTGGTCATTTCTATAAAGGCACAAAACATCTTTAAAAGCACGATCATTCCCACACACAACAAAGTCCCAAACCACACATCACAAGACAATAGTCAATGAAAACAATCCCTGAGTTCCCAACTTGTGCACACTATTCCTAAGCCATCATTAAAGGGGAGGATGCACCTCTACTTCACTATGTCAACCCCTGAGTGTATCGATGTTCTGTAAACAGGAGCACTAATTTGAAAACTATTGTCACCAAAGGTCCAGTCCTCAAAAAGAGCCTAACCCTGATCTCTACATTTAAACCTCTAGTTTTGCGCACACAATTATTTGCACAATCACATGCACGTTGCTACTGGCATACATACATGTTCTCTCTTGCATGCACAAATGATTCTGCATTCAATACTGGGGCTGGAAATCAAGGCCCAAATGCTGCAAACACTTAGGCATGCAATTAACTTTATGTACATAGATAGTCCCAAGGAGTTCAACAGGTCCATGCACATGCATGAAGTTCTTCCGGCGGGTAAAGGGAAACTCACTCAATGACTTCAGCAGATCAGGCCCATTGTCAACAATTTATTTTCAGATGCTCAAATGGACAGAAGCCTACTGGCTACAGTTTGCAAGATACAGTGTGGGGTAAGGTCTCTGTTTTACAGTGTGGGACACAGGAAGTGAATTAAGACAGGGAAAATTTTTAATGAGTTCAGGGAAAAAAGAAAGAGATAACTGTGGTTTGATCTGTCTGAAAAACGCTTCCAGAAGTTGGTCTTTCTCCTTTAATGAAACAATAAAAATATCTAATTAGATCTGACTTTCGGGAAAAAAAGCAAGCTGATGCGGATTGCTCAAAAATGATGCTCACTGGTGGCACTTCAAAACACACGCACGTTTCCATTTCTCAGCAAGGCCGAGAAGCACAAAGGCCCTTTGATTTCTTAACTCCTTCAAACAAACAACAACGACACAACCTCTAGGCAAGACTCCAGCTCAAAACAGAGAAAAATCATTAAGACCCCAAAAAAAAAAAAAAAACCCAAAAGAGTGCCAAAGTCTTCCAGACTCTCTCTTGCACTCTGCTCCCCTCGGAAAAAGCCTTGCAGATCCTGTTGGCTGATACGAACAGGGCTTTGACCTTAGCCATTGCCCTCGCTCCGTGGTCTCAGAGTAGCTGGGATGTTCTGTATGTGGGACAAGGAAGAGACAAGCTGCAGGTCGTGTGGTTCTCTTACCACCCCAGTGGTTGAGCAGTAGCTTGGCCTTCCTCCCCAGAGCACAACTCCACTTGTCCGTTGCACTGGGCATGGAAGAGACTGGGGAAAAGCCGCACAGCTGCTTTGTGGGAGACAGGGCGCAGGGATCTTTGCAGGAGCTAGGGCGGCCGTGCTGTGTCAGAAGTACATGGAAGATCATCAACCTCCCCCCGTTCCTCCCCCACTTCCTCAGGTAGATGAGACTCGCTGTCCCATAGTCAAGATCAGGCTGAGGCGAGATGTGCTGTTTCCTGGGGCAACCCTCCCTGGGTCCCTCATGGCACTGCTCTGCTTCATGCTCCTGATTTTAGATGCCCAGGCGGTGTCTGGGCCAGGCATCGGTCACTATTCTTTATTTTATGCCATTGATTTTTTTTTTTTTTTTTTACTTTACACTGTGCTCCTTACTTACTTCCAGGGTAAGGTACATGCCTGGATCAAAGGTGGGAGACAGCCCAGAGCCAATACAATGCCTAATAAACAATTGCTGAGGTGCATAAATCCCACCCCTCCTTTTCTCCATGCATACCTTAACGACGGAGGTTTTGCTCCCACATGGAGTTAAGAATACAGCCTTTGGAGCACAACGCTGCTTTGCAGAGGCAGATTCGTTATGGCTCTTGCAGGGACTGTGTGTGTGCACAGCACTCTAGTGCACGGGGATGTAATGTGAAAGTCCCACTTCGAACTCCTTGGCTGGATTAGGACTCAGCGGAGGAGCAGTCATTTCTGTCCAACGGCTTCGTCCTTTCCTCCCTCTGTTTGGAGCTGCTGGAAAGATAGTCCTGAGCCCAGACACGGGTTTGGGAGCTAGGAGACTTGCTGTGCTGCAGACTTTGTTTGCGACCTTTGGCAATAGGATCTCCTGTTAATGTATTGCTAAATACTTGATGCCTCAAAAGAATCCTCATCTTAAACAGTGAGTGGATTTAACAGATCCAGATCATGTTCAGTCTTAGTCCACCTCTATGATGCCATAAAGCTCTTCTTTTACCAAAGGTTCATAGCTGCATAGACCAATATCATCTAGTCTGACCTCCTGTATAACAGGCCAGAGAAAGCTCATCCGGTAATTTCTGCATCAAGCCATAACTTCTGTCTGAGCTACAGCACTTGTCCCTGAATCTCTGAATCAATAGGCGGGAGTGCTGGACACACTCTTCTATTAATTGTGTCTTTCGCCACCTCTGTGAAGCCGTCACATATTGTTTCTATTTTACAGGTGAAGAAAATCCAAACACAGAGATATTGCCAAAGGTCGCAAATGAAGCCTGCAGCACAGCAAGTGTCTGGGCTCAGGACTGTCTTTCTAGCAGCTCCAAACAGAGGGAGGAAAGGATGAAGCCATTGGACAGAAATGACTGTTCCTCTTCTGAGTCCTAATCCAGCCAAGGAGTTCAAAGTGTGACTTTCACATTACATCCCCGTGCACTAGAGTCCTGTGCACACAGAGTCCGGACCACACTTCATTCAGGCCAAGCCACAGCTGCATTTCATTAATGCCAAACTGAAAGATGCTAAAGCACAAAAATGTTGCCCCTGGCAATGGGTCTTGAGAAGAAGAGATCTACTTCCCTTCCTCCTGAGCAACTGGGAGCAGCCATTATAAACCAGAGTTATTCGAGACAGCGAGAGACATTAATGCTACTCCGATGCCCCATGCTAGGATACCACCGACAGGTTTCCAAAGTGATCCAGTTTCTCTTCTTTACATTTCATGGAGAGCAAAGTTTGGAGGCAAACTCTGCTGGATGCAGCCACTAGACAGGAAAAGTAAAGATTTCCCCTGATATGGGAAAACGACCAAAAAATGAGGAGTTGTGTGTTCTTATGGATCAGAAGACAAGAAACCAACAGCAGCTTCAATACACGGCATTAGTTTGCTCATCAGGTCCCCTCCAGACCTACATTTCTAGGATTCTATGTTATTTAATTACACATGTTGTCGGTCTCTAACGCACCTTCTGATATTCTGATTGCATCTATTTCCATCTATGCGTGTATGTGTCTAAAATGCACCTTTTCTGTAAGATATAAGGTGAAATTGACTAGACTTTTTTTTAAGAAAAAACTCAATAGGAACCAAAACAACATTCCATCCTCTTTTAGCAGAGTCATTGCCATCTCTGCATAAGACTTGGTACCAGCAGAGGGGAGAGGCATTTCACAACATAAGGGAACGGAACAGCCAGTCTTTAGTAGCGCAGTTCAGGAATGTCACATGGAGGGGACATCACTGACAAGAAAGATGATTAGAGAAGAAGATTGAGAGTCAAGACTCTTTGGTCTCACACCAAGCTCTACTTCATCTCCACCTGCTTTAATTTACACTT
This sequence comes from Emydura macquarii macquarii, assembly GCF_026122565.2. NCBI lineage: Eukaryota > Metazoa > Chordata > Testudines > Chelidae > Emydura > Emydura macquarii. The sequence continues at coordinate 16,244,646 of NW_027130698.1, read as the reverse complement.
TCTTCGAGTCCCTCTGCATTTAATGTGACTCTGTTCCACATTCTTGAACACTTACTGATCTGTAACTTACACATTCCCTGTGAATCTGGCCATGGGTGTTTATCACTGGGGTCTCTTGAAAAGTACAGAAATACGTTACAGTTTTTCAGCACACACTTCTTTGTTTATACCTTTGTAAACTCCCTATTTTTCAAAGCAAAAGAAAGTCTGTAATTAGTCCCTCAGTCTCAGATCTTATCTGATTGGAACAGAGATTTGATTACAGCCATGCATAATTTACGATGGCTTTGGTCTATACAAAATATAAATAGATATACAGATTCCTCACACAAAACCTAAAAAAGGAAAGTTTTGTTTTTAAATTTCTCCAGACCTTTAACCACAAAACAAACAGTTGCCATCTGCAAAGAAAGACCCTTCATTCCAGGAAGGAGAGGGGGTGTCTAGAGCCCTCTCTAATGAGTGGGATAAGCTGCAGAGGGGGAAACACTGATGGCAACTTCAAATTAGAGCTGGCTGGAAAATGGGAAACTTTTTTTTTCCCAAAAAATTTTCATGTCAAATATTTTCTGGTTTTCACTAAATTTTCTGAGCATCTCCAGTTAAAATACAGACAGACAGTTGCCTATAAAAACAAAAGATGTGCAATGTTTCGTTTCTGATCAATCAGCAACTGAAGGTACCACAAAGTTACTGGGCCAGAGGGACCTGCCCATTTCATAATCTGACATAGTGGCTGTGGGGTATGTACGTCACTGACCTCTACTGGAATCCTAATTGCACAATTATGTCATAGGCCTATACTGATACCAATAAATAAGAATCTTTTTTAACTCGGGTGCCTTTAAGGCATAGCAACAACCCCAACTTCCCACGTGACTAGAGTTTTATAACGGCAAAGCATTTTGGTCCTCCATAGCACCTTTCACCCAAGCACTTTACAAATTACTAAGCCTAATAACACTCGAGGGAAGCTGGCTGAATATTGTCCACCAACCGTGCCCCATGTTACAGGGAGTGAATGGAGACGCAGAGAGGTTAAGCGACTTGCCCAAGATCACACAGGAAGTCAGTGGCAGAGCAGGGAAGAGATTCTGGAATCCTGACTCAGTCTTCAGCTCTAATCACCGTACAACTCTCCCTTCAAATTCAAGCTTGTTCTTGAGTCTTCCACCCACGAGCATAAGTCTTTAAAATATTAAAAACTCCACCAAACAGCAGGAATATCACCGTTCTGCTTTAACTCTTCCTCTAGGTGCCCGGGTATGCTGCTCTCAACCCATTAACATTCTATTACCATCAATGAGACATTAGGAAATACCTGATCCTTTCAATAGCCCAGAAGTGGCATTGTATCTTCCTAAAATGACCAGCATGCAGGTGGTTAAAACAGCTGAACCATCTTCAGTCTGCCTTTTCCCCACCAAATCAGCTCAAGTGTAAGTGATAGCATGATCACAGTAAACAGCTGGGCGTAGGACGTTTTAGTAGGATTCTCTCTGACCCACCAAATCACTCAGCTACCCTCATTGGCCCCTTGTGCAATCTGAAGAGTCTCATGAAAGCTTAATTAAATGGTCAGATTTTCTTTAAAAGATAGCTGGGTTCTTTTCCAGTTTCTTTTGTAATTGGATTGAGCATTTGTCTACCACAGCCCAAAATGTTTAAGTAATGAAATTTATGCTACAGAGAATTCCATCTGCAGGACATTTTTTCTTTAAAAGGGCTTTTTGTTAAATGGTGTAATGCCATTGATTTCAGATGCTGATTACCACCGGCCTAGCATCTCATGCAAAGCTGGGGAAAACTGCATTCTCAGAGAACACACCTCTTCTCTCTCAAACGGTGCACAGGGAGTGAAGATGGCTCATAGTGGATGAGCTTCACCTCTAGGTCACTGGCTTAAATTTAGCCCATGGCAGTAATAACCAAACATCTGAGGGCTGTGCAGTTGAATGAGCTGGCCTCTGGCTGATTCTTGGAGGACCGCTACCAACTGCACACCAGAGAAACCAGAGTCACATTTGGCCCCCTTGTTGGGCAATCTTGGCATAGAGGCCAAGGTCTGGATGGGCCATAGAAATTGAACTCTTCTTTCATCCAGCAGACAGAGTCCTTCCCAGTCCACATGGAAGCACAAAGATGAGACAGCATGGAGGAAGCCTCCAGTGCTGCTCTGTTAATGAAGAGAAGACACCTGTCCCTGGGGCTACCAATCCTCCACTTCCCATATTCCTTTCACTTTAAAGTGATCTTTAGTTTGCCCTGCATATCAGACACAGCCTGTGCAGCTCTGAGTAGACCAATCCCATCATCCGAATCAAAAGCATTATGACTTTACCAGGATCTGCAACATGGGCACTAGTGAAAAATTACAGGATGACAATTTGACTTTCAATATGGAGCGATGCCAAATTGAACAGAGACATACATAGATGACAATGACAAACTTGAGTGTTAACTGGCTCTTCTACCTTAGCATCTTTCACATTAGCTACATTTATAGCAGTGGGCTGATTTCAGATATACATTTGATAATAAAACCTTTTTTTAAATGGAATCTTTCTTATACACAAACACTGGCGTATGTGCTAACAACATTTTAAACTAGTTCCAAAGACGAAAACCTCCCAAGTAAATTTAAAAGCCTCCCTGGGAGTAACACATGAGAATGGTTTACGTTATACATTGATTGATAACCACATACCGCATTATTTGGTGTTCAGTATTTTTTTTTGTTATGCAAGATTTCTAATAATGCTCATAAGAGTCAAGTTCACATGTTCATATTTTGGTCTCTATGGTTTGTTATCAACATAAAAGGAAACAATTTTTGAAGCAAATCTCATCTACTTTATGGGTTAGATGCAATCTAATAATGTTCCATATGTAAACATGAAGGAAAGATGGATTTTTATTTTTTTTTCATTCTGATTTCCCAAACTGCAAAAATTATCCTCAAAATACATTTTTAACAAGTATGCCATAAGTGGCAAAAAAAATCAGTGAACAACCGTAAAGATTTCAAATGACGGCTAGGAAGAGGCGGTTTGTTGGCTTACGCAGATAACACAATGAAAATAGCAAACAGAGAAATTTGAAGAAAAACTCTTTTTTCCCCAGGCTTCCTGCATCTTTCATAGTAAAGGCATCATTGCCATGGTAAAAAGTATTAACATCTCAGAAATCATGCGGGATACATTAAAGGTCAGAGGATTTTTCAGAAGAGTCTACGGCCACTGTCTTGGCTACAAAAAAAACTCCAATATTAGTCATTAACAAAAATGTACCCAGATTCATTCTATGGTGTGGAAATGGAGAAGTCAAATGGTCAGACTTAAGTTTGGCTTGTCCCATTGGCTGCCCCACCCTGAATCACTAGAGACATTGGCCCATAGGTCCCTGCTGGGGGTTGGCAGAAAAGGTAATATAGTCCAAGTCATTTTATCAGTTCGCCCAGTCTCTGTCCCCCTCCCTACACTGATCCTAGATAAGACTCTGAAGTCCGTTTAGAACTGGATGTGCATCCGGAGGTAGACAATTCAGGCCAGTAATGTCAGATACTTTTATAACCCACTAGTTAGCATGCGTTACACACCCGCATCTGTGCCAAATCCATCGAGGGTATGAGTCTGCTACGGGCCCCGACTACATAAACTGGCTCTTAGCTCAAGTTGTAACAACTCGTGCAACTAGCTCAGCAGGTCTCCTGCTCAATCCATAGTGTTGGTCAAGACGGTGGCCGTGAAGCTTTCATGATGCCATTTTGTGGTGGGCTATGTATTGTAGCATATATCAAATAAATCAAGACGAAATACCCATCTCTGTTGCGCCTCGGATTATACCAGAGGCCATGTTTCTGACTCGTTACTAAAATGCAAAATGCTGGAAAGTCGCAACGTCACATCTTCTCAGACTTTACTGGATCAACACTCTACTTCAGTAGAAATAAATATGTCTCAGGCGTTCATAGCAGCAGGATTGGTCTTGTTAAACTATGTAGATCAAAGGTTTATTATTCAATATCTATATTGTTCACAGATGCTAGGTTGTTATTCTTCAGCAATGCTTAGGAATTCAGAGCAAACATATTATTTGGAAGAAAACAGCAATATAGAAACTCTCCGCTTGATTCTTTTCAAGAGGCTTTTTATTATTGTTATTATTGCTTAGAATTACAGCTTGCTGAGATAAGCAGGAATTGGCCCCCACCCTACAAATCTTTATCACCAACATTTCAACTGAAGAGGTGCATTTTTTTGAGGGTAGAGAAATCATTAACTTTTGTGCTCGTAAACGTCTGCCCATCTGTGAGATTCAGAGAATTATGAGACCGTGAACAAGGCTCTCTCTGGATAGCATTATCCAACCGGAAAGTTTTGAGAGCCATCAAAGAGTGCCTGTGCTCACAAGGTTTGCAAGAGAGAGAGGCCAAATCTGGACAGTGTGGATCCAAGCTTTCCCTAGGTTGCCAGGTCTGGCCCATTTCTAGTTTCTATCATTTATATTGTGAATATACCTAGAGCTCCACAATTCGAGATGCTTGTCCAAAGCAATTAAGTGAGTCCATGATGGAATTGGAGACAGAACAGAGGTGTCCCAACTCCCAGTCCCCTACTCTTACCATTAGGAGTCAATTTTTTTGATGCTACTCCCTAACTTTTTACTCCCTCCACCCTTTTCCCCTGTTCCTACATTTAAGTCAGGCAAACATAGAAGATGGCACAACTAGTTACCAGCGAACTGTAGTTATTAATGTAACCTACATGCTTTATACTGAAGCATTTGATTTTTAAGCCCAAAGAAAGGAAGAAGTGGAGGAGGTGTGGAGTTTTGCTTGAATCATCTGTGTCTCTGCACACATGCTGACAGCACAACAGATCAGCTTGAAGGGCCCAGGAACATCCAGAAGGCTATGGCAGTTCCTAGACTAGCTACTAGACAGTAGCTATTTCTGAAGCTGTAGAGAAAGTTTCTATTAAGGGCAAGGAGTCTTGCAGGCCCCAGACATATTCACAGCCTGAGAAATGAGGCAATCAGAGCTCAGCGGGGCAAAGATAAATAAGGGGATTAAAGATAGTTCTATTGATTTAGTAGGTGGATGACAGAGGACTAAGATGTGTCTGCTAGTAAGATTTTGCAAAACCAAAGCATACATCCTGATTTGTCTATTCAACTTAAAATTCAAACAGCTGAGTTCATGGGCTGTGGAAATGAGAGTATGGATTAGAAATGTGTGGTTGGGGGCAGCAAATCCATAGACAGGACTAGGAGGAGAATAGAAAGGAAGCGAAGGACCAATGACAGAAGGGAGAAAGATTTTCTTTAACCATGTATTACAGTCTAGAACATACCCCTAAAATGACATTAAACAGATGTTGCCAATAGGGCAGGTCAAAAAAAATGAGCTAGTTTTTTTTGTCGGAAAATACCGTTTTCATCAAAATCTAAATGTTTTGTGGGAACATGTCAATTTTGATGAAATATTTGATGGAAAAATTTCAAAATGGTTAACTTTTACTTCCTCATTTCATTTCAAAGTTCTAGAAGTCTTTCATTTCATTTCGACTATTATCATTTTAATATATGTATATATTCTATATAGAATGTTATGTTCTATTTTAATGCTTACACAATCAGCAACATGATTTTTTTAATGTCTCCAAATGGGCATTTATCAGAATTTCCAATCTGGAAAGAAAAATTGATTCAGGAGGATTTTTTCCCAAAAGGTCAGAATTTCCTAAAGGATGGAAATTTTGTTTGCCAACCAGCTCCAGGTATCAATCCATTTGGAGACATTGATAACTAGTTTTACTATCTTGGTTCAGGAGGTCACGACAGATATTCTTCCACCTCCTAATTTTCATGCATTTAAAGAAAGGTCCAGTTTGTGACCCAAAGATATAATGGAGCAAAGGGTGATTAGCAAAGGAAACAGCTGAATTGGAAAAAATAGATGGAAAATAAGAAGCAGTGAAGTCAACTCCTTTGTCACGTACAGATACGTTTTAAGACTTTGTTCATCCAAACACAGCAATGATTTTACTGAAACAGGAAAAGAAAGGACAAAAGTTACTTCTGTAAATTAACATGAGATTCCTACATTGTAGCTCTCTACTTCCTACTCTCCAGCACATGGTATCATCAAATGTGACACTAGCTTCTATTTTCATGCAGGGAAAAGCAAAATTGGGATGAAGCAATGAAATCCAGATACTGATTGTAATTAAACGCAGAGTGTTAATAGCATTTTGTGTGTTCAGAGCTCAGTACGGCCATTGACTGGTTAATCCTCACAACACCCCCATCAGGTAGCTAAGTAAGCGTTGCATTATCATCATCTCCATTTTCCAGACAAGTGAAAGAGGGGATGTGAAGGAAAGCCACAGAGCTGGTCAGTGGCAGAGCCAGGATTAGAACTCAAACCTTCCCGCTTCTCAAGCCTGTGGCCCACACCTCCCGAGTTAGATTCCGAATGCTACAAACTCGGAGAGGTTTTCAGTTTAGCCCATGATAAAGTTAATAAGATTTTCTACAATTCTGATCTGGATCAAGCTTGGGATTTACACATAGAGCCATGGCAGTGTCTGGATGCAGGAATTTGGATCCATAAGAAGCAACTTGTTTTTGGTGGGGAGGCAGAGGGTGGATTTCTTTTTTTTCCATCCTCTGGTTAAATGGTTCTGACCAAGTTACGATGCTGGCACTGGATATTCCAGGGCTACCCTAGTACAGCATGTCTTGCAAACATTTAATTCACTCAGGCATATGCCATGTACTTGTTGGCAGCTACCCTGAACGCTCTCAAGTTCCCGGTAAGACCAAATTTAATTATCGTCATGTGAGCCGCATATTATGAATAATAAAATGTAACTCCTTACAAGAAAGTGAAACTGGCCTTTTTTTTATGGCATGTCTGGTTTTTTTCTGTGAAGAGTTATATAATAATGCTCCGTACTCATTAGCTTACAAAGGCAGAGTCAGAAATAGAATCCAGGAATCCTGAGTGCCCCTGATCTACTCAGTAAGGGTACTTGGCATCCATATTGTAATTTATCTCTTTAAAGCACTTTTCCAACTAACTAATCCTTGCAACACGCTGGTGACATTGACCTGTTATCCTCATTGTAAAGTTGGGGAACCACATACAGCAATGTTAAGTCACTTGTCCCAAAGACACACAGAGCAGGTGTAACCACTGGCATGAGAACTCTGATATGGCTAGTTCCGGCCCCCAGGCCACAGTCTCTCCTATGTGACCCAACATAGAACGTGTTTGTTTTCCCAGGCTCAGAGAACTGGGAACGGAGCCTAGACCGGAGCTGATTGGCTTGGATTTGAGCTGGCAGTCACAAAAGGACGTTGCCATCCAACTGATGTTTGGTGGGTTATGTGCAACGAACAGCGGGGGAGAGGGGGACGGTTGATAGAATCATAGAATATTAGGGTTGGCAGGGACCTCAGGAGGTCATCTAGTTCAACCCCCTGCTCAAAGCAGGACCAACCTCAGCTCAATCAGACAGGTGCCCACAGAATTACAACAGCCACTATAGGCTGGCCCCCTGTTGGCATTCTCAGCAGAGAGATCACAAGTCCCTCCAGGATGAAATTGAGGCACTTTGACAAGAGACAGCCTGTGTTGGATGCCTACTCTGCAGCTGACCCACTGGTGCGGACGAACAGAAGGCCTGACGCTGTAATGCCAGGTGCTTTTCACCATTGCTACATTCACTGTAAGGAGTGGGTTTCAATAAAAGATAAATAAATAAATAAGCCAGCATTTCACTCTAATTCAGCTGACACTTTAATTCCAAGCACATCTGGAACCCCGACTATCGGGAACAAAACAGCTGATAATGAAACAGCTGGATCAGGAAATTTAGAAAAAAAAAATATGAATTCCATGCTGAAGTTCTTTGTCCTTTACTTATTAGGTTTGGTAAATACATAAAATGCAATTAAAAACAAAAGTGTTGTCTGTTACAGTTCAGAGACAAAACACATCTAGCCTTATCTAAAGTGGATTGTGCCAAATGAGAGTAATGTTTTTTCCCAAAGCGCATAGAGGATATAAACAAAACAGAACCAGAGACAGATCATCTCAGGGTTGGCTCTTTTTACAATTAAATCCATGTGTGCGGGTGTGCATTTGTGCAGAAGATCTCGTTGAAATTCAAGCAAAGAGCAGCAAACCTCAAAGAACAAGAGAAACCTCACTGCATCTCAAAAATATGCAGCAGCAGCAATGCAATGGGACCCAACTGGCAAGGGAGACGGAGAGAATGCAGTATGCTTTTAAAAGCCTCTTAATTTTTCCCATTTATAATCTGGCTCAACTGGGGGTAGAAACAAACTTTCCTCTAAGATCAGGGTAAAAGGGAAACAAAACAAAGCTGTAATATGAAAGATGAGGAGTTTAGACCACACAGTAACAGAGAAATGAAAATAGTAACAGACACAGCACTTTCATTTTCTTCTGGCCCTTCATCATTTAACCACTAAGATTGAAGGTGGTGTCTGAACTATTGACAAGGCTAACCATGGAAGATACGTCAATTTCACGGCCGCATGCAATCTTTTTGCTAACTTTCACACAATGCACAGTTACAATCTGTGGAGCTCTTTGCCCCCAAGATATCACTAAGTCCAAGAGCTTAGCAGAATTCAGTAAAGGATTGGACATGCACATGGATGGTGAGGATATTCAGAGTTATAATTAAAAGGGTTTAAAAAACATGGGAGTTTTAGAAGAAATTGAAAACACACTTGTGTTAGGGCATAGGATGGGTCGAGTCATTAGCATGCATGCCCTACTTCCTGCTCCATCACAGACTCCCTGTCACTTGGGCAAGTCCCTTAGTCTCTATGTGCCTCAATTTCCCCATCTATACATGCCTTACTTCACAGGAGCGCCGTGAGGACAAATACATATTGTGAGTTGCTCAGATACTACAATGATGGAGGTCAGAACAAAAAACAAAACAAAACAAAACCTTTCCCGGGGATTGGATGGTGGCAGAAGGGGTCAGGTTGTGCCATAATTGCCTGCAGTTAAAGGTTTTTACCCCTTTCTCTGAAGTATCTGGTACTGAACTACATGGACTACCGGTACGATCCACTAAGGCCATTCCTATGTAGCTTACACACGGTGACCTGGCAGCAGGAGGCTTTCTTGCCTGGCAATATTTTATACAAAGGGCTTGTCTACACTGCAACATTCAAGAAAGTAAATCCAAATTAACTAAAAGTGAGAATTTGAAACGGATTAGTTAAAATGCATTAAACCCCTCACTGGACGCTCTTATTCAGAACTGAAATCGGCTTTACTTTGGTTTAAGTTTAATTCACTTCCAAATTAAATTAAAACCAAATCATATTAAGGCCCCTTTAATTCTGAATAAGATTATCCAGAAAGGCATTTAATGCATTTTAACTAATCCACATTAAAAAATAATTCAGGTTAATCTTTCTGAGCGTCCCTGTGTAGACAAGCTCTTAAACATGGTAGTTGCAAGAGATGTACTGCAGGTACCGTCTCTGAGCTGTTCATAACACTCCTCAGAACTACCTTATGTTTTGAGGACATAATTAAGATTCTTATCTACATTTTCTCTCTCTCTTTCTCCCAAGTTGGCCACACTAAGCCCCCTCTTCAGGATCTTTAACTCAGATAATGAGCATCTGCTCCAAAACAACAGAGGTAATCACTGGCTCACATTTCCCATAATAATCAGGGAATGATCTCGATATCAGCAACTCCAATGCCTCTGAAGTCAATGGAGGCGCATGTCCTTACTCCAGGAGAATTCAGCCCTGCGTGTGCCATTCTCCTTTACACCCAAAATGGCAAAGTGTCCTTCTGAACTGGTGCAAATACTCACCTCAAAGCCAGGATTAATTTATTTCCCTACCCTCCAAAATTAGTCTAGTAATTTTATAATTATAAACAACATTTAAAAAAGTACTGACACAATTCAAACTATAATATGTGTTGCTGTCACCACGACCAGCCCCCATCATGGCCCAGGGCCTCACTGGGCTAGGTGCTATGCAAACACAGAACAAGAAGACAGGGCCTTCCTCGCTTGTTTGTTTTCCTTCTCATTCTTCTTGCCTTTATATGTGTCTACCAACACAGCTAGCCGGGCTCTGGTCCAGTTTGTGCATCAGCAGCAAAATTGTCACCACAGGTTTGGTGGCAGAGACGATGTCAGGTCTGATTGCAGAGACTGTTGATGATGTTTTAGGTCTTGACAGTCACCAAAATGGATTTTTTCACTTGCAAACAGAGCATGTTTTAGCAGGAAATAACTGAGGCCCAAACGTTGGCACACTGCAGAGCTCAGACTATGGGCTGAGGAGTTCCTCAGGGGTTGAGGGGCTGAGAAGAAGGAAACTTTCCCTCCTTCCATGCCATTATTCTAGCCTCTAGGCTGGAATGGCCTTCCACCACTTGCATGCCCGGTATTTGGGGGAAAAGAGTGGTGGAGCTACAAGGGAGAAGATCCACCAGGCAATCCCTTAGGGCAGAGTGGGTCATATGGACACAAGGAACCCCACCACATGGCTGGCTCTGGAGAATATAAGGGTGCATGCACCCCACTGCAGGCTGCCCAGATCCTTCCTCTCCTCCATCCCCCAGATTCACAACTGAACTGTGCAGGTTCTGCTAAATGAAGGCCCTGGGTCGCCATAGCAAACACAGCACCCTGTGGCCAAGGAGAAGGGGGCAGTATGTGTCTGTGGGAGATCCCCCCAAAGCCATTTTGCAGTCACTCAAGGAGGAGTTAAGTTCTCTCGAATGAGGGGAGATTTTAAAAAGGTGCAAATACCAGTTAGTTGAAATCAGTGAGAATTGGCTGTCTAATTCCCCCTTGTGCCTTTGAAAATCTCCCCTCTAGTCATTAGCTCTTCGTGGATTTAGCTGTGCAAATATCACCATTTATGTTCTCAAGGGGGAAACAACCCAACCAGCCCAAACTAAGTGTAAATACAACCTGTCCTCCCCATGTGTAGCTTAGAAGATGCACCTGTCAGATCCATTACTCCTCCTTCATGTCCCTTCCCCACAAAAACAGCTTTCTGCCTAAAAGAAAAATAGCATCTAAGACCTTTTGGAACTGAGAAAGGGGTGTGAAGAACTGCGAGGAACAACATATTTAATAGCATTTGAAAACTGACAAAGAAACAGTAAACCTAATATTGGGCCAACCCACTCTTGCATATCACGTGCATAATTGTCCCAGTAACGTATGTCCATGGACCATGACTCCTCTGCCATGACAGACAGAAGAGCTGCCTTCCCATTTGGTAAATTACAAGACTATGTACACTACAGACCCTAAAAACACTCAGGGAATGAATGAATCTTTTCTTTTTGGACTCTCTTTCAAGGGAACAGAATTTCATTATCAGATGGTTTGCCCATGATGCTTTGACATGACTGGAATAAGCACTAGTCTTTGGGAACCATTTTCTTTCCACTTGAAACCTTGCAGGCCATACAAATTTGATTTTGTTGGAGAATCCACAAGTTCTGGGCTTGTCCACACACTGCCATAGTTCACATTATGGGAGCATGAACAGCAGTGCGCACCGAAGTGCTGCACTGTAATTCCTCCAGGTGGACGCTGTGGTCATGAACTAAAAGGTTCCTAGTTCGCATTAATGTAATTCTTTTCAAACAGGATTACATTAATGTGAACTAGGAACCTCTTAGTTTGCACCTAGAGTGTGCACATGGGGGAGTTCCAGTGCAGCACTTTGGTGCGCACTGCTATTCACACCCCCGTAGTCTGAACTGCAAAGTAGTGTAGTGCAGACATGGCATCTGGTTCACTCCATTCACCAGCAATACTCACTCTGCCTTGTAGTTACATAAAATAGCCCTTGGGCTTGCTGCTTTTTCAGTCCCGCTCTTCATTTTTCAGTTTCACCTGTAGAGCTAAGCAATGAGCTATATCAAGAGCAGCTTCCTGCTAAGTCCCACAGAACACAGCCCTTCTTCACATGGCAAAAGAGCAACTCCCTTCTGGTTCACCCGACGGGGGAGCCCTTTGCGGTGGCTCTTTGTGATTCAGCCAGGGCAACATGCCACCCACACACCTGGCAAACACAGCTGCTGCCTTGGGGGCTCTGCTAATTAGTTAAGATCACTCCAGCGCCTGATCACCCAGCAGAGACGCTGGCAGCTGGCGGCTTTGCCCATGCTCTGAGCATCCTTTTCATAGCTGTTCACTGCTGTAGGCAAGCTGCAGGGACGGAAAGCATCAAAGGCAGGTCTGATGTGGTCTGAGAGAAAAAATGCTGAAAGTCAATGAGCCCTTTCTGTGGAAATACAGACCTTTATAGACAAGCAGGGATTTAAAGGATACATGCTCATTGCTTTTAATTTACATTAACTACTTCCTTGACCTCTGCATATATAAGTGGTCTGAACATTTCCTCAAGCTATTTATTTACAGCTATAAACCACCACTTTCTAGTTCACTTAAAACAGCTGGGCACTGCCAACAATATTTATTTTGATACTTCTCAAGACTGAGACCTCTGTCTTGTGTCAGGAATATTCAAGTCTAGAAATTACAGATGCTAAACAGGCATGATCTTAGAGTAGTTGTAAGGGAAGGAAGATGATCCCTTCTCCATGGTGGCATCAGTTGTGGGACATCAAAGCCAAGAGAAGAAAGGAGAGTGGAGCCTGAAGACTAAAAGAGTTTGCTGATATATCAAACCTATGTTATACCCTGCTATTGACAGCACTACTGTGTGACTATGACCTTCTGTGCCTCCATTTCCCCATCTACACTTTAAGAACATATGAATGGCCACGGTGGGTCAGACCAATGGTCGGTCTAGCCCAGTGTCCTGTCTTCCAACAGCTGCTTCAGAGGGAACAAACAGAACAGGCAACCATCAAGTGATCCATCTCATCGGCCAGTCCCAGCTTCTGGCAGTCAGAGGCTAGGAACACCCAGAGCATGGGGTTGCATCTCTGACCATCTGGGTTATTTAGACTAGAAGCTCTTTGGGGCAGGGATTGTCTCTCACTATATACAGCACCTAGCACAACAGGTCCATAGTCTCAGTTGACCCTGTAGGCACTACCATAAGACAAATAATGAGAGACAACTAAAGAGCCTTCATACCAAGTTTTAGCATTGTTACTCACAGGGAATTCACTCTTCACTCTGGTATTTAACCTGTATGTTACCTAAATATTTCCCTTACATCACAGAGTGGTTAGCTGTAAATGCATTCTTAAAGGTTGAAAGACAGTTTCCAGTCTAAGCCTCTAACATCGACACACAAAGTCCTTTTTGTCTGAAATTTATCTTGCTTGCTTCTCGGCTGAAGGGGACTCACATACGTGAAAAGTCTGAAGAAAGCTGGACAAGCCTGTACGAGAAGGAGATCAAAACCAGACCTCTTTATCATCTAGGTCTCTTGCTCAAGACGTCTTCTCCTTTTCTCTCACTGCACACAAAACTTGTAGGCTTTGAATCAAATGAAACTCAGAGCTAAACACCCCTGGTTTATCCAAACCTACATCACATTTTGCCCATCTTCATATTGTACAAGATTCATATGAAATATCATTGTTACCCAATGCACCCCTGTATTCGCACCCTACACACCATTGTAATAATCTTGTACAAAATACAACTTGTAAGATAGCATTTGAAAAGTAATAACTTGCTGGTCAATAATATCATGGTGAAACATATGTAGCAACATTATGTGCAAAGTTAGGAACAAACACATTTCAGTCATCATTTCAGCTTACCAGACAAGTCTGGGGAGTGGGGTGAACTTGTTTCTAAGGGCTTGTCTACACTTATCTCTGAGATTCAGCAATAGTCGACCAGAGTTACGCAAGCTGCGCAAACAACTTGCATAACCCCCGTCGACTTCTCTGCTTCTTTTCTGCATCTTCAGTGCCATCTTCAGTGCACTGCGCCACTTGAGAAGGTGGTCTTAATATGTCAATTTCTGGATCAACTGAGCGGGTCTTCACTGACTGCTCAGTCGATCCAGAGAAATCGATCTGACAGCGGCAAATTTGCCGCAATCAGTGAAGACGTAGCCTAAGAGACAAACTGTCACTTTTAGTCAGGTGTCATCAAAGTTGATTGGCAATCACCAGTCAAGGAGCTATTCTTGGGCAGCAAATGGGGGCCGGAACAGCTTGATGTGCACTTTAACAAATAACATGGGATCTCTTTCACCACAAGACGGGATGCCTCCATCCTCATAGCTGGAAGGAACTTTATCTAGGGGTAGCCCTCAGGAAAATGCATTTCAAAGGGTGACAGGCCTGTAAAAGTGAGGGGCAGAAACACCCCAGGCACTTTCTGTTTCTCTCTCTCCCGCTCTCCCTTTCACCTAAGAAGACAAAGGAACCAGTCTTTCAACTTTGGGAGGGGGTTCTGACCTGAGAATTTGATCAGCTCTATTTCTGGAATATGTGATTTTACCTTGGACCAAATCTAGTTTGTTAGATTTAGTTACTAGAAAGCGTTAACTTTATTTCTCTTGTAACCATATCTGACTTTAATGCCTTACACTTGAACTCACTTAAATCCTCTCTCTTTGCAGTATTCTATTCTTTAATCAAAACAAATCCAGTGTTATGTTTACATTGAATTGTTTGACAACTCAATTAAAGTAGCAAACTGTTGTACAGTGGGCCTCTTACAGGGGCAGCAGACCTTTATGATCTGAACTGTCCAGGAGAGGGTTGGACAATGCAAAACGCACATTTCTGGGGGAAATCCAGGACTAGGAGCATGTCAGGGTTACCCTGCAAGTAGCATCAAGGCTGCTGGAAGCCAGAGTGTGAATGGTGTTTGCTAACCGGCAGAATTGCCAGACCAGGTCTGTGGCTATCCACAAACACTCAGGGTGTGACCTGCATGCTGTTAGGTTGTTTATGAGAGGCCCAGGTTGGGAGCAACAGCAGCAAAGCCTTGTGAGGCACCCCAGGTTGCAGGGCAGGTGGTAACACAACCCCTCATTGGTCTGGATTGCACCCTGGAATAGGACAATTGTAATTTCCATGTACATATTTTAGCTCCTTCTGGATCATATTAGTCTCATTTTAAATTCCATCTACAACTCCTTGTACTGGTGAAAAGTTCCAGAGGGGTTAGCCGTATTAGTCTGTATACAGCAAAAACAACGAGAATCTTGTAGCACTTTAAAGACTAACAAATGTAATTTCTGCAGGCATAAGCTTTCGTGGGCTGTCAGATGTCTGACAAAGTGGGTTACAGTCCATGAAAGCTTTGGCCTACAGAAATTACATTTGTTAGTCTTTAAAGTGCTACAAGACTCTCATTGTTTTAACTCCTTGCACTGTATTTCCTGCTGCATTCCTGCAGCATTTGGACAATATAGTTGTATTTCTCTATTGCAGCACTATTCAGCTAATCGATCTTTCACCCTGTTCTTAATGAAGCTATGGGTCCGTGCAGGTAGGAGTACTTCTCCCTGTTAAGCTATCAGCCATTTTTCCCTTTCCAGTTCCGAGATATATACTCCTCTCTTTTCTGCACTCATTCAAATTCCAAAGCAACAGACCACATTTTCAGTTAGCCATGTGAAAACGCATGCATAAATTCATGCATATCTAACAGGGGAACAAACAACCAGTATACACACACACAGCTCAAGTCTGTGTGTGACTATGCCACTTGGGTGTCAAACTGGACATACATTGTGCACAAAAGCCTACTACATGCTTACACATCTCTATTTGTGCGCACCCAACTTTGAAAGCTTAATTCTTGTATTTCTTCTACTGCAAGGATCCAGTTGGGCATAAAGACTTTATCCCCTGCAAAGTATCCTTAGGCCTTTCAATTCAATCATCCCGGGGGCAGATGTCTTAACTCTGATCTCTGTCTCTTCTCCTTGTCTTAATACTTAGCTGGCAATTCTGATTTTAATTGCTTCTTCCTGTAGAAAATTCCCAAAGTACACCAACGTCCTTTCCCAGACTACAGTATTTGGTCATGTCATGGTTCTGATCAAGAAACATTAAACATTATGGAACAGTCAGCAAGGTCAATTACTTTACACTTCTTCAAAATGTCTGGATTCCTTCAGGATTTCCCTTGCTTTCTTTTCTGCAAAATAAAAAAGAGAGGAATGAAGGAGCGGGAGACTGACTCTGGATTCAAAAATTCCAGGTGCAGCTGACTCCCCCAAACCCTTCGCAGCTAGCTGAGATTCCCCCAGGGCATCAGCTAAAAACCCTAATATAAGCAGAAATAATCAGGTGGTCATGAGACACTGAATTTGTGTCAGGAAATTTCTCCATAGTGGTTTGAGGTTATGTATTTTGATATTATTTTCTTCTTTCTCCCATTTATTTTCTTGAAAATAATCTGTTCCCTCAAATTCTTGTGGCAAAAAGCTTCCAGTAAGTTCCAGCATGTAATCCAGGCATGGGACAGCTTATCTGGTTGCACCTCACTTTGAAAGGCCTAATAACATAAAAATGATATATTTTAAGTTCTTCTGTCTCAATAATACCTTCTAATGTACTCAACTTATTTTAACAATATCAATAAAAGAACTGGCACGCACCAAGGTTTCTTTTGGAAGGGGGCGGCACAATGCTCTCCAACTCAGAGCTTTGGTTGCCAGCCCCTAAAATGGGACTCCAACTTACTTTAATAAGCAAAATATTCCATTTTCCATGTATTGTTGCACTTCAGAGCGGCTCCAGTTCTTGAGAGTGACAATGAAAAGCTGCAGATTTCTCGGAGCAAAATGTGAAAATAATCAAAGCTGCATTACAGATCATTACATGGGGCCATGGCTATTTGGGCAATGGGGCAAGCCTGTCTGCATTGCTCTGGGATAGTACAAATAGCTCCACTTCTTGTCCAGGTTTGCAACCTTCTCACCCTCTTCCCCCCACCCCCCCCCCCCCCACACACACACACCAGTCCAGTCCTTTAGGGATCTTGTTACACTTTACCAGTCCTACATTTCTGAGAGTCTGGAAGGGAGCTCAGAAGGTCATCTAACCCAGTCCCCTGCACCAAGGTGGGGACTAAGTATTATCTAGACCATCCCTGAAGGATGTTTGTCTAACCTGTTCTTAAAAACCTCTCATGACAGACATTCCATAACCACCCTAGGTCATTTGTTCCAGTGCTTAATTACCTTTACAATTCTCTAACCTAAACTTCCATTGCTGCAAATGAAGTCTCTCTGCAGTAAAAACCAAGACATAACCCCACCCCCATCCATCTATTATCCAAACACCTCTGAACCTTTAGACACACGAAATCTAGACCCAAAACTTTGTGCCCTAACCTCACAATCAAAGGAGGTTGACAATTGCTCTGAAAGAACACAGCCAAGGGTGCATTCCATACTGCCATCAACATAACTTTCTCCAATAGTTATTTATAATTATCTGAGCGGATGCCTGAAACCAAAGCCTGTTCCTTTACCAACCTGTTTCCCTACAGCTCTGCGCATGCTAGTTTGTTACGGTAAGGTCCCTCATGAGTGCTGGGATGATGGCTTTAAACACTTTTTTCTCCTAGGGAGAACAGCAGAACCAAACCCTTTGCCTGAATGAAGGAAACTCACTGACTCTACACGCTGATCTGAGACCATTTGGGGTATCAGTAGTGAGAGCGTCCGTTTGAGCACCGGAACATATGTCCTTGCCTTCAAACGTGGCCACGGGTGCACCAGAAAAACTCACTGGTGCCTTCCAATATTTTAGCGGCAGCTGTAGTCTCCCTGGCAATCCACTCTAGGTTAAACAGTTGCGTGGCTTTTAATGACTTCATTGCACACGAGGATGGCCAATGGGTTTTGGGGGACTTATTGCACTGTCTCCCAGCGCTGCTCTGCACTATTTCTCTGGCTTAATCATCTTCCCATGTGCCATTATTTCCCGTCATGTTTTGGAGCGCATCTCATCCCTCCAACGTGGCTCCCCAGGCACCTGCTTCCACATGACGGTGCTTTCACTTGCCAAGAAACACTGAGCAACGTTGACCTCTACATTCTGGCATCACTGTTTCTCATGGAACGCGCTCCCACTTTTACATCCAACTAGGATCACTGAGGTTGTTTTTGTTGTACGTCTGATACAGCTGCATGACTGAAGAGTCATAGATGGAGCTGCTATAGAGAAATCACCATGGTCAGTTACTCCCTAGGATGATGATCATAACCAGACCAGATGAAAAGTGCATGTGGTGCTGGAGCAACTAAAGTGAGGGTTTCCCCACCCCTTCAAATTTTCCCATCCCAAGGGCCTTTATCTAATAAAAATGCTGTGTCGATACTAAGCCAGGAAACCACAACAGTGATGTTGTTTGCATGCAGTGGGGCAAGCAACTCTCTGGTCCTTGCAACGGTTTAGAGTCTGATCCAGAACTGATTGAAGACAATGGAAAGAGTCTCTTTGATAGTGTATTGGCTTTGGGTCAGGCTCTGAGTGCATCTGCACAGTAATACTTTTTCATTTTGTGCCTTATGACCGGGATGTGCCAGTTCATTTTGGGACTCTGGAAGCACCTAATACTTGGATTGTAAATTCCTTGAGGTAGGGAAGTATTGTTTCCTTATGTTTGTGTTCAGCACTTGGTCTTTCATTGGGGTCCCTAATCGCAAGTACAATATAATAATCATCATCATCATTCATGATGTCCAGCACTGGAACCGAAAACAGGCTTGTGGAATGGACACAGGACAGCCATGTGAACTGATTCAGCTGCAAATACTTGCAGCTTTCCATCCATACCAGCCAGAGAAAGACGCAGACCGAAGCGGAGGCAGAGCTGTGAGGAGGATGGGTGTTCAGTTTCCCACAGGATTTCAAGATTTCAAAATCTGGCTTTGCTGTGAATCAGAATGAAAACAAAAAAACAAAACAAAATTCTCTGCAAAGGAAAACTCCGGGGGGAAAAAGTTCTGGATCAACCAAAACATTTCATTTTAATTTACGCTTATTTTTATTCTGTATTTGATAATAACATATGATAAAAAATACCACGTTACAAAATGTCATAGTCATTTCAGCACAAAAAATCAAAACGTTTTGCTACTGAGGAAAATGAGTATATGAAGATTATGTCTTCAAGTGGGGAATAAGCAGAAACGCCAAAGAAACAAAGATGCGGAGTGAAATTCTGCCCTGATCTATATCTGATAATACCCCCTTTGTCTTCAGTGGGACTGTACAGTACTCAGATCAAGGCAAAACGAGATACACTTTGTTCATGGAAATGTCTTTTGTAGCAAGGAATGAGAAAGAGTACTCCAGTGGATGTAATGTACAGGATTGTTTCAGAACGTCTGACATTTTTCACCATGACACTTCAGCCGCTCTTTATACCTCCCCTCTGCTTTACAGCTGTCAGACAGTGATCTCCATGTAAGTCACCACGAAATTGTCTGGCATTTCTACAATCAGCTGTATTGCGAAACCAACAATAGTAGTGAAGTGAATGGCTGTTCTACCACAGCTATTGCTATAGTGAGATGGAGCATCCATCAGCAATGGTAGAGACAGGGCTGGCCAAGATGGAGCCAAGACGCTTCCAAGGGAGTTTGTAGAATCCCCATGACTGGAGTTTTCTTTTAAGAACAGGTTGGACAAACACCTATCAGGGATGGTCTAAGTTCACTTGGTCCTGCCTCGGTACAGGGGTCTGGACTTGATGACCTCTTAAGGTCCTTTCCAGCCCTACATTTCTATGAATCTAGGACTATAAAGTACAGCTAGGTGCCAACTTAGTGGGACACTCACATGCTTCAGCTGCATTGGGAGGCATAAGGATGAATGGCACGGAGACTGAGCTACATCAGCACCTAGGAGCTGCCCTTCCCGAAGCACGCTATTGCTTTGGTCAAATGATCCTTGTTACATTTTTGGTAACAATTAGTTTTGATCATTCCAGACATTTGGAATCATAAACAGGGTTAGGAAGCAACATCTTCCCAGACTTCAGGAGAATTCAGAGCCAGCCTTCAATTGAGTCAGACTCATCTTGGCCAACTGAAATAGAACACACCTAACGCACTACACAGGGACTTAGACGATCTGGGTTCAATTCCTGATTCTTCTACAGACTCCTCATGTGACCTTAGGCCAATCACTTAATCTCTCTCCCTTCCCATCTGTACAATCGGATTAATATTTCCTCTCCCCCACCCTTTGTCTGACTTGTCTATTTAGGCTATAAACCCTTTGGGTCAGGGACCGCATCTGACTCCGGGTATGTACAGCATAAGAACCTAAGAATGGCCAGATAGTGTTAAACCAATGGTCCATCTAACCCCGTATGCTGGCTTCCGACTTTGGCCCATGCCAGGTGCTACAGAGAGAATGAACAGAACAGGCAATTATTGTGTGATCCATCCCCTGTCACTGACCCCCAGCTTCTGGCAGTCAGAGGCTCAGGACACCCAGAGCAATGGGTTACATCCCTGATTATCTTGGCTAGTAGCCGTTGATGGGCCTATCCTCCATGAATTTCTCTAGTTGTTTTTCTGAATCCTATTACAATTTTGGCCTTCACAGCATCCCCAGGCAATGAGTTCCACAGGTTGTGCAAAGTATTTATTTGTGTTTGTTTTAAACCTGCTGCCTAGCACAATGGAGCCATGATCTCGGTTTGAGTCTCTACATGCCGCTGTAATGCAAATAAGTCACAATAATAAATGTCAAAACCTGTCATCAGCTAAATCCGGTGCCCCATTTCATAAACCCACTTTCCAATAAAAGAAATCAGCTGTCTCTGGTAAGCATCCCATGCTGGTTTGAGTTCAGACCCATCTATAAAGGACCTGCAAAATACCAGAGACCCAAGGGGAAAGCCAGCAGGGCCAGCTACAAGCCCATAGATTTTCACAACATTAAACAATACGATTGCTGTGCCTTAGTGAAGTTGCTTTAAGCACAAGATCCTCTTATTTGCGCCTTCTCAGACAAGCTTAAGCAATAAGCCACCCGGTTCTGGAAGTGCCAGGGACAGTGTTAGTGGGAGGTAAGCCCAGAATAGATGGCTTTTTAAAAGTTAAACCACATGGGCATGCAACTAGCTATCTGGCCACACGCCTTTTGTTATTTATCCACAGGCTGCCTCCCAGTCTCTATAACCACCAGTCACATACCAGCACAAAAACGGTTGAAAAGCTGTTGTTGGGGGAAAATACTGCAGCCGCAGTTCAAGAATCTTATGCACTTCCCCAACGTGCTCCGAAACCCAGGACCCGATAAAATATGGCTGGATGGACATCTAAGACTCGGTTTATATCTAATCTATTGGGTGTAGTTTGTGCACACACCTTGCCACCCACTTTTGCATGCATATTTACTGGATGTGTGTGCAGAGATGGAATATGCACACAAACAAGTGAATGGGCTTCAAAGACCTATCTGCAAATGCACATAGCTTGCATGCTCTAAAGTATGTGCTCAGCAGGTCCACATGCTGCTCTTAGAGGCAGGGGCAGTTTGAATTCTGTGATTGTACAGCACCTAGCACAATGGGATCCTGGTCCATGACTGGGCTCCTAGGTGCTACCACAACACAAATAAATGACTCCTGCCCTTTACTCGCTTCTGGGCCAAACTCTGCCACTCACTCCCAAGGGGTATTGCAGTGCCTCCTCATGAGTGCTTCCTCAAGATACCCAGCACAGGGCATATTGCACCAGCAGGGAGGCGGTCCTTGCACTTCGAGTGTGGGGACTGCAGCTGTGACTGGCACTTGTGCAAGGCCTTCAAGAGGAGCGAGGCGACTTGTGTCCTCCCCACCACCCTGAGCATTTGTGCAAGGGCCAGTCACAATCAGGTCCTGAACAATCAGGCCCACCCAGTCATTTTCAAGCAGGAATTCTAGCAAAAATCAGAAGAATTACGGCCACAGTCCAGGCCATTGACCTTGCGGCCACGCCCCCACTGGCAGCACCGTAGGGAAACCGGGCACCGGGGCTGGGGCTTGTCTAGCCTGGACAGTGTTGCAATTCAGAGCAATTCAGGCTGTCTGTCCGTTAGATTTCAGGTGTTCTGGAACAAAAGTTACACTAAAAAATTATTTTTATTTCCATTGTCATGCTCTGAACAGCCTATTATTTTCCAAAAAAAAAAAAAACATTTTGGAGCCTCCTAAATTAGTCTCACTCTTTTTATGTATATCGCAACCCATTAATGACTAGTTGAGGGCAATTAGTTTCATGATCTGTGCTTGACTTCCCCCTGAGACAAAAGAGATGCCCAGCTTCTGACACTGCAGTTTTTGCCAGTATTGTCCTGGCTCTGAGTAAGTTTTATTCTCATTAACTGACATGCAGACAAATTGCTGGATTGAAGGAAAAAAAAAAAGCAAAAAAAAACAGAAGAAGAAAGCGTGGCTAAAGCCAATCACAACAACAAGGAGAAAGAATACTATGTTAAATTTAATGGCAGAAGAACCATAACGCTCCAGCTGATGTCATGCAGGAGGACAGACTAGATAATCATAATGTTCTAGCCCTAAAATCTGTGAACATCGACTCTGAAACACTGTTTTCATGAGTAGGCAGCATAAGATGCTTCAGCAGAATATGTAACTCCCCCCAGACTGTCCCTTGGCTTGTAGTTCTGTGTCAAGAGGGGGCTTTTCAAGTGACTGCTCTCCGTCCACTTCTACTGGATGCCCCAGTTCAAGGGTAGGCTGCCTGGAGGGCTGCCCTGGAGTTAGAAGGCCTAGAAGATAGGTGGGGTGCTGAGGACCCAAGTGGGCAGGAAAGCAGACAGTTTGGGCTGGAATTTGAGCCAAATCTCCACGCTCCTGCCGAAAGTTTTGATTTTGAAGCATCAGCAAATTCTGATGGAAAAAAAAGTTTTGACAAAGTTTTTCTGACTAATGGTGTTTGTCATCGTTGTCTTTGCTAGTGACGCTCCAGCGGCCGTCCTTGGGGCTCGTCTACACATACAGGGCCGCACTGATACCATTGCACAGTTGCAGTGCTTAGTGAAAATGCTACCTATGAGCTTTTCCCATCAGCATAGGTGCTCCACCTCCCGGAGAGGCGGTATGTCGCTAGGAGAAGCCCTCCCGTCAACATAGCGCTGTCTACACCAGGCGTTCAGTCAGTATCAGTGGGAAAGTCCACACCCTGAGCGACATAGTTATACTGACATAAGCTTGTAACGTAGAGCAAGCCCTCATCATATTACATTCAAATGCATCTTCAGGACACGCCTTTTTAATTGGGAGCAACCAAACCAACCAACCTGGGGGCATCCAAAGAAACATTTCAAACAAAAAACCTCGCCACACTGGAAGGTAAGGACCCACCTTTACATCTAGTCCCAGTGTGTGTTTGGGCTGTGTAAAAAGCAGCTCTGCTGCAAATGTGTGTCTTGATGACCCAAGCGCATTATTATTTCAATTAGGAGCAAGCGAACCAATTCATGTCCTGAAGACACATTTGAATTTCATACCAACATCAGCTGGGTGGAGAGTTACACTCAAAACCAGGGTTTTAAAATCTCGGCAGGGCAAGAACACGTGTGCAATGGGCTCATCTCAATTCTTCTCTCTCCCCATGTGCATCTAGAAAAGCAAACAGGAGCTGCTGGAACAGCTGCTATCTGAGGGGGTGGGGTTCCCTGTCCTCTCCCCTACCCGTTCCCTGGGAGCTGGAAAGGATCCTGGTGGCTGCCACCAAATGGGGTGAGTTCCTTTGCTCTGGATTTGGAATCTTCTTGGTGTTAATAAAGCCAGCCCTAAGCAAAGGTTCTTGGACTGACTCAGTGTTTGGAGCTTTCTTTAACCTTCCCTAGCTGACATGTCTGCCCACCAGTGTACAGTGCTAAAAGCCAGGGTGCTTACGAGTTAGAAAATCAAATATACATCCTTCAGTTGGAGCCATTTCGAACCCCGCCACCCTACATTCCATGTGGAGGATTTTCAAGTGCCCAAATCACATTGAAATGTAACGGCAGAGTATTTTCCTCTCTTAGGCTCCTTTTTCTAATCTGGGTGTGGCCTGGCCTGCGTGCTGCATATGGGAATGATGGAGTATAAGGCATGCCCTGTACCGTGAGTAGCAGCGAGGAGGGAAGAGCACATTCTTCTGCCCTATGTCAATGGAGTCTTGCATCGGCCCCCTCCATTGCAAGAGGATGGTATAGCACCAGCACAGGATCCGTCCCCTCCCTCTCAATCTATTTCCCAGGCTGCTTCTGGAACCATCCAACTATGTGCTGGCCCCTATAGGGGTTTGTGGCAAAACTACCCCCCACCTCTATATGTTGGTACCAGTTGGCATTTCTCCGGGCGAAGTTTAATCTTTATAGGGAGGGGAGGGGTGTTATTTGTTGCTACTAGTACACAAACGTGCAATTCAATCATTAAGGGCATTTGATTTCACGGTCGTATCCCTGGATCTCAGTTTGTAAGCATCAAAGTATTCCTTACGGCATTTCTCTTTCTCCACTCAGCCCTCACTGCATCCTATAGAAATAAAACATTTTAAAATTTAAACACACCTGAACAGGTGGCCTGGTGTATACGGAGATTGAAAACGTCCATGTCCCACCTCGATCTGCACCGTACTGGTTTTAGTGATAAGTGAGAAATAGAGGGTGTTCATTGGAGAATTGCCATATTCTGATCCCACTGACTTACAGGGCCATATTTCATGCAATTAAAGAAAAAAATTCTTCCTGCAGCTGATTAGTTTTAAATTCTCCTTCTCAGTGACACCCCTGTAGGGAAGGACAGCTATCAGGGCACGGCCTTGCCAGACTGGATCAGACCAGAGCCGCATCTAGTTCAGCAACCTCTCTCTCACACTGGCCAGAACCAGCTGCTTCAGAGGAAGACGCAAGAAAATCTGGGGTAGAGAGTTATGGGATAATCTGTCCCCAGACAAAGCTTACTCCTAACACCCATCAGTTAGGAAGGATGGTCCAATGGTTACAGCTCTAGCCCAAGATCTGGGCTCAAGTCATTGCACCTCCACAGACCTACTGTATGATTTTGGGCAAGTCATTTAGTCTCTCTGCCTCAGTCCGCAGTTTGTAAAATGGGAG
Organism: Emydura macquarii macquarii; assembly: GCF_026122565.2. Lineage (NCBI taxonomy): Eukaryota > Metazoa > Chordata > Testudines > Chelidae > Emydura > Emydura macquarii. Next base: position 16,219,574 of record NW_027130698.1, on the reverse strand, counting down.
TTAATACTTCCCTGCTTCACAGGGGCATGGACATTTTCATTATCCATATAAATGTCTAATCTTTCTTTGAATCTTGCTAAACCTTTGTTTAAATGATATCTTGTGGCAATGTGTTCCACAGGCTATTTACACATTGTGCAAAAAAGCATTCTTTGATTAGTTTTGAATTTGCCAGTTTTCAACATCATTGAATGTCCCCTTATTCTTACATTAGAGAACTGCTAGTCTGCTTTTCTCTTTCCTTGACCATTTATTGTTTTCATGCTTTTATCATGCCTTCTCTTATTCATCTCCTCTCTAAAGGAAACAGTTCCAGTGTGTTCAGTCTCTCTTCGTGAATTTTCCTACATCTCTGAACCTCTTTTAATTCTGAACCTGCTATATCTTATTTGAAATGAGTTGACCAGAGCTGGACACGGTATTTCAGCAGCAGGTATACCATTGATTTATATTATGGCATTATAATATTGTCCCTATTATTCTCTGTTCTGTTCCTAATGAACCTTAATATTTTTGTTCACTTCTTTTTCCTATGTTACAGTTGCTGTCCACTGAGGTCTTCACTGAGCAGTCCTCAAAAAGTAGTCCAGGTCTTTCTCCTAAGTGGTTACAGTAAATTTAGAACACAGAAAAGTGTAGCAGCAATTTGAAGGATTTCCCCCAATGTAGGATTACTTAGCATTTGTCACCACTGAATTCCATTCATCATTAGCTTCCATCTGCTTCTTCCCCAAAGCAAATACCGCTCTCCCCTCTACATTCCACTTTCTAAGGCCATATCTGCACTTAAAAATGAGCCATCATTCAAATGCGATGCCCAACAAGACTGCCTGCCTCCTTCAACCAGGGTAGAACACAATCTGGCTTAGCCACGGGTGGAGACAGGACCAACCCATGTTCAACACCTGATGCGGAAAGCAAGTTCGGTTGGTTTTTAAAAAAAAAAAAAAATGGGTGAAAGCAAGTAGTGCACTTAGCTGGCATTCAGTGGGGGTATAAAATAAATATAGCAAATGCTAAGGGCAGGTGATCTTGCTAGCTCTGTGAGCATGGAACACCCACGGCAATCAACGGGCATTCCACACATGGAGTGTGCATCATCAGACTTCTGCGTATGTCACCTGCACCACCATTTTCTTTGATGCACTAGGATTTACACAAGCAATACATTTCACTCAGGAACCCTTTTGCTTCTAGGCAAAGGTCGATTACGGTTGTTTTAAAAGTTTCCATTCGCAAATAATCCAGGACATTTACCCACCTCTGTGGAAAAGTTTGAGAGAACAAGTGGTGGAGCCCAGCCCTGTTTAAGGTTTGCTATCTTTCCCCCAGGCTCTCTCCTGCTCCCATTGATATTGGAGAGGCAACTTCATGGCAAGCCACAATGCCCTGGAATTGAGATCTCAAATTGGTGGTTCATCTTTTGCTGCTCCAGGGGTTTCCATCTTCAGACATTGATATAGGACCACTGAAACGCCAGAGGAATGCCTCTTGTCAGCATTCCTGCATCCAAATCAAGCTGTATGGCAAAGTGTGTATGTCTGTAAGCGAGAGAATGGATGTAAGCAGCTCTTGGAAGGACATGAACATTCCCCGGCAGAAAGTCAATAATTACCTTGGAACAGAAGTACTTTGTGTGTCAGGATTTCAGCATGTCATTCACTGGTAATAAACAGACCTCCCAGCGCTCCCCCTGAAAGATATGTCAGCTCCATGGAAGGATATTACTTTCCAACCCCCCACAGTGCAAATCACAAGTAGAAATACTGTGCCTGTTGCAGTTGGGAAACGGAGGTAGCAGGAGATCTTCTTGCAGAAACGGACCACGGGCCCCAGCTCAGTCTTTATTTGGTTTTAAATTCTCTTCTGGACTTGTTCCAGATTTAGCCCAGCACCCATCTCTCACTCTCCAATTCCCACATCTAGCATCAAACTGCTCTCTGTTCTTTCCCACAATCCACCAATGCTGGCGCAAGAACTGTCTCCTCTACATCTCCCACCACCTCAAAAGGTTTTTCTGTATCCCTCTGCCAGATCCAGTTGCCACCTCTTTCAAAGCTCGCCTTACTACCCTTACCTGTTTTAATGGTCTTCCTGTGCTATGCTCGCTGGACCACGTGCTGTACGTAACAGGATTGAGTAATTCCATACATATCTATTTCTGTTATCTGCCTGGAAACGTAGACCTACAACCATTATTAAAGCTATAAGGTACTTTGTAATGGAGATACAATTCTGTTGAATTTACTGAGCAGTGCCGGGAGCTGAGTCGTACACTAACATGGAGAGGAAAGCGTAGTCCTTTCTCCAACAGGCTTATAAACTAAACCAGAAAGATGAGACAGACAAGGATTAGGATGTTGTTAAGCACCACTCTAGCTCTGACAAGACCCAGATGATGATATGGTTCCTACCACCTTCAAGGTACCTATACGCTATTCAAGTGTTTAAAGTTAGGCACATATTTATGTACACTGCTTAACTGAGACCTTACTGATTTCTCTGGCCCTGAGAAACAGAGAGCATTTTTACTGATTTGGGGGTATCAGAGATATAATAAAGTGCTGAACCAGATAGGATCCAACCAGACAACAGCACAGGGTGTGTGTTTTCTTATAATTTTACCCTTTGACAGATCGTTACTGAAAGATGTCATGCAAGAACAGTACGAACAAACCCCACATCTGCAAGGCAAAAAATCCTGCCATTTGCACATACAATGTAAGCAGCCAGCTTTAGAAGTTAGATTTATTCCAATACAATGTGCATTAAATAAAATCAAGTTTATTACTTTATTGTGAAATGAAAGGGAAGGAAAGGGTCGCTAGGTTCAATCCTATTTAATCTAAAGGACCATTAAGGTGTAGCCTAAGTGACCTAGTGATCTCAAAGGAGCCACTCAAATTAATCAGTGACAGTTAAGACTGCATCAGGACACACTTCACTCACCCAAAACCTGAAAAGCCTAGAAATAAGAAGTTAAGGGGAAAAGACTTGTGCATTCCTTTTCACCTTCATATTCCATATAACGCTGTCAACTACACACTCTAGCACTCCATGAGGCTTTCATTTCCATCACCAGCAGCTACCCGAAAGCACGACATACCCAACTTCATCAAACTTGCACTCTCATGCAAAACCTTAACAGTGACCTCAGCAGCATTAAGACAGAACGGTTTGCTAAATGCATGGAGTGTGGGACACTCAAATCTGCTGATCTGTTGACATAAAAGTATAGGAGGTCAGCGCTAAGAATTTCAGTCCAGGATGGAAACACAGTACTAGAATATTTCTGGATATAGCTGCTGAGAGGTAAGTATTCCTCTCAGGGGAGTGTGGAAAGGGCCGGCCTTCTCTCTAACTAAACTGTTTTCGTGTTTCTACAGCACTGCAAATATTAGTGCACAGTGCTGGGGAAAAAAGTGCTTTGTGCCTTTTATTTGTAGAGCAGAAAGGAATAAATGTGTTGCTTTCTGAGAACATCCAAATCCAGACAGTGGGAAAACTCCATGAAGAAACTAAATGAAAAAAAAAAAAAAAACCAAACACCCTGGAAAATTATTAATGGCATTTCTGTGCTTTCATAACAGCTTCAGCATTCACTTGGGCTACCACAAAACGCGATTATTATGCTAATAAAAAGAGATGAATAATTTATTATAAATTGTACACAAACTCTTGTCTTCTAAAGTTCTGGAGGGAAAGCTGAGCTGACTGCGTGCATATTCAATTATGCTCATGTGAAACAGTGCCTCCCAAGCGTATATTTGATGTGGCCACTGGATCAGAAAATGTTTGTAACTGTTTATAATTTTTCAACATTTTTTAGGGAATGCAATTAAAACGGAACATAAACTCACTATATCTTTACACTGCACCCTATGTTCAAGATTAGAAACACTGGGCTATATTAACCTAGTTCTCGCCTCTTAAATCATTGCAGGGGACACAAGTATCGTCAATTATACTTTAAGATAAACAGAACACACTTGCGGGTTGCAAATCCTCTGCTGCAACAAACTATTCATCCCTGGTATAATTCCACTGGCAAAATTTGGCCCATTGTCTACCAATTACTACTAGCATCACTGCTAGTAATGTTATCCTTGTTGTAAGACCACTGGTATCAGAATGGTTATCAAATCTTATGCTTCAGAGCATAAAACCACTACATAGAGATATCAGAGAGGAATCTCTTCCACTTGGGTACAACATTAAACAGTTAGTTAGGTTCATTGCCACATGGGTGTGGGGAGGGACTCACATTCTCCTATTCCCTAGATAATAGCCATTGCCTAAGGAAGAATATCGGATTTCTGGCCTTAAAAATCTACGAATAGCCAATAAGACAACTATGTAGTCCAAACTCCTGCATAACCCAGGCCAGATCATTTATTCCAGTAATTCCTGCATCAAGCCCATGTCTTGAGGTCGAGCTAGAGTGGGTTTTCTTTTGCTGTTTAAAAATAAGATGAGTCTTGATTTAAAGACTTCAAGTGAGAGAATCTCCACTGCAGCACTTGGTAATTTATCCCAATGGTTAATTACCCTCACTGTAGAAAATCCACACTTTATTGCTAGTCAGAATGAATGTCATTTCGCTTCCAGCCCTTGGATTTTATGATGCCTTTGTCTGAAAAATTAGGGTGCCCGTTGCTCTCAGAAATCTTATATTCTAATCTAATAATAATAATCTAATATAAACTATATTAACCTGGTTTTTCACACATCGACATATTAACCTAGTTATTAACCTAACACATTAACCTAGTTCTTCACCACATCAATACTACAGATGATGATCAAGTCATCTCGATAAGCTGAATAGATTGAGTTTCCTGTGTCTTGATGGTCTGATCTGTTAGAGTAAAACCTGTGTATCTGTGCAATGAAAATCAGTGTCTTCAGCCCCAATTGTAAGTACATATGAAGGGTTTTGCTGAATCAGAGCCCTTGGGAATGGTGCGATGTAAATCACAGAGAATAGGCAAAGCTCTTTAAAATGAGTTAGTGAAGGACTCCAAGATGGCACAGATCAGTTTCACAACCTTGCTCTGCGGGAGGCATTATAGAGAATTACATCCTCCCAGAAACTAAATAACAAGGAGATCTGGTTATTATTAAGGACTATGGACGACTGTACTATATATTGCACTGTATTAGGCATCCTACTGCCTTGAGACATCACCACAAAGTATCTATGCCACCAAACCCCCAAGTCTCAGTCCACTCTTTCTCCACTTTCTTTTCAAAGGCCACCTCCTTGAAGCAATTGATAACTGATAATTGATGGTCCTGTCCAACAGGACCAAGACAGGTTTCACCAATTTATTGAAAACAGGTGGATTTCCCCCACCCCAAGACAAATCAAAGATCAAGGCCAGTCACAAATGAAATTGAACTTCCATGACAAGAAAACAAGAGGAGGAATGAAAAAAAAAAAAAAAAAAAGATTTCGGGGGACAAATGGCTAACTCCAGGGAACGCTAATGGGTGGACGCAGGAGAGAGAAAGAGAAGAAAGTCACTGCAGGCCGGCTGGAATGCACTGCAGGCTAGTAATGAGTCAACTCACACAAGGATGATGTGTAACAATGCTGCGGTTTCAATCCAGTTCTTGGCTGACCGGCAGCATCCTTATCACAAAAGCCACCCAACCTCTACTCAGGACTGGATCCAGAGCCTGATATCAAAGCCTGCAGTGGTCAGAGATCATCAATTATAATGATGGGGGTGGGGGTGGGGGGGGTGGAGAAAGAAATTTGCTCCAAAGAGAAACAGGCACAAAATAATATCCGAGTCCTAACAAATTAACAATGGGGAAAAAAACGCCGACATTAGAAGCTCTATTTTAATAAAGCAGAAGTGTCTGGTTTTGATTTCACAGATGTTAGAAATGTATGGCTGCAATCTGGAATTAAAGTGAACTAATCTAAACCGTATATACAAACCACCATTTGGACTGCGTCGGCAAGCCTCTGATTCAATTCACAGCTCATTTTTCCAGTTAAAGTTCAACAAGCTTCAAATAAACCTTAGAAGGGGAAAGGATTTTGTTAGTGTCTAATGTAATTTACTATTAAATAAATCCTCACATGAACTGCAATAAAATTCAATTTATCATCATTTGTAAAATGTAATTTTTTTCTTACTAATTAAAACGATGTTGCAGTTAAGAGTCTTTATTCCGCGTGTGCACTCACTTGTTAAAGTCTGATTATGTTGACATGGCATTGCTGTTACTGCATTTAAACATAAAAACTATGTTATGTGGGACATTAAGTTTCCTCATTACACCCACAAGAGACAGGAAACCCATGTGATGAGCATTCATCCAGCAGCCAATGCCACATACAGGCAAAAATCAGTATTAAAAAGGACAGGCCCAAAATATTTTTCCACCACTTTAAACTCATGATTTATTATAACCACCCCTTTTCAAGTCCTGTTACTCAATGTATCTTTCTTCTTGTACATGCTTCCACACTGGCTGCTCGCTCACCAGGGCTAGGTTTTGCGAGCTAGTTTCTCAAGATAAAGAGGAAGGACGGCTCTCTGGTGAGGATGCTAGATGGAATTCAGGAGAGCCAGGTTCAATTGCCTGCCCTGCAACAGATTTCCAGTCTGACCTTTGGCAAGTTACTTAGTCTCTCTGTATCTCAGCTCCCCTCTGTATAGGAGGGGTGTTGTGATGTACTCAGATACATTATAGGAATAGGTACCAGAGATAAACTCTTGCCTCTTTTAGCCCCGGCAGTTAGCCAGTATTCAGAGCTTTGCTGGGCTGATTCACTAAGACCTTGTCTACAATAGCACGTATGACAGCAAAACTAATTGCTCAGGGGTGTGAAAAAACACTCCCCCCCATCCCCGAGCAACATAAAATTTGCTGGCATAAGCATTTATGTGGGCAGTTCTATTTTGGTGGGGGAGACTCTCTCCCATCAACGTAACACAGCTACACAAGCTCTCTTACAATGGCACAGCTGTATCAGTACAGCTGTGCCACTAAGTTTTAAGTGTAGACTAGCCCTAAAAAGGGGAAAAATTTTATACAAGTCCAATATTTCCTTGGTGCAGTCCTGTTTATTTACAAAGAACGGACACAACATCCTGTTTCCCTGGGCACGGCAAGGACAAAAAGCAGATCGTTTCCTTGCTCACAATTTCAAACCAGAATTTCCAGCCAGCATTCTGCCCAAAAGAAGCTTTCTCTCAGGGCCATACTTCTGGTATTTCTATGGCTTCTCCTCACTTTTCTGGCTGTTTTCTGCTTCAGACACACAGTTACAATCCAATCAGTGCCCCAGCCCCTGTATCTGCAACTAGTTCCCAGGAGAACCCTTCTTTTTCTCCTTGAGTTAGTTCTTGGCTCAGGCCTTCCAGCCAGTGCTTTGGGTGGTGGCTTCCATGGTTTCTGCTATCCTATAAAGGAGCTGAATTGCTTCTTTCAGTTAGCCAGAATCAAGGGTGGCTAGCATTCCCATCAGCTTCGGTGAGGTCTGTAATTGCCCATAGATCAAAGACACACTTAATGCTAGCTACCAATGCCCTCCAATATAAGCTAGATCAGGAGCCCTGGTTTGCACCAACAGGTCTATTATGGGTAAAATGGAAGTGAACAAAGAGAACACAGTCACCTGCAGGTGATGGCCGCAGTCCTGCAATGAGATCACTACAGGCAGACTCTTGCTTCCACAGACCTCCACTGAGGCTCAGTGGGACTCAGCACAGGTACGGAGGTTCACCCATGTGGTCTAGGCCTGAAGCTAGATACAATCCCAGTCCATTTACACCTTCTTTCAATTGAACTCAGCACATTCTCTCTGGACATCAAGCTCAGCAGTTGGAGTAAACTCAAAGGGAACCACACTGCTTATTATAATCCCTCGTCCAAAGGCAGCACCCTTCCCAAAAATCAGAGAAATTGCACCAAGCGCTGCAAAATGCCCAGAGTCAATGTTTATTTTACTTTACATACATTCTTCCAACACACAGAAGCTTAAATAAATCTAGCCAGATACACATGGCCTTAATGCATTCCAAAAACACAGGAATCCTCTCTGCTCCTTTTGTAGCAGCAGATCTTGGAGAGCAAAACATAATTATTCTTATGGCAGGTATCTGAGTTCTATTCCTTGAGTAATTATTTCCAACTATGATCACAAAGGAAAGTCCACCCAGTAGACCGTACCTTCATGGCATTGCACAAGAACCTAATATTGATGTTGTACGTGCATTGCACCGGGATGTAATCAAAGTTCACTCAACTCATGGTGGTCTGACTCATTTTGCACAAATCGCATTGATGTATTGGAGCTTTCATAATGCGACCAGCCAAAGTCCACTATGATATTTCTAATCCGTGTGTGTCAGCATTTTTTAAAAGAGAGATAGGTAGTGTTTTATTCCAAATAGTGCTACAAAGATCAACCATCCTTCAAGTTTAATCTGTTAATTTATAGGCAACGATGGAGATACCAAAGCCAAGTCTGAGTCAGATAAGCATCCAGAAATTTTCTCTTCACTAGTTATAAATCAACAAACTTGTAGGATAGCTGATCTTCACAGGACTCCTGGAATAAATTACAGTACATCTTTACAAAACAAGAGTGCTGAAAATGTCACAGATCAGAAGCTGGTAGGTTACTTTTCCAAAGCTTCTCCCAACTCTATTTCTTCCAACTAGCGCACAATGGAATATTTCTGATGTTTTGTACTGACTCGGAAGATCATCCATCTTACTTAGTAAAAAATATAAAGAGGAAATGACAGACACATGTACATAGGTTATTGGTTGGGTGGTTTTGTTTTTTTAAGGATAATGGCTAAGAGTCTTTGTTGCGCCAACGAGAAATAATCTATCAACAGGAGTTGCAGTGCCAGGGAAATCTGAGAAGATATTTGTCTGTTTAGGATATGTCTACACTGCAATTCAACACCTGCGGCTGGCCTGAGTAAACTGACTCAGGCTTGTAGGGCTTGGGCTGAAAGACTAACTGTGGTGTAGATGTCTGGGCTCGGGCTCTGGGGCCCCTCCTTTCCTTGTGGGGTTCCAGAGCCTGGGCTCCAGCCACAGTGCAAACATCTACACTGCAATTAAAACAGCCCATGAGCCCAAGCCCTGGGAGCTTGAGTCAGTTGACTTGGGCCAGCTCTGGGTTTTTAATTGCAGTGCAGACAGTCACTCAGTTACAGGCCCCATTCTGAACATTTTGCACATTCATGCCTTTATTTTTAAATTCCTTTGCAAGGTGAGACGCGTTATCCCTATTTGACCAATGGGGAACTGGGGTACAAACAGATTAAATGATTTGCACAGGATCACACAGGGTCCCTGTGACAGAACAAGGAATTCAACCAAGATCTCCCAATTACTAGTCCAGTCCCTTAACCCCAAGGCCCTCTTTAGTCCATGATATATTTAAACACAGCTCTATTTATCATTACAGCAACAAATGTTTACAAGAAGAAATCAGCGATATCAAATGTACTAGTTTATTTCTTAAATATCTTTTCCATTGTGGATCAAATAGCTGACACTATTCTCCAACTGCTTTTTCTTTCTTAATCTTTTCTTTCATGGTAAACGCCATGAGTTGCACCTTCACAACAGCCTGTCGCTATGGAAAATGATTAGGATATTCTATGCTGAAACATCATTAGATGGTCAGGTACAGGAAGAGATGTAAAACTGTTATTAAACATGTTCTTTGATGGACTAAAGATAATGCATTAAATATATTCAACTTACAAACATGAAAAAGAAAAGAAATTAACCAAAAAAAATGAAAATGGTGTTTTTCCCCCTACTTCATTCTATTGAAATATTTGGTTTCTTTCCATTTGCTCTGTGAACACTTGGATGACAGAGGCAATTTCCAGACCCTGCCAGAAAAACCAGTGCTTACGAGGATGAGTAACATTATATCTGTGGATCTGGAAATAGAGAGCTTTTAGATGAGAGAATCTGACTTACATGTGGATAGGCGAGACTCCAAGAGGGTTAATATAACTAGAGGCAGGCCAATGGTGACTCTCCTTATCAAACTAAGTGTTCCTCTATTCCACTGCTCTAAAAGCTACATGCATCCCCTCTTTAAAATACCCAATTGTTATCCCTATACAAGGCATGTACCCTGAGATATGCAGTACAGCTGCTGGTATTTTGACAGACGAAATCTGTTTGTATTTCAATTTTGGGCCACAGACTTATTTAGTATTATTTAGTATGTGAAAGTATCTAAAGTCATTGTACTTTATTAAAGACTGGAAAAAATCTTAAAGCAGCATATGGTTCATAGTGACAGGTCTCTCTTGTTTACAAAGACAGTTGCTGACTTTCCAAAACTGCTTCTATTTAGAATAGGATTCTATCATCTCTAATCATCATCTCTTGTCTGGACACCAGAGGGCAGAGTGTGATAGCCCAGGGGATAAGATGCACACATTAAATCATGCACTACAAGGGAAAAATACATGTGCTAGCCCCAGATAATTAGACCTTCGTGGGATAACTAATTATGTTGCTAGAATCAGAGCTGCCAACGAAGTCAGCATTTTCAGCATATACTCCATTCCAGTTTTCGCAATTCTCAGTCTGATTTCCATTTGCAAAGTCAGACCATTTATTTCACCTCAAATATCAATATTGTTTTTAAGATTACTACACATTGCAACTGACTTACATTGGACAGAAAATGAACTCTGCATTGCAACCAATATTTTGCTGCAGGGATCAGCAGTGCAGAAACCAGTGGTTATACATGTGGTGCTGAGAATTTCAAAAGTTTCAGAGATTTGATTCTGTCTGGATAAGAAACCTGAAGTTTGAATATTTATTTGACTCTTAACCAAACTGATCCAAGCCTCTCTGGTCAAATTCAGCAATGACATAAACAGTTACAAAACAGGGGCCTTGAGCGATACCAGGGATGAATTTGTAAATTGGTCCGAAAACCGGTGTCAATATTAAGTAGCAAACTTTGTCCTGATTCAGCATCCAGCGGGTGTGAAAAGTTAGTGCCGAAGAGTGGAAGGAGGATTGTAGCAGGAAAAACAACTAACAGGAAGATGTAATGGAAAGCAAGGAGACACAGAGAAAATAAATATAGGGCCAAAGTACGATCTGACTTACAACAATCTAAATCCTCTCTAAATCCACTGACTTCAGTAGTAACTCTAGATTTATCTTGGCATGACTGATATCAGAGTTGGGTCCCAAAAGGTACATCCTCCCACTTGCTGCTTTACTTGTGACACACTCCATCTGCCACACCGTGTAAGCTGCACATGTTTTGTACTCCCCACTTTAGCTCACCCTATCGGAAAATTTCTTTTAAAGCTGTCAAGTCCCAATTTCAGGCTCCTGTGTTTCTCTAGCAGCTGCCCTCATGTTTTGTGATGGGGAAGCAAAGTCAAAGACCATAGCCTTGAAATGTGAGAAAAAGAGGAAATGATTCCCCAATCACTTGCTTTAACAAGTCTACATACAAAAATGTGATCTATTGTGGTTGTTATAAACAAACTAGTTTCTACTAAATCTTTGTTATTCATGGCAGTCAATTACTTACCCACGCCACATATGTTCATTTCTGTCACAAACATGATGCTCAAAGCTTGATCAGTTAGGAGTTTTCCCAACTTTTTCTGGTTGCTAGTTGCCCACAAACATTCGTAAACACTCAACAAGTCTAACTGGTGAGTAATAAAAAGAGCGTTCCAAAATGGCCGTGCGAGCGCTTTCACTGTAAATCCTCTCGTGAATATTTATTCGCACAAGTACACGCTGTGCTTTTGCTTTCCCAGAAATGTTCCTGCCAATGCAATCTTGCTCATCTGAATCAGTTGGGGAATAAGTACAGAAGAGAGAGTCACAAATACCAGAAAAGCAGATTCGCGGTTCCTATATGGAAGAACATTCACTGACGCGTGAAATAGACTCCTATGCAAATGGATGGCTCAATGCTTGTGTACCACATATGTCCCACATTAAAACGATGCATAGTTCTTACTGGCCCTCTGCGAAGGGGCGATTTTTACCCAGATGATTTTTTCTTATTGCTGTATTCTTGCAGCTCTACTTATTTCTACGCTAATGGAGTTATAAATAATGTAAAGTAATAAATAACACCAAGAAGAGACACATGAAAACGATCACATGCATAGGTGAAGTACTTCAGTATGGTTTAAGTGTACAGCCAGAACTTTACATACCTCCCAGGGTCTCTGCGGTCACTTGAGAATGTGATACAGCCCTAACTTTAACGTGATGAAAGGAGACTGAGGATTGGGATGACAAGAATTGACAAGATTTGAAATGCTTTAGAAATGTAGGATTTCTCAAGACACGTGCGGGGCTTTTCTTCTTCCACACATTAGATTTATGATGAGAAACATCTGGGAAGATTCTGGGGCTCTTCACAAGCACAAGATGCCATCCCCGCACAGCAGCTTGCAAGAAGCGGGCCAAAATTAGCAGATCTGGACCGAGGTCGTTCTATGGCCCTGTCACAGGACACGCTCCATCCCCATCCTCTGATGCCCCAGACGTCGCTCAGATGAATTCTCCAGCAAGTGGCAATTTCATGTGAATATATTTGTATTCTCATCACCCACACGAATATAGCAAGATTCTAAAGGACACCCCTTATTAATAAGGAAATAAAGATTCCTCTAGGGACACCACCAAGGCCTGTTCAATGTTCATGGCAGCTCATTCACACTGAAGGAACCGATTAACACTTTCGTTCTCGCTCTCATCCCCAGATGAGTCCAGGTGGCGCTTGATTTTCCCAGAGGCCACACCCCTTTGGAATTTACCATGTTGATGATCTACCTCCCAATTGCATACACTGGGCTGCGACTTTCCACTAGAGTGAGTGGAATGTTAGCTTATCCCTGGTACATTCAGCAACACTTGAGTCACTTATTAGCACTCTGGTACAGTGGACAGAGCATGAACAGGGAATGGGAGGGCCTGGTTCAGACACAGACCTGCTGTGTGACCTCCCGTAACTACATCACCTGTGTGCCTCAGTTTCCCCACCTGAGAAAGGGGGCTAATTATACACCCCTTCTTTTGTAAAGTACTTTGAGCCCTATAAATAAAAATACTATACTAGAGCTAAAGAATGAAAAATTGTATCATCCACTAAAATTATTTTAAAACTAGCATTTGTCAATCAATCAATATCATAAAGGAAAACAAAAGCAGTTGTTTCTTCTGCAACAAATAGCTCCATGGTCATTTTAATTTGGATCATGGCTGTGACAGGGTCTATTAGGCCTTCTCTGCCTCCCTGCCGGAGGCGTTGGTGCCCTGACACCCCCTGCTCAAGGAAAACCTGCTCAAACCAGATTGCCAACAAGACAGTCCTCCAGAGGTCTAGAAGGGCCTGGAGGAAATACTGACCAATCAAGAGCCAGCAGGCCAGTTAAGAAGGCTGGCCTGCATCTTCTCAGGGGCAGAGCTGAGGAAGACTGGAACAGAAAAGTTCCTCAGTGTGATCACATAACCCCACAGCCAGGTCAGGAGCTTGCTTCCAAGCGCTACAAGGAAGTGTTTGCATTTGAGACTTTGTTTTGTTTTGTTTTTTTAAATGTGAACCGCTTAGACAGCCAAAACCTGAGTGTGTTATTTTGTTGTTAAGAGGCTGACGCCGAGCTGATGGCCTGGACCACCCTGTTCCAAGCTACAGACGAACTGAAACAAATTATTTAATAATAAAAAGTGCCCTGCCTAATTAACACAATAAGAAACAAAATATAATGCAAATAGGTTTGGGTGATGTGTGTCTTTAGTACACTTTAATACAGTTTGTAGAATAATTGAAATTTCTGCAATGGCCAGCTAGGAAGACAGATACACAGGCCACTTCACTGCAAATGAATTGGGAGAAAAAAAAACCCCGATAGGCTCCATACACCTCCAGTGTTTAATTTGTAATTAAAGAGTACTGGGACTCAAGCAATTAGGTGTCAGGGTTCAAGCAATTTTTTTACATTCATAACCGATGCAGCAATCTCAGAGGTGCAGGGGCTCAGTCCTGGCAAGCATTAAGCACTGTCTCTCTCTCTCACACCACAAACACAATGTCCTTTGAGGTCAACAGGAACGGTTCCATTGACTTGCATGGGCATGGGATCAGGTTCTAGGCCAGGAGTGACCCTGCTGAATTTGACGCAGATACACTGGGCTAACCGAAAACAGAATCAGACCTTACATTTTAATGTAAATAAAATGGAAGAAATAATACCTGGTTCGGGACTTCTGGAGATGTCTTCATTCAGGATGGAATCTGTGCATGGAATCAATAACCCACCTAACAAAACAAAAAACAAGAGAGGAGGTAATAGTTGATACATTTCTAGAATTTAAAATAAAAACTGACCAGCCCCCATCTGCCAAACAACTTTCCATTGAACAGCTTGTGGTCACTCTCTTACCCTCCTTTCAGTAACATACTGTATTTTTTGTTTTTTAAAATCAGGGAATCAGTTTCATAATGCCAAAAACAAACTAATTTTTACAACATAAAATACTCCTTTCTCCAAAAAAATGCAGCTCTTAAAACAAAAATGTATTATTTATTAAAGGGAGTAGCCCATTTTGAATAAAATCTAAAACTTTCTAAAAGCTTTGCTTAAATATTTGTAATTTTTATAAAAAGCTGATTAATGTATACATTTAGACCTCAAGTTATATCTATCTATATGTATCATTAATAGATGGGTCCCTTTTCAAGCACCTTTATTTCACTTTTCCAAATATCTCTGCTGAGACTAGGAGTGAGAGAAACACAAGAAAGGGTGTTTCCATTTTATTTTTAACCTGGCCAACACCAGAAAGCATGAGGAATATTGCAAGAAGGGGTTGAAATAAACTCTCAGAACTTTGGGGGTTCAATTCTCATTTACATTAAGTCCGTTCTACATCTCTGGATGTGTAATTCACTCCCATTTTGCCAGAGTAGCCACAGCAGTGTAAAGGGGCTGTAGTGTAACAGAGAAGTAGATCTGGATTTTTGTAACCCAAATGAACGTCTCACATTTTACTTGTTCTCCCACGGATATTTTCATGTCTCTGTAGATAGTTCTCTAGGCCATCAAATTTCTCCCAGATGTTCCTTAATTCCCACGGAAAGGCCCCTGCATCCATCATGAGGGCAGCCTAAATTTATCAATGTTTAGCAAGCCAGTGTGGCCAACTCATGATTTTATATCATGAGTCTCACAATATTCAATGTGTTTCATAAAGCCCCAGTGTCTGGAGGCATGTGATCAGGTGAAAATTTCAGCTTCATGAAAATAAAGTAAGGTTCCAAGCCTCGTGGTTGCAGAGAAAAGCATGAAAACATGAACCAATTGTCCCCCTAAAAGCTCAGAAGCCAGATTCATGATCTTAAGTGGCTGTGGTTGGCAATACTGCAAACCTTTTTGATTCATGACATGTGCCAGGGGAATCCCAAACTGGCCTGTGTGTCACACCCCCTCTGGGAGTGCTTTTGCAAAAATGAGATGCCGGGTTTTGTGAAACGTTTGGAAGAGAACGTGACTTCCCATTCATTACGGCCATTGGAGAGATTTATTTGTCAGCGTACGTATGGAAAGAAAAGGTTATTGCACAATAAAAAACATGAAACCTCCAGTTAAAATATGGCAAATGTTTTTGAAATTATACAAAGAATGCTTAAAGATAAATATTTATGACTTTTGATGAACTGCAGTACTGTGTTAATGAAATCAAGACTGAAGAAATGTGCTTGAACTGTCCTTTATCCAAGATGAATAAGACTTCAGTGTAAAAAGGCAATTTATATAATGTTCAGATGGCAGTGAGAGATTGCGCAGGGCGGTGAATCGCATACAGAAACGTGGAGCTTTGAGTAAGCCTTTGCTTTGCTGTACGCAGAAATGCTGAACAACAAAATCACACAGACTATTTCAGTTCTGTTTTCCTAGTCTTAACAGTACTCTGTGATCTGTGATAGGGGGCAGTCTTGTTAACAGTAGACATGAGCCTATGGGCTATGGTTCAGTTTCCCCTTCCACTGGTGCCCAAACAAAGGAATATTCATCAACTGCTTGAGAGACAGATGTGGAGAAGAATGTCTTCAGGAGAATTAGATGCCACGCACAAAGGCCGTAGGACAGTGGGCTGAGGATGTTCTATTACTCCTAGTCTCAAGGACCTTCTTCCTCACCGTCCATGTTTTGCTTCTCTTGAACCAGTCCAACAGCTTGCAATGACCAAAAACAGTATCCAACTCAAGGATGGGGAGGGCTAGAAGCATTGAGAAGCTTAATTCCTTCATGTTCCAAAAGCACTTGGAGATTCGCAGATGGAAGGTGCTATAAGTGCAAAACATCATCAAGTCCAATTTCTAGACAGTTGTTCTGGTTGTTTCCAGGGCCAGGACTCTTCCCCAGACACCATGAGTTTCCCACCCAGTAAAAGATAGTCCAGAAATTCAATATAAAAACGTCCTTTGCATTAAATTATACTCCCGTAGTACAAATAAAACAGATAGAAAACGGCTGTCTATGGCTGTTATGATCTTATTCTAAAACACCTGCATTTCAAAAAAATGAAACAGAAAAACTGCTCTTCCCAAGGAAACTCTTGTCTTATTCTGACACACAGCACCCCAACTGCAGTGTCTTTTAGACCTGTCTGACAAACAGATAGCCAGGAGTAAGTGTCAATTAATAGACTGTCCAGTCATTCTTAAAATGGTTGATAAACCCTTCAGTGCTCACCTCAACGCCCTGAGAAGATCAGCTGGAAGGATAAGAAACATATGGAGGTAAACTTGAACACAATGGCTTTTTAGGATGGGGGTGGGACCTCAATAGACTACACACCTTCTAAATCCATTTTGCTAACAGATAGAACCTCACTATAGTCAAATCTCCAAGCAAACAACTAAAGCAAAATTTAGTCAGCAGCTTCTCACAGGAACTGATACATTAATCAGTGGCACTTCCAAAGGGGTTTTTGACTAATGGGGTGTTTTATACAGGAACTGGCAGCTGCTGCCTTTTGCAACCCAATACTCCTTCGAAGGTCGAAGAGCCAAAAATCATGCTCTGAAAGGTCTTTGAAAGTATTTGGGAAAACAAGGCTGGCTTTACCCTTCTAAAGAGAGAAATGTTGCAGAATTCCCCAGTAATGACAGGTGTTAAAGCACTTGAAAAGGAGGTAAGCAGCGTTATCCCAGTTTTATGTATGGGGAAACTGAGGCAGAGAGACATGCTGTGACCGGCCCAAAGTTACAAATCAGGTCAGAGAGCCAAGAACAGCACCCAAATTTTGGTAATCCCAGAACCATGCTCTACTCACTGAGCCACACGGCTTCTTCAATCACTCCCTAAGATGAAGTGATTCAGAGCGTTACAGCAGAACAGTTTGTTTGTTTTTCATAATGGAGGTCACATTTAAATGGAACATCTTTTGTGGGAGGGTAGGCTGGCTTCTCTTCCCAGTTTTCTGGGGCTGGATTCCAGGACATGGGATCCTTTAACCCAGCTGAATGTTTTGTTGTGACTAGAGCTGGATGCAACTTTGTTGACATGACTTTTCATGGAAAACTGCAGTTTTGTCAAAGCCACGCAGTTCTGGAGACATATCAGTTCTGACAATGTTTTCGGTGGGAAGGTCTCGGAAGCCCAGGGTGGGCTCCCCAGTCACCTCCGGAAAGATATTCACCCACATCGAAATCCTGACCTTTTCACGCCCAAAATGGATATTTCGGCACAATTCAGTTCCACAAAAACAGTCGAAAGGTTTCGGGTTTGTTCCGAGACGGAACGAAAACAGATTTGGCAACCTCGAAAGTTGTTGCAAAATTGACCTGTCGTTTTCCAGACGGACCTGGCTTTTACTGTGGCATCAACACGGATACGTTGGGGCCAAACTGAGTATACTGTAATAGCATACTGCAATAGGGAGACCCCTTCCCCCCCAACACACAGGCTATGTCAACATCTTCTGTAGGCATTTGGTAAGAACCCAGGATGCTTTGGCTATGCTATTGTTTTCGATGGCCCCTCACACGCTTAAGCTGATGCCTGAAAGATTTTCTTTCTAGAGACTTCTAAGAAAGCATGCCATAGAGGGGAGAAAGGATGGTCTTGAGGTTAAGTCAGTGGTCTGGGACTCAAGAAAACTGGGTTCAGTTCCAAGCTCTGATACAGTCTCCCTAGGTTCCCCTGAGCAGGTCACTTCAGCTCTGTGTGCCTCAGTTTCCCCACCTCTAAAAATGGGGATAATAGGGCTACTTTTCTTTCACCTTTTGTCTATCTTGTCTACTTAAAGTATAAAGCTACTTGGAGCAGGAGCTCTCCCCAGATGTACGTAAAGCTCCTAGTACAATGGGGCTCTGATCTCAGATGAACGGATCAGCATTACTGTAATACAAAGAACAAGTCCGATGCTGTATTCTGGGGAGGAAGACAAGGCAAAGTGCTTGCCAGTCATCACTGTCCTTGGGAAGGGAGTATTCGAACAGATGTGCGAGAGCCGCAGCCAGCTTTGTTTCACACCGTACGTTATTTAGTTATTTAGATGCGTTCCTGCAGGGAAAGCAGACAGAAGGGTCGCATTCCGCAGCCCAGCTCCAGCCGTCCAGCACCTCTGCAGTGAGGACTGCCCAGAGAACACTGGCGTGTATTCACGTATAGAGGGGAAATGTCAGAACTGCAAGGGGGGAGGGAGATCTTATGGAGGTGGGGGGGGGAGTGCGTGGGCATTTCATTACAGTTGGTGACATGGGTCGACTCCGGATTTAGGCGATACTGGAAACGGTCCAAAGCTGCAAAGGTTTGGCTCGGGATCCAAAGCTCTGCAAAATTTGGGGCAGGAGAGGGGAGTGTCAAAACTGGGTTTGGTGTGGGTTCATCCCCAGGTGATTCTGCTCCATTTTAAACCCCGCGGAGCAGTGAGTCCTGGCGTAAGCAGGCCCAATCATGACGCCCTCCAGAATCGCAGCCATTTGCGCCTGGGCTCAACCTGGTTCTTTGACATACATCTCCCTGGCCAGTTTTGAGTACAGCTCAGCCCCCACCAGGCTCCCTCTTGTTCACAACGGTGGCAAGGAGCGTATTTCCCTACTGTCCTGTAGCGCCTTGCTCAGGCCCTGGTTCCATCCCTATTCAGCTGTGTTGTTCCTCTCAGAAATGCTCACCGGTCCTTGGATACTGGACAGAGTGAGACCAGCCCATCCGTTGGAACGGTTACATCCGTGTTCTCCACCTTTTTGTGCTTGCAACCCTCTTTGGACTTAAAAAAGCTTAAACCGGCCACCCAGGGCTCACTCCCAAACCCAAGCCCCACCACTGGGGCTGAAACAGGTAATTTAGCTTCGCGGGGCCCCCTATGTTGTGAGGCCAGGGTAATTGTCCTGCTTGCCATCCCCTGTAGCCAGCCCCGCACTTGCGACCCCCCTGACTCTGTCCTGCAACACCCACCCCCCCCTCCACATTGAGAAACACTGGGTTACATGATACTACACCCAACACGCGACTTAACCGTTCTGGCAACTCCCACCTGCCACAACTTTCCAAGGGCCAAAGCTGCAGTTTATCTATATGTATATATTTTAAATAAATAAGATAATGTTTTGTTCCAATTTCAGGCAGGGCTTTGTTTTCATCTAACCAGATCCACATAAATCCTTAATGCCAATGGGAAGTCCAGGTTAGGTAGGGAAATCAACACTAGGTTTACTTAGGAGATTCCATGACATTGGCAATAGACACACAAGAATTGCGGGTCAGGAATTTGACTAATTGTTTTTTGTTGAACATCAGTGCATCAAAACTGTTTGTGAAATAGCGTCGGCGTCAACCTATTTCCCAGCTTGAAAAAGTGTGGAGGAAAAGGTTTTGAAATTGTCAAAATGAAACATTTTTAAATGAATGATTTGTTTCATTTTTTAAATGAAAAATTCCAGTTTTCCAGTTCAAAATGACTTTTTTCAAAAGGTGAGCTAATTAGACTGCAACAAAGCATGGCAGTACAACCTGCACTCCACTGCTGAGTAGCTAGCACCACCTCAAGAGTGGACCAGGCAACTGGGAAGGAGATGTGGCCAGGACAGCAAAGGCTGAGTCTCTGCCAGTGACTCTTCCACAGAGCCCCTGGTGGAAATTAATTGCTCCCATCAAGCCCCGATGGGTATATTACACCTGTATCCGATCATCCTCCTGATAGTCCAGAAAGCCCCAGTACTCCTATTTCTAGCATTGGGAATCTAAGAAACAACATCACCCCTTCCTCTGGAGTAAGTTTTTCCATGTATCCCCGGATTAAACATGCCAAGAACATTACATTACCAAGACGCGGTCTTTGCCAAAAGCTAAGAACTACTAGCTGATTGTCATGGTTACTGCGAGATGCTTGTACAGGAAATATTTGCAGAGAGAGATAAAATGTAGAACATCATGTTCCAACGCTGTTGGAGACAGAGTCACCTGAAGCGGGTGGGGTCTCTGTTCTCACTTTTGATTGAGTTTGCAATCAGAATCTTGCAACCCAGCCCAGCCCTGTGTTTACAGTCTGCACCAGGGGCAGGCTGGAGCTTTTACAAAGACAAAAGAACCCCCAAAAAAAGATTCTGAATAGGCGACCCTCAAGACTGAGCTGAAGTTAATGAAATGCTCTGGTTATAAAAACAGCCAAAAGCTGTATCAGAGAAAAAGAAAGGGCACAAGATGTTATCCCCTTTTGGAGGAGATGCTCTACTAGGGTCAATTTCTCCTGCAAGGATCCCAGTTTCAGGACTGGACAAGCACTGTAAGGCCTGACTGATCATTGGGTGAGAAATATCTTATTAGCCAGGAAAGTAACTTGTTCATAAATATAGGTTTTAGATTGTTGTTTTATGTTTTCCTTTTACCTGTAACCTTCTGTTTCCTACCCTTCTACTGGCTTCTATTTGAATCTTTATCTCAAGCTTGGTTAAACAAATTTCAGTTTGGTTTGCCTATAAACTTGTCTAAATGCCTTGTGTTGAACTGAGGGGAAGCAGATAAATGGGATGCACTGTTTCCACAGAGGCAGCAAATCAGCACACGCCACAGGGGTCCAGAAGACAAAGGACTGGGCACTCGAGTGTAACGAGATGGGGTGTATAAATTGCTAGTCTGCACAAGGAATAAGCAAGGCACGCGGAGCTTGGAGTGGAGAGCTTGCATTGCCTTCAGCTTTCGGAGATTCTCCCTGATGGGCACAGCAACTCCCTCAGGCTGTAAGGAGGCAGGAGCAATTCTTTCACCCTGAACACCTCAGATAAACCTGAAAAGTGTCGAAGAGGTTGGTATTGGGAAACCATCTGCCACCCCTAAGAGGGGAACCTATGAAAGCAGCCCCTTCTTGCTACAAACTAACTCTCTTTCTGCAAATATGAATACGCAAAGGAGTGATTGCAGAAATGGATTGTGAGTTGGGACTCCTGGGATCTCTTCCCAGATCCACTGCAATCTAGATTTTAAACCTGTGCTCATCACCCTGCTATCCAACAACATATGTGGAACAGCACAAGCCAGATAGCTCTGAGCCTCAATCCATTCTACAGACATCAAGGGCACTTTCCATTTTTATTCTTTATGTTTAAAGGCACGTAAGTAGGCACCGAACTGGTAAAAACATTGTTATTTTCACACACCTGCTCCACCTCTGTTTCCCACAGTTTTTGCCTTAATGCTTCTTGCAGCATCAGAATATGCTAAAGAAAACATTTACCCAATAGTAGCAATCGGTGCTCACCTGCTCCCGTAAATCTGAAGGACAGAAAACTCCCAGCTGGGATAACCACTCAACAGCCCAACAGAAATTTCTGCCTAAATGATCTTCTTTCAACAAGCAGTTAAGTCTGATTTCCTGTGTTTTGCAGGGACTTTTCTTTTCTTTTCTTTTTTTCCCCCCCACTTGCATCAATTTTATGTCCACTTTTTTGTTTTTATTATACATTTCACCCCACCTCCCCCACCCAGTACCGTTTCCAGAGATCATAATCTCCCTGTATTAGCTAATTATCTCAAAAGCCAAACAAAGAGCATTTCTAGGCTTTACCACTGCATGTGAAGAGTGCATCACTTAAAATTAACCACTTGAAATTAACAAGCTAGTAAAACTTAAAATGACCTGGCCTTACAGAAAACAGTGATCCTCCTTTTTTTTTTCCCCCCTTCTTCCTTCTTTCATTGCTAGCATGATAAAGGAGCAGTGAACAAAGATATTTAACAATCAAAAGTCCCATTTCAAGTCTCATCTCTAAGAAAATAACTCCTTTCCTAAAAGGGTGCTTCTTGGAGACCAGGTTCTTACTGAATGGTCAACAGCATAATCACATGTTCACTAGGCTGCCCGCAAAGGCTCACTCTTCATGCAAACTGCTGCACCCTCTGCAGTAGAAAAGCCTTTGCTGAGAGCATCAGGGAAAGGGAGAAAATCTATTAAAATCCCATTTCCACAGAATTATTTTGTGACTTCTCACCTGCAGAATCCATTGAAGTGACATTCTGATACTTCCATCTCACCGTCGAGATTGCATTGCTATGTATTTATGGAAAACGGATGCTAATACGTTACAATTGGACCGTAATCTTATCAAATTCGGTCTGCACATTTCTTTCATACTCTCGAACGTAAACCAAACCTCCCTCCAGCCCAACAAATGCAAGCTGTTTAGATTATGGACATACTGCAGATGTACAAGGCAGCTCCCAAGCATTCTTTCGGCGGAAAACCTCGCCAACTCCTGTGATCTACAGAGACTGACCCTTAGGGACGGCCTGAATTTTTCATTGAACATTCTCCGGTACGTTATGGGTTCAAGTTCTGGAAATCAAGTGTCCTAGGACAAATGCACCGTGTGACTGAGATTCTAAAAGTCTATTTCCACAGCCAGGCAAAACCTTCTAACACACGGGCTCAGGCCCTCGACTCTTGTTCCTTCCTACCTCCCTGTTCCCTTTTAATAATACTCTGCACTTCTACTTCCCCCCCCCATAATCTCAAAGTACTTTAGAATTTAATGATTTAGGCTTCCCAGTGCCTGTGAGTTAGATATTTATTAGGCCCACTTTATGGATGGAGAAACTGAAGCTCAGACTGGGGAAACGATTTCCTTTCACACTCAGTGGTAGAGCAAGGAACTGAACGGAGGGGTGAGATCCTGACCCCACTTCTTCTTCTTAGTATGGCTAATGTAAATGTAGAGCAACAACTATAATTTTACATTCAGATGGCTAAGCCAGATAATTGCATCTGGAGTAGCAAAGTATATCACTCTGATGCCTCTTTTGTATTTGCGAAGAGGGCATTGAGTTGTTCTGTGGTCTGTTCTAGGTGGCCACAGGTCGCACACTGGAGAGTTTTTAATTTTCCATTTGTGCAGCAAGTACCCGGATCTGCCATGGTTTGTGCAGCTGTGGTTTAGGGTTGGTCCATGAGATCGAAGCCAGGGATCTTCTGCATCGGGTCTTTTACGAGGTGTGCATTTGTAACTTCTCGTCAACTCCATTGGGCTTTCCAAGCTTCATCAGGGTTGAAGGGGCGTTGTTGGCGGTTAAACGCCTGGGTCCAAAAGGCTTTGCGTGACTTCAAGCAGTGGTGAGAGCTGTTGTTAAGGTCCTGCTGGATGGGAAGACACCAGGGGAAGTTTTGCTGTTCATTTCAGCAGAGGCAGGATTTCACTTGAACTCTCTTAGCACCCAGCCCTGTCATCAGCTCCAAGACCATCCCTACCTCCCTGGTCACAGAACCACCTTTCAATCAAAAATAGGGATTTTGTTTTCTCTAGAAAGTAGTTTAAGGCCAGAAGGGCTGCCTCCATCATCTAGTCTGATCTCCTGCATGGCACCAGTCACCAGCTGCACCCAACACCTGCGCACTAAACCCAACAATGGCAATAAAGGCAAAGCGCGGGAGACGTTGCTCTGAAGGAAACACGTGCCCTCTAGTTATCATTCACCTTGAAAGAGGCTCAACCTCTCTTATACTCAGACAAACTTAAGAGAAAGGGAGCTTGGGACACAATAGCACAGGCAGCTTGAGTGTGCACATGGGCTGAGGTAGCTTCGGTGAGGAGTTAAATATGTCCTGTTGCCATGGTTTCCTACAAAAAAACCAAGTGCTTCCACTTGTCATGGCTCAGTGCAGTTTCAGTGTTGTCCAGCTGCTAGGCTCCATGGAGCAGGTGTGGCAGCATGTTGTACTTTCACAAGCAAAACACTGAAGGAACAGGAAATAACTGCACCGGATGACATTTAATTCAAAAGTGACTTTGATGGATTGAAACTGACACGAGCTACTTTCCAGAAAGTCCACCATGGCCATAAGAAAGGTTTTCAAAGATGCCCTAGGACCAACAGAGCAACCTTAAATAGAAAGAACTTGAGGGCAGGTTTTTCAAAGGTATTTAGGTGCCTAACGATTTAGCTGGACACCAGTTCGGGTTTTCAGAGGTGCCTACGCAAGTTAGGTGCCTAACTCCCATGGGGAGCTCTGATTCCAGTTAGGCGTGTGGCTTTATTGTATGAAGATTAAGGATCCCTGTAAGAATGCATAAATGTAAACAGTGGGTGGCAATTTTATTTTATTTCAGCCTAAAGCACTTAACATGTTGAGATGTACAACCTGAAATAATGTGTTAAACTATTCATTTGTAACAGATTAAGGTGGTATTTCACTTCAGTGCAGTCAAAACCAATGACAGCTACTTAAAGAACCCTAGTGGAAACTGGAGGCGTGCCAATGAAGGTAAAAAGTTTGAGTTAATAAAATACTTCGCTCTTATGGGATCTGCTCCAAACCCCATTAAAAATTAATGGAAGTTTCTCCATTCACTTTGATGGGGTTTGAATCAGGCCCATAGAGTGCTTTGCAGTTATAGATCTCCCAGATTTTACAAAGAGAAGGTAATTTCAGTCCCATTTTGTAAGGCACTGGACAGCAGAAGTGACTTGTCTAAGGTCACACACACACACACACACACACCAGATCAATCAGCAGAACTGGGAAGAGAACTCAGATCTCCTGGCTCCCAGCCCAGTACCTTCTCGGATGGCTCACGCTGCCTCCCAACCACAGTAGAGAACATGGGAAACAGGAGTGGGTGAGTTAACCAAGACACACACGTGATGCAGATAGTGTGTTTTGTTTGATACCCACCTGTCTTCACTAGAAGCAACAGTGGGCTTGGGGATATTTTTGTTTTGTTTTCTTTTATTGCTATACAAAACGGACAACTGTTCGTGAAAGAAAGCTGACCATCTCCGGAGTGACAGTGAAGAAGCAGAAAGTAAGTGTGGTACATAGCAGAAACATTATGTAATTATTTAAGTTCAAGGAAGCTGTTGTCCTAAATCAGATTTACAGGGACAGAAGAGGGGAAAACAAAAGGACAATAATATCGACATCTGGCAATGATAAAAATTAAAGACTCACCAAGTCCACCTGCCAACATTTGAAAGCTAGAAAGAGGGAGATGTGGGGAGAAAATACAGACACCTTTACACAACATCAAAACACATAGGACTGGGAGAGGTTTTTTGCAGGGACAGAGTGGAAAAATAGTCTTTTGCTAATAAAGTAGGGAATATTCCTCTGAAATAAGGGCAGTTGGCTATGGGCTGAGACGTCACAGCCCCAGGGCCAAAGGGTTGGCACCAGAGTGCTTTCAGACAATAGCTAGTGGAGAAGTTGGAGAGGTTTAGCAAATCTAAAGGTTACTCAGTTTGGACGTGATCCATTATAACCTGGGACGCATCCAACATGATAGCGTTACTTAAACAAACAGAAGATTATAAAACACACACACCAGTAAATTGCAGATCAGTTAGCTAAATATCAGACAAAGATCTGGACTAAGCACAGGAGAAGAATCCAGAGTCTACAGACATTAAATCTCACTCTCGGAAGGACTCGTCACATGGTCTTCAGTAGATCATTTGCCCTCTTGTCTTAGCTCCCACACAGGACACATCTGTAGAACAGGGAGGGGAGCTTCAATAACTTCAATGGTCATCAAACTTCAGTGTCTTCAATAATTTGCTGGGCTCTGAGATTTTTTACTGCCTAGGTAGACAGTCAGGGTTCCTGTGGGCTGTTAAACTGCCATCTTACACCCCAGAGGGGGCTGCAGTGTTCTCTGTCAACTTCTTTGGGGTCAGAAAGTTGGGCTAGCTATCTGGGAACGCGTGCTAAGTTCCAGGCTGCACGCAGGTTAATGTAGGAAGTGCCAGGCCAGAAAAACCGATGATAAATTTTCTCATTGAGCTAAGTGTTAGCCCCCCCAGGTGGCTTGAACAGTTGGTCAGCCTGCTAGCATCAAGACAAGACCTCACAGAAGGCCCGCCCAGCCCAGGAGAGAGAAAGTTCACTTCTCCAGTTGTGTCTCATTTACTTGTGCTAGTGAGTTGTTAACTAAGAAACAAGATCACGGATAGTTTCAGTGGCATCAGCACGCCAGCTCTCACAGAAACTCTGCCCGCTGGAGCAGCACCCGTGGCCCAGTTCTCCAAGGCAGTCAAGCACTTTGCCAAAAGGTGAAAGCCAGGCAGCCTCTCTTTCACCTCCATCCAGCTCTCAGGCTCTTAACTGACCTCAGCAGATTCCCTCACTGAGGAGCTCTCCCAGAGAAAGGAGACTTGCCTCCACTGCTAGAAGTGGAGACAGCAGTAGCCCTGGGGTTGTGTGGGGGTGGAGGAAAAGGAAGGGTTTAACCCTCTTAGAGTCATTCTCCATCACCTGGATTAGTCTTACTTCTTCAGTTACTGCAGAAAACCCCTCAGATTTCTCTTTAAAAGCTTGCGGGCCTGGTTTTCCGATGTTCTGAGCACCCACAATTACCATTGGAGGAGATTCCCTACCCAGCCCCTATACTGTGCTCCAGCAGCATCTGGGGACCAGAAAGGTGCCTCAGGGTCTGGAGATAATTTCCTTTGGTGCAGACGCAGTGTGGGCATGGGCGCGTGCTGCTACTGAGGGTCCAGGCGGTGATGCAGCCTCCAGGTAGCTCTCAGAAAAGGGCCATTAATTTAGACCAACGCCCAGCAGTGGGTTAATTCATGCCACAGATTGTACTGGTCCCTGGAGCAGGCCAGAATCCAGACAGCACAAAAACCACATCTGGCCATCCTCCCCTGGCTGCACCAAGTCCTGAATATTTGAAGGCAAGTTACAGATCAGACAGAAAAATAAAACTTTGTCATAAAAGCCGGAACCCCACAGCAAAATATCATTCATCTGGAGTTAAGATTGGGGTAAGAGCGTGGGAAGAGGCACAGGGGTGCAATCAGTTAAGAAAAAAATTAAAAAATGTGATTGTTCCCCCTCCCTAATGCTAGAGTCTCTCAAAATTCAAAGTTAAGTTTCTGTTGGGGGGATCCCAGTGTGCACAGGGCAAAGAAGAATTGAATCAAAGGCTGCTCTACACATACAGTAACATTTTCACTGTGGGTTGCATGCCTGATATCCTAAGGCACCATACGAAACAAGCAAGGCCTAGTGCAGAGTGTAGATGTAATGTAGAATATAGAATGTATAACCTCAAGGATAAGCCCAACAGCACGCTCATGAAGAAATGCATTATGCTTTACAGAGACAACTGGAGCCCCGTGAAAGACATCCTGTTTTGAACAGAGCAGAGTTGGGACCTCAGATCTGAATGTCAAGGATG
The DNA here is from genome assembly GCF_026122565.2 of Emydura macquarii macquarii. Lineage (NCBI taxonomy): Eukaryota > Metazoa > Chordata > Testudines > Chelidae > Emydura > Emydura macquarii. Next base: position 16,191,889 of record NW_027130698.1, on the reverse strand, counting down.
TGGGCATTCAGTCTCTGTGGCTGACCTTGTCTGAATGGCTTTGGTTCTGGGAGAGCGCCAAAACCATAAATAAGAGCTATGCTTTATCAAATCCAGCCAGAAATCTCAAGAGGAAAGCGGAGCCCTCAAGATTTCCACCATTCAAGCTGGTGGAAAAGGCAGGTGGCCATTTAGGATCAAAACCTTGCAAAAAAAGTGTTTCAGGAACTAAGCCTGTCGTCAGATCCAGTCTCCAGCCTAACGCTACTCCAGACCCCTCCATGACCAAACACAGCTGAGAATCCAGTCCAAGTCCAAATCTTATTGAAGTTGATGGAAAGACTTGGATCACGTCCTTCGTCCGTAGTCGAGGGTCACTCCTGCTGATTTACTGTGCTGTGCACCTTCTGAATTTCTCTTCTCCTGTTCTTTATTGCTAAGTTTAGAGGGTGTGAAAGCAGCTTGCATGACCATCTGCTCACCTTGCTTCTCTCTCACCCGAAGATGTGATTCTTTTGTTTCTGATATTACCATATATCCATCTCCCGAGCAAACACTTCTGATACAAGACACACGCACCATGGGACATACTGACCACTGACAAATGAGCAACAAGAGCGGATAAGCTCCTATGGATTCCAACCCTGGAGTCCTTCCTCGGGAGAAGTGCCTACTGAAGTCAGGATAGGACCATTTCCTTCAGTGGAAATGTCTACAGCAGAATTACCTCTGAAGAAATTCCTTAAAATTCTCCATGAAGTATCAACAGCAAGACACACAAGGTCACACATAGGTTTCAAACTAGTGACTTTTAAAAAGAGCTACCAGTGCTTTCGAACCAGCAACCTATCTGCCCAACACAATACCCCACTGCTCCACTGTCTGCACTGCCCTCCCTCCCATTAAGCATCTAGTCAAATTCAAGTCGTCACTTTCAAAGTCTTTCATGTGACTGGCCCAAGTAACCGACAGGGCCACCCCACTCTCTGTGATCGTGACCTCCCAAGACAGAAGCATTCCACTGAGACAAAGCCACCACCAGCCTCAATCGTGAGGCTCGTGTGTGCCAAGATGGCGTTTTCTCAGCAGCCAGCCTAGAAACTCACTTCTAGAAGAGCTCAGGATGCACACGAATTTCAACCATGCTGTAATGAAATGTAAAACCCATTTCTTCAATCCAGCCTGCCCACAGTGACACCAACAAAGTAACCAAAGAGTAGGGCTTGCTGAAAGTTTCTGCTGACATAGTTTTTTGATGGAAAACTGGGTTTTCAGCAAAACAAAATTCTTCATCAAAAGCATCTGCTTTCCATGGAAAATGGTAGGTTTTTGTTAAAAAAGTAAATGCCTGAAAACCAAAAATTTTCAATTTTTGGCTAAAACCCCAAATATTTCAACCAAAAGCCAAATATTTTTACCAAAACCCAAAATATATTTTGATATGTCACCACGGTGGTTCATGCAAGCTGTAGTTCAGTTGCCTCTTGTCCTCATTCTTCTCTATAGGCTGAGCTCACTGGCTGGACCACATCTCACATGATGCACCATTAACAGGGACTCCCACAATGCAGCACCTCCCTTCACCAATATGGGAGACCAAGTGGCATTATGGGAGATGTAGTCCAGCCAGTGAGCCCAGCCATAGAAGAGAATGGGCGCACGAAGCATCCAAACAACTTCCATGATGCACAGCACTTGCATTTCTGAATTGAAATATTTCACTTTTTGATTTTGAAGTCAAAGTTTTCCAACCAGCTCTAGAAAAGAGAGATGTATATCTTATGCACACACCCATGCTCAATGGTGTAACGCTACAGGACCTGCCATACAGCTCCCGTTTTTCATCTATAAAAAGGACTGTCACCATTCACCCTCTCCCAAAGAAGGCCATATTAATTGCTCAGGAAATTTAATGGACTCATTCTGCAGCTGGCTTGCAGCCTTCTGCTATAAAACTGCTTAAGACAGTTTCTTCCCCAGTTGTTGCTTCACATAGCCATACTGCACGTCAACTGCAGAGGGAGAGAGATGCTTCTCCCCGCCTCAATTCACTTTCTGGGCAACAAGCAATTTAATCTCTTATCAGTTGTAAAATCCTTAATGATCAGCAGCTGTTAAGTCCATTTCCGCTGCAGCTGAATCATGTTCCTTTTCTGCCAAAACTACAGAACAAAAAAAAGAACAGTTTCCCCCATGCTTCCTGGGCTTCTTGAGATCCATTAAGTACAAAAATAACAGCATAGATTCTCTGGTCTCCCCAAGCTGTGATCATCAGTATTGTAACTAAGTCCCCTGATGCTCATTTTGTTATCATCTTTGCTATGCTATGTTCCTCAGACTCTGAAAATCCACATCAACATCAATGATTTGGGTATGTTCTGGTAATACAGGGCGAAGACCCTAGGATCTCACACCAAAACACAAGGTTTTAAAATGCAGACGATGACAGCTTTTCTTCAATCCCCACATGCACAGCTCCACTTACGACATGCAATTCCTATGGAGAAACCTTTCGTGGCACATTAACCGTGTCAGTTCTGCCTTTGGAGGAGCAACAAAAAAATCACGACTGCCAAGATTCCAACTTCTCCAGCAAAAAATCATCAAGTGGAAACCAGCTGTGACACCCTTTGTGAGAAAGCTCTATATGAATGCTGGAGAGCCCTATGGAAAGTGGATAGCGCTACTCTGGTATTCACAGTATATGCATTTTTTCCAAGAGGAAAGCCCATTTTCATGGGGTTATAAATCAGCTATAATAAAAATTAATTCTCAGCACAAATCTCTGCCCAATAGTAAATTTTCAAAACACATTTAAAAAAAAAAAAAAAAAAAAAAAAAAAATCAGCGTTTCTATAATTCCCTCACCAATGCACAGATAAAGTCAGACATTTCCTCAGATTGCATCTCTGAAGTTTTGTTTTGCACCTGTCGGGTTATCCAGATCAAGCCTGTCCTGATTTTAAATGAAATTTTGCAGGCTTTCGTCTATGCTGGAAACCTGAATATTTCCTTAGAAAATGAAAAGGGCAAATCATCAGTGTGTGTGTCCAAATGTAATCAAAACAGCCATGATATAAATGAAATAAAATCAGCCCCTATGAATGCATCATGCCTGAATTTTAATGTGCAATCAAGGTTTCTTCAATATAGCATTCCCCAAAGAGACAAAAGAGGAGAAAAAAACCAACACTATGTTCAATAACAACAGCCCACGACTGAATCTACAGCAGGGCACAGAACTAATAATGCACTCAGATCCAACGGCCCGGACTGAAACTACCAGAAGATGGAGAAATAGACTAACGGACCCTTGCTAGGACAGCTGTTATTTTGTTCAACCTTGTACAGTATTTACATATCACAGAGACAGGCGTGCCATGTACAGGCATTAGTTGAAATTTTCTAGCCAACTGGGTCGGAGCCTTTAGGAGAATATTTGTTTCAAAAGCACCCGAGAGAGTTCGGAACACAAAGTCTCACTGGAAGTCATTGGAAATTGTGCTCCTTGCTCTCCCAGCGGCTTTTGGAAATCTCACCTTTCAAAGCGAATATTGCACCCCCTATGCATGAGGGGACCCGATTCTGTTTTCCTTCTGCCTGCACAGAGAATGCAGGAAGCAGTTCCCAACTGTGACTCCATTCCAAACAGGTCAGTATTTCATTCTTGCAGGAGCTTTGAAAGGCAGTGATCTTTTGAGAGCTGCAAGATCAATTAACGCGTCACCTTTAGTGTTGTCTCATTCCACGAAGCAGACAGACCTGCCTGTGTCTCTCCCCTCTGGAGTGGGAATCCTTCACGTTGCAGTCATTTCAAGTCACTTTTTAAAACCTCTCCCTCTTATAAAGGAATTTGTTGCCAGTTTCATGGAGACATTTAGATGCTGATGTCCACTCTAGACCATGTTGCCTCCTCCACCCAACTTTTGCAGGCCTAAGAGAGTTGGATAAGAATTCCAGGATCTGAGTGTTTATCCCAACAGAACTGAATCTTTTGCCCATTCCTGGTACGTGCCATCCTCTGCAAGGGATTAGATCCTCTGATGGAGACGCACATGTGCTCCAATCCTTAAGCATGCGCAAGGGTTGTAATGGACAGATTAGACGTTTGTACCGAAATTAGCCACCTCCCTCATCATGCAGTAGGATGATGGACGATAGATCAGGGAGGAGCAAATGTAACCAAAGCGTAGTAAATGTAGGAAGTCAACTAGCAAGAGGAACTTGCCCTGCTATAGTACCTTTATCTAAGAACCCTGAAGGGCTGTACAAACATTAACAAACCCTGAGAGCACCTTTGTAATACAGGCAAATATTAACCATGCCTTATGGCTTGGGAAAACTGAGGCAGAAAAGTTAAGAGACTTGTCCAAGATCACACAGCAAATCAGTGGCAGGACAGGAAATAGAATCCAGTATTCCTGACTCTCTGACCCATGCTTGAAACACAAAATCATGCAGCCCTTAGGTCAGTAGTAAAAGCAAAATATATATATATTTAGAGCTACCTAAATGCAGAGGAGAGACAATATCATTGGGACAGGTGAAGAGAAGGCAAGGGGCGATGGTAGGAACCCAGGCCAGTTGTAACAAGGGAGAGATCCTGTCCCAGGTTTTAGTTTCTCTTATTCTTGGCCAGCACCTACCATCCATAGACCATTTAAGATGCCCCTTCTCCATGCAGCTACACATATGTCTGCACAGAGGTATAAGCCCAGACACAGATTCAAGCCCCAACTCTCCTTCCATTACCCATGACATGAGGATGAAGGGCCCTTAGCACTAAGCCGTTTGATTTCGTTCCAATGTGTAACAAATAGGTTCACATAAAGCGGCATTCAGGGACAAGACGTGGGAAACTCCATGTGGCAGAGAGAGGAATGTAGACTAGAAAGGGAAGGAGCAGAGGCAGTTGTAATACTCTCAGGCTTCACCAGGGCCAACCAACGCCAAAGAGAGTCCGCCCGCTGGACAGATGTTTGCTAAGAATAGTTTTCCTGTCTATGTTTCCATGTAAGCAATAAAACCCATAAAGCAAGGGTGCTAATTAGCAGCATAAAAAAATGGATTTGCCATTCAACCTCTACCGCTTCAAGGGGGGGAACAAAAGCACATCTGGTGATGCCCCAGGGCTGCAAAATACGAATGATCGGTGCTTAGAAGTGAGAGAGATTTAATAGCTACCTGGGCGGGGGGGAGGAAGGGATTTAATCACTTTTGCAATCCCGTGGTACAGTGCATCTGAGATCAGCAATGGAAGGAAGAGAAGGTCCCTGGAGAGGGTCAATAGTAGCCAGTTATGTACCAGTATGGAAGACTGGGAAGCAGTGATCGTACCTACAATCTCCTTGGACTACAGAGAGGCAAAGCCAATGCACAACTCACCTGCCAGCTGGGAGGAATATTTTTTGAGTGGTGAAGGGAATTTTTTTTTTTTAAATACATAGATTATATAAAGAAGGAGGACTTGAACTGGTGAGTTTCTCCCCTGGAAAGGTCAGTCCGCATGGATGTGTATTTGGATCCCACCCCCATAAATTAGCAAGGGTCAGAATGATGGTTCCAGCATTTCCTGGCAGAGGGCTTCCTATAGCTTCTTCCAAGGTGAAATCCACCCCTGTGCAGAGGGCCAGTCCAAGACCTATGCGTCAATTCAGTCCCATTTAAATCATTAAAATAGTGCACGGGTCTTGTGCTGGCTCTCTGCATAGAGGTGAATTGAATCCTCTGTTAACAACAGTCCTTGTCAACGTCCCCAGATTTAGAACCGATGCAGGAAGTCTCCATCCATAAAGAGAAGAAAAGAACCTGGGCCCAGATCCTCACAAGGTATTTAGGAACTTAACTTCTATCAAAGTCAATGGGCGTTAGGCTCCCTGGAGTCTTCCTGTGCTCCAGAACTCCGAGCGCTAGCAGAGTCTTTTTTCTGATTTGGTCTTCAAATTGCTGCTGGGTTGAGGACAGGCTCCACAGTCCTTTCATCTTGCTTTTCCTTGGCAGGAGTAAAGGAGGCCACCCAAATTAAAGCCTTAGCTCCACCATACATTTTTCCAGTGGAGTTTCATTTTTAGGCATTAAATTCCTTTTTCAAGGCAGCAGAAATTTTTTAAAAATATTTATGTTCCTTTAAAAGCCTAATTCTGACCGCTTGTCCACTGGTGTAACTGAGGAGTAACGCCTCTGAAGTCAAAGGAAGTGTAAAACCACTGCAACATCAGATTCAGGCCTCCAGGAAGTCTTGCCCCGAAATGCTTCATCCTTTGTCCCGTTGCAGCTGCTACGCTAGTAGCTAAAATGCTTGGAGACTGACATACCTTTCAAACTGACTTCTGGCAAACCCAAAGCAAATAACATTTGCAGTCAAATATCTAGGTTCACTTGTCTAGTAGGAAATTGGTGGATATCTTTAAATGAAACAATATGCTCGGCAGCCCAGCTCTGTAGGGCGAGTGCTTCCAGTACAGGAAATACATGGCAACATATTTTTCTCTGGTATTCAAATGGCTCGATTGCGGGAGGAAAGGGTCACAGATTTGTGAGTTGGCTGTGACAACAGAACTACTGCAACTGCCCAACAGATAAGAACAACACTGGAGGAATTTCGACTTTTCCATGTGAAAAAAAAGCAACAATTAAAAAAAACCAAACCATGGCTCTCGCCCTACTCCGGAACAGGCCACGCCAGTCTGGGTTATGTTTCCAAGCTGATCAGATAACTCTAGTGAAACTGATTGGCTCCAGCATTCCACGTCACAGTGTCAAATCTGCTGGTGGCAAAGGGCTGGGGTTGGTGGTTGAAACGTTTGGCCAATTTAGGGCACAGTTACCTGTGCAAGATCTAAGATGAAATTCAGTCCAGGGCTCAGACAAAAAGAGTGTCATGCACCATTTAAGCCTTACACGAAGGGCTAAGGTTGAAATTCATCCCCATGTATGGGGCCAACACCAGGCTTACACATTAGCTATATTTCTTTTAAGCCCAATTATGAGGGTTTAAGTGGGGCATAGAAGTGTCATCCCTTTGCACGGGTGAATTTCACCCTAAACGAGGTGTAGTTGGTGCAAAGAACCTGATGCAGGTCCTCTGCCCTGGGATTAATTTCACTCATAAACCAGACACTGAGGGCTGGTGGAACCTCTCTTTGGGCCTCTGCATCCAGCCACCTCCACAAACCAACAACAATTCCTCTGCAAAAAAAGAAGGAGGAAAGACATCTTAAAAAGCTTCAGCCCAAGCTTCTGACCCTTTCCAGATTCATCCATGCCAGGTCCATAATGGGTAGCAGGACGCATGCTACAAGCCAGTTCTCTTACACTTTGGCTAGAGGGCACTCGGACCTAGCAAAAAGTATTAAGCCATGACACCAGAGCACAAATAGCGCTTTTTCTATAGTCTAAAAGCACAACCAGCTGCACAAAGAGGAAAACGACGTGTCACAGGATGAGCCATAAATGAAATAACCGGCATGAACGAAAACCTGGTCCAAGAAGGGATGAAATACCTCCCTGCCTTGGATGGGGGGGAAGCCAGTTAAAAAGTACAACCTATGCACTGTTAGCTCCACACTCCAATCACATGTGGAAACGTTCTCCTCCTTCACAGCATTCATCTCAAGTGATGTCGGGAACAGAGGTGAAACGAACACACTGTTACTTATGGGTCTTGAGCTAAGTTCAAAGGCAACAGCTTGTACCCGAGGTGGGACAGATTTGAACGCTAGGCAGATATCTTTCAGTCTGCTGTTCAACAGCCAAGGAAAGGGGGGTGAGGGGGAAGGTATAAAATTCAAATAAAACTCAATACCCAGAGAGGAGGAAAGGTCCAACACCGCCATTGCACTGTATTTCATTTCGTTTTGGACACCACGCGAGCCAGTCTTTAAAGAGAAGGAACCGAACGCTAGTGTCATCAGATTTTTCTTACACTACATTTTATCGTTGGAAACAGAATGCAGAAAGGCCTGAGTTCCTTTGCGGCCAGCTGCTGCCATGTCACCAGATGCTGATTAATTGGTCTTTTAATTGTCGTGGACATCACTGGAAGCCTAGACAATAAACTCATTCCTTTCCAGGAGTAGAAACAAAATCACCTTGGTAAACAAATATGCTTCCCTGGATGCGTCTCAGTCATACAAAAGAATGGGAAATGAGCTTTTGGAAAGCTGTCCTCCTCTCTGATTCTTCCATTGGTGGCTGCAATACTAAACAAAGGAGAGAAAGCCACCTGGTAACCATAACAATTCTCTGTTTCCCTTTGTCCTCTCCTCACTCACTCTGGATGAAATTCACCTTGTGCAGAGAGGCTTGCACAAAGCCTGAGCATTGTTTAATTCCCGCTTTATAGGAGGAGTTGGGAATCCCGGTGAGCGTGAGGCAGTCCAGCCTAATGATCAGAGCTGGAGTCTGAGTCGGGAGGCGAGCCAAGGTTCGGTGTCAGAGCCGGGAGGCGAGCGGACGGTCAGGAGCGAGGCGTAGGGGCAGGAATCAGAGACAAGGCCAGGAGCAGGAGTAAGGTAGGAATTGGGAACTGGGGCAGGAGAGGAGCAGAGAAGGAACAGGGTTGGAGGCAGGTTGCAGGAGACCAGCAAAGAGGAGGGTCCAATGCGGCAGCAACACAGAGACTACGCAGTTGCTTGGAGAACCTTCCTGGGTCACTTCCTGCCTTAAGTAGTGGGGGCAAGCCAATGAGACAACCCTGGCCATCCCCATAGCACTTCCTGCAGAGCCTGACCTTCCAAGATTAGCGAGGTGATGTTTCATCTGTCCCCCTTGGTGGTGACGAGGGAGGCTTGGCGACCTAGGCTCCACCCAGACCTGGGTTCTAGACCCACCAAAACCAGGAACCTGCACCCTCAGATCCTTACAATGTGAGACAAAAAGTCCTGGAGTTCAGGACCTCTATGGGTTTAAGTGGGATTCAGTGGTTCTCACGCTGAGCTCTGCTCAAGAGTGAATCCACGGAGGGGGGGGACGGACAAATGCTAGCATATTTCTGCCACTTAACTCACCAAGGTTTCACTTGAACAAACAATTAAAATGGGACAAAAGGACAAGAGGGAGGTGAGCTGGAGAAAGAGGAAACGACAGGCATATTCAGTCTGATCTGGAGCCTTCTCCAAGCTTCACACCAATCCAGCTGTCTCACCCTGCGCTTCTGGCTCAGCCCTGCCTGACACTCGCTTCCCTGCGCCCCTTGTGCTCTGAGATGCCCTGCACCATTACAGGTCCAAGGACTGACTTTCTGCTCCTCAGTTCAGACTCACTTTGCAGAATTACAAGAGTTCTGCTTTGCTTCCCTCTCCCCGATTGCTCCGCTAAGCCCCGACTAGAGCTGCCCACTGATCTCCGGAGGCAGCTCCCTACACCCGTCATGTAACGACCTGTGATCCATTACCCGAGACCCAGCATGTTTCTCTAATTGATGTTTACCATTTTAAAGCTGGAAAAGTGTCAGGTAAGAGACATGAATTTCTCCCCATTAGGAGTTCGCACAGGGCAAAAGGCAAGAAAAATGGAACAAACCAACTAGGGTTTTTGTGATCAAAGAACAAAATTCAGTCAAGAAAAATGTCAGATTTTTGGTGTTCGGCTCACCAGGTTTCACATCTGTCCTTGAACAAGAAGAGACAGCAAAATACCCTTTGAAGAAGAAAAATGTGACGTATAAATACTGTTGATGCAGGGCAGGAACACAAGATATTCTATCACACTCACTGGGACAAGAGGTTCATTAATCATGTTGCACTATTTGGTGCACAGCAGCATCTTATCTACGTATTGCTTTCCTTACAGGACATCTGAGAGCAACACCACCATCAGTAAAATATGATTGAATATTATTATTTACTGATGTTGCTTTCCCCCCACCCCAAAGTTGGGCTATGGGAGTCTTTTGTTCAAAATGCAGCTATTGCTAGGGTGGGCGGTGTCAGCCAGTATAACACATCAAGCACCCCTTATCACAGGTTAAGGTAGGAAGTGCAGAATTCTATAGCACCCAGAGACATCATGGAGAATTTAGGCAGGCGGAATATAATGACAAGTAGGACTTAAGGCAGAACACTAGAACTGAAACCCCTTCTCTTGTGAAAAAGGGTTATGGGATTTTTGGTGACCACAGCTGGTTCGGGATCTCAGGTTTTCCACCACACACGAAAGATTTATTTTCCTGTTTTATGGATCAGCAGTACAATGGATTCCCTAATCCTCATATTGCTTTTTATTTTTACAGCACCTCCTGGCACTGATTTCAATTCTCTGATCTGGTAAACATGGGGTGTATTTATTCCTAGAAGGGAAAAATGAAACATGTACAAGTAGAGGAAGGAAAAAGTCCAAATTGCTATTTCACATCAAACAGCTAGCAGCACTACTGGATCAGTATTGAGTCTGATCCAAGGAAAAGGTCAGCTGACCCAGACTAATAGTCACTTATTATTACATGCCGAGAAACAAATGGGGACACTGAGCCTTTGGCAATGTTCTGATACAAGGGCTTTATTTCTATGACACCAAATAGCTGATTAAGTTGTAATCAATTTTCCTGCCAGATATTAGTATAAGCTGATTTAATACCACATGGGAATTGCTGCATGCTGAGATGCTTAACCCTAGATCAGCATAACGTTTGGCAGACTCTAGGGACGTAAGCCGGCTCTACAGTCATCCTATTGCCAGGTACAGTGGAATAACTGCTGAGTAAAATTAATAGAGGAATTCAGTAAGCGCCAACTAGGATACAAGAATGGATTTATTAGGTTTGGGGGAAGAAGTGTCCTGCAAAGAAACTCTAGGAACAGCCACACAATTAAAATGAATCCAATGCAAGTGCAGTGCCGGCTCTGTTCAATATTTTCATCAGTGATGTAGATAATGGCAGAGAGAGTACACTTATTAAATTTGCGGATGATACCAAGCTGGGATGGGCTGCAAGTGCTTTGAAGGATAGGATTATAGTTCAGAATGATCTAGACAAACTGGAGAATTGGTCTGAGATAAACGGGATAAAATTAAATAAGGACAAATGTGAAGTGCTCCACTTAGGAAGGAACAATCAGTTGCACACGTACACAATGGGAAATGACTGCCTAGGAAGGAATGCTGTGGAAAAGGATCTGTGGGTCATAGTGGACCAGAAGCTAAATATGAGTCAACAGTGTAACGCTGTTGCAAAAAAAGCGAGCATGATTCTGGGATGTATTAGCAGCAGTGTTGTAAGTAAGACACGAGTAGTAATTCTTCCGCTCTACTCTGCGCGGATTAGGCCTCATTTGGAGTATTGTGTCCAGTTCTGGGTGCCACATTTCAGGAAAGATGTGGACAAATTGGAGAAAGTCCAGAGAAGAGCAACAAAAATTATTAAAGGTCTAGAAAACACGACCTACAAGGCAAGACTGAAAGAACTGGATTTGTTTAGCCTGGAGAAGAGAAGACTGAGCGGGGACATGATAACAGCTTTCAAGTACATAAAAGGTTGTTACAAGGAGGAGGGAGAAAAATTGTTCTTGTCCTCTGAGGACGGGACAAGAAGCAGTGGACTTAAACTGCAGCCAGGGAGGTTTAGGTTGGACACTAGGAAAAACGTGGAATAAATTGCCCAGGGAGGTTGTGGAATCTCCATCACTGGAGATTTTTAAGAGCAGGTTAGTCAGGGATGGTCTAGATATTACCTAGTCCTGCCATGAGTGCAGGGGACTGGCCTAGATGACCTCACGAGATCCCTTCCAGCCCTATGATTCTATGAAAAGCTATCCTACAAAGTAACCATGCTTGATACATATACCAACGCCTGGGTGAAGCAGCCAGTTGCACACGTTAGTTGCATTACACTGTAAATTGTCACGGTCCCATTGAGATCAAGGTCCCGTCACGCAAGACGCTGCACAAGCACAAACCAAGAGACAGTCCCTGCCATGGAGAGCAGAGAATCTAAACAGACAAAGCAATATAGAGAAAGGATGGGTAGAGGAAGGGGGGGAAAAAATAAAAAAGTTATTTGGCCAAGGTCACACAACAAGTCATTGGCAGGTCCGGTGCCATAACCACAAGGAAGAGAGTTCAAGACCTTCAGCTTAAAAAACGAAACAGGAATCCAACTTGATGAGCTAAAAGGAACAGCCCCACCTCCCTGGGTGAAGAGAGAACTGTGACGGGTCCAGGTTTTGAGAGACTCCACCCACCGGAGGGCAGTGGAGACACACACACCAACCAAGCCAACGCAATCCACTGCAGCAATATTGGAAGCAGGCCCATAGGAGACGTCAAGTCAGAGCACGCCAATGTCATTTGACAGCACTATTCTCGACTGCTGTGGTTTGGGTGGATGTTATGGTATATTTAAATAACGCAGAATGGAGACTTGCTGGAAAAGGAAACATCAACATTCATGAAGTAATGACCTTCAAGTCTCCACCTCTCATGAGTTATGGGTCCATCATTGCCCCTCCCCGCACTTCCTAGGTTGTGCACAAACTTACGCAATGATTTATTTGCATCCAGCATGAAAACAAATGGATGTTTTACATATTTATATCATCAGATAAGCTGATATTTAAACTTTGCTCAAAGACGGCGGCAGATCTGGAGATGATTACGGCGAGTGTTTTCTTAACTGAGGTCAGGCTGCACATTCTGCGGGTGAGCCTGCAGATCTGCCGAGCATATGTTAACGCACAGTGAAGGTCAGCAGATATAGGGAGCAAATTGAAAGTCACGGCTTTCAGAGCACGGTGATGTTTGGAGTAAAACAGAACCAGATTCTCTATTTCAGGCCTTCAAAAATTGCTACCTTGGGCTGAGTGATAAATTTAGCAACGTTACCAAAAAAAAGTTGCATTGTCGCTACTGGCAGCGGAATAAGGACACTATGCAATAAGGTCTAAGATGGATTTTCCCAATGCAATGGGGTTTTAACAGTGGCAAAAAGAAATTGCTAATTTTGAAAACCAATTCTCAGAGGCATTCATAGTGACTTCCCTTTTTAGCCGGTTCTGCTCCTGCGATTATGCTAAGAAAAAAATTCTGAAGTTCAATCAATCCTTTTGCATCTGGACTCTTGGAAGCCAATTTTTCAAAAGCCCCAGTTGCCTTCAGCAGGAGATGCAGGCGCTTGGGCCTTCTGAAAAGCAAGCCCTAGTTGATCACGGGCTGGCCTCAAAGAAGCCATTTCCTCCATGGACTATGGTGCTACACACTTACTTGCGTCATTAGTCGGGAGTCTCTGTGGCAACACAGAAATGATAAAAATAATAAAACTTGGATGTTACACCTTCACCTGCAGCCTATTGCAGTGGCCATTGCTGGGCAAAGATACAAGATCAGATGGACTGTTGGTCTAATCCTGTTGGGCAAATCTGAAATCTTTCCCACCCACTCTCAGGCTACGTGCCTGCAGAAGAACTGAGGCATGAAGAATACCACAGCAGTTGTCCACGTGGGAAAGTTGGAGCAGCACCGCTGTGGAGAGCTGTCAAGTGTACACTCTTTGCCAGTAAAATAAGGGTCATCAGCAAAACCATCCCTCCTGGGTTGTATTACTGTTGAATCTGTTTGAAAAAGCAGGTTCCCATTTGCCCTGCCTGCTCTGTGGACCATCACTTCCATCACAGGCTGCTCTGCTAGGCTGAAAATGTAACCAGGCTCTCTCCCTCCCTTCAAACGCAGCTAGGGAGCCCAAGTAGCTGTGAATCATCATCCGCCTGATTTGACACCCACTTTCACACCCTTCGCACCAGCAGAAAGGAGTGTGCAAGGTGCAGGGTTAGTGAAAAAGCAGGCACAAGGAGTTTAGCTAACACAGATCAGGTCTGAAACGAGAAAGCAGAATGGCTCCCTGGTTTCATTCACGGCACTTCCCTTCCAACATCTGCTTCCCCGTTTGGCCCGTTTACAGGACGTGACAGGAACGGGATGATGATGAGCTGTGAACAAACCGCTGGGCCTGGGACAGTTTTTTGATGCCATGTTGAAATTTAAATAAAACAGTGCCACTGATCTGTCCCCTCTTTGTAATTTCTGCTCGATGGAATGGATTATCTTCCCTCCCTCCCCCACGCACCTCCCGCTCTTTGCACTTCAGACATGCCAGGGGAGGCAGTCCCTGCAGCCTGCGGTTGTCTGCGTGGGGCACATTACGTTCCCCAAGCCACAACACCCAAAGTAAGCACATTTATAATCAGACACATGTGTACTGCGCAGAGTACAGGAGAGCCTGTCCCTCCGCCAGGCTGCACAGCGTTTATTGCGGACGCCTTGACTGCAGCGGGTGTGATCACACACACACACACACACACACACACACACACACAGCTCTCAAAGGGTTGTTGATCCATCTGTCTTTGGCAGGACATTAACAGCACCCGCCACGAGCTATGGGCTCTAAGGAGCAAACCAAACTGCCACCGCTGAGAGGCACGGAGAGGAGAAGGGTGGAAAACTCGCTAGGTGCCAGGAGGGGTAAAAAGCAGAGTGTCATCAGTCTCAATCCAGCCTCCGGGTCCAATTTGTGGTGTAGAATCTGGTATATGAACAAAGGGACGGCGGCTTGCACTTCCCCTAGTCTCATACTGGCCAACCCAGTTGCCGTAGTCCCTATGGCCCTCACAGAAGCTGGATCATAAGAATGCCCAGTCCATGTGCCTGCTCCAACGCCTGAACCTCCTGCCAGCAGCAGCCTCCTGCAGAGAAGGTGCCCCTCTACCAGGGTTACCCCAGCAGAGCACTGTGCAGCTTCTTTGCAACCCCTTCGCACTAAGGTAGCTGGTGCGAAGTAGCCACAGGGCATTAAGGAGTCAGACCTGCAGGGTGTTGACCTCATACAAGGGGTCAAGTCACAACATTAATCTTGTGTTCCCCGGCACCTGTGTGATGAGCTGGGGTGGCTCCATTGCTATCGGTTTGAGAGACAGCTGCGGGGATCGGCAAAGTAGAGGCACAGCAAGCTCAGCCACCACGTGGGGGCTCTGGGAACCAGCAACGTGCAGCTGGGAGATGACTTGAGGCTGCAAAACCCCGTCAGTCAGGTCGTGGCTTTGCAACAAAAAGAAAACTCAGCACCAGCTCCAATCTGAGCTCCATTTTATCCAGAGTTCAGGAAGGATCAGATAAAAGACTCCAGTTTGGGGCCACCTCTGCACAGGAACAGCTCTGCCTGTGGCCACGGAAATTCCACAGCCATTTCCAGGAGACGCAGAACTAGCAGGGAATGGGAGGGAAAGGAAAGGCTCTGCTGTGTGCTGAGGTGGCAGGCAGAAGCCTGGAGATCGTCAATGCACAGAAAAGGCTTGTAAACTAGCACACGCAGAGCTTTGCCATTTATTAGTTCCTATGTGCCGTAAGGGTGCAGAGTGCTGAGCAGACCCATTGAAATAGCAGGTCTCTGCCCACAATCGCTTACAGTTTAATGGCCCCAAGGATGGTGAACCAGGAGCCAGGGAGTTTCCCCCTGTTCCTTGCACCCAATGCCACAAGCGGACTCCTCTCTGCTGATGCCTTTATGGTGCTAGCTGCTTATAAACAGCTAGGGAGGAGGCAAGGTGAGTGTGGAGTGATGACCCCAACACCTCCCTCCCAATCAGTGAAGCTGGCCTGCAACAAAGGGAGTGAACAATGCGGCTTCTCCAATGAAGGTGCTTCTCCAGCATGCACGTCTCTCTGTCTGCGGCCACCAGAATTCCTCCTGGAGTCGCCTACTGCGCTCCTCTCCAGAGAAGCTCTGGCTGCCAGAGCCCTAAGGATAGCTACAAGGAACAGCAATGGTTGGCAACAGAAGGTGGGGAGGGATAAGGGTAGAGGAGGACAAAAGCTCCTGAGAGAGCCTTATTGTTATATAATCTGCTGGTGCATTCCTGGGGTTGAAATGAAGACGGTTCCTGGGTGGAAGTCAGGGCAGGACAGCTAACAGCAAGGAGGGGTCGCAAGGAGGGACCCGAAGAAGATTGTAAGTTACAGAGTGTCACGGGGATGCTGGGGTGAGAAAAGGCAGCGGCGCTTGTAGGGAAAGAGGGACACTCAGGGCCAACAAAACCCAATGGACGGAGTTCGGGTTGGATGTTGATGAGTGCCCGAGCATTAGCCTCGCTCTGCGCCCATTGACGTCGTTATCGTGGAGGTTGAGGAGTACGGAAGGAGGTGAGCTCTGAAAGCTTTTGGAGTACCTTCTCCTCGCCTGTCCATAACCCCGTCCTCCAAAACATAGGGCAGGGCCAGCCGGTCTGAGGTCTCAGCACAGAATCCTCCAAATGAGACCGAGGCTAACAGTCCTTCCCCACTCCCTCTCCCCCCTGCCTGGGCGTATGCAACCTTTCGAGAGCTCCTGGGATTTGCAGGTCCATTTGGCTGCCAGGAAGATCTTTGGTCAGGACCATGCAAACTTCTCAACAGTTCAGCAGCCGCCCGAGGCCAAAAGATGATGCACTTTAAAAAAGAAAATTAACAATTTCAGCACCGCCTCGTCACACCCATTTTCATGCCACTCAGCTTCTACTGATGTGGGCTATCTTCCCAGTAGGCGAAGCAACAACCAGAAGGTTTGTTAACTAGTCTAACCTACCCTATTCCAGTCGAGCCCAGCATCACAAGCCGTTACCCGATTGAGGCCGGCCAAATTAATAGACAAACCATTTGGTTTGGTTGGTAATTATTTGGTCTACACAGGGATTTTGATACACAATATATGGCATACTAAGGCTTCCTGTAGCCAAATAGCTGCAGGTCACATTAAAAAAAAAAAAGAATTTTTAGTAGGATCTTCAAGGGTTTTTTTAGGCAACTGAATAAAGACATGTGCTTTAAGTACACATCAGACTCACGGCCCTGGCACAACATTTCACGACTTTTACTAAGAGATCCCATGTTTCATGCCACCGCTATTCAGTTCCACAGGAAGTCACCTCATTCCCCACCATGGCTACAATATTCCTCAGGGCTGGGGTCAGGAATTAAGGACCAACCCCTGAATTTGTACCCTCCCCCCCACCCCATTTTATTTTTGCAGAGTGGGGATAAGTTTCAGTCATCTCTTTTTTATGGAATGAAAGGGGTTGATTTCTGCATGCTCCATCCCCTTTTGAGTTCGGCGGGGGGGTTAGAATGGGACCACAAGTCAAAATATCACAAGAGTTATTCCCGGGTATTTCAAGGCTGGGGGAGACAGGGTGTCCCATGAGAAAGCTTTCTGAACCCATTTTCCCTTTAAGAAATCTAAGTGACTGTAGTGCTGGTGAATGGAGCTGTGTTGACGGCCTGGGATATCTCTGTTGAGACAGTAAGTACAAGACTGGCAAAGAAAGGGCACATTTCCCAGCACTGAATCTAAACAAACACACACACACACACACACACACACCCACACACCCACCCGCTCAGGCTGGGGAAATTGAATCTATAGCCAAACTCTGTCACTCCAGCCCATCTCTAGTTCCGGGGGGAGAGGGAAAAAAGACACTAAGGATGAATGAAAATTTCAGTCTCCAAGGCTCATATGTTCCTTGGCCACTTTGCTGAGGCTTTCAACAAAGATGCTGAAGAGTGCTAATAGTTCCAGTGGGGCTTTGTGAAATGGACATTTGGCCTGTATGAACTAGTCTGAGGCCAGCACGCTAATTTCACATAAGCCAGCAAACAGAGTGCTCCAGTATCTAGTGAACAATGTATTTATAAATGCACCCAGCACCATACCAGGTAGACACAAACTGTGTCCAGTCACTATCTGATAGACATCTCTTGACCACCACCAAGCTGGGGATGGATGCAAACTAGTGACCTAGAGGTGAAGGGCTTCACATCCAATTCTTCAGAGCCATACACTCCCCCTTTAATATTTGTTTGCTGTGTTTAGTCTGCACATACTTGGCAAACCCTGGGCATGGGAGACGGCCCTGCTTCCCCAGACCCAGCCCCCTCTCCATCTGCAGAGGACTTGGAAGGGATGCTATTTTGTTGTTCTTATCTTGCATTTCTCTGGGTTTAAAAAAATGCTTTGCAGATAACATAACATGTCTCTTTCACGGAGAGAAACGCTCCGTTTGCACGCAGCGAGGCAGTGCGGGGAACATGGGACGCGGGCTCGTTCGGTCTGGTGTTTATATAAAGCTTTCAAAGAGGTGGATAGTAAAGAATTAAACTTGTTGCCTTTCACGTGTCATGCTGGGACCATTAAACCCATCAGCGCTCGCTGATTAACTTGGCTCTGTTCCAAGAGTATACACATTCAGCAGACCTTTGGTGCTACAAAATGATGTCAGCAGAAACAGGGATGCAATTCTCTCCATGTGACAGGCCCAGCCCTCTGCCCTCCATGCTCCCAGAGGCTGTGGGTCTGTGACTATGTTCAGCCACATCTTCGTTGGCTCTCACGCTGGCTGGGCTTCAGTACAGGGATGAAACAATATTTGGATGGACTGACCATTAACAACAATGCTTTGCTCATCGACAGCACTTTGGGTCTGTGGATCTCAAAGCACTTTACAAGGAAAGGTCAGTACCATTATCTCCGTTTTACAGATATGGCAACTGAGGCCCAGAGAAGGGCGTGACTTGCCCTAAATCAGAACCAAGGCGAGATAGGAAACCAGGTTTCCTGATTCCCTGTCCAGTACCCTACCCACTGGGCCATGCTGGCCTGAAGAAGCACAAATTCAAGATAGCATCCCCCACCCGATACACAACCAGACACGAGCCACTTACACAGCCTTGATCTGTCTACTCCGGCCCCTTTCAGCTCACCCACTAAAATGGACCATCCTAATGCTCTGCCACCACCCACACACCCATTGTAATAAGAGACTGAATCATAGAATCCTAGAGTCAAGGGGCCGCAAGGTTCAGCTCGTCTAACCCCCTGCTAAGATGCAGGATTTGTGACGTCTAAACCATTCAAGACAGACGGCTATTTTTTGGAAAGCCTCTAGTGAAGGAGATTCCATGACTTCCCTAGGAAGTTTGTTTCATTGTCCTACTGTTCTTACAGTCAGGAAGTGTTTCCTGAGATTTAATCTAAATCTGCAGTGCTGTAGTTTGAACCCACTGCCTCCGTGGCGAGAGCGAACAATTTTTCCCCTCCCTCTTTTTTATGGCAGCCTTTCACGTATTTGAAGACCGAGCCTTAATTTTCTGATCTCGCTAGCTGGAGATGGGTCAGAGTTTTATAAGAACCGTGGAGCAGGACCAGTCACACCCACAAGCAATGAGGGTAGCCAGTGGAAAGGCCCGGATCGATCTTCCACCCTTGCAGACGGGAGTGGGGGATAACTAAACAACTGGCCACCAGCACCGCTTCCCCCACTTGGGCAATGGGACTAGATAAATGACAGATCATGGCCTGGATCTCTCTCCTGCGTGCTCTCTAAGCCGTAAACCTCGGCCGAAATTACAACCCAGTGGAACGTTGTTCAAGATTCAGTGGGTGATTAAACCTCATCTGTGGCTGCACCACAGTAATTCTCGGTAGGACAAGATGTTCGAGGGGCCCAAGGCAGGGATTACAGATGGGCCCAAACCAAAGCTCCTGTACTTTTGGCTGTTCAAAATCCTGATTTTGCTGCCTGGGCCCACCTCTGTTACACTCAATCCCTCCCTCCTTCACAGCTGGGACCATCCACAAGAGTAATAAGGCAACTCTCTAACCAGAAGGGAAATGGGTGCTTGGGCTAAGGAGAGAAGAGACTGTCTGAAGCACTCTCTGTCCCGCTAAATGTAAGAATTGCCTGTTTTTAAATACAACAACTTTTGCTGATTTGTCCTGAATCTGCTTCGCTTCCCTTGATTTCAATAGACTCAATGCCCAGCTAGGAGGAGTTTATCCTAAAGTCCAAGATGTGCCAGAGGCTCTTTCAGCCGGGCAAAGCAACCAGGACTCAGAAAACAGGGTGTCCTGCCCTGATAGCCTCCAGTGAGGGGAGGCACCCTATCAGAGCTTCCAGGTTTTGTTTGCTTCCACTCTTAGTTCTCTCTTACAATTCTCCCTAGCCGAACAACAGCAAGTGCTCAGCATGGACAGTGCCCCAGTAGCGATCAGACGTCCAGGCAGAGGCCAAAACACAAGGCACTCTGGTCCACCAAGCATGAAATAAGTCCCTGGAGATGGTGAAACTCTCCCAGAGAAACAACGGAGGAGGTTGCCCAGTTTGGAAAGATTTTAGAGCATGTTTTTTTCCAGGTGGAGGATGAAAGGAGCCAGCCTGGAAGCTGAGACCGCCAATCCCAAAGAACAGGCGCAGCAACGGTGTGGGTTCCCTCCACGGCCACACCTGCAAACACTAAGGGTCTGTTGCAAGTTGGCATGACCAGTCCCGCCCCATCAATGTGCCTCAACATCCGGCTGGTGCAACCCCCCATGAGAAAGAACGCAGCTCCCCGTCAATGGCCAGTCAATACTCAGCTACTCCGCCGGGGCCGCACCTTGCCAGTCTGGGCCGCTAGGTTTTGCCATTAACCGGCCAGTGCAGAACAGGACCGAGACTCCCTGCACAGGCCTTTCCAATGGAGCCATCGCCCCTGGACCAAAGTGCCATGGCAGGCTTGACAAGCTTCCCTTTTAGAGACGATTCTGCCACTGGCTTTCAAAAGAGCTCAAGAGAAATGGGCACACAACACCCACTGAATTTCAATGGGACCTGGGCACCTCCCTCACTTGGCTTCCACTTTAAATCGTAGCCCTGGCTGCTAAGGGACATCTGTATGAAACCAAGGTGTTGAACTCTTAAGAAACTATCTGCACGTGCTGCCCAGCTGACGCTCTAACCACCACCACAAAGCCCCTTCTGTGGCGGGACCTCCAGTCACTCTACAAACACTCATTCATTCTCCAACGCCGTTCTCCCATTTTTCATTTGGGGGAAATTGAGACGCAGGAACGTTAAGGCCCAAAGTGGCCTCTGATTTGGAGGAGCTTCAATTTTTGAGGCACCCGACTTTCAAAACCCAGCAACTGAGTTCTAGAGGTCTTGCACACCCAGCCTCTCAAAGGGAATTCAGGGGGTTCTCAGCACCTCTGAAAAATCAGGCTCTGCATGTCCCAACAGTGCACCCAAAATTAGAAGCCACTTCTGAAAACATGGCCCTAACTGACTCACCCCAGGTCACACGCCCGGGACCAGAATCCAGCTCTCCTGACCCCTTGCTCTGTGCTTTAGCCCCAAGCCACCTTCTCATCTTTCCCGCAGGCCTCTGTTCAGCCCATTGTAACATCTGCAACGCAAAAGCCAAACACTAACCCCACCCATGGAGAGGTATGCCCTGCCCCATTTACATCCAGCCACTCAGCACCCCCGTCACTGCCCATCTTCATCATTTGCTCTTTGCGAGCCATGCGGGTCCCCAGAGTCAAGTCACATCCCAGTTTTCTGACTTTAACCTCCTGTTGGAAAGTCTCCCAAGCCAGACCATGAACAGAACAATCTGCACATGGGGGAAAAGTCAGCATGTTTACTGCAAACCAGCCCAATGCATTCTTATATAACATTAATTCATTGCCACCTAATTGCACAAGCCTCACCGGACCAGTGAGCTGGCTCCACAGCTTTCGTGACTAGCCATCGAGATTACACACAGGAGAAGGAGGAGGGATAGTCGGCTACCCTCTACAGGAAAGCTGTACTCTTCTGTTGGGTCAGCCCGGCCCCAGGTGCTAAACCCGGCACTAAGGAACAGGGTAATTAGCGCTGAGTCCTGGTGCCAGGTGGCTCCGATTAGCTCCAAGCAGAACAGAAAAGGGGGGTGGGGACAGCCTTCTGGGCCAGGGCTGGTTCTGGAGAGAAACAGCCCCTATGGGTTTAAGAAGAAGTTCAGGCTGAGGTTTATGCTGTGTTGTCAGTTTTGAGGAATAGGAGGGTGTGGGTGCTAGTTGCAGTCTGTAGGGGACAGGGATTCAGCTTTTGTATGGTGGTGAAAGTCAGATCTGGTAGCCAGCCACCAGGTTCTCTGCACCCCAGCTGGGGCATTGAACTGCTGCTGAGAGAGAATCCCTGGTTTCCCCCTCCTAGTCACAGGCAGCCAGGGCCTTCAACGCCCTACATGCCTCAGAACTCAAGGGGGCTTGCAGGAAATGGGGCGCTATAGGGAAGCCAATGTGGGGACCAGAGTATTGGAGGCAGTCAGGGAGGGCGGGTGAGGGAGTGTCTAGAAAAAGATGGTTGTTGGAGTAGGGATAAGAGATTGAGAAGGGGGCAGTGGGAGCCTGGGGCCTCCTTCATTCTGTCCCTTCCCAGCCCCTGTCCTGTCATTCTCTCCCCCTTTAGCCCCCTTTGCGTCCCCAGTCTGAATGGCACGGCAGGGGCAGCTCTTCTGGGTTTAACAGACGAGGGACAGCGGCCATTAAGCCGTCTTTGATTGTCAGTCACATTTCACGGCGAGGCTGGAAGAGACCCCACCTCCTTCCACTTGAGCAGCAGGCAGAGAGGCTGCACGGCGTGACTGTTCTCTTGAAGGCCCAGCGAGGGGCTGGCCAGGGGACTCTTCTGCCATTTCGATGGTAGGGGGCTGGTGCAGTGGTGTAGAGGAGTTAGCGGCGCGCGTGAGGGATAATGACATTACTCACAAGCGGCAAAGCGGTTCTGCCGCTCTCCCAGACAGAGATCCCACGCAGTTGGCTTCCCCTGCCCCCCCCCCCCCCCCCATTACGCTGCACACCTCAGTTCCAGCTAGAGGCAGAAATGCTGAAGGGACGCGAGAGAGCTGCCCCTCCGGAGATGTCCACACCCAGGCAGTTCTGATAGCCACGATGAGCAGCTAAGTGTAATCACTCGGAATTTCCAAACCAGACTGGACTAAGCACTGGAAAACATCCCTGGGACGAGGGACCACGTGATCCCTTTAGCGTTTTTCCTAGCTTTACCGCCTGTGATTCCCACAGAGGCTTTGATCTTGAGACATCTGGGCCAAGGCAGAACCAAGGGGAAGGCAAAAAAAAAAAAAAAAAGGAGGGGGGGTTGCTTCACCCCCAAATTCAGGAGAGGAGGCTCAACAAAATGATTCAGTGACTTCACTAAGGCTGTAGCAAACTCATTAATCTCTAGCTGGGGTAGGTGCCATTGCAGGAGAACGGCGCAGGCCTGGGTCACACGCAGCCTAGTGGTTAGAGACCAACGCTGACTAGGCAGGTCTGGTCACACCAAAGCTACAGAGAGGGCAACTGTGACCTCTGAACTCCGGCACGGGCTGCCTCTCAAGATGCAGCCCAAAGGGGAGGGCGAGAACTCACTGCGTCCAGCCCAGGCTCACGCAAGTTATGCTCAGGCCCCTCCCACCGAGCTGTTCTCTTCCAGGGGTTCCCGGCAGAAGCCTGATCAACTCTGGTCAGGTTCGGCTCCAAATCTCAAACTTGGGAAAGGTGCTGAAAGCGGGCAGAGCTCGAGATGGGTCGGACTCAGGTTTGGTTGGCATTTTACCTGCCTGTCCATGGTGCGGGCAGTGCCCCAGGGCCGGACCTGGAACATCAGCTGGTGCAGAATGAGGAGGGGGCTATGGACCCGCCGTACCCATTGGGAGGTGGCTGATAACACAGATGGCATGATCACTCCCTCACACTTGGCCCCGAGGCGGTTTAAGGGGAGGAACTGTCAATTCCCCTTGGGAAAACTGGTTTCCTGCTCCCTCTGTGCAAATGCTTATAGCACACGGCTCACGTCTACCACAGGAGCATTCTGTTCTCTGCAGCCCGACCCGGGCTTTGGGGGGACCGGGATCCATGCAGATGTTGCTTCCAGGCTCCGACATCTGCTTGGGACACTCTGCTCTGCAGAGTGCGCTGCCTGCAAAGCCACTGATCCAGATGGCCTCCTGCCTTTTCACGTTTGCCTGCTGGGATAAATTAGAAACGGGCCTGGAGCAGTGACCGTATTGCCAAATGTCTGCAGGAGAGAGAAAGCAGCTGGGCACGCAAGGGCGGCATGCTTCAGGCAAAGTCCTTGTCACAAAAAAAGGACTCTCTCTACTCGAGACTGAATGTTTACAAGCTTCTTTAATGGGATCCGACTGTGAAACTGCAATTTACAAAGGGGAGGAATGTCATCGAGAGAGACGGGAACGGTTATTTCACCTAGAGGTTATTTAATAGCTCTGTGCCTTTATGTTATTCATGGCACCTTTAAAGCCGTGGGGAGGGGCTCTCCTCAGCAAAAGGTCATGGCATGAGGTCTGTGCTTTGCATAATAGCTTTATCTGGCAGCTAAAGGGCTAATTGTCTGGGTCTCTGTCCTCTGGGCTAATTAGGAGCAAAAGCTGTCTTCCTCCTGGCTAGGGGAGCCTGGAAAACAGAACGTGGAAGAGTCAGAATGGGTAGCCTGCACCTGCAGCACTCTTAAGCTCAGGGTAAGTGAATGAAGCTGGGTGCATCTGCGGAGTGGGGAAGGAATGCAGAGTTAGCTAGTTCCACACGAGAGAGCATGACACATTTGGTGTCTGGGTCTCAGATCCTCACAAGTACGTAGACTCCTAATTCCCTTCGATATCAATGGCCGTTAGGTGCCCATACGCCTTTTTAGGATCTGCTCTTAGATCCCTGAAATCTTCTCTGAGTAACAGCCTGATTGCCTGGAGCGCGGAAGAGAAGCTGTATGTTCTCAGCACTCCTGGGAACTCAGGGAAGACAAGGGGGTGCTGTGGAGTCTCTGGTTACAAGGAGCTCCTTCAATCAATGCACGGAGGCTCACCAGAATGAGAGACACCTCCAAACTTCACTAATCACGTCTGCACTGCACAGGCAGCGACGGTGCCTGCACTAGCTCCATCTCAAACCTCTGAGGCTCAGTCTCTTCTCTGGGAACCTCCACATCTGGGTCAGGAATCTGAAAGGCAATCTCCTCAGGCCACGATGCTCTCCATCATTATTTTTATTTGGGTAGTGCTTAGAGTCCCCCAACCGATATCCAGGCCTCACTGCGCAAGGCGCTGTACAGAGATGTAGCAAGAGGCAGCCCAGAGAACTCTCGTTAAAATTGATCCACCAGACTGAGTGCCAAGAAGCATTATAGATGGAGAACTGCGGCACAGAAATTCTGAGGGTCTGATCCAAAGCCAATTGTCGTCAGTGGATATGAATAGGTGCTTTGGATCAGGCCCTCACCGCCAGATGTTTAGAAGGTATGCAGGCATGCAACCCCAATTAATTTCTATGGGAGTTAGGTGCTTAACTGCCTGCAAACATCTAGCCCTCAGCAACTCACCCAGGAAGGTTGTGGCAGAGATTAGAATTGAATCTCTGTCCAGAGCCTTCACCACAAAACCATCTTCCCTCACCAATATAAACGGCTGCAGCCTGTATGAAATTAGTTTGTTCTGCAAACTGAATCCATCAGTCAGGTGCTCGGTAGCATCCCATCTTCCCAAGTAAACCTTTCAGATGCCTCCTCTCATTCTGTTTACACTGGAAAACTAACCCGGATTAAAGTCAGCTGTGACTTTAAAGTGCAATAGCTGTTCTGGAATAATTACGTGTGTGGACGTTCTTATTCTGGAACAAGAATGCCTTGATCCTGTTCAGTCTAATCCAGTTTTCAAAGGCACTCTTGTTCCGGAATAAGACTGCCACCTATGGAGTTATTCAGGAGCTACTCCATGTGTACAAAAGCCCTGAGCAGACGCCTGCTTGGAGAGCAGCAGAAAGAGAGGGGAACCTTGGACGGATGCAATGACTGCTACACACGCTTCCCTCGGTTGGTGAATGGAGTTCCCATTGAAGCCTGCGGGTGAGAGCTGTTGTGTGCAGAACAAAAGCATCCGTAAAGGGACTGCAGAGAGTATTTGGAAATGAGCACATAACGTTAAAAGAAAAAAGCTTTTGTTCTGCTCACAAGCTTGGACAAGCCGAGGGAGGTTAATATAAAAAGCAGAGGGAATTGAAAGAGCGGGAGATTTGCTTGCTTGCCAGTTGTGTTGTTTAAATCTAGATCATTCTGTAAGGAAAGGGGGGGGGGGGACAGAAAACCCCAAACCCAAGGGCTTCGCTCTGCACTTACATCCCTGTTTGCATTTTCCAAACATTGTTCATTTCACGCTATTGTTTTAGTGCCTGAAGAATGCGAGATCCGTATGTGCTCAGCCAAACCCACTGCTGGCTACAACTCACAAGCTCCCAGCCCCGGGAGCTGCTCTCCCTGCATTCCATTCACTCCTGTCCACCGTCCCCTTTCCCCCCACAGCTAGTATTCAGATCAGCTGGGGTGAGAATTTGGCCAGGCGGAAATTTGCCAGCTTCCTCCATGGCTTCCCACTGATTATTATTAATGATTTTTAATCTGATGCTAAAGAGGTGAGGCCATCGGTGCTGTTGGTAACAGCTGTCTCCCATTAATGGTACATTTAGAAGTCATTTTCATTTAAATCCCACAGCCAGCTAATAACTCCCTTCGGAAGGGGCTGACGCCATTGTGTCAACTGAAACAAAAAAATGCTTATGTAGAAATTAATTCATCATCATCGGCTTCAAGCTAACGTGTGTCCGCAAGAAAACCTCTGCCACAAGGGAGAGAGAGCAGACCAACCTTTGGAAATCCCAGTAACGGAGGAGGCAGCTCTGAGCAGAACAAATGACTTTCTAATTCAGAGACTCTGGACCAGATTCTGGCAGCACCAAACCGTCGTAAATCCAGGGCACCTCCAAATCTAGCCCTCTGCTCTGTTGTAAGGACAGGGGTGAATTTGGTTCTCTCTGGGAGATCCGTAAATAAGGAACTGACCCAAACACCATTTAGCATGATTGCTACTTCAGTCCTGGGCCACTTCTGAGTTGGCCTCAGCCGTCCTGCCCAATGGTGGTTCGGTCACATGGATCCACCTCTTCTAGGCCTGAGGCTGCGGTCATAGATCTCACCTCCACTTGTGGCTCAGGCCAACATTGGAGCTTAGGTCTCCAGAGAAGGAAAGCCAGTGTCCTAACCCCCCACCGCAGCCTTCCCCGAGCAAGGGAGACATTCAAAAGCAATAATTCACCAACGCAGCAGACCACACCGATGTAACCAGCTGGAAGGGATGACTTAAAATCCATTGTTTTTTGTTCAAGTGGACTTGTGAAGACCTGCAGGCAACGACTCCAGGAGAAGCAGCTGATCTCCACACCTTCCCTGCAGCATAGCCTTAAACACTCTCGTTCCACAGCCTTGAGGATAACGCCCTGGTCTGCAGATCTGCTCCTTCCAGCCCAGGGAAGAGACTTCAGGTTGCAAGCAAGACTAGAGATAAATCAGATACAAACAAGAGAGCGTCCTGGCCAGAGCTGTCATCTGACTGGCTGATGATAGATTTCTGGCGACACCGCTCTGCACCTGTATTTAAAACCCCAGCGTGTAATATACAGGGAGTGTCATCTGCCAAGTCCCCTCTTCTCTTATAGAAGAAGTGTCAACACCGAATACATGGCAGTGAACTGGCCAGTGTTTATGTGCAACACTGCTGGCTGCTGCACAGCATCAGAATTGCACAACCATGTGCCAGAGACCCATGCACCACCACCCCTCCCCCCCGATGAGTGACTTGCCTGCCAACCTACTGGGGATTCTGAGGTAGGGCTCAATCTCCCCTCTTGATGCTGTTCTACTTTGTATGGAAAAAAAATGGAGCATCCCCATTGGGCCGGAGAGGGAGTAAGAATGACTCTATAACCCAGCAGCTAGCGCACTCCCCTGGGATGTGGGAGACCATAGGTCAAGCCCTTCTCTGACTCAGGCTAAAGAGGGATTTGAACCCAGGTCTCCCAAAATCTAGGCGAATGGTCTAACCACTGGGCTCTCGGGTATAAAAGGGGCACTTACCATCTACTTTGGGGTTTTTTTGAATTTTAAGAGGGGATAGGTGCTTAGGTTCCTTTAAGTTACAAAGTCTACGACCAAAGAGGACCATTGAGATCATCCACTCTGACCTCCTGTATAACACAGGCCATGGAACATCCCCAAAATAATGCCCAAAGCAGATGGTTTAGAAACATATCCAGTCTCGATTTGAAAATTGCCAGTGATGGAGAATCCACCACGACCCATGGTAAATTGTTCCAATGGTTAATTTACTCTCATGCCTTATTTCTAGTCTCAGTTGGTCTAGCTTCAACTTCCTTTGGATCGTGTTATACCTTTCCCTGCTAGACTGAAGAGTCCCTTATTAAATATTTGGTCCCAATGTAAATAGCTATGGACTATCATCATCAAACCACCCCTTAACCTTCTTTTTGTTAAGTTAAATAGATGGAGCTCTTTGGGTCTACCACTCCAAGGCATGTTTTCTAATCCTCAAATCTTTCTCGCAACCGTTCTCTGAACCCTTGGCAATTTATCAACATCCTTCTTGAGATGGGAGCTCCAGAACTGGACACAGTATTCCAGCTGCTGTCATACCAGTGCCAAATAGAAAGGTAGAATAGCCTCTCTACTCCTCCTCGAAATTCCCCGTTTATGAATCCCAGGATCGCATTAGCTTTTTTGGCCACAGCATCGTACTGGGAGTGCTTGTTCAGCTGATTATCCACCAGAATCCTCAAATCATTCTCAGAGTCACTACTTCCCAGGATAGACTCCCCCATCCTTTAAGCTTGGCCTACAATCTTTGTTCCTTGATGTACATTTTTACATTTAGCCATATTAAAACACATTGTTTGCTTGTGCCCAGTTTATGAAGTGATCCAGGGACTGATCCACTTCATTTTCAGTGATCGTTATCTTCAGAAATCAGTGACCTATCCTCTTCATTATTTACCACTCTCCCAATTTTTATGTCATCTGCAAACTTGATCAGTGATGATTTTATGTTTTCTTCCAGGTCATTGATAAAAATGTTCATGAGCGTAGGGCCAAGAACCAGTTTCCGCGGGACCCCACTAGAAACACATCTGCTCAATCATGCTTTCCCATTTACTGTTAGATTTTGCGGCCAGTTAGCCAGGTATTAATCCATTTTATGTGTGCCACATTAATTTTATATCATTTTAGTTTTTTTTTAAAATAAAAATGTTTTGTGGAACTAAGTCAAATGCCTTGCAGAAATGTAAGTATGTTATGTCAACACCATTAGCTTTATTGACTAAACTTTTAATCTTAAATAAAAAAGATCCTGTCAAACTAATTTGATTTATCTTCCATAAACCCATGTTGATTTGCATAATTACATTACCCTTCTTGAATTCTTTATTAAATCAAGACCTATATCAGCTGCTCCATTATCTCGTCCAGGATTGATGTCAGGCTTTCAGACCCATATTTGCCTGGATCATCCTATTTATCCGGGTCATCCTATTTACCCTTTTTTAAAATTGGCCCAACATTAGCTTTCATTCTGTGTTCTGGAACTTCCCCAGTGCTCCAAGACTTATTGAAAAGCAACATTAATGGTCCAGCAAACTCTTCAGCCAGCTCTTTTAAAACTCTTGGAGGCAAGTTATCTGGCCATCTGCTCATTTAAAAATGCCTAACTGGAGTAGCTTCTGTTTAACATCCTCCTGAGATACTAGTGGAATTAAACAAGTGCAACTATCACCATTTGATGAGACTAGATCATCTGTTTTTTTCCTCCAAATATAGAACAGAAATATTTATTGAACACTTCTCTCTTTTCTGCATTATTATTGATAATTCAACCATTTCTATCTAGTATTGGATCAGTACCATTTCCAGGTTTCTTTTTGTTCCAAATATAGCAAATTCCTTATTTTTCCTTAACTCCACTGGCCATAGATTTCTCCTTGTGTCCCTTAGCCTCCCTTATCAATTTTCTACAATTCCTAATGTCTGATTTATATTCACTACTATCAACTTCCCCTTTGGAGGGGTGGGGCCTTAGGTTCCACCCTTCTCCTTGATGTTTCCAACTGGCTAGCTCCCTGCTTAGTATGCTGGCTTCTGTTAATCCCTTTTTTAGATGCCTAACTCTCCCTATGCATTATATAGGGAACCTGGGCACCTAACTCAGGGTTGTGAATTCCAGTAGGCATCAGGAGACATAAAAGTTCTTAAGTACCTTAAGTCCTCTTTGTGAATCTAGCCCAAAGTGTTTTTAAAAAGAGATAAAGCATAGATAAACACAGGTCTTTTAAAGAACATTTAACACATTCTCACTGACTGGACTTCAGAAAGCTCATTCTCCACCCCCAAGACATAGCTGTGTTGATTTCAAACCATTGCTGTTTTTCAGAAGGGCACCAAGGTGTCCCTTAGCCTAGTTTTATAGCTTTTAAAGTGAACAATATTTACTATTTTTATTCTTCCATATTGAAAAGGTTACTAAAATCATGCAAAGCATTTGGAAGTCTAACTTCGTTTTCACCCTTTCTGCTTCACGTTTTACTTTTCCACTGCCCTCCTAGCTACTGAGTATAAATAAGTCATTTGCACTTTCCATTTCTGATTCACTTTCTTGTCCTCACCCAGTGAGGGCAGATCTACACTTAAAAAGCTGTATTGCTGTAGCACTTTAAGGAAGATGCTACTACGCCGACGGAGGAGCTTCTTCCTTCGGCATAGTTAATCCACCTGCACAAGAGGTGGTAGCTATGTGACAAGAAAAGCCCTCCCATTGACATCACGCTGTCTACACCAGGAGTTAGATCAGTATAACTGCATTGCTCAGGGGTGTGGTTCTCTCATACCTCTCAGTGATGTAATTATGCTGATGTAAGTTTGTAGTGTAGACCAGGTTGGAGTAGGACAATGTAAAAAGCACTGGGGCTTACACTGTTGTAGCAGATTGTTTTTCTCAGCCCTTCATTTACATTAGTTAAGATTAATTGCTGCTTTCTGTTTGCATCCCTTGTTCATAAAATATTTTAATCACTGGGCCTAAAATTATTTGCCAGTGTCCCTTTAAAGAAAAGTTGAGTGCTGTGAAGAAATTCTACCAACAAATCCATACCCATTAAAACAGAAAAATCAGAAAAAGTCTTCGTTAGAGGCAGTGTAATTACCAGGGGCCCCGCCCTGATCCAGCCAGTAGCAGGATGCACATTAGCTTCTCTAGGAGATGGACAGCTAGACCCGTCAGAACTCTAATGGAGTTTACTCTAGTCAGAGTTTACTTAAGGTAAAACCAATTAGAAAATATGCCATTAATTACGTATCTAGCAAGAAATTTAAAAATTTGCTTCTCTTCCCTGTCGCATTGGATACAGTTTTTCTGATGGCAAAAAAAAGGAAATAAGATGGACAGATGTGTTGTGCTATTGTGTGAAGGTTAGGATGCAGATGATATGTATTTTATATTTATTTTTTACATGACATTGCAATTCCAAAGGTTTAAAAAAAGGACATACACAAAAACAAAAACAAAAAAACAAAACCTCATCTTAAAATATCAAGGGCTGTGATTTTTTTTCCAGTGGCAAAATGGGGTGTAAGGGGAAAACACCAACAAGCAAAAAAGAAAACAAAACCCAAAACATTGGGAGAGAATTTTTTTTTGAAAAACCCAGCATTGTTAAAAACCAAAAATGCATTCCGTTTTGAAAGGTGCAGAGTGAAAGTTACATCCAAATCTTCTGCAAAAAAAATGTGTTCACATTTTTCAACCCACTCTGATTAGACGTGGAATGCCCTGGGTAGGATGTGGTTACACACGCTGGTGAGGCACGGACTATAGAATGATTTTTTCCTCTCTATAATATATCATGAACCAGAGGGGTATTTATAGGTGGGCAAAGCAAGTAAATGCCTACTGGGCCCTCCTTGGCCCCAGTCCTGCAAGATGGGGCGTTTCTCCAGGGAGCTGCTGAGCAGCCGCAAATTCATTTGAGATCAATGAGAGTTAAGAATAGTTCAACCCCTCCCTAGAGGTGATCTATGCCTTGCAAGATTGAGCCCTTAGTGAGAGGGCTTCAGGCCCTTTCCCACCTTTACTGCCTGGACTTTTATCCTTAACACTACACCTGCTGAAATGCCATCACTTCCTTTGTCACTACAACCAGTGATTGTGCACAGTAACTTTCTACAACAGATATGTTTCTTAGTTAGCCTACTGTGCGACCCTGGTTCATTAGTTAATGCCCCCACCACACCGTTTAACAGGGATCTACAGAACCTTATCAGAATTCTATAGAAATTAATAGTGGATGAGGTCCTCTCCATAGGGAGGGATCCTACAGAACTGGATAGCAAGGATTCTCTATTCAATTCTATGAGGGTTTAAAAAAAAGGACGCAGAGATTTCTATTAAACTCTGTAGGGTTTTTTCCCCAATTGGTTGCTCTCGGGGTGAAGAGCTTCAAGGTCAAACCCTGCTCAGCCACATAGACAGGTGAGGAAAGCAGATTGTGAGAGTTTGTCATGCAGGTAATGAAACATGTATTTTCTATATTATCTACAGATAGAGAGAGTGGGTGTGTTTTGGCTTGAACATGGGATTGGATCTTTGAAAGGAAAGTGCAAATTTTACTCTCCTGTGCATAGATTTAAGTAGTCTCTGGATATTTCAGTACATGAAGTTTCGATTAAATTCCTGTGGGAAAGCTTCTACAAAAAGCAGAAAGGTGCAGCAACATTTGTTTGTTCCAGAATTGCTTTTAAACATTCAATGTCCAGAGATGCAGGGACTTTGGAATTCAAAACCCCAGAGATGGATCTGCTCTTACTTTCAGTTCACACCCAACCGAAGTCTGATGTCAGCGAAAAAGGGGCATTAGGTGGAAGTAACTTCATTTTAAAAGCAAAACTAATATTTGTAAGAAATGCTTTGCTTTGTTGTCACATCATCCGACTTGAATAAAGATTACAGGGTTCTGACCTGTATAGAATGAGGTGATGAAGGCTAGCATAGTACTTAGCTCTTCTGTAGCATTTCACATCTCTAAGATGCTATAGAAACAGTGCAGCACACTGTAGGATATGACTATCACGTATATTGGTAGGAGAATTCAGGAATAGGGAAATCGGCTGCAGGCAAACAAAAAACTCAGGCAGGCATGACCCAACCAGTCACACTGGAACAAATTCTTTCTATTAATCCAGGCAAATCTTGGGGGAGCATTTAGCCAGAGAGAGGCAATGGAAAAGTGGGGAAAGGAAGCAATTTGACCATGACCATTTACATCATGGGGAAGAGGATGTTAATTAAAACCGGTCACAGGAAAGAAACAGGTCACTGGCAAAAGGTGTTGAACAGAGTGGATGGCTGACCAAAAAAAATGAACTCAATTCGTGCAGCTTTGGCGCCCACCCCAATTAAATGTTCGGTGTTGTAAAGCGATCCTGGAGGTAAATATCCTGACAATCCCCCTTACTGCACCAGTGACCAGCTCTCTCTGTGCTCTCTCTCTAGAGAAGCTGCCAGCGGAGCCAGTGAAAGAAGCCAGTAAAAAAAAAAGGAAGGCAAGGTTTGGCTTCTTTTGCACATGCCTGTTTCTTTCAATACCTCGTTTGTCACGCAAGAACCCTAGACTAATGGGCAGCTTTAACAGTTTAGTGCCACCACTAGAGCATCAGGGGAGTTATTTACTGCTCTATGCCATGCAGGTTTCTGTGATTTGGATGTATGGAGTATCGCCATATTCATAGACTCAATGGTCCCTTCTGGCCTTGGTGATCATCCAGTTTGACCTCCTGTATCACACAGGCCAGAGAACTGCCCCCAAATCATTCCTAGAGCAGAGCTTTTGGAAAAACATCCCATCCTGATTTAAAAACCATCAGTGATGGAGGATCCACCATGACCCTTGGTTAATTGTTCCAGTGCTTAATTACTTTCACCATTAAAAAGGTACATTTTATTTCCAGCCGGAATTCGTCTAGCTTCAACTTCCAGCCATGGGATTGTGTTAAACCTTTCCCTGCTAGATTGAAGAGCCCATTATTAAATATTTGTTCCCCATACAGATACCTATAGACTATCAAGTCACCCCTTAATCTTCTCTTTGGCAAGCTAAATAGATGGAGCTCTAAGTCCACCACTTTAAGGCATGTTTTCTAATCCCCTAATCATTCCTATGACTCTTCTCTGAACCTCTCTAATTTATCACCATCCTTCTGGAGTTGGAGGCACCAGAACTGGACACAGTATTCCAGCTACTGTCCAAATACAGAGGGAAATACAGTGCCAAATACAGAGGGAAAATAGCTTCTCTGCTCTAGGATGACCAGATAGCAAGCGTGGAAAATCAGGACGGTGTTGAGGATAATAGGCGCCTATATAAGAAAAAACCCCAAATATCAGGACCGTCCCTATAAAATCAGGACATCTGGTCACCCTTCTCTACTCCTTTCAAAACTTCTATTTATGAATCCCAGGATCCCATTAGATCTTTTGGCCACAGCGCAGTGTGCTGGAACCATTTTTATAGTGGGGGTGCCGACGGTGGAAACCATGTGTTTGGGTTGTTATTACTACTTCAAGCCAGGGGGGCACAACAGCACCCCTACTTACAGCGTCTATGCCATAGTGTCGTACTGGGAGCCCTCGTTCAGCTGATTATCCACTACAACCCTCAAGTCACTTCCAGCATCACTGCTTCCCAGGAGAGATCCCCCATCCTTTAAGCATGGCCAACAGGCCAAGTTCCTTAATGTACACATTTACGTTTAGCCATATTAAAAGGCATCTTGTTTGCCTGTTTGCCAGCGTACCAAGCAATCCAGACCGCTGTGAATCAGTGACCTGTCCTCTTCATTGTTTACTAATATTGACTGACCAACTACAGGGGAGGGTCATGGAGTGGGAGCTGCAGGGCGGTGCAGAACATGGCGCGGTCTGGTTTTCTGCCCCGATCCTTATGGGGCTATAGCTAGAGAGCACAAACACACTTACTCACTAGGCTTTGACAGGTGTCACTGGCGTGCCAGGGGAGCTCGAGTAGGACCCTTGC
This sequence comes from Emydura macquarii macquarii, assembly GCF_026122565.2. Taxonomy (NCBI): domain Eukaryota; kingdom Metazoa; phylum Chordata; order Testudines; family Chelidae; genus Emydura; species Emydura macquarii. The sequence goes on along the minus strand of NW_027130698.1, from coordinate 16,157,148 downwards.
CAGTCATGGCTTGTGAAAGGCAGACAAGAGGCATAGCCCTGGATTAGATCCATTACCGCTGCCGGCTTTGGGTTAAAATATGCCAAGAACCCAATGAGGAGCTGTCCACCCATCACGCCATCTGAGGATTCCCAGTAGCTCCTTTTCTGGCCAGGTCAGCCATGCTGCCATAATAGTCTCTTGCACAATATTCAGATACTCCCACTCCGGGCTAGGGCAGAGATATGTGGATATATATTTAATTGAACCAAAGGTTTGCTCTACAAACAGCTCTGTTCAAGGATTTCGGAAAGAATTTGAGTCCCTTCTTACTTCATCCAGAGCACTTTGCTAGCAGCAGCATTAACCAAATGGGACCCGGGCAACCCAGCAACAGCTCTGTGCTTCTGTAGGCACGATGTCTACACTGAAAAGGCTCATGCTCTAGCACTAAAAATAGTAAAGCAGATGTTCCCGCTTGGATGGGCTTGGAGACCAGCGAGCAGTGTGGGTTTCAGAGCCCGAGTGGAGACATCTACCCCGCTATTTTTAGCTCTGTAGCACAAGCCGGTGTCCACAGACCTGGGCTCTGAGACTTGTTGTCACAGGTCCTTTTTTTTTTTTTTTTGTTGTTGCAGAGTAGACAGACCTTAAGAGACAGCTGGCCCAGTATGCAAATAGGCCTCCAATGCCCAATAGGCCCGACGGGAAGACAAGTGTCCATTATCTCCTGTCTGAAAGGAGCATTTCCAAGGCGCATCACCTCCTGGTGACCTGCCTTAAATCCAACACCACAAGAACACGAGTTTTAATACAGATACGTAACTCCTTAAATAATGTCGTACGTACATCTTGCGACGACGACAATGAGCAGTGGGCTACTGGCTCTTGGTAGAAACCTCACATGCTGCCCTTCGGTGAACTACTACGCAGGTATCTGACCCAGGAAATCCCTGCAAAGCCCTCCGCATCCCCGTGTCTTCTGCCAGTGGGCAGCCAGAGGTCCCTGGGTCACACAGGCACCCAAACCTGACCAATCAGAGCACTACCCCCGATTCCTCCGCCAAGGTCCTCCCCACAACCGGTGCTCATGCAGTGAGTCTATATGGAGGCTGAATTCACTAACCGGTGGAATCAGGGAATATGAACCAAATTCTCAATCTCCCCAGCCCTTGGTTGAAAAGCTGCCTATGGCTCCCTCTCTGGCTTCTTGGCCCCAGTAGGGATGGTCATTGGAAACCGCAGATCCTCAACTGTGGAGAGAGAGTTCTCTACCCAGCATGCCTTGCAGTTGGCTTCCATAACACCCAAGCCTTGCCCATGCACCACAAGTCCCAGCAGCCCTTGCTGCTGGAACAGGGCAGGGCCGGACAATCCTGGGGAGCCAAGAGGCCACACGCGTGAGACTGGCACGGCACAGCTCCTTTCGGCTCGGTTGGAGATCAGCTCTCCCAGCAGCACTGCTGCCTGCTGACCACAAACTCTGCAGACACAGTGAGTCTGGGGACTGGGTGGAGACATTTGCTAACTGGCTAAATCCACTCCAATCTCTGGCTGCCACCTGGCCGCCAAATCACCGGTGCCCAGGCAATGGAGAAGGATGGTTTCTGTTTCAAGCATCCCAGGGGTTATTTCAAAAATAAAATAAATAAAGAAGAGTCAGGGCTGGGTCAGGCTGAAGTGGCATCTTGGAGAAGTCACTGCGTTAACAACTAGAGGTTTCCTCTCCCTCTGAGAGCTTAGAAGCAGCCGTGTTCCAAGACCCCAACTCTGACAGGCATTAGTGTAACCCACCGGTGAGCGTGTCTGACACTTCCTCGTCTGTGCCCGACTCAGAGGACATAAATCTGTTGCGGCCCTTCGCCACCGAGCCGGTCTCTCCAGCACAAGCTGTATTAGCTCAGCCTTTTAGCTTTGGCCACTCCCCAACGTGTCAGCCAAGATGGCAGCTGTCTTACTAGCCATGAAAAGAAGCCGGCTTTGGTCCATCCATCACAGTTCCCTTAAATTTAAACTTCTAGGAGGCCGTGTACATCTGAAACTGGGACTGGTGACAGAGGATTTATGCAAAATAACTCAGCGTGCTTCCAATCTGGATAAAGAATTGTTCTGCTTGTTCCTTCTCTCCTCCCTCCCCGACCCTCGCACTACACCAGCTCATATATCCCACTTATTGCAGGATCCCTGTCCCACAGTCAGAGAATTTCTCTACGGGCGGTTCCTTGTGGCCAGGAGCAACTGTCCAATTTAACCTCTGAGCAGTGAAGCTGCAGCTGCCTGGCTGAGAATTGTTGTAGGTTTGTGCCATGATCCTAAACAGACATGATCAGATTGAGCACAAAAAGCTTCACCCCAGTTAATGGCCTTTCCAACATTTCAGTCCAGGAACGAAACCAGTGAGTGCAGGAATTTTTAAAAGCGGTCACCATATAAAGGTTTGAAGGAGGGAGAAAATGGCACTCAGGAACAAGAAGAATATAATACCACCTCGCTCTTCTAGTGGTTTTCAGTGTAGATCTCAAAGTACTTCACAAAAAGAGGAAGTATCAGATGGAGAAACTAAGGCGCAGAGGGGTGACGTGACTTGCCCAGTGTCACCCAGCAAGCCGGTGGAAGACAAAGAACAGAAGCCAAGCCTCCCAAATCCTAGTCCACTGCACTCTCCATTTAGGTAAATTCATTCAGCAATTAGTTTAAATGAAAAAACCCTGGCACCGATCAACTCTGGCAATGAACATGAAGGATTTCAGGTGGTATCACTAGGGATCCTGGGAGGAAGCTGAGAAAGGGACCAATTTCCTGAAACTGAGCTCAGCAAGGCTACAACAGCCGTGGAAGACACTTTCCAGGGAACGTTTCAAACAAATCACGTCAAAACCACTATCAACATGCACTGCAGGGAACACTCCTGCACTAACAGGAGAATGGACTGGGTGAGACCTAACCAGGGTTCTCCATTTGCACTTCAGATGCTGACACTAGAGGAAGGAAGGGATAGTGAATAAGGCTGTGGACTGGGTCTCAGGAGACCTGGGTTAAATTCTTGGAGGCATCTTGCAGAACAAGGGGGAAAGGCAGATTTGTTTCCTTTATTACATGGTTGCGTTTTTCACCCTGGACTGGGATCACTGGCCTTTTCCATGGAAGCCTGTAACCCTAACTCATCAGCCTCCACTACCACAATTCCAGCCTGTCTCTCCTGTGACTTTCAGTGGGTATCAGCTGGCCCTTCCCCCCCCCCGCCCCCCCCAGAGAATCCTTGGGGGAGGCAGGGCCAGTGCCTAGAGGGAACCAGCAAAACATCCAGGAGATGACAATTCTGCTCTCACTGCTGTCAGACACCTGAACTGGGACTGGTGCAGAGCCGCTTCGTAAGTTCATGTCATGGCTTTCCCCAGCAACATCTCACTGGCCAAGGGATTCCTGGCTACAGTGCCAAGCTCCACATATGGCGCTAACGTAGGTCTGAGTTTTCCCAGCAATGCTGCAGGGAACCTCCGTGGGTCTCTGGCTCACCACAGGAAGCTGCCGTGTACACTGCTGCTCCTGACACTGCAGAAGTGAAGGGATCAGGTGCTTCCTGTCACCTGAAGACTTTCCCTCCATCAGGGCAGTGGGGTTGGTCACACCAGAGGGCTCTCCAAAAGATTCATCATAGAGGGAAGCAGCCATAGAAAATCCCTACAGAGCAGATCAGAGTAGGGAGATGGTAGGGTTGCAGGCCCACAGCCCTGCAGAATATTGGTACCCAGACCCCATGGTGATGGACAGGTTGGCTACAGGGTTGTGGAAGACTTCACTGATAAGGGGGCAGTAGTCTGGGGGAGCAGGTAAACCTAGGCCCCGAAACCAGCTCAAGGTTTAGACACACAACCTGGGCTACATGTTGGTTTCATTAATGAGTGCAGACCCCAGGTTCCCTTAGCTCCAGTCCCAAGAGGTAAGAAATTGCTGCTTCCCATCAATAACAAGCCTAGAGCCGTACAGCTGCAGTTGACACAAGTGTATATTGCCAAGAGCAATCAGTGCAGGGAACAGGACAAGAGGGACTATGTTTTGGGATTAGAAATGGCCAGAAAAATCTCCATCCGCCACCTGAGTTTCATCATGACAGACTTAACGCCAGAGCCCTTCTCTTCCACTCCCCCATCAGACATCCTTCTTTTCCAACCCTTCCGCCTGTCCATGTTTCCATTTGGGCATCCGTCCTTTCCTACAGCGAGGACTTGACCAAGGGAAACACTGGGCTTCTAAGCCCACCTCCATGAATATGGCTTTCTGACAGCTGGATCACAGGGATATGCTACTACAATTAATGGTATTCAGGGAGGTTTGAGAGAGAGAAATTTATGTTAGGAAAATATGACTGTCATCTTAGTTTGTCTCCCAGTTTAATAATGGAAAACAGGCATTTTACAAAAACACACACACACACACACACAAAAATACCCCAACGTGAAATTGTTTCTGAACTGAAGCGTACTGACCAAAAGCCATTCTATAAAGATTGGTATTAATCATAATGCAATAAAAGTCACTGTCCCTAGTTATCATCCAACTAAGGGAGACTGTCCTGCTGAGAATCTAGTTAGAACCATCCCTCCTTTCCGTCCATCCATTTTATTCTGCCTATATCAACAAAAACCCCATGGATCATTGAGACAAATGGATTGACCACAAATCCGCCTCAATGATCACAGAAGCTATCGTACATTACACATGCAGCTGAGCAAAATTTATTGCTTACACCAGATTTACAGAGGACACTTCACAGCCTTAAAGTGACAGCTTCAGGAGAGACCATCCTAAAACCTGGATTACCTGATGCTGTGCTGCTCATTACACTGAAGCAGGAAGGTATCCAGAGCAAATCAAACTGACTGCAGCGAGGAGTAAATTCATTAAGGAAGAAGTGCCCTTACATTTGCACATTAAAGCTCACAGACAGATTTGCATTCCTGCTAAATGAGTGTGCTTTTCAGTTCTTGGCAGCCCATTTGGAGTTTTGAATTTACGGCAGGAAACAATATAGTTTGTGCTGTGTCTTCCTTCCAGATCAGAGTTTAATTCTGGAGATTACTTGCAAGCAAACCTGAAACTTGCATTCAGCTAGAGAGTTTCTATTTGATCTGGTACCCGAAGAGTTTGAATTTAAAGCTACCTCAATTTCTGAAGTCCACACAGAACCAGTTCAAAGTATTCAAACCATTTGCAACCATTTTTGACATGAAGCTTTTCTATACTTACCCTGGAGGAAGTGGTGGCATTATTGATACATATCCTGCCCTATATTAAATGTGGCTGTGGAGTTATTTATGTGCTTTTCCTGACTTCTTTTGACACAGGAGTTGATTGCAGTGTTGTATGATTGTGTCTGCATCTCTGAATCTTTCCTTCTCAGCTGGAAAGTCTCAAGTTCCAAGCAGGGATTCCCTCTCCACCCCCTTCCCACTCACTTAACCCTCCTTCTGCTGGCAGTGTCTAGTGAACACCCACAAAACACTCTTGGGTACAGAGATTGCAAAGAGAGGAAGCAGGAGGGCTGAACTTTAGGGGAAAGGAAGATCACAGATGCTGCCTGTTTGCTTCGAGAAACTTCTTTTTAATCCTGGATCTTCAGGCATGTTTGTTCTTTGAGACTCAAAGAATTTTTTTTTTTTAAACTGCTTGTTTCTATCTTGAGTTTTGTTTGTTATTAATCTTTACCAATCCCCTCCTCCCATCCTAGACCACTTGCTGGTGAAAGCAGAGTTCATGCCACAAACCCTCAACTGTGAACTGGAACCTGTCACACTCCTGTTTACACCGATGGTGAAATTCACACGGGTCCCACGCAGCCCGAGTCAATTAGGAACGACAGAGCGGAGATGGAATTCACCCTCAGCCCCCACGGATGCTTAGTGGGATGGGACAGGACAGCTGGTGCCACCAGGCTGCCGGCATCTCGCTTTGGAGACAAAGGTCCATTAGGGCAACCCCACCACCCATGCTGCCTACACAGACCCCTTCTGTGAGAGCTGGGGAGAAAAGCTTTCCACGCTGAGATCCATCCCCAGTCATCCTCTCTGCCATTCTCCAGGGCAGGCGGGGAGTCTGCACTGCCCACCCAACCCCAGTGAAGCCTCATCAGAGGGTGAGCTGGGGACGTTAGCCCGACAGGGGGCAGACACGGGAGCAATCAGCGTTTAGCACGTCGGCAGGTCCTAACTGAACATGCAGAAGAAAGCTGCCTAGCCATCCGTCCCCTCTTGCCATACCACATCTGAACGGGCCACAAAGCAAACCAAGTCAGCAGCCTACAGGAGTGTCGTCGGCCCAACTACCTACACGCCTGGTTCCCTACGTGCAGCTGGGGAGCGTCTCAATAAACAGGCTAAAGAACAAGCAGTGCAGCAGGGCATGCTCCCCCCTCCCTGCAGCAGCCTTCAACAGGGGTGAAACGATCACTAAAAACCACACTGAAAAGTGCTAGAGAAATGACTGACCTGAGGCCTCCGGGATGGATCCGCACCCCTCACACGATCTCGCGACAAGCTGTGAAGTCCCCAGAGAGCCAGAGCTGCCATGCCACAAACTCAGAGAGCCTACCAAAAAAAAAAAACGTCTGCTGTTATCTGCATGCCAAGTGTCTCTCCTAGCCTGGCCGGGGGTCAGAGGGTGAAAGGCCCTGCATGCGCCTAGCCCAAATGGTGAGGGTAATTTGCAGGGCATTCTGAGACCTACATGCTCAGTGGCTTCCCTGCGGAGTAACATCCAGCCAGTGCAGGAGCTCAGCAGAGGCTGCAGATTAGCATCCTGCCAGCTACAACTTGTGCCTTCCCCCTTTGGCATGATCAAGGGGCGGGTCAAAGGTCTTTCTTGGCACCACAACATAAAAAAGGCCTCTTAGATGATCCAGTCAACGCAAGATTGTTCCTATAGACAAGTGCCACTCCCAGGGGCCCGCTTGGGGCCTGGAGCGGCCCTGGAGCCATGTGGCCTCCATTTCCCGCCCCCCAAGTTCTCTGAAATAATTTACTCACAGCAGAAGGCCTTTATTCCCCCTTCCCTGGGATCTAATTTATGAAACGCCATCCAGCTCCCGGACAAGCCCCCATTCCGCCTGCCCCAAAGTTCAGGGTTTCACAGCCCTCCTAGGGACTGCGTCCTTTTTAGTACCAGCCTCCCCAGCCTACAGACGCTTCTCTCCTTAAGCACAGAGGTTTGCACAGCCCTCCTTCTGGTGGCTGTAAATTCTGACCTCCCTGGTCTATACCTCCAGTTTAGAGGATCACACAATTCTCTGGCCTGGAGCTGCCTGCTGGGCTAGTTGATTTCCTCCCCCCCATGGGCTTTAATAGCTCATGTTCTCTGACTGGGCTTGGAGTAACACCCCCCTGGCATCTGATCACTCCTTGACCTTTCCCAGGTGGGTCTAATTACCTCAAACACCTGTCTGGGAGAAAAGAGGCACCCTCCCATTCCCACTCCACAAGGCTCCTGGGTCCAGGCCCTTAAAGGAACAGTGGCCTGGGTTTTCCGGCAGGTGCATTCTCCCAGACACGGGCTGTTCCCAGGAACCAACTTCCTTCACAGTCTTCATCTCTTTTCCCCCGAATGGAGTAACTACCTCCTCCGGCCTTAAAGGGTCAGTGCCTTCTTACAGTTCCCTGCAGGACACTGTCTCATGCTTGCTCAGCCTAGAGTTGCAAATCCCAAGAGCTTCCATCTCCTAACTTAGGGAAAAGAGTCCTGCAAAACCTACTCAAACTGCACCTGCTGGGTTACCCACACGTCAAGCCCTGACTCACACAGCCCTACAGCTGTAAATTCCTCAACTCACACAGTTTAAGCAAGAAAAGACCATTAGATCATCTAGCCTGACCTCATGTATATCACAAGCCATCAACTTTTCACCCACTTACCCCTGTATCAAGCCCAGTCACTTGTGTTTGACCAAAGCACAATGTGTGTTTGACCACGGCAGATCTTCCAGAGAGGTTTCCAGGCTTGGTCTGAGATGTCAGGAGATGGAGAATTGGTCTGATTTTAGCTTCCAGCCATTCCTTCTTGTCCTGCCTTTCTCTGCTAGACTAAAAAGCCCTTCGGTACCAGTGTTTTCTCCCCTGTACTTCTACACTGTAATCAAGTCACTTCAAAGTCTTACCCTGTATTTAGCCCTGTGTTTAAGGATTTGATCATGAGCAACTGTATAGACAGGTGCTGTCCCAGGGTGCTCCCTTGTGGCCTCGGATGGTCCTGCAGGCACTCTGCCTCAGTTTCCCTCAGAAGTTGAAAAACCAAAACCCTCACTTTACACCCAGAAACTTTAAAATACTATTCCCTCGCTCTCGACATCTAATTTATTCAGCTCCCCTTTTAGATTCAGGGTTTTACACAGTGGCGTACCGGGGGGCTCTGGCGCCCGATACTTGCAATTACTCCCTCCTGGTTGCAGCAGTGCCCAGTGGGGGGTGGGAGGGGGAGGGTTGCAGGCCCATTTCCCGCTTTCCCCCACCCTCTGTGGAGGTGGCGGGTGCGGCTGTGAGCAGGCGTGACAGGGGAGATGCTCCCGGGCAGGGTGGGGTGACAGGCTCTGGTACCCACAGCTCCCTCGTTGAGCCCAGTGCAGGGGCAGAGGGGCTGGGAGAATGCTTGGTCCCCCGCGCAGCAGGAGCCCTTGGCCAGTGGCAGGCCTGAGCCGGGGTTGGCGGCGGCTCCTCCTCAGAGGGCATAGCTGGTGCCCCCCCAGGCCAGCACCCGGGGTCATGGCTCCTCTCCCCTCGGTACCCCACTGCTGTTACAGTCCTCCTTCTTGGGGACGTGTGCAGGCTGAGCTTTCCCCTCAGCAGCTTCCTGACAGCTCCGTGCCTGAGCTTGGAGACGGCTGTTGAGTCACACACCTGGCCAATTAATCAGTCTCTTGAACTTCCCCAGCTGGGTGTAACGACCACCAACACCTGTCTGTGCTGGCAGGGAGAGAGAGGGGACTCTTGCCCCAACCACTTCTATTTGTAATCTGGGTGGGGCAGGCATGGAGGGCTAGGACTAGGACTGAAGGGGGGATGGGGAGCACCTTCTCACAGGCCGAGACCAGCCTCCAGGCTACAGCCGCCTGCTACCAGGTCCTTAAAGGACCCACGATCTGGAATGGGCCTAGACCTCCCTACTCCCAGAAACTAACTGCTTGCTGGGACCATCTTCCTCTATCCCAATGACTGCTTCATTCCCTTCCCTGGACATGAAACAGGGCAATTCTCCACTGGCCAGTACCCCATTACACACGGATTAATGCAAGAAAGATTTAAAGGGGTTCAGATCCAAATGTCTTCAAATCCTGGGGAAACTAAAATTCCAGAACGAACTTTGCTAGGCAGGGGCATATCTATATAGCCCAAAGAACTCTCCTATTTATAAGGTGTTGTACACACTCACTGGACTGTCTCACTGCCAAAAAAGAAGGAGAAACTTGAAAACTCAGAGTCAGTCGGAGCAGGGTTAGGGTGGCTGGAATAGAGACATCTGCATATTTGAAGTGACATTACTGAGAAATAAAATCCCGGTGAAATAACAGCAAATGTGCAAGTCAGACACGCATGACCAGCTGGAGAGCAGCGAATTTCAAACCTGTTACGAGGGTGGGCAGGGGAGACAAACCCTCTGAACCGGGATCATCTGCGCTCTCTCTTAAGACTATCGTATGAGACTGCTCGTCCCTTAGGAGTAGAAAGACAGTTGAGGGGATGTGAGAGGGAGGAAATGAGGGTGGTGGGGAAGAAAGACCATCAGTGAGATCATGATTCTGGCTGCCATCTAAGAACCTAGACTGAGCGATAAGCTGCCCACTCTGCGCAGTTATTTACTGTTTAGCAGCATTTCATCGTCAACAGGAATGCTTGGAAGGTTTAATTTTGCTACAGTAGCGGGGTGGGGGGAAATACAAAACTGGTTATATCAATAATAAATGGCTGACACACACTTTCCAACTGTGATATTTATCCTGGCTGTTAAATAAGCCAAGCAGCAAAAGAAAGTGCTCTCCATGCAGCAGGGAAAGTCCACAGCTGTTTTCTCTGTTAAAAGCTGTTTGGCACCCAGCAATCCATGGATTTATGACTTATTTTTTTAAAAATTTAAAGTAGCTGACCTAACTTCTCGGGTAGGATCAATGCAGTGACAATGGCTCTGTTTGTTCATTGGATTCAAAAAGAAATTTTACAGAGAAAGGGGGGAAATACGCAACCAAGGAGTAAAAAAAAAAAAAGCAGCATTTTTCAGCTACAAATTGACTCCTAAGTTATAAGGGGAGATGCCTGGCTGTGCCAGATTCAGGCAACAAAGACATCCAGGCAGCTTATGTGTGTGCTGAAAAAAATGACGGTTCAAATTCATATTTCACACATAGACTGAGCAGGTGCTGGCCGGCTCCCAATTTCTCCTCTTTTTCAGGAAGCCTGCAGTAAATTTTATATATAGTTCAGTTTATTTTTAGATTTAAGTTCAGAAAAGATCTCTTCCCCCCCCCACCCCCATGTAGCAAATGGGGAAAATCCCTCTGATTTCCAATCACCTGTTCCAATTCCAGGTTCTCTGTTAAGATGCATAGAGTAATCTGGGAAGCAAGGGCCAATGAATTCTAAAAACGAACGGGACGCATATAAGGAGCTTGGTTTTAAAAAGTGGGGAACCAGGGGGCAAGCAGTGATTTTGTTTTCAAAATTAGATAGCACAGATGTTCAGACTGCAACACACAAAGTGAAGGTGAATAGTCTCTCCTTAGTTAGCTCGCACCATGAATAAGGGTGCAGAGGTGTCAAGTTTGACTCAGAATTTCCTGGCTTTTGTTGATTTGTCTCACAACCAGATTATTTCAAGATTATTGTTTTGTTTAAAAATGGAATGAAAAATGTGAAAGAATGCTGTTTAATGGATATTCATTCAGGCCCACTCCAGTGTGCTGGACAGTCTGTTAATTACTTAAAAACATGCATTGTTTACCTGAAAACTAGATAAGGTTCTAGGTTTTTTCCAATGTGCTGGGTAACTGCAACATCTCTAACAATAAGCAAAACCCTAAAGCATGTTTTAAGTATTTATCCATTTATGTTTAGATTCAAAAAACCAAATTCGTTTAAACAATATTGGAGAATAATTTGTCTTTGCCAAATTTTTTTTAAGCATTTTGTTTCTTTTTCATAGAAAATGAGCATGAGAAAACTTTCACAACTGGAATACATCGTGTTTAAAAAAACAAAGGAGATGTATATTTACTCTTGATTAAGATTTCCCATATAAAGCTGCAGCTGAGATCAATTTTTTTTTTTTTTTTTGTCCATTTCCAGCCAAATATATCTTGCTGCAGAAGAAAACATTATCGAAACTCCCAGGGTACCTTTTGAAAGAATAGGGGAGTTAACCCCAGTGCCCTGGCCAAATTGGAAATGGGTAATTACATTCCAACCACCTAAGTTCTCCCTGTAATTTCAACTCGTTGCAAGATTCTTCACCCTTGTACCTAAATCTTGTATATAGTTGCTGTTCATTGTTAATTAGTTGTGCTTTTGTGGGGCATCAAGCATTTCCTATACCTAGAGTCAAACTTTGTTTAGCTGAAAGATCGGGTACCTTAGCTTGTACCAACACATTCAAAAAAAGAAAAGGCCTCAATTTACCCCAAACCTCAGAGTATCTGAATGACTTTCACATCCCCAGTCTCATTTAAATAAAGGAAGTTTGACTGCAGATTGCTGGTCTAAATCAGCACAGCTTGTAAAGTGCTTTAGGATGCATTTGAACAAAAGGAGTCTATATAGGTAAGATCATTCTTATTTCTATCACTGAGAAATAGTTGTTTCTTGCAGCCTAAATTTTTAGAATTGATATATTTAAAAATGCAAGCAGCACACTGATTGGCAAAGAAATATTTGTCTAACGGCAGATTCTGCAGGCATAGTTTTTTTTTAATGCTAGCTGCCACATTGCGTTTCCTAATGTGAAGCTCACAAGAAGCTCTGTGAAGCACACACAGTCACGAATGCAGCAAGCAGGATGCAGAGAAATGCATTTCCGGTATTCCCTGATTTAAACCGGTATTTATCAGGGGTTTGGTAAGCATTCCTGACTTTAAAGGGATTCTAACCAGATGAATAGGCCTAAAACTGAACCCAAGGAACAAATTCAGCTCTCTTTTGGGGTGCAGCAGACACAGTGAGCCATTTGTCCTTCTACCGCTGCCACTTTTGCAGCACAAAGTAACACTACAATAAACCGGAAAAAAAAAAGAGAGATTTTTTTGGATCTTTTAAATTTAGTCCCCCATTCATCAAACTTTAATACACTTATGGCCTGGGGCTCCAGTGCTGAGAGCTCTGAACTCTCATTGACTTAATGGTCTTCATTGATGCGCAGGTCCCTCAGCTATACAGTCCTAGGATGTGGAGATGAATCTCCCCTCAGTCCCAGGATTCCTAAAATGCCCTTTTACTTGTTATATTTTAAAGCATTTTGTGATGTTATCATTTTGCTCTTATCCCTGAGCTTAAGTTCTAAATCAACATGTAGGAACTTTCAGCTATTGCACCACTGGAAACCAATAGCATCTATAAAAGTATCTATAAAAGGTTGACTTACCATAGGAAGTTTAAATGCAGCTACTTCATCTTTCCTGTGACTTTGGCTTCTGTTACACATTGCATGAGCTCTCAGACTTTGCGAAGTCCACCAGGGACTTCACTATTGCTTTCAGTTTTACATAGAAGGTGCTCAGATGCCCTGGTGATGGGCAGCAATATAAAACTTTAAAACAGTCAGACAGATAGTATGAAATCTAGAACCCACTGAAGTCAATGGAAATTTTGTTGTTGGCTTCAATGCACTCAGAATTTCAACTTGTGGTATGTAACCTATTGCTTAAATCAGCCTCTGTACCAGTTGACTGGAGGATAGCTAATGTAACGCCGATTTTTTTAAAAGGTCCCAGAGGCGATCCTGGCAATTACAGGCCAGTAAGCCAAACTTCAATACGAGGCAAATTGGTTGAAAGTATAGTAAAGAACAGATTTATCGGATACATAGATGAACACATTGTGCTGGGAAAGAATCAACACAGATTTTGTAAAGGGATATCCTGCCTCACCAATCCACTAGAATTCTTTGAGGGTGTCAACAAACATGTGGACAAGGGTGATCCAGTGGATATAGTGTACTTGGACTTTCTGAAAACCTTTGACAAGGTCCTTCACCAAAGACTCTTAAGCAAAGTAAGCAGTCCTGGGATAAGAGGGAAGGTCCTCTCCTGGATCAGTAACTTGTTAAAAGATAAGAAACAAAAATTAGGAATAAAGGGTCAGTTTTCAGAATGGAAAGCAGTAAATAGTGGGGTCCCCCAAAGATTTGTACGGGGACCTGGTGCTGTTCAGTATATTCATAAATGATCCGGAAAAGGGGAGGGTAAATAGTGAGATGACAAAGTTTGCAGAGGATACAAAATTACTCAAGATAGTTAAGTCCAAAGCAAACTGCGGAGAGTTACAAAGGGATCTCATAAAACTGGGTAACAAAATAGAGGATGAAATTCAATATTGATAAGTGCAAAGTAATGCACATTGGAAAACATCATTCTAGCTATACATACAAAATGATGGGTTCTAAATTAGCTGTTACCATTCAAGAAAGAGATATTGGAGTCATTGTGGATAGCTTTCTGAAAACATCCACTCAATGTGCAGCAGCAGTCAAAAAAGCAACAGAATGTTAGGAACCATTAGGAAAGGAATAGATAAGACAGAAAATATCATAATGCTACTGTCTAAATCCATGGGACACCCACTACTGTGTGCAATTCTAGTTACCCCTTCTCAGTAAAGATATATTAAAACTGGAAAAGACTGTGAGCCAGAAAAGCACAAGGACAAATAATGGAATGATTCACATCCTTAATGTTAAGCACATGCTTAAATGCTTTACTGGATCAGGACCATAGAAGCCCTTTTTAGTTAATGGACAGACATACTCTGTCTTAGATGGGTTTTGAGTCAGGCCTCTAATGCTAAAAGATCACAAAGCATTTTTCATTATTATTGTAGATACATCTAAAATTCCTAGCACACTGTTGGTGCTCTGTGAATGGAAGCGGTGAAATCCGGGCCCCTTGGTGTCGTTAGAAAGACTCCCATTGACTTCAAAGGGGCCAAGATTTCACCAAGGTCTCTGCCCTGAAAAGCTTAAAGTCTAAATATTATGAAATAATAAAACACTACTCACGCATTATTTATCCCCCCGGTTGTAAGGTGAGTTACTGACAGGGCTAGAACTCAGTTTCTTCTCGTCTTCCTGTGTTCTACACATTCTCCCTTTCTGAAGACTTGCAGTCACATGTATCCCCAGCAAAAGGAATATGATGAAAAATCCAATTTAAATAAATGCAGGATGCTAAGATGTTTTATTGCAATGGAAAAGAGCCATTTTCTTATTAAAAAGGCAGAGACTGTAAATAACGAGGGAGACATAACAAGAAAGCTCCATTCCCAACTGGCCTGCTTAAAAGGTCAAGCCACCACTTTGGACACAAGCTCAGTGAAACAACGCTAACTTGGCCACACACACAGCCAGGCAAAACTGTCGGGCCAACAGAGTTGTTGGTCACGAGGGCGGCAATCCTGCAATGAGTTCTACATGGGCCGTCCCCTGAAGGGGCACAGAGGCCCACCGCAGCTGTTTACAGATGCAGGGGTCCACTGGAGAGGACCCCAGTTTAGAATTGAGGAGCATGTCCCGCCATGCAGGACTAATATTATTTGAATATGGTAGGGCCCATGATGAACTAGCTGCTTTTTAGACATTCAAGAAGGGATGGCCCTGCCTCAAACTCCTAATCTAAAAACAGAGGTTGGGGGAAGAGGGACAACCAATAGAAGTATCTGATCCAACACTGACACCCTTGTTCTTTGAAGTATTATTATTTATACTGTGATGTCACCTACAATGTATTAGGTGTTGGCCAAACACAGAGGAAGATATAGTCCCTACCTTTAGGAGTGCACAATCTAAACATCTGCATACAGAGGAGAACCTTAATAGTCTTTTGCCATTTAATTTTAAGTGATTTGCACTCACCCTGGTGAGTATCACTTTATGAACACACATATATACATGCACATAGCTATTATCCCTTTCATCCTCTCCTGCCAAGAGCATGCTGTGCTCAAAACAGTTCATGGAAATATCCCTTGACACCAAGCCTTTGCCATCTGCTCCATTTTGTACTATAGCTGCAAAATGCACAGACCGCACAACTCACAGCTCCACCATGAAGAGAGAGAGAGAGAGAAAACTCTGTGGTTTAAAAGCAAGTGTTGTGTTTAGACGGTGCAGCATGTGCACTTGTTGTTTGCCTCAGGTCTCAGAGCAGGGGAAGGCAGCACTTCCTGATGGAGAGCGTGCAGGTTTTACCACCAACAGGAATATGGCAAGGATGGCACGGCTGTCCTCAGTAACCAGCAGCTTCATCCTCCCAAGCTCCTTCACCGTTACTTCCAAATTGTATTTTCTTATTACACAGCCACTCTAAGACATGCAGGAATCCCTGTATTTTTAGGCTTCCCTTCTGACGCAAAGTTGATTAAATATCACCCAGTTTGGGAAGCACTATTAAAAAATGAAACTGGCGAGTAGCCATATTCTTTAGCCTGTTGTAAATGTTGTTTTGAACAGGCTCTGGCTGGTAATTTCTATTGTATTTCTGCCTCAACACATTTCCTAATAAAAAATGTGACCTTATAGTAAACTTAATACTTACCAGGGACAATATGTGCAATGTGGTAGGGTGGCCCTCATGCTCCCGTGGGCCGAGCGCTTTTTCCAGTGCGGTGGGCACAAAATGGCCGCCCGGACTCCCACCAGTCTTAAGATGGCGGCCATCTCTCATCTGCTCTGTCTTCCTTCAGGCCTCTGAAGGCCGAGCAGTGCCTTCTGGACCTTGGGTTCTAAGACGCGCGGGGGGGGACCTCTTCTCCCAGAAAAGGGGAAGTTCTCTGGTTGGACCAGGAGCGGTCAGGGTAGGGGGTGTCCGAGCCCGCCCTCTTCTTCGGACACCAGCCCAGAGACCCTGGCTGACAGCAGTGGTTGGCTGCTGCTGTAAGGCACTATACAAGTCTCTTCTCTGGGCTGCTTCCCTACCCTGGTTTTCGCCGGGGTTGAGTAGCCACTCCAACGGGCAAGATCCCGGCCCTACTCTGGCCCCTGTCACTCCCAGTTCTCCTTCTCCTGTTCTCCAAACTCTCCAAAAACCTCCCTTGCCTGGCTGGCAGGGAGCCTATATCTGCTCCCAGGCAGTTCTTAATTGGTCTCAACTGACCCTGGCCTCAGCTGGCCCTAATCAGCCAGGAGGAAACCTTGGGCAGCTGCTAGGGGAACAGGGCCTTGATCATTCTTGGGCTAACCTAGCATCCTTCTACCACCCTCTGGTAGCCCCTGTCACAGCAAGAAACCTTGGGCTTTGAGGCCTACAGCTCAGGAGGGATGTTTTCCTAAGTTAAACCAAATAGAATTCGTGGCTATTTCTCATTCACTAACATTTTTATAAACATATAGTAAATTCTCTTCAATAAAAACCTCTTATTCAGTTTAAAAAAATAAACAACTGTACTTCTCTGATTGGCTGAAATACACCAGCAGGTCTGTTCCCTAGGCCAGTAACAGTACTGCAAACAATACCTCTTCCCCTTGAGTTAGCTTATTAAATAAAAACCTCTGGGGGGAAAACCTTTCCGTGCTGAAATCAGTGGCAAAATTGCCATTGACTTCAATGGGGCCAGTATTTCATTCTTGGAATGGTGGGACAGGTGGAAAGCTGGTCTCTGAGGTAACTGGGGACCTGCTCTATTTTTTTAGAGCTTTTTTGTAGAATAAGTCAGAGCCCCACATGAGTTTTGATACAAGTGGCAAAGATGCTGACTAAATGTTGTTGAATGTAAAGGAACCCGGGCTGGTGAAGGAAAAACTTCTTACAGAGAAAGATCAGTGATTTCAAGTTCATGAATCCTACAAAATTAGATATCATTACTGAACTATTGAATCAAAAATCTTACAGAAGGATTGAATCTAAAGGGCATTACTCAGCTGGCTGAACAGAGATACAGTAATTAGAATATATAACTGGATCAACCCCTCTTGAGAGAGAAAGTATCACATATACCATATGTGGGACCAGCAGAACAGTATCCCGAGTAGAAAACACGTATCCAGGAACTATTTATTCAACGTAAAGAGCAAAATCGAAAAGAATAAGGCTGGGATTTCCAAGAGGACTGACTAAATGAGTCAGGCGATCAACTCCCATTTACTTAATCCCAGCCTAAATTATTGGCAACAAATCAGCCAACCAGGTCTAACCCACACCCCGTTGTGCCTTATTGCTTACAGAAAGCACAGCTGAAACGCAGTGCTATCACTCCAAGTGCACCATTCCTCACAGGGCTGGAGGCAGGAGTTGGGAGTCGCTCCGGAAAGTAGAATTCTGAGGAACCCTTACAAGCCTGGTTTGAAATGGCTTCATAAATGTGCTAGGTAAGATGCAATTTGCAGACTCTGAAGCTCAGAAAGGTTCACGTTGGAACAAACCAAATTTTTCCGATGATGGAATGTCACTGCAAATCCATAGACGGGGTTTGGTTAATAACAGTGTCATGCCTATCTGGTGGGACCAAAGTAAGACTAGACTTCATCTTGCCTGTAGACTTGTCTCAGACTCACCTCTGAATTTGGTTCTATGCCCCTACCAACAGCAGATATCTATACATATTTCATAGCTATAACGTTATAAAAATAACCAAAGAAAAATGTGTTCACGCCTATGGATATACGGGGGAGGGGGAAAAGGGGAAGCTACACTGTTCATAAATACTCATTTATTTGTTTCTTTAGAAATGCATAATTACAGCATTTGATAGCATTTTTTCCTTAGAAAAGTAGTTAAGCAACAATACAAACAAAATTGTTAGTCTTTTGCAAATACAATTTTTCATTACACTGAACAGAAATCACCAGCAAAAGG
Organism: Emydura macquarii macquarii; assembly: GCF_026122565.2. NCBI lineage: Eukaryota > Metazoa > Chordata > Testudines > Chelidae > Emydura > Emydura macquarii. The sequence continues at coordinate 16,139,138 of NW_027130698.1, read as the reverse complement.
CTAATACTTGCAGTATGGAGATTTTCTTTTTTTAAATGTTTTCTCTCTTTTTTTTTTTTTTTGTTATAAACACCATAGCAAATAAAAAACCATTTAAACAATGAAAAATATTTGAGCTCTTGATTTCCTATACATAATAAAGCATGTACTGCAAAGCAGCTATGTGTTTGATAAGAGAGCTATGGACATACAGTGGTATGATTGACAGAAGAAACGGTGGGATGGAACATTAATTCGGTTTTAAAGTTTTGATTAATTAGGGTTTTCTTCTCTCCTGGAGGGAATATTTTTTCCTTAAATACCCAAGGGATGACCATTTTGAGGGCCAATTTTTGGGGCCAATTCCTCAGCTGGTGTGAAGTGATGTAATTCCTCTGAAGTCAGAGCTATGCTGATTTACACCAGGTGAGGCTCTAGCCATGTGTGTAAAAATAAGCAAGCCAAGAGAACTGTGATATTTATAGGAGGCATATATGAAAATGTCTGTTAGTCTGATGGTCAAGTCCTTTCTCCTGTTTTTGCTTGTGGGCGGCAATCCTTATTTTCTGACGGTGGTCACTGGTATCTGGATCCATGCAGTTTCCACAATTCCTGCTTTACTGGATCTGAATTGCTCCGTGTTCTATCTGCATTTCTGGCTGGATAGTTGATTGAAGGGAATCCGCGCTCTAGGGAAAGAAACAGGACAAAAATACATTCATTTTTCGGTAAGTGAAGAACATGTGACACATCTTTATGATGCCCAAGTTAAAATTCTCAATGCAAGCAAGTACATTGAAGAAGATGCTAAAAGCCAGTTACTCAAGATTTTTAGTCCCTGCCTCACCACTGACTTGCTGTGTGGCCTTGGATGCCAGGTGCTTCACTGTCTCATCCTCCCCACCTCAACAAAAGAGATAATGTTGCTTTCTGGCTCACAGGGGTGGTGGGATGACCATTGAGTAAATGTTTGTGTAGCACTTTGAAAAACATAGAGCTCACAAAAATGCTAAGTGTTATTAAATCACTATACCTTTTTTTTATGCTAAATATTTTATTACCTTCCTTTTGGCCACATATTAATCTCTGTTTTAATTACCAGATCTTCCTAATGTGTCCAAAACTAAAGGAGTTTATTTTTCCAAAGATGGGCAGAGAATGTAGGAGAACCATTAGTGTCAAACCAAGTTATGAGTTTTGGTAAAATGCCATCTAAAATGAATAAAATACTTAGGAAACTGCTCAGAAAAGAAATTGTAAATCCCAATTTTTTAAAAAAACCTGGAAAGGACAATGGACAGGAGGATTTAAAGCAGAGGAAATTAAAAAGAAGTGTGTATTGTGTACACACAATACATATTTGTATCAGTACAGTTTAAGCAGTATAACCCCCCAGTTTCCCTATTGTGGCTGCAGTTATATTGGTATAAAGGTGCTTTATGCTCATACAGGAAGGGGAATATTGTCTACTGTTACAAGGCACCTTTATACTGGTATAACTCCATCCACACTAAAGATTGTTCCAGTATAACTATTTCAGTGAAAAAATCAAAACCCTAACCAAAATAGTTACACCAATCCAAAACCTGTGTGTGGACCAAGCCTACAATGGAGTTGAAATGGGAGTTTATATCAATGTTAGCACAGTAGCATTCCATCTTCACCATGTACAATGGGCCCTTTTGTATACTCTTCCTGGGGTTCTCAGACAACATCAGACTCAGGCACATTTAAGTGCAATTCACACCTAATAAACAAGGCCAAATAAGAATAAAAGTACTGTAAATAATCCTGGTACTTTCTGGGAAATTAACTTTCTCCCTCTAAAATTCTTCACAGAGAAGGAAGGCCAAGAATTCTCCATATCTATAGAGAGGAAATCAACCTGTCTGAACAGGATTCAAAGAAAAACAAACCAAAAACCAATACAACTGATTTACTTTTAAAAAGAAAAAAAAAAGATGTTTGCATTAAGAATGTGAGTTATTCACATATTGGTCCAGGCAAGTAAGCCTCCAAGTGAGTAGCTTATGTGGAGAGGCTCAGGGGTTTGTGACAGAGTTTCTGCATGAAGCAAAGCAAACCTGGACTGTCACACAAGATCTACCTTAGAACCAACTGATGTTCTGGGAACAGGGATGGATGCAGGAGCAATAGAGTAGCAACATTGCCATACAGAAAAAGATACTTTTGACAACCTATTTATTGCCCTTCCTCTCCTAATAAGGAAAAACTAGCATCAGCACTCACTGAGCTTGGTATGGGGCTTCAGAGAAACCAGGAGTGAAACACAGCTAATTGTTTTCCTACCCAAACACTTTGCTATACTGTCCTGGCTTATTCAAATAAAAATACTGTGAGGTTCAACTTGTCAAAGCTTTCTTTCTAAATTAAGGTTTCACTGTGAAATTAATTCTTGCCCACTATTGTGTGGTCTCTTGCCAGTAATTACATGTAGCCATGGTTTTTTTTTCCTGAGGAATTTTACGAGTCATTTGATTGCTTATTTACTTGTCTATATAACAGTGCCAATAAGGAAAATAATGCTAACAGCTTGTCAACAGCTAAGCTTTAAAGTGACCACCCAAACACCTGGGGGAAAAAAATGTTATTTGAAATAACCAAACAGTATTTATAACACAAGCACTGACTATATATCCAAGATTCAGGCTATCAGGCCAGAAGTAGGAGACTATTTGACTTGCATGTGAACTTGCATTGTGTAGTTTTCCCCCCATGTTAACCAAAATTTGACCCCAGATCAGGAGATTTCAATGGAAAAAAATACTCTTTGATATTAGCACATTTCGTTCTTGCAAATGTATATGTCACAAATGATTAGACTTTCTAGAAGTAAAGAATGCAATCAGGACATGAAAGTACATGAACAACTCCTAGGCCCTGAATATCAGCCAGATCTCTACTCTGCCTTTATACATGCAATTGCACTTTTGTGCCTGCAATGCACCGCTAACATTAGTAGTTAGATGTCTAAGTATCTGATTTGTGAGCACAAATAAGCAGTCATACTTCTAGTTATTAACACTTGTGCCTGAAATTAACTTGCAAGTACAAAAATGTGCTTGAATAAACTGAAACTAATATTAAACATTTGGGCATTCATATCAGCTTCAGTTCAACTCAAATGAGTGATTAATTTCAAAGGAGCCTCACTTCTGCCTCTAATTGCGTATGTGCAACCTAGTATCCATAAACAATAAGGCACAGTTTGGAGGGCACAAAGGTGAGAAATCAGAGGCCTGATTTTCAGACCTTAAGCAAGTGTTCCTATATGATGTTTTGAATTTGGAATTTGTGCAGGATACTGGACTTTGCCCCTGGAAGACAAAAATGAGCCCCACTTTTAAGAAACTTGGATATAGATTCTAAATATTTGAGACTACTACAATATCTCTGCAAAGAACTTTCTGGAAACAAAAATAATGCAGGGTGCTGCTGTATTACTGAGCTAAGATGTGCATTTACTATTTCTCCATTTCTCCAATTGGTTCATTTCTAGTGATGCAGAACCACTCCATCATTTCAGCCAAACTGGTTATTTGTTTGAGTAATCCATGCTTTTTAAGGTGATGCAAATAGTAGATTGGTTTTACTAATTTACATTTATAGCTCCTTGGTTTTTAGTCTGTGTAAACTAGAAAATATTTACCATGAACTTATTTTTAGCCTTTTCTGCATTTCTTTTCATACCACTCTTGTTTCACATTCCTTTCAGTTTATCTACAACTTGGTAAAAATCTCTGTGGTTAGCCGCAATGTTAAAACCTAACAATGCAAAGTGTCTCTGAAAGAGAGTGACTCCCTTTTGTGGTTGTCAGTCGTGTGGAAGACAGATGCCTATGTTTATTGCTGGGCTCAACAACCAACTGCCTGTCGGAGCTAACAGTCAAGAGGGAGGATAATGTCACACACACACAAAAAAAGGCTTCCTAACAAATTCAGTGGGAAGTGACTTATGGGAACATTCTGGGGCCCAGAGCTGGAATGGTAGTTTACTATTAAATGAGCACCTCTGAATGCATGATGCAGGAGTATTTTATTATGCGAACAGAGCCAGAAGTGTGCATGGCACTTTAAAGGTTTAAAATAAATAAATATAGCAATAAACCCATACTGAGATGCTTATTGTCTGTGACATTTGTGACAGATATTGCAATCCCATGCAGTATCTTCGGGGACCGTTGTTTTAAATGTATGAATGGTTTATGTATGATTGTGTTCTATTCCATGGGGGAGGGTTACCACAGCTCCTCCACGAACTAAAACCAGTGGGAAGTGATTAAAATGAATTGCTAAAGGCACATCTACACTTAAAATGCTGCATCGGCACATCTGTGCCACTGTAGTGCTTTAACGAAGATGCTAGCTAACCCACCTTCCTGAGAAGCAATAGTTTTGTCAGCAATAGCTCTCCCGTCTACATAGTGCTGTCTACACTGCGAGTTAGGTCAGTATAACTACGTTGAGCATGGGGTATGGAATTTTCACACCCTTGAGTGACATAGTTATACCGCTATAGGTCTCTAGTGTAGACCAGGCCGAAGACTGTAAAAAACTCCAGAGAGGTACCACACCCTGAGGTGGTTTGCATATACTGTTTCAAACTGGCTTTTACAGAGACCAAGAGACAAAAAAAGACATTTGGCTGCGTTTAAACAGACTCCAGGCCTTCATTGTGAATGAGCAAACGGACAGGACCATCTATGCAGGAGGAGGCCCCAACCTCTTGCTAAAGGGGTGGCAAGGATATTGGTCTAAGCGCCTACCCATGTGGAAGATGAGCAATTTCTGGTATGTTTAATAAGCATGTAGGACCTTTTTTTGTTTTTATATATTTTCTCTGTCATGCTTTTGCCCTAAGATTTAGTGTACTTTGCTTGGAAGAGCTGTGTGGTCATTGGTGAAACCGCTATCTTGGTCCTTATTTACTGTATGTTACGGTGGAGAATGTATTGGAATTTTTTTGTTCTAACACTGTTTTGATAATTTATTGAGCCATATATTCCCTCTCTGTTAAGGTATAGTTCTTGCTATATTATTTTAGGCACACAGAGGCCTTCAGGGGGGCCTATAGAGGGTTTATAAATAAAAATACTTAATTACTTTTTTTTTTTTTTTTACAGTGGCATTAAAAATCCCAGAAGGCTCCTAGACACAATAGACCAGCTTCAGGTTACACGTCAAGGCTTATGGCTCTTGCATACCATCTGGATATGCACACTTCCAGCACACCCAGTAAGGGTTTCTTTCCACTCACTATGGAATACTCTGTCAGTGCCTATTAAGAACAGCAGGCCTTGCTTATTACACCTCTGTGTTCAAAATTCGTATAAAAGTCACGCCCAATGCCTACCACTTAACAGTTAATATTATGACCATTTAAAACTCCTCTGCTCCCCCAACTGGAAGGTGCTGAGCAACCTCAACTTCTATTTACCCCAACTGGAGTCCAGGTTGCTGTGCATCACGCAGGAGGCCTTCGGCCTGAGATCACTGCAGAGTTCTAGAACCTTCATATTTCCTGAGAAAAAACAAGCATTTTCTATAGCCAGCTACATGAACAGTCATGTTGGCGTGAAGGATAAAGCCTCCATTTTAAACAAGAGCCTCAAGTGTTTGCTTATTGTTACTAACACTGCAGCTGATGTGGGAAATCCAAGCAGGAGATCAAAATGATTGAACTGCAGGCAGGAAGGGCAGGTGCCCTTCAAGAATACTGGACTTGAAAACCTCAGATGTCGAAAGCAGCTTTGTTGAAATGACTCCAGGCAAGCGTCTTCCTCCTGTCCTATCACCCTGTGTTCCTCTTTTACTGATTCAGGAAAATAATGATGACTAAAATGACTATATTCTACAGGCATCAAGCAAGGCCTGAAAAGTAGTCAACGGCTGTTTATAAATGGAGGCACTCATTATAGGAGACGTTTTTAGAGTTGAGAAATTGTGTATTATAAACCCTAAGGAAATGGAATATTTGTGGACAGAAACAGTTTCTCTGACAGGCATTTGCATCTTTTAAAGTACTTTCAAATGGGAAAAAGTACATACTTGATTAGGAGCAGCATGGTCTGTCACTGGTGCCAGCTGGACATATTGGACCTGGATATCACTCCCTTGGAGTGGGGATCCATCTACGCCCCCAGATGCAGGATCCGCAGAGGCAACAGCTATCAACTGAGCGCCCTGTAACACCTGCAGACAAAGCAACGGAGAAAGCATCCTGTAAACAACCATAATTACAAAGGCATTATGAAACATCTGTAAGTACAAAACAGATGTGAGACCAAAAAAAAAAAAAAAGCCATCAAAAGACTATCCATCAATAATGGTTAAGTTATATTGCAAGGGTTTCCAAGAGAATATGGTATTCATACTGAGGGACAGTTATGCCAGAAGCACTTTGCTGTGCTTTATAAAATCTGGATTCCTTCAATTCTTTAGTGAAAGGGTTAACAGCCAACATACCTGGAAATGATTAACTCTCTTATGATTCCGTAATACAAAACAGTTCTGTATTCAAAATGTATCAGTGCTAGTGATAGAACAAAACCATCCCAAGGGATTATGCTAAATATTCCAGGTTTCATTTCTTAAATTAAAATAAAACCACCTTTGATTAACACAAAGAGAATGAGGCTGTTCTAATAGGTAACAATACACAGCACTTACACACTGCTTCTTATCAGTAACTAATGAATTTCCTTGAAATGAGTGAACCCAATTCCCATTCGTCTCGTGGAAGTTAAACCAGCATTCTGAGGGCAGAAACTAACTGGAACACTGGCGTTCACATCGTGCAGTGCTGTGAGCCTAATCCAAAACCCAGCCTGTCTGTTAATTCCAGTGGTCTTTGGATCAGGGTGTAGAATCAGAGCTGAGGCTGGAGCTGCTAGTTTCTCTGTTTGCATAAAAACCTTTGGCTTCATTTATTATTATACATGCATCCTAAAGCCCATGATATGGAATACGAGAAGGGTCTTGTTACTGGACCAGGTCTGATGCCACTGGTTTACAAGGGTATACAGTACTGCTAATGCCAGAGGCCACATTTTCACAAGATTTGCAGTTTTCTACATTCTTAAAATCACTTTGGAAAAGTTATTTAGGAAAGTGTATTACATCTATATACATTTTCAAAAATATTTCACAGCTATTACTCTACTGCTGAATGTAATACCTTATTGGGGCTAGCGGCAACAAGCGATGAAGGGTTTATAATTCTGGTAGTGACTATTGTAGAGGCCTTGAATTGGTTGGTCTAGTTATGTGATAATGTCAATGGAATAGAACAGTCTTACAAAAGAATGGTCTCTTGCTGCTGCATAAATAAGGAGACAAAGCCAAGATATTCATTCTCACAGCCAAAGACATTAATCTTTTGACAATGTATTGTTACACTGTGTTCCTACTGTATAATAAATGTGTACATTTAATAATTTTTCTAATGAACATTTGTGCTCAATGAACCATTACAGAGTTGCAGGCTGACTGCTTTAGCTTAGGATCATTGTTGGCTTTGAGCAATCAGTAACCATCTTACCTATTAAAGAACAGTTTACGTGTGTACTTTTAGGACTAGGCTCTTTTCATAGTTGTTATTTTATTGTACTGATGAAGCAAAGGAGGAGTATGAGGTCAGAATACAATTTAGGCATATATAACCGATATCATCTCCCCAATAATCTCTTCCTTTAAACCCATCACAAATATAGAAAAATTTAGCTTCCTTATGCTGTAATTTCTACAATAAAAACTTTTCAAACCATACCGATTGGCAGATTTTAAAAAATCCAAATAAAACAACAACTTCCACCCAACAATAGAGAACAAAGAACAAATAATGATCCTAACACAGGTTTTTATCAGATTTGATTTCTCAGTCGTGACCAAGTGGGTAAGCCAGAAATTCCCTGAGGAGCATAGGAGATAAAAGGAGGTGACCTCCAAGAGTGACCACAAAGGCCTTTGTCAGAATCTCATGGGGATCCTGGATGAGTTGAGGTGCAGTCGAGAAAAGGAGAACACACTGCAAAAGACTGTTTGATTTTGTTTTTAAAGGAGTATGTTAATTTCTCCATTTCCGCTCCATGCCATATATTTTGTAACCATATGATATGCTGTATAGGAGGCACTTCATGGTTTGAATTTGAGTATTTACCAGCCACGAGCAACAACAATTCTTGACCATTTCTGACATTGTACGTGTTATCGCTGACTGTCAAACCCCAGAATAACTGTGGGTGACTGGATTGCTATATCCCTTTTATATTATATCTATACTATGGAAATTATGTTACATGAAAAAAGTTCAAAGCTTAGACTAGTACCAGCTTGTATGTTCTACGATACCTTCATGATTGCACTCCTTCCAGCAAGCTTTAGTAGTACTTATTTTCCTGGCATATAATTTGGAGAGGATCTAATCCAGCATGTTATTTTTATACTAAATTTTGATAAGATTATTGGCACTAACACAGCTTTGTGCTTTAAAAATCATTCTGCCACTCTTTCATATCAATATCCACATGAAATACTTCTTGTTGTTTAACAGAGAATCCTTCTATATTGGTTTTACTGAGAATACGTAATGTGTCAGACTATTTATGTTATACCTTTCTGTTGGGTAACTTTGTAATTCAGTCATCTCTCTCGGGACTTATTTCGTTTTCAATCTTCCCCTTCCAAAATTTGAAAGAAGAGGAATCAAGAGAAAGGTTTGTTTCTTAGCCCGTCAAGAATGATAAAGCTGTGATTGTGGAATAGGTATTTATTACACAGAAATTTCTCCTCTTTTATCACCTTCCATTCATGAAAACATGGGGGATCAGAAGTGCCTGTTTCCCTCAGTGGAGGTCAAGAAGGTAAAAAAGCACATGTTAATTTTCCCAAGTTTTAAACCAAATTGCTAGAGCCCTGTTAACCAGGGAATGTTTTCTAATTTGACTGTCCCATTGATCAGTCCAAGGAAGGAATCTCAGAGGTTATAATCTGAGTCAGTGCCTGTTCTATACTAATAATCCAATGGCCTTTTTTATTGTCCATCCCATAGGTAATGTTTCTAAGATTATCTAACCAATATGTTTGAGATTAGGTAGTCCCAGACTATTTTATTTTTTTAAGTATATCTGAGAATAAATAGCCATCTGCTTAAAGAGAGAAAAGTGGGTGAGGCAATATCTTTTATTGGACCGACTTCTAAAAGATACTACCTCACCCACCTTGTCTCTCTAATATCCTGGGACCAACATGACTACCAAAACACTGCAACTTGGCTGACAAAGGTTCCACTCACTATAACAAGAAATACATGGACTTGTACCTGCTCTTCCCATAACACACAAGACACATTTAAATCAGAAAAGTTTTTCCTACACTAAGTTTTTCCTTCTCTCCAATGAGTTACTATGACAGCTCATTACAGTTCATATAGAAAAAAAATCAATGCTGCAAACCGTATCTGTGTCCCTAAAATAATGCCTTTTAAAACTTCACTTTACACAGGTCACTATACTAAATTGCTAAAATAAAAAATACTTTCTCCTCTCTTCTGGCCCTGTATTTGCGCAATGTCTTCATGAATTCAGAAGTAAAGAAAATCACTCATATAAATCCTTTGTTTCTGAGTTATAAAATCTCACAGACAGAACCATAAAATAGTAATGTTCTAAAACATCTGGATAAACAGCTTTAATGGCTAACCACCAATATTTCAGAAAATAACTCAAGTTTCACAATTTTTCCATTGATTCTGTCTCACTGTTGTGTAGATGCTGTGATGCTATTGTGACAGAGATGGCAGTTTCCTGCAGTATCCTTGAAAGACCTTATTTTATTCAGCTCATGTATTATTATGGGCCAGAACGACCTCTCTCAGGGGGACAGAGGTAAAGGAATGGCATGGTATTTATCAGAGGTGTTTTCTACCAGGTAAAAATCACAGTTTTAACCGCCCCAGGAAAAACTACTTTGTCCCAGTTTAAGGCATTTTCTATTTTAAAAACTGTTTCATTTAAATGCACACCACATTACACTTAATTTTACTTACATATTGAAATTGTGCTTACATAAGGTAGTAGATTCAGAGATTGAGGATTGTACAAATTAAAAGAAAAACTACAATTGGAGTAATACTATAATTATAACACTGAACATTGGAATGACTGTATAGATGTTGGCTCAGAATTTTCTCAAGGCAGGTATGCATGCCATGACTCATATTTCAGTTTTCAATAATAAAAAAAAATTGATTATACGAAAACAACAATAATGCAGCGTTGTAGGCATGAAGCATTAAGCAATCAGAAGCATGCAGAGTGGTAGGCTACCATTCCAGGTCCATTTGGCCATGCAGCATTTTGTGACACAAGACCGGCTTTGATGCAATGGATAGAATGAGCCTATTCCTCAGTTTTGAATGGATGTATCCAAAGTTTGTTTGCTGAACTTGCTGGACACTGATGCAACTGCACCACCAATTCTATGAAGCTAGTTGGAATATCAGCATTCTTCAGATTCTTCCATCATGTTATAGGAGGAAACTGTTTCCTTGATAATGGAAGAAAACAATGATTTTGGATATGGAGCTTCTTCTACTTTAAATGCAAGTAAATATGGCAGAAAGTCAGGACTTTTTGTTAAACAACCACTGCCTTGCAGTTTCTTCTTGTTCAGTTGACAATTTCTTTCCTGTATGTTTTTGGATGAAGTAGGTCGTCTGGTATGTGTACAGGAGTAATTGTCTCATGAAATCTCTTCTGTGCTTTTGCTTTGTGTGGTGCAAGATGTTCATTTATCAACAGATCCAACCATACATTGCATGCAACAGCAATTGTTGATGCGTTCCCTTTGGAGTGTGCCAAGTGCCACAGCAACTGGTTTCAATTGACGAATCAAGTTCTTTGCTTTTTGGTAAATCCCTGGATTGTTAATTATAACAACCACTCTATCCTCAAGTTCTGTCTCATGGTCACTCACAAGTCTGAGAGAAAGCAGCCAATTTTTAATGTATGTTTCCAGGCATGCTAGTTGACTGTTCCATCATGTGTCACCAGGAATTTGGATTTTACCAATCCTTGGCATTCTTTTAACTAGGCTCCAAGTTGATGGTGATTATGAAAATACTTTTGTAAATCTACAACATGTTTCATCAGAGCACTTGGTGTAAGATCTTGTCCAAGTAGACTGAGCCAATGTGATACACATCAATACATAACCAAAGTGTCAGCATTTTGTTCCAAACTGTCTGTCACGTAGTTCTTAACAACACAACCATACAGTTTATTTGTGAATGTCTGGGCTTCTCTTGTCAATGTGGCACAGTACTTTCCGGTCTTCTTACTGCTTCCAATATCAACAGCAGATACATAAACCACAGGTTTCCCTATCTGCACACAGTTAACTATCATTGTGCATATTACTCCAGCCATCTTGTATCGATAAAAGTGCTTTTCCATGTCATTCATTGTGTACTTACACCCTCAAGCCATCAGTAACTGCGTCGAACAGTTCACCCACTATTGCTTTTGGTTGGGTGCTTTGCAACCTGGCATTATTGCTTGAAAAACTGCATGCCCAGTAACAGAAAAGGGAATGTTACAGAATAAAAAAGTCTACAATTTTCAAGTCTAGCTTTTGTTTCATTCCTATGATTGTTTTTGTTACAAACATTTCCATTTGTAGTTGAAAAACCATGATAATTCCTCCTCCTCATCTGTGGCTGACCTGAATCTCACTTTCTTCTGGTGTACTTGGCAATGCCAATGCATATTATCTGTACCTTCATCCCCAGATTCTGATTTTAATACTTGCATATGTTTAGTCAAAGTCAGTGATACTCGTGTCCTGTTGTTCTTCCCACTGTATTTTGCAAAATGTGTCCTCGTATGATCTGCCTTCCCACACACTTTGTCTTTGCAATTTTTGCATCTAAAACTCTCGGCCATCTTCATGAACTTTCTCAAAATAGCTGGGAATTAGGTCACGTGGTCCTCTACCTTTGCTCATGTTGAAATAGTTGGACTTGAATCTCTGTAATCACTCCGTTCAGCTGCACTCCAGCCAGCCGCATCAAGAGACAGAGTGCTGGCCTGGACAGTTAGTTTGGCAATCTCCCTCAAAGAGAAACTGAAACATCTGAATCTGGGAATTCCCCTTTTTTGTTTGTAGGACATTTTCATTGATAAACAAAGAAGGGGAATTCCCAAATTCAGAGTTTCAGTTTCTGTTTTGGGTAGCCAAGGCAGAAGCATTCAGCTTGAGACTGAGGCTCTTCTTTTCTTTTCTCTCCTTTAATTAAAATGAAACAGACCATTTTACTGCTAAACTGTTATTAAATTGCTAAACATTTTGCAGTAATTTTTATTCGTATATTCTAATAATTTTATTTTTTCCAGTCTAAACTGGTATTTACAAACACCCTGTTCTAAACTAGTTTTTCCCAGGACATTGCTGACGCTGCCTGGGAGTTCAAAGCACTGTATTGAAAATGTAGCAGACGAGTATGGACTTCTGGAACAACAAATTGCAATTAGATTTCCTGGGAATCTCTAGGGAGAGGTTATGCAAATTCCCCAACTCCGCTTATGCAAAAACACAGCCTTTTGAAGCTACATCCTGAGGAAAGGGTCTTTGCCTGCTGATTACCTATTACAGAAGGCCAAGATCAAGGCCTGAGCTGTATAAAGGAACAGCTGATCTGTCCAGCCTGGGTTTTGAATCTAAAATGGATGAACTTGTAACCATGGGGAAAACCCAGTTGTGGGTTTTGAAGGACTAAAACCTACCATGGCCCTGGACTGCAGCTAGGGGTGACCGCCAGTAAGCTCTTTAGCATCCATGTAAGTTCCTTTATTGTTTTAATAGGATTTCTCTGTAATGTTTTTACCTTAAAAATAACTGTGCTTGCTTGGATGGAGCTGAGAGGGAACTTATAACTATGGGCAATGCAGTGCTCAGACTCATAGCCTTTGGAGATAAAGCAAAGCCTAACCGTTTTAGTCTAGCTTTCTGGGGATATCACAGTGTAAGGCAAGGAACTGTGTAACCTTAAAATCCCCAGTGAGAAGTGAGGAAGATGCAGGTCTTCATCCAAGACAGATGACAGTTGGGACCGGGAAGTCTGAAGTGGGTGCCTTTGGTTAACCACAGAGGAGGAATACATGTGCAGCTATCACTTCAACTTTTATTCAAATTCTACAGTCTCACACTGGCGTATTAAACTAGGAAATAGAAGCTGTGTTTTTAGTGGTAATAATACATTATTAACTACCTGTTGTAAATCTGCATGAATTGAATGGCTTTCTGTGTATATCTTAGCCTATTAAAATATCTAAATATTTAAAACAAGATACTGTAACATTTCTAATCATTGATTTTTCTGGAATCCATATACATGTATCTTCCATCACAATTTATTTATTGAGTGGAACTTTCTTCTTCCTACTCAACTGCATTTTTTTCAGATTTTCTGCATTTTTGTACACAATATATAAAGTTAATGCATTTAAGTTCAATTCCCATCTTTTGGTGTCAGTGTATTTATTTAGGAGCCTCCTTGTTAACCTGCATTGATAAGGGTATCAAAGACAACACTAAAGATAATGAGGATTTTGCTGATGAAAAGAATACATTGTGCACAATATGTTTAACTAGCAATCACTTGAAATATATTATTGCAACAGCTATGAGAACAGATAAACTGCACAGTGACCAAAGCTTTGGTCAAAAGAATGGCTTGATCACTGGAAATGTAGTTGAAGCAAGAACAGTATGCTAAAAAGGTAGTAAAATCATTTCAGATATTCCTCCTTCAAGTTATTAGTGATGTATATAATAGGAGACTTCCTATCTCAAACAGATCTACTGTCCCTATTGCCATATTGGTGAAAATACCGAACATATATTTCATCTTACAAAGTTATCAGAACCTTGAAGAGTTGAAGAGAAAGAAAATCTCATTTAAGGCTAGGATATACTGTAGTCTCATTCTAATTACTTTAACTTATAAAAAATGCATTTTAAAATGGTAATTGGAAATCTTAGCACATTTCAAATTCTTAGGAATGTAGTTGTACAAAATAGAATTTGGCAAGAACATTGGAGTTTACACCTCTACTTTTGCAAGATGGTTTATTTATGGAATGTTACAGAATGGAAGAAGAAAGAGTGGGGCCAGTGGTGTGTGCTGATACCACTGCTTACCATGCTGACCAATATAGTCTCATTGTTTCCTTGTATTCCCCCATCTAATTATCTCTATCCATCTATTCTCTCTATTGTAGTTAGATTGTGAGCTTTCTGGGGCAGGGCCTATCTTTTTGTTCTGTATGCGTAAAGCCGCTAGTACAGAGGGGTCCTTGTTCATGACTGGGGCCCCTAGATGCTATGGTAATTCAAATAATAAAAATGTAGATATTGGTATGCTTTAAAAAAAAAAAAAAAGCAGGCATGTTTCCTTGGGATTGTGCAGTGGTAGCAATTAACAGTTTCTTTTATCTTTAGACTAGTAGGTAACATGTCACAGGTATAAGCAATATTGTGTGCATTTTGTGGTCTAGTAAAGGGAATTCTAGTGCCAACATGCTACATACACAATGTCAGGCACACTAGGATATTTTATCATTCAGAAGTCAGACCACAGCCTTCTTTCCAAACTAGTAAACAAATAAACAGAACTCTTTTATGTTCCTTTTTACACATTTGTATTCCAGGCCCAACCAGTTTAATGTTTGTTTACAACACTTCAAAACAGATCTGATATTTATGAATTAAAGACAAAACAATCTAAATGCTGGCAATGATTTATTAGCATTCCCCATCCACTGCACAAATTATATTAATATCTTAGATCCAATACGAAGGAAAATTCCTGATTTGTCCCATCGTTTTTCTTGAAAAAGTATTTAGAAATAAAACTTAGAACTGCAGTCTAAATGGTGCAGTATATTATTTTCAATTTATTGAGTCAAAGAGAGGATCAATCCAAATTCAGTCACAGCTCAGCACACTTGATCCTATTCCACATGACTTGACTTCACACCTCTATCAAATGAAAAGAGGACCCACTAAACAGAACAAAAGCATCTCTTATCTAACCACACTGTATTCCTAAAATAATGCAAATAATCAGAGAAGTACAGTCCCTCTTCAAAGGAAAATTCAACTGGATGGAGTATATTAAACAAGCACCCACTTAATTTCCATTTAGGTATTACAGAAAATTCTTCATTCACAGACCATAGGTTATATAGGTATAATATATCCCTGCTTAATACAGCATTAAAAGATATTAGAAAATGGCATATATTAAAAGAACTACCTTCAGACGTTCTACTTGATAAATACAGTAATAATAATACTGTACAAATAAAGGATCTGATCCAAAGCCCACTACAGTCAACGGGAATCTTTCTGTGGTTTTATAGAACATTTTTAATCCAAGGTACCCAAAGGTGGATATTATTACCCCCATTTTACACATGAGGAAACCAAGAGAGGAAAAGTAACTTACCCAGAGTCACACAGAGAGTCAGTGACAGAGATGAGTCTCTTTCTTTAAGGATACTTTAGCAAGCACTTTAGAATAAACAAAGAATATTGCATGGTATTTATAAATTCTCACCAATACAGAGTGTACACTTGCCAATGGGTAGAGCCCTGCAAATCTGCAGATATCCGCTTTATATCCGTGGACTACCAGATCGCAGATTGGATGCAGATAAAAATTTTGTATCTGTACAGGGGTCTACCAATGGGAGTCTACAAATTCATTCTTCCTTCATAAATGTTTAGCTTTTGTGATGGAAAAGCCCTAACTGCCAAGACATGTTCTGTGTTAATCAGACATTAGTAGGCTCTGAACTGATACACTATATCTGCATAAATTTTATAAAGACCCCATCACTGTAGTATACTATCAATATCTTAGAAGCATCCTATCTAACCTAAACATTTTTGGAGTCTTGCAGTATTATACCACTATCCTCTCATTGACCTGAAATTCAGCCTCACTTGCTCCTTTTTATCTAGTCCCCTTTCAGTATTCTCCCCCATCTCTTTCCTTTTGAAGTCTGTCTTGCTGCTGAAGGATAAGAACCAAAGAATGGCCATACTGCGTCAGACAAATGGTCCACCTAGTCCAGTATCCTGTCTTCTGACGGTCGCAAGTGCCAAGTGCTTCAGAAAAAATTAATAAAACAGGGCAATTATCAAGTGATCCATCCCCCATCTTCCAGTCCCAGCTTCTAGCAATCACAGGTTTAGTGACACCCAGAATATGGGGTTGTGTCCCAGACCATCTTGGCAAATAGCCATCAATGGACCTATATCCTCCATGAATTTATCTAATTCTTTTCTGAACTCAGTTATACTTTTGGCCTTCACAGAATCACCTGGCAACGAGTTCCACAGATTGATTGTGCATTGGGTATCTGTGAATTAGCTCTGTGAACCTCAGAAAAAAAAGTTTTAACCTCAGGTAACATGGTGATGGTTGCCGTAAAAATGCATGTAATAATATTAGTAATAAATAATTGTGAATAATAATCACAATTAAAACCAGCTACATTCTCTGCTCTCCTCTTTTCCATTTAAAAACAGCGCTCAGTCCATAACTAATAGCTCCCATTTAGAATTCAACTGCAAGACAAGAAAAAGAAAGATTAAAATGTAATAGCCTTTCCTCTGGTTTCTTCTGAAATCATTCCAGCATAGCTTCCAAACTTGGCACAGTACCTATCACATTCTCTGCTAATTTATACTTATCACTGAAAACTATTCTTCTCGATAGTAACAGTATATGAAGCCACTCTCTAAGCCCCAAAGTCCAAAAGAGGGTAATTGTTTTGGAAGTCAAAAGTCTCTTTCCACAAAAAAGGCAAATTACTCAACCTCATTTCTCTCACTAGAACCCTCCGCAGTCTCCTAAGCACATTCTTGCTATTGTTGTGTAGTGCTTTTTTATTAACCTGTGCAAACACATATGTTTGCCTACCTATAAAAACCTCAATAACACCACACAATAGGAATTCAGTGTCTCCTTCCATCATTCCTTCATATTTCTAATGCTGGAATGCTATAAACAATGCTGTTCCTTTAAAGAAGGAGACCTTGAATCATTGAGAGTGCGGTTATTTATAGAATATTCATGTCTGAAAATACTGCAATGCTGTTTGTTTCAGCAAATTTTGTGCAAAAGAAAAGACTTATGCCTGGGAAAAAAGGAAAGATCCCAGTGAGACATTCTAATTAATTCGTTTGTTAAAAGGGCAGGTTGGGCCTGAAGGCAGGAAGAAGACAATAGGTTTAGATGATTCATAGAAAGCTGCATTTAATCTTGAGGCAGATGTTTAAGAAACATCTACATATCCTTTTGAGATGGGCATGCACTTTCCTTCTACAAAGATCGCAAAAATAATATGAAGCTATTCAAAGTAGTACATGGCGTTTCTTTAAATGTTAATAAGCTGAGCTGATAAAGCTGTTCACTTAAATAATATTTATAACACCCATTAACACATTCTTTCGAGCCTTAATGTTTTCTTCATGGAGTCTTATGACTAATAAGATCCAGTATAGATGGTGCCAGCAAAATGTTATTTATTCAGTAGATTTACTGGGCAGGTAGATGAATATAATTGGAGCAACCAGACTCTGATAAGCTGTAGTTTTTACATTAGCTTATTATTTTATCACTGTAAATTAATCAGTTTCTCCAAGAAATCAGGGGTCTGGTCCAATCTAGTTCTCCAAAAACACAGAACTTATTAAGGAATCCAGAATGGTACACACAGTATATCAAATTACTTGTGAGTCAAATGTGAAGAATTCTAAGGCTCCACCATCCATAAAGAATAATTTCTTTCTTTGTTCATTTCAGTGGAGAAATGTTCAGCTTGTTTGCCAGAAGAGAAAACAGAGCAATCATAGAATAATGTATGACATTAAAACCAAACCCAATATAGAATGGTCTACAGGTTTCCAAGTATTGGTGGTGGGATCTATGTTACATCCTTTCACCTCTAGGTCGCTCGTTCAAATTCAACCCAGGTCAGCAGCGACTGAAAGTTCTTATTATCTCATGGCTTTTTGGTGGCTGAGGCAAAATCATTTCAGTGGTTTCACGGTCCATGTGGCAGCAGCAGCATAGGAGAGAAAAAAAGTGAATGGAGAACAGGTGTCCTCTATGTCAGGGTCAAGCCATACCCGGTACCTTTCCAGAGAATTAAATTACCACATAACTCTTCTAATAAAAAAGAACTGACAATTTGCATGATGGATTACCTATATATAATGACTTTCTTTTACATAGCATTAACAATTAAAAGATGATAATTTTATTTTGTTAAAAACCTCTGGAAAATTACTCCAGTAGTTTTAAAGACTTTAAGAAGTATTAAGCTTTTTAAGATTATGATAATAGAATACTAAAGGTTTCTCTTCCACAGAGATAAAGAACACATGACCTGCAGTGTCACAGAGATAAATGGTTAGATTTCAGTGAAAACGGATTTTATCTCTCAATAACTAATGATGAGAAACATGAACAGGTGCAAGTGAGAGGATGGAAGAAGCAACTCCTGCTCTGGATAATTTATTGGCAATCATCGTTTTTAAACAGACACCTCGCAACATAAGGCTTGCATTTTCTTTCAGATGTTCTTAACATCTGGGGCCAACCTGACTTTTAATTATTAAGATAACACCAAGGAAACAGTTAGAATATGAAAAGTTGGCAGTTCCTCCAAAAGATATAGTAAATATAGTCATTTCTTATTTTTTCAAGATGAAGTTGCATTCATTACTATTGCCACCATAACTGATATCTGTAGGAAAGAAACAGCCTCTGACATTGAACCAAATGCTGTTTTTCTTATCCAGTGGTAAAAGTATTTCCACTGGGTTAACAGATTCGTAGATTTTAAAGTCAGAAAGGAGCAGTCATTGTCTAGTTTGACTTCCTGCGTGACAAAGGCCAAAGAACCTCAACTTGTAATCTCTGCATCAGATCCATAACTTCTGTTTGAGCTATAGCATATCTTTCAGAAAGATATTCAGTCTCAAATTAAAGACTTCAAGTGATGGAGAATCCACCACATCCCTTAGTAAATTGCTCAAATGATTCATTATCCTCACTGTTAAAAATGTATGCTTTATTTCTAATCTGAATAGATCTAGCTTCAGCGTCTGATCATTGGATCTCGTTATGCCTTTTTCTGCTAACTTAAAAGAGTTGTCGACTGTCAAATCTCTTCCCCATATAGGTACTTGTAGACCGTGATCAACTCACTGCTTAAGTGTCTCTTGTGATCTCATAAAAAATGATTAAATTTGTATGACAAGACCTAACCCATAAAACCATGTTGACTGGTATTATTATGCTTACCATCCTTTAATTCTTCACTTCTTCCTCATATGGCTGATGTAAATGTAGAGCAACAACTATAATTTTATATTCAGATGGCTAAGCCAGATAATTGCTTTACTGATTTCTCCCTAATCACCTTCTCTATTCTCTGAAGAGTCAAAATTCACACATACTTATTTATAAAATGCACCCATGATAAAGATCTCTGGGTGCATGCATAACATCTAAAAGCATTACATGCTGACCAATCTCAACAAAAGACTCTGCCACAAAATAACCCCATTGCCTCACGTAAGTAAGAGATGGGCCAGACCTTGTGCGAGAACAGAAGAGTTGGGTTCTGTGGCATCAGTGGCAGGGAAATAGGGTGACCAGATGTCCCAATTTTATAGGGACAGTACCGATATTCGGAGCTTTTTCTTATATAGGCGCCTATTACCCTAACCCCCGTCCCGATTTTTCACACTTTCTATCTGGTCACCCTACAGGGAAGTGAATCCCAAAGTCAACGGCCCTTTTCTGAAAATGTCCTGTCTCTAGTCTAAGCCATTCAAATCTAGGGACTGAACAAGAACCCCCATCTGACCTCAATTGTTGTGATGCTGCACAGTGAGAAAGGTAGTTTCACAGGAAGTCAGGTCCTAAACCACTTTTGGAATTTAAAAGAAATGTCTGTATTTTACAAGAAAGATATACTTGATTTAAATGAACTGAAAACATTTATATAGCAGGGATCCACTGCTCTTAAAGAGGGGATACCCTATGGAGGTTAAGGGCCAGATTTATTATACAATCTTCCTCTCAAAAAGCAGCACCTGAACTCCACCAACAATCCCTTTGATTTCAGTATCAGAATCTGGCCCTAAATTTGCAACTCATTGTTACCAATGCACTAAGGCAATGAAATAAGAAATCAAGTTACGTATGCTAAAGTCCAACACACAACTGCTGAAGGAGAGAGGAACTTCCATTGCTGTGTTTCTAAGTATGTTGAATCCATCCATGCAAAGCGTGACCTCAAATCTGTCAAAACTTTATTAACTAACACCCATATAGTATAATCTAAGTAAGAGTTCCACCCTTGAATTCCCAAGACAAAATGCCATGAAAACGAAAATCAATTTAAACTCTACCAAGGGGAAAAAGGGGAAAGAATAATTCCAGAGTGCATTTTTATCATCTGTATCGTTTCCTTGCATAAAAATAAAATACCCATCTCATCTGCTTTTACTTTTAACATATATTACGACATAGATTTATTCTGTAATGTCTACTTTAAGATTCCCACAACGTGCCTGTACAAACAACTGAAGAAAGCATAGAGAACATAGACCACAACTGTTATGATTAATGATACAAATTTAACAAAAATGCCAATTTTTGGCTAATGTGGTTATCTTGTGTTAGATAAACCATGGTATGTTGTGATTTACTGTATTTTCACCATGGGCATCTTCAAAAAAATATTAACGTCTTTGTAGCACAACTCCTTATTGCATGAGATCCAGGTTTCAGAGGCCTATGGACTATTAAGTCCTTCGTGCTGCAAGGCTAGGAGATATCAGAAGTAAAGTTCTCAGTTTATGTTGGTGGGAAGGGCACTACTAAGAGTGGTTGCCCCCAGTCTAAAATACCCATTAATGGTACCAGGGACTACTGCAGAGATTAGTGCAATACTCCAGGAAGCCCTGTGAGAAGAGGGATGGGATATGGGGAATTAGCTGCAGTTCAAAAGGAAAAGGAAGGTGGAAAATCCCTAGACTTCCATTCAGATCCCAAGGAACTATCTAGGTGGAAGGGAGGTTCTTCTTAATATGCATCATGGTCAGGATCTGATGGGATAAGAGATGTCCCACGTTTAAATGCTACTGGTCCCCACAGCAAAAATGAACCGACAAATTCTACATAATTTAATTTTCAATCCATAAGGACTAAAAGGATCTAATGATAGCAGTGGAGGAACACTCAAAATCTTTTCCTTAACATTTTGTGAGTTCATTTATTATTGGTACCTAGCTTTAAACAAGCCTAGATTTTGGAAAACAACAGTATGTAGCAAAGGTGGTAATTTCCACAACAACTTTACATTAAACTGTACACTGTGTTACAACACAGTGCTAAAGAAAATATGGATTTGATTCAATAATGTTTCTGCCTTCACAATATTAATATTGCTAAAAACAAAATGTAAGGTTTCATCTGTTTTCATTTTGGCCTTGTACAAACTTCGTAGTATTTTGTTGCTCTTATTTTTCAATTGTAGCACTAACATAACTCTAAGAAACAAGAAGGCAATAATTCAAATGAAAGAAAAATAATTCATTCAAAAATACCATTAAACAGTTATGAAACACGAACATGGGTGTGGTATAAGAATCTAAGTCAATAAAATAGAAATCGCGTAGATACATTTCTCTATCCTATTCTCTCTCTCTCTCTGTCTTTCTCTTACACACACGTTGTAGATAGATAGATCGATCTATATAAATATTTTTTCCTCTTTTCTTGGTTTTGATCAACTGAAACAATATTAATTCTGTTAATTCTGCAACATTGCCTGGAAAATGCACAGTAGTTCTAAACCTCCCCCCTGCTTCAAACAATAGAATATAAATGTGGAGAGGAACTGCATTTTGAAAAAGCAGAATGGTTGATGAAGTATCAGTACCTTCTGGAAATGACATATAGCACTTATTTTGTTTTCAAATACGTAAGAGAAACTATAACTTGAGAATAAAAGCACTATTTTAAAGTTTGCAACAAAGCTACACAACTGTTTTGGACAGGAAGCACAGAATAACTGCCAGCTAAAACAACAAATAGAAAGTTAGTGGGAGGCAGGATAATTGGATTTTGCCCAGAAAGTTTAAATTAATACCTCTACTATTACAAATACTACCTCCGGACCTTTAGGTTATATTTTCAGCTGTCTATACACCAACTTTTAAATTTGTGCATGATAATTTTGCACACATTCCAACCTGTGTGTAGTTAAATTAATAATTACCCATTTGCATGGCATATGTGGGATGTGCATATTCTCTTTGTAGCAACAATTTCAGAAGCTGTGTTTGAAAACTTGTCCCTTTAATACTACTAACAGTTAGGTTATCAAATGTATGTGTCAATCAAAAGACAGCACCTCTTGCAACATAGTGAGACTGTACTTTCACCCTCTACTGGCCATGGCCAATAGAAGCTCTGTGCAAGCTACAGTATAGACATCTTGTGTATATTAACTAATATGTAACATATGGTATTGCTAACTACAAGCATTTAAAAATCACAAGACAAGTCCCCGCTCACCCCTCCCCCAAAACATGAGATTTTTAAAATATAGTAAGCGTGTCATTTTTATTTGATTTCTGGTTTTTGAACTTGTAGTATACACTGGGGACTTGTTTAAAGCTTTTCTCTGCAACTATGAGGACTACAAAATTACTATTTTTTTAAAAATAAAAGCTGAGTGGTCTCATGAAATAACATGACTCCAGGAAACTGGAGCTTTAAGAAAAATAACCTAGTATTGCAAGATTCTTGATAAAATCATGAGTTGGCAGCACTGAAAGATACCCCAAGAAAAAACGAGAATTCTGTCTCACTTTATAGACTAATAAATTTAATTTCAGCAGTTAGTCTTTAAAGTGCTACAGAATTCTCGTTGTTTTTGCTGTATACAGACTAACGTGGCTACCCCTCTGAATACCCCAGGAAAGTACCCCATGATGACTTCCTGTATGAAAATGAGTTTCAATAATTATCCATCCTGAAAAGACCAGAAGAGACTGCACAAAGCAACCAAGAAGTGAAAACACCAACTCTCAGTTACAATCAGCGGCCCAGATCCATGCTGGCTGATTTGGGCTACTCTGGAAGTGCACAATAGCTCTCCATACCATCTGAAGGTTCCCTCTGCATTAGATGAGAACCACCGTAGTGATATCTGTTTCAGCCCCACTCCCAGCCTATGACACTGGGCTTGTCTAAGGAAAAGGGGCATATCCCTGTTCCCCAGTAATCCCCAGATACCACTACCTTTGGTCATCTGACATAAATTAAACCAGGACTCAAACTGTTCTAACTAACGCTGAGGGTCTGAACCAGAAAAGATCAGCTGGATTGGAAAATCTGGCTCAATTTCTCAAATATTTAAAACTATACAAGATAGAATATTTAATAATGGGCATTTAAAGCCTGCAGTCCCCTATACCAAAAGCATCCTATGTCTAAACTAAAACAAATGCTTAAAAACAAAGGTGTGGCAGCCAAATATGTTTTAATGCCTGTTTTCACTTTATCAACGGAAATGACAAATGTACTGCAGCATTACAGGCTTGAGAGCTCTAAGCAGACTAACGACTCCTAGGAGAATAGCGTGCTATGGAGGAGCAAGGGTAATCAGCATAATGAAAATGTATTCTATGAACTATTATCTTGTCTGAAAAGGATTCAGAGTTAGCTGCAATGAAATAATGGTCTAAACCAAGCTTTATATCATTTGATCTAAATACAGAGCGATTACAAGTAATTGTATGCATGAGTAATTCACATCGGTGTCAAATGCAATTCTTTATTACTATTCAGAGATAGATAGATATTGCAGACAAACAGCACCAGGTCCACAAACAATGTATACAACTGGTGAGGTCTGACAAACAAACAGGTGTTTCCCAGAGGTGCTTGGGTCTTGATCGAACTCCCATCGGTTAAAAGGGGTATTTCCATTGACTATAATGGGGGTTAGATCCAACCTGTACACCTAAAAGACACAGCATCCACAATGTAGTACACAACAAGACAAAGCAAACACTTACAGTTCAGATCAGATTGTAAAACTGGCACAGACTCAAAGAAATTATTTATAATGAATTGGTGATTAGGCAAGGTTGTAATTTTAGGATGTTATCTTGTTACTAGTGGAAGAGTTACCTCATCTTGACTCATTCTCTGTAATTAATTAGAGAGGCTATTTTGAGGTCAGAGGTCTGTAACTAAATCATATTTCTGCATCTGACTCATCACAAATGCTTAGAGAACCTGGTTTATCTCATTTTTTATTGCCTGCTGCTAATACACTAGTGGGGGAATGGACTTTTCTTAATAGAGGGAAATATCTCAAAAAAACATTTATGCCATGTTGTGATTCACTGGACATTTCACCAACCAAACTGTTGGTGAAAGTAATAATATTTTGCATATATAAGGCCTGAACCAGTGCTGTTTGAAAAACTCCCATGAACTTCAGTGGGCATTGGATCAGGCTTCTACAGCACCTTCCATTGGAGAATCTTCATGTGCATTACAAACATGAGTAAAATAAGGATCAGAAATACCCCTGTGAGGTAGGGAGTATTATCAGCCACTTATTTTGCAGATGAGGAAGTTTAGGCACAGAAAATTATCTGCTCAAAGGCAAGTCTGTGATGAGTGTGGTCTCCCATGACCATCCTTCTTCCTGATGCCATATGCAACCTGAACTAAAGGTAAAAGTTCATCTGAGGATTTATGCTCTCTTGGTTATCAGAGACGCAGATGTTGTGGTAATTGAAAAGATGAAAACATTGCCAAGAAGGAAGAAGCAAAGCTGATTCAAATTAGTTTAAAATTTACTTTTTTAAAAAGATGATCTATAATTCAGTGCACACCAAACGTGTTTCAGTAAAAGTGCCAATAAAAATTCCAGAAATTCCATACCCAAGCATTCCGATTAACACAGTGGTAATCCTTCTATAAATTTAGTCTGAAAAGGGAAAAAGGTTATCTAAATCTATACACATAATGTATGCAACATTTTATGATAAAGGGACTGGTCTTGAAGGACTTACGTATGGGTGTAAACCTAGTAAAATCAATGGAACAGCTCACATGAATAAGGGCTTTAGGAACAGACACTAAATATGATTCTACAATAACTCCCTATTTTGGGAAGTACTAAAGAAGGGTTTTAGCTTAAATGTTTTTCTACAGATTATTATTTTGGGGTTTTAATCAAATTTACAACTAAGTATTCTTCAGAGATGGCTATTTCAGAGGAAAAATACTTCACCCTCATAGAAATCTGACTGGGATGTTGTTGCTGAACACAAAAACATGAGAAGCAAGCCATAAAAGAGTGACCCAGACTCTTTCTATTTCCCCAACACAGATAAAAGTTATTCAGTGAATAATAAACGGTGAGTCACCACAATGTCTGGCTGGTGGGAAATATTTTGTTGTGACATAACTTAGCCAAGAGGGAGATGATTACTAAATATTCCAAGGTCATGGATTTTTCCCTTTACATTTTTATATGGTGAGTCCCTGCCAACCCAATAAATGTAAATAGGGTTCTAAAATGTCAAGTTGCTGGTCTCATCCTCTAGTCATTAAATTCCTGATGGGATTTGTTATGCTGAAAAACAGAAGTTCAAGATCCAGGCTGACGGACTTTCCTTTAAGAGAAATATGAAGTGTGGACATTTGCCAAAATCTTCAGATAATTTCAATGGGAAACATCATTCTATCCCTTTGAAAGTAACTTATCAGTAGACTTTTGGATCCTTTAAGTTTGTTGAGAAGCTAAGTGGGATGGGGCTTATTCTTTTTAAATAAAGCAAAAAGAACTTGTAGCAAATTTACTGCTTGAAACTAGCATATCCTGATCACCAAGTACCTACCAGTAACACGCTAGTACAATATTTGGCTTTTAAAAACCTAAAACAATCCATCTGTCTACACTCAAAACTGGGATTTAATTTTGATTCCAGAATGAAAAAGCAGAAAAATGTTTTAAATCTCTCCCCCAAATAAAAAAAATACAAAAAAAAAACAGGTAAATGCTGTGAATGTTTAATTTACATCATAACTGGCAGCATTTGGGAAAAAAAATACAAGCAAAATAACATCCAAAAGTTTGGCTTTTGTTGTCAGGGTAACAAAACTTTGTTTCTACATCATACTGCAGGCTCACAGTAAATTGGGAGAATTGTGGAGAAAACTACATGTGACAGTGGCATAAACCTCATGTACACAGAAGCACAGGACAGCCATTGTACTGTGTTTTCTGGTAAATTCAAAGGAAGAAAAAATAAATATACTGCCTCCTGTATTTTAAAGAAGAAATGATATACTCAGCACAATTTACAATTTAAACAGAAATAAAAGCATCTGATGGTTTCTTCATAAAGAGCACGGAAAGAAATACCCCGGCAAAAATTGAATTCCAGCAGAACATGACCTCACAGTGCCAGGAGATCTTATTTAATGTGTGAGAAAGCCGTAAGCAAGTACTTGGCAACTAGAAGAACCATTATAATAGTTTAGTACTTTTGAAAACTACCCAAGTTATCTTAATTAGGGTTGTTTGAAAGGTAGCCAATACTATTCCCTTTATACCAATCATGCATGCTTTGCAGTGATGGGTGAAGAAAGTGGAATTATTCCACAGTGGCTAGAAATCAAGTTTTTGTTCAAGGCTGCACTGTTCTAAAGCGGAGTCTTCACTTGGAAAAAAGGTGTGTTAGTTTGAATTAGCTAAATTGACGTAAAATCATAGTGAAAACAAGGTAGTAGTTTTCACATGAGTTAGCAGGTTGAATTGAAGAATATGGGGGTTTTGTTTCTTCCCAGTGAAGATACAGCCTAAACGAAGGTTCGTTCGCATCCTCATGGCTGACAATCAAGCTGATAGATCAACTGGACTCCAGAATTTTATGATGGAAAAATATATCTTGTCTGCCTGGTTTGTTTGTTTGGTTTTGTTTTTGCTTTTCAAGTGTAACAGACAGCTAATCTAATATGCCATCCAGAGATGGTGCCTGGCAGATTTCAGAATGGTGGATCTGGATTTCAGGAACTATTTACAAATTAAAAAATTACGCTTTCTGCTCATTAAATCTAACAATTCAGATTGCTGTGTTCTAAATTAAAATTGCATTAATTAGAAGTTGAATGCGTACCTGACTAAAAGAGCCAAGCCTAACAAAATAACATCCTAAAATATGGCACTGAGATTCTTGTGGCCAAGGTCATATTCTAGAAGACCCGAACTTCTACCCTATAGACTCAAAATGGGAGGATCCCATGTAAACACCCAGAGAAACATTTGTTATGAACAAACCATTTCTACCCAAGACCTGGTTATGGCCTTAGAAAGATGGATTTAAGTTTGACCAAGACTCAATTCTCTCACACACAAAGATCCAATCTGTCTCAGTTTATACAGAAACAAGAGGCCCATAAATTCTTGGACCTTCAAAGAACAGAGAAAGTTGCAAACAAATGAAAGTTTGTGCAAGCATAAAAGCTACAGTTCTGAGTCTATCCTCAGAGAAAAAGGGAAAGACAAATCTCCGCTCCTATGTACAAGGTAACAGAACTTAATCTAGAAATAAACACTCATCAAATGGCCTGACTATGGAATGAAGAGTATCTGACAAGAATACCTAGATTTCTCAAAACACGGGAGAGCAGAGTATAAGAGACCAAGGGAAGAATAACTAAAGGGGGAATTGCACCCAGTGACTTAGGAATAGGAATGGGATGTTGAGTCTGTTTTCAATATTAATAGGACAAAACAAAGTTTCATAGAAGACACATTTACATATACTTAACTCTGACTCTAATCTTGATTATTGCCCTATAGTAAAATTCATGCTAACAAATCCTATATAATCCAGTTGAACTACTGTATTTATACACATTGATGGGTCCCAAATTATCTGTAACCACTCAAGAAAAAGACATAGGTATCATTGTAAACAGCTCAATGAAAACATGCTCACTTTGCAAGAGTGGCAAAAAAAATCTAAA
The DNA here is from genome assembly GCF_026122565.2 of Emydura macquarii macquarii. Taxonomy (NCBI): domain Eukaryota; kingdom Metazoa; phylum Chordata; order Testudines; family Chelidae; genus Emydura; species Emydura macquarii. Next base: position 16,110,985 of record NW_027130698.1, on the reverse strand, counting down.
GTTATATTGCAAAAATATATACATTTTATATATATCTGTGTATATAAAATGAGTGTTTTAAAATGGCCAGTTCATTGTAAAGAAATAAATTGACCGTTTTAAAATTTAGAACTTCAAAAAATTATTTTAATAGAGCAGTTTTGAAATAAGTGCATTTTGAAACACTGATTTTTTTTTTTTTTTAGTGGGGTGTTCCTGCTTGTATCAATAGTAATTTCTTTAGAAGCTTCTCTCCATACCTCTCACCTTGAGGGATTTAATGGTGCTTTAAGATTAGTGTGAATCACTGCTCTCTGCTTATTAGACCCTCGGAACGTCTATTCAGATTTCACGGAGGAGACACGGAATGCACATGCAAAATTGCTCTCCAGGAGCGACCTTACCACTTCCATTCAATTTCTCCATCAGGGGCAGAACCTTGCTCAGTGATTTTATTTCACATCTGCTTTCCCTTGAGACACGGTAATAGCTGGACAAATGTTTATTATTCCCTGGAGAAACCTGTGAATTGATGCTTCTTTCACCCCAGCCCTTGTAATGATGCAAACATACTTTTTCTTGTTTAGAGTAATACAATGAGAATGAATCCGAACATACCATCAAGTTGTTTGACTATGTCAAGTTCTAAATGTTAATTTACACAGCTATTTTCCCATTTGTGAAAATAAAGGGCTTAGTTATTGAATTGATTTTTTTTTTTTAATCATGTTTCCTTGACTTGGAGCCAATAATCTGAAATGAAAGAATTATACAGACCCTTCAAATTCTGTGTTGAGACCCAGTTACATTTCACAACGAGAAAACAAGTGAAATCTTTGTTCGGGGGGAGGGAGGGATTTCAGGTATGTTGTGTGGCTTGCATGTGGTATTAGCCTATACCATAAGGTTCTGAAATGTATGGTATTTATAATCAGTAAACTGAAATCAGTAACTGAAACCTAGCTGTACATAAGATTCAAATACAAAAGCGTAAAAATATATTGTTTACGCACTTTGGCTCCAGCATGTCTTAGAAAACTACTTAAGTTCATGATAAACATATTTAGGAAACACACTCACAATTTCAAATTCTTCTCTCTCTTTGTTTTTAGGGTAGAGGACAGCTGGCCCAGGTAGCTGAGAATTGGTTCTCCCTTGTTCATCAGATTTGATTCCAACCATGTACCTACTATCAAAGACACACTTACTCCTCAAGCATATGACACAGTGGGGCTGTAAGATTTTTGCACAATCTTCTTATTCAGAGTTGCCATTTGCTCATTTACTCTTTACATTTATTTTCTACTGAGGTGGAAGCCAAACTTGATGGCTATGCTCTGACCTATCAATAGGAAATATCCAACAGTAATGCAATGTACACAGCGCCTCACTTCTTTGCTGTAGATCTGAGAGCTTCACCTATGTGGAGCGTCATGCCATTGCTGACCTGTTGTTGAACTTAAAACAGGGTCTTCCATCGAGCAAGATATTTCACTATCAGCTGAGCCACTGGGCCAGCCAAAGTTCTTTCCTTTCTGAAGTGAAATCCAGATAGCATTTGCATGCATGTTAAACTTTCCGATCATCACTTGGACTTTTAAAAACAACAACAACAAAACCCCACATTTTTGAACAAAATTCAATTTTTTTCAGGGGGAAGGAGAGCAATGTGGGGTGTGAATTTGAAGCAGACTTCTATGAAAACTCTGGACCTGAAACTATTGTTTTCTTAGAGTACACATCTGGTTTTCCCCACCATATTGCCAGTTCTGTAACTCAGTTTAATACCCAGCTGGGATAATGTAAAACTAATGTATAACCTAAAATAAATGCAATAAGCACTTTTTTTTGTTCAGCAATACTTGTACGTATTAAGCTGAACCTGACCAGGATTTTACCCACATACAGAAAGGTCATGTCAATGAGAAGGAATTAAAAAAAAATGACACTCAAAACCATACACCATGCATGTGTGTGGCCACACAATCAGAGACCAGAACTGAAACTCACAAGAACAACATAAAGAGCCTGCTTTTAAAATGTTTAATTTGCTTTACTATTACAATCAAAACACAAGTGTTTTATAACACAGACATTTAAAGAGTATTTTTCTCATGACTAAAAAAAGAAGCGTGTTGAAGTAACATTCCCCAGGCTGACAGACAATCTTTTGTCCTGCCAGCCTGAAACCTTTTTCCATTCAGACTGTGGGAAGAACAAATGCCTGATAAAATTTTAATTCTTAGGAGTCTAAGCATATCGAACCATATACAGAGGAACTGTGGAACTAAATAGCAGGTACTGTACTTATAAAACTGAATCCAGAGACTTCTCTTGCATATACACACAATCTCACATTTGATTGGAAGAAGTGAGTGATTCACAAGGGATAGCCTTCAAAATGATAAAGGCAGGCACCTGATAATGTTATCTGTAAGTGTAACATATGTCTATACATAGAAAGTATTCCATGGCCAAATTCAGAGGTGATATGTAAAGTAGAATGAAGAAGTCTAAATTGGTGTAACTTACATTTTCTTCCTCAATGAGTAAATAACTCCAACTTAAAATTGACAAATGCTTACCTACATAGTAACTTACAGTACACCCTTTACATATCACCTCTGAATTTGTCTCTGTATAGCTGGCCATTCCTATGGATTTGAATAAAGACTTAAAATAGATTCAACATTTTGGAAATAAAAACATTTGGACTTGATAAAATCTGGTCCTAGCACAAATTACAGTACTCATGAACCAGATCTGCAGTTCTTGGATGGCTTCTGGGACTGCCTTGGGAATGTAAAATGCCAAGATGCTATTAATAAAAAGATTCCATATAGCATGTGGTAATAGAAAGCCTTTTTCCTTCATATATAACACAGAGCATGCTACATCCGTATAGAAAACTACAACACAAGTTTGGGCTTAAGCAATAAGTAAATTAAATAAATAAATAAATGCACTGAAGGGCTGGATTCTGTCACCGTTACCTGACTTAAGTACCATGCTTTCTCCATAAGCTACTCCATTTAAATCATTCAGCCTACTGGAGGAGTGAATTTGTGAATAAGAGTGGCAGGCTTTAGCCTAAATTCACAGTCCTATGTGTACAAGGGAAGTCTAATTTGACACATTTTCCTTTCTTTCCAAATAAGACAACATTTCCAGGATCAAATCTTATCCCAATGTACAAAAGTCTTCCTGAAGAAAATTAATTATCTGGTTACATCTTGTTGTAATTGTGACAGCAATCAAAATACAAGGACTCCACACTTCCCTTTACATGAGTTTACATAATGGATGACCTCTACTAGATCCAAGTTTTATTTTCATTACTTGTATGAACTGGATGTAACAATAGCCACAACAATTGGAAAATATTTTGAAAATTCCAAGCATATCCTAAAGGAGAGAGCTTGGCACAAATGACCTTTTGAACTCAGCTGTCACATACCAATTTTCATAGAATAGCTAATGAGATCAGCTCTCTGAATAGGAAACCTACATGGTTACTTCAGCAGCTGCCACACCAGAAATGAAGTTACAGTAGGCATGGCCAGAGAGATGGAGAAATGGGAGTAAAATAAACTCCCAACCAACACAGGAAAGTCAGAGTTTATGCGGATCTTCCTCTTTACCCTTGTATTTTTATTTCCTACTGATGGGGATATTGCTTTATCCCAGGGGTCTGACTTAGAAACTAGATCACACTCAATGCAGAATAGCAACACACAGGCAGGAGATAAGCAGCAGAACGGCTTTGGGAAAGATTAACTTAAAAATACCTCCTCCTTCCTCTCGTACCCAGAGCAAAACTCTGCAGCAATCCCCTACACATCTTCAAATGTTAGGATAACACATGGAGGAAGAACTTTAAAACACCGTAGGGATGAACATCACACGGCGTCTGTAGCTTATGCTGCAAGCTAAAAATGGGACTTTAAAAGTCAACAGCAGAACGCAGGCCTTAACAGACATACGTGCCCAAGGTGAACAGGGAGCTTTCCCAGGTATGTGAGAGACACTGGCTGCATCCACACTTGGCGCTAAGGGTGTGATTCCCGGCTCCTGTACACATATTTGTGCTATCTCAAATGGAGCGACTTTGCTAAAAAAGAGTAGGGTAGCCATGGTAACGGCCAGTGGCGGCACAGGCTAGCTATGCAGAGTACATACCCATGGGGGTCAGGTGGACTTGTACTCAGCAGGGCAGGGCTAGCCTACGCCACCCTTCGCTGCTGCCCATTCTACCCCAGCTACGCTACTATTTTTAGCACGTTAGCTTGATGAGAGCTAGTGCAAATATGTCTGTGCAAGCTGGGAATCACACCCCCAGTTCCAAGGGCACACTTACCCTTCGACCACATTTCCTACAGAATGTCTTTGTTTGTTTCTAAGGAAATGCCTAGCCCTTCGTGTTGCAGCCTCCTGAGCACAACTATGTAGGGATTTCCCTGCTTGAGGGTGCAGACAGCTGGAAACAACAGAGAGGCGCAAACTTCCTAAAGGGCAAATCTCACCTCACCCTCCATGAGTGTGGAGTCTCCCAGATACAGCAGAACTGGTGTGGCTGTGCAGGGTGAGAGAAAGGGTTTGAGGATCATAGGGATGGTTCAACCACTAAGCAATGCAAAGGTTTGCTTTTCGGGGCTTCCCTACTGGGGGCAGGCCAGAATCAGATGGCAAATTCATCTGGAGTTGTTTATATGGAACCCCTCCTTGTCACTTTTCAACACACTCTCAAAGCTACAAATGAAACTTTGAGAAGACTTTGACCATCCCCCTCTCCCAAAACTACATGCATTTAGAATACTGGTGATAAGTATGAAAATTATTCTTGATAGTGACATACTAGATGATTTGTCACGGGTTTGTGCTAGATCTTTGGCTGAATATTGTCCATTAGAAAATATTACCGTGTTCTGAAATGTCAAGAGGCACACTCAAACAGTCATGTACATTCAGCTTTTGCAAAGAATACCATCCAAGAATAAGCATCTAATAAAAGAGGCAGAGACGATCTATCACACATGTACTTATTAGGTAGGAAAAATGAAAGGAAATCCAAGAGTGTTTGATTCTGAATGGGCTTCTCTAAAGGAAAAACTGTGGTAGATCATCTATAACCCAGAAGAAAAAATTCAATCAGAAACCCTCCTGCCAAGCACTGATGCTATTGATGTTAAGCAATACACACTGTAAATAATTTTATTACTGTACATAAAGATAAATGTACTGTACAATGGATTCAATTTATTTTATGGTAAATATTTGAGAGTTCATGGACATGATGTTGATGAAATACTAGATTGTCACACAGTTTAAGAGCAATTGCGCACTGCATCTCCTCTGCCAGCCCCATTAAAATCATATAATCAAAAGAAAAAAAGTGAATTCTCAATATTTTCTTAACAAAAAAATTTAAAAGTAGCTAGAGTCCCAGATGTCATATTAAGTTCCATACTTGAAATTGCTAATGTGGTTATAACAACTGATGTATAGAAGTAGCAAAACCTTCTTTCTATTCCCACACTGAGTTTGAACAGCTTGATCAACACCTTTCTGTACAACATATGCACGATTGGCTCACAAAATCTTCCATATGAATACTTTGGACAAACGTATGAAAATCGTAACACCACATCTACATTACAGAGAAAGTGAAGAATATTTCCCTCATTTTGACTGAGGTTTGCGGTTAGACTTTAGCTTAAAATACAATCTAATTAACTGAAAAAAGGAGGAAAAAGTATTTGGGTTCATGTCTAAAGATTAAGTTTGTTTATTCGTTGGTCGATAACAGCGCAAGCTTTCCATCCAAAGAAAACAAAGCAATTAACCTGACCTACCAAACCATAGTGTGAGAGAGTAGTCAGTCTGTGTGTTAAGGATACAAATCATTCTGCTGAATTATGTGTGATTGAAGAGACAATCATGAGTTTGACAGACCCAAAATTTCTCACACTCACCCATGCGCTAAAAGTTTTGGCCCAGAGCCTCCTGTGGACGTGACTGCTTTGTGCTGAAGCACCAGCAGATTTTGGCGTTCAAGATGGTATAGCCAGGAGTGTAAGAAGATCCTTTGGTGGCACAGATATAGTATATCAGGCCGCATGACACCCCTTTGTATGTGCATGCACACCTCCCTTCTCCTCCTCAAACTGCAGTGTGCTCTTCAACTGTACACTCTGCTCAAGTACCAGAGCTTTTAAGACAAAATCATTTATGGTTTTATTTCACTGACTGCAATGGAGTTACACCAGGATTGTTACATTTGACCCTTCCTGTTGTAAATTGCTCTCCTGATAATTCTTCCTATTATCAGCCCCTCCCAAAGATAGGTTGCCAAAGCCAGATTCATGGCTGGCGACTGAACAACAAATGTCTAGAGTCCCATTTGTTGAGACTATTGTCCGTTTGTTCTTCCTGGCTATGTGCTCGTGAGCCGGTAGATGATTACAACTGACAAGAATCCAGATCTATAAAGAATTTGTAGAGCCAGCATGCTTGTGTGTTTCAATACCCTGGCTGTTTACAAGGGACAATATCAAGGGGGCAGAATGAAACGCACATGGGATTAACAACACCTAGCCTTCTACATTTGTGGCTAGTGTATTATTTAGTTGAGTAAAATGGGACTGCTGCAACTCTCATTTGGCAGAGCCTAAAATACAGGATCATGATGGAGAAAAGCTACAAAATGAAAAATTGTGGGTTTTTAATGTACTAAAATGTATTAATGTTGTTTAACTCTGACAGTATTGCTTTACCAAAGGAGCATCTAACACTAGAAAAGCCAGAACAGGCTTAATAGCCAAGGCGTGGCTCATGGAATTTAGAAAGGAAATGAATATGAGGATCATTTTATTTCATATTTCATTAGATAATACCCATTATGAACCACCAAAATACAAAGGCAAAGAAATTAATCGTAATAAGATGCTAATCTGCTACACATTTCAGAGCTGTTATTCAGTCAGTTGTAACAAAGTGAACTGCTTCAGAAAGATTTTAATTCTTTAACGAGTTATAGATTCTCTTGGTCAGCTATGACTAACAGTATTTAAAGAGAATCAGATGTGTGATTTTGTAAAAAGAGTCAGGGCTAAGACTGAACTGACTCTCCTAACTGGTTGACTCCAAAACACTGCTTTTAGTTCCTTTGCTTATACCTTTGTCTTATAGATTTTTCATTTTTATTAAAAACAAGAATCTAAAATCAAGAGTGTGTAAAGTGTTTTAACTTAAACCAAGAGGGTTTATTTTGTTGGTTTAGGTGACCTTGTTAATACAGTAGATAGAGAAGAAAAGATGGGAGAGGTAATATCTTTTATTGGACCTATTTCTGTTGGTGAGAGAAGTTTTCGAGTACACAGAGCTCTGAACTGAAGAAAAGCTCTGCAGAGTTCAAAAGTTTGTCTCTCATCAACAGAACTTGGTCCAGTAAAAGGTATTACCTCACCCACCTTATCTGTCTAATATGCTGGGACAAACATGGCTACAACAAGATTGCAAACAAGCGTTAATAAATATTCGTTTGAAAAACATCTGTATTCTTATTCATCTGGCTAATAGGTTAACATCTGTAAAGCACTATTATCCTGGTTAAATAGGAATGACTGGCAGTGCAATTTTCTCAACAAAGGGTGCAAGACTATGGAATCTGGTCTAACGTTGCTTGAATTTTATGATTTTTGGAACGTGCTGCATATGTGAAGTTACGGTGGTAAGGAGTAAGTTGAAATATACTTTGCAGTGGGCTGGGAAGAGTTTATTATATTGGTGTCTAATCTCAAATGTTTCAGTTTAAAATTGGTTGCTCATGTGCCTATTGTCTGAGATGGGTTGTGTTTTAATTGTAAAAAAAGATCCATAAGTGATGTGTATTATTATTATTATTAAGGCCTTACTTAACCTGCGATATTGCAGAAATTGCAGATTCCGCAATATTAGGCTTCGACCAAAATTTGGATAGCAGGAGCCCTGCCGTGCACTGGGCTGATCATGGGAGCCCTTGCTATCCCAGAGTTGAGAGCAGGAGCCCCTGCTGTCAGTCCCGGGCCCCAGCTGTCAGCCCCAGGAAGCCAACAGTGGAAGCCCCCATTCTCAGCCCTGTGCCTCCAAGCACAGACCCTGACGGCCGCCAGCGAGAGCCCTCAGTGGCTGCCAGCAGAAAATCACGGAAAAGTAATAATGGACTTTATTACCGTTACCAAGGTCCGTTATTCCTTTTTCGTAATTTACCACAGCTTGTCTGCAACTCAGCTGCAATCTGTCAAAGTGCAGAACTCTGTTAGAGCTTTAAAAAAAAGTTATAGCAAAAAACCATCAAAATTACATATGAATATGAGGCTTTGACAAAATATTTTGAGAGGGAGAGCAAACTTGTTTCCAAAGATTGCTTAAAAGCAACAGTCAGAAGAAAGATCAAATCACATTTCCTTGTAATAAAAGAGGAGCTTTTAAAATACAAATATGATCTCATTGTAGCCTCCTGAACTACATGCCTCAACCAACTACTCAAATGGAATTTTCCAGTAGGTATTCTTAATGACAATGAAAGGTGGAGCATTTTTAGCTGTGTGAATTAGTAAAAAAGCAAAACACCTTGCAAGAGGAACTGATGAAATATCTGACCAAGCTGCACCCGTCAGCTGGAGACTGCTGACAGATCCTAAGGAGCAACTTGCTCAGCTCTGCCTGAATCTAGCAAATATGGGAATTTGGACAGACTTCATCCGGACCTTTTTGGATCCAAGCACTGAACTCCAGGTGCGTCTCAGTCCTCACACTCTTCCCCCAGGCCAGAATAAAATGTTATCTCAACTATAGCTAACCAAACGCTGCTAAGTACTTTTACGTATTTTGTAAATTATGGCCCCTAGTACATAGCTTTCTTATGTTCATAACCTTTTTCTTTAGCTTGTAAATTAATTATGTGAAAAAGACTGAAGGGAAAAAACAAGAGAGAGAAGGGAAAAAACAAAGTTGCCTTGGATATTTTTTAATCAAAACATTTTGAAAGAAAGTATTTATTTTATCTGAAAACAAATGGCATTTCAAGTTCATTTTCTCTGTCTCATATTCCAGCTCTAGGCAACTGCGAGATGAATAGAACATTTCTGCAGCCACCTAATGAGAGACAAATATTTCTAGTTCAATTATGAAGATTAAAAGCCAATATCAAAAAGACACAAATTGCTGGCTTTGGGCTATTACTGCTGTCTCTGGGCTATTACTGCTGTCTCTTGGTTAACATTACCCGAATGAAGCAAAGAAACTGGATGAGTAACTGGGTACAAGAAACAAGAGATATAAAGCAATTAAGAGCAATCTGACATGTAATATACTGAGTGTATGTGGGTAGGTTATATATTTCATCAAAACTCTGCTGTTTCTCATAAAATTCTGCTAACAAAAGCAATTTGAGACACCATCAGGCTGTTACAGTCCAGTATATAAAATTATATTAAAATACATTAAAATAATGTTATTTAGGTTGCAAAGTCAAGCCCTTGAAAGTTACAAGTGCCAGATTTATTGCTGCCTGTGCAACTTTAATTCTGCCTCCTTGTGTGTTCATCCTGTGCGCTTAATAGAGCAGGGTGCCTGTGGCAAAAATTGTATCTGAGCATGTAATTATATATTGTATTATAATACATAAACACAAGAGAGCAAAATTAAGATTCCCCAGACAACCACAAATCTGACATTTCCTAACTTTCCTGAGCTTGAACGTAAATAATGTTCTTTTAACATGTTTTTTTTTATATGCAATTTCCTTCTTAAGAATAAAAGTAAAACAGATTCTGTTATGTGCAACTGTAACAACCCCCTGTTCTGGCTGTTCCAAGGGATTGCCTGTACAGTGACTGCGGATGCTTTGGCAGCAACGTGTTAAACTGTTGTTTCGGCATGGCTACCAACATTTTCCTGACATATGCAAATACGAGAAAATAAATGGCTATTTTTAATACTTCAAATCTTAGTAAAAGATCAATAGAATCCCTGGGACAAAGAAAAGATATTTCCCTAGCTTGAGGGAATCCCCTCTGCCAAACAAAGGTCTGCAGCAAATACTGAAGGTGCAAAAGTGTCTTTAAAAAAAAAAAAAAAGGTTGCAAGAATCCTTAACACTAAGGTGGGGAGATTGTTGCAGACGCACATAACCATAGATGCTGGAACAAGGAGTGTTGGGGATTCTCTCCACCCACTGGCTTGAAGTGGTTTCTATTTTATACAAGATTTACAGTTTGGTTCAATGGCTTTCAGTACCCCCACTATAAACAGAATTGCATGAGCAACCATAAAATTGGCACTTCCCAATACAGCACATGTACATGTGTGTGTGTAATAAAATATATCCTGCAGACAAAATGGCATTACACTAGTAAAGCAAGGATGATACATAGAATAAATATCACTGGAATTACAGTCGCATTGGAAGTCTGATTTTTGAGGATAAGGTAAAATGAAATTATTTCAGTAGAAATATTGTCCTTTAAACAACTTACTTGTAGTAAATTGTGAATGTAATCTTAAATAAACCGAGCAGTAATAATCCATAAGTAGATCCATCACCATAGATCTACTGAAAACATCGCCAGGAGTTTGAAAATAAGCCTAAACATTTCAGTAGGATTTGGGTACCTAAATCCATTAGACTTTTGAAAATCCCAGCCATAATGAACTAACTACTGTATTTTAGATAATTGTGTATTATATCATTTGCCAAACTCTGTTATTAAAAAGCTCCTAAAATAAATATAAAATTTGGCATAAACAAGTCATTTAAAATTCCCCATTAATTTAAAAATTTCTTTAAAAACTTGTATTTTGAAAATAATGAATCATAATGAAATGGTCTGAAACATAACCATTCAGCAAACCAAAGGCAGCCAAGGTATGCTGAAATAATTGCTCAGAAATGTAAAGGTCTTCAATTCCAACAGCAAATAACACAAACTATTGAATTATACTTTTCCCCTAAATGCTTATGAACATCTGAAATCACAATGCATTTGGATACAGAGGAAAGTGCTTTTGCCACTGTGCAGATCACCATATGTCAAAGATAGTTCACAAGTCACCTGCATTCTGGACTAGGAAATACAGTGCCATTCAGGAATCTGCCTAAAATCTGACCTAAAGAGTCGATTGCAGATATTTAAAGGGCTTTCTAACACAGCTCCAAATATGTAGAGTTGGTCCATTCAGGAGGATCTTTGAGAGCGTAGCAAAGCAAAGTGGGTATATTGAAGGTGTCTAAATGGATGGTGCCTATGTAACAAGAACAAAGGCTAGCTTTTCCAGTACTAGTCCTGAGCAAGGGTGGGCCCGTAGTAAATGCTCTCTGACCAAGAGAGAAAGGAGTCAAGGAGCAGAGCTTCCTTCAAAAGCTTACATCAAAGTCTGGATACCCCGGCGATAAATACATTATTAATACCATCGATTAAATTAGATTCTTCATGATTCTTATCACAGTCTGTAGAAATGATACTGAATGAGTCAGGAGAGTTTTAACAAAGAACACTGTCTTATTTCTTTCCTGGGAAAAAATACCTCCCTTTAACCTCTACTTTCCTGATTTACAATAGGATATTTTGGCAAATTGAAAGCTATGACCGTTACCCCAAAACTAAAGAGAAGTTTCCTGTTCACTGCATGGTCAATCTTGGAAGCTAATACTATTTTAAGAAAGTGTAAGGAAGCACACAGTGGTAAGTGGGAGCACATCCTCAGTTGGTGCAAACTGTGATGCCTCCACAGACAAAGATGTGTCAGGGATGACCTCTGCATACTTAATCCTGCCTTAGCCTGGGGGGAATGCTCTTGATCACCCGTTGAGGTCCCTTCCAGCCCTACGTTTTTATGATTTCCATTGATTGAAGCCAATGGAGCTATGACAATTTACCTCAATTGAAGACACGAAGCATAAGATAACAAGCTACCCAGACTTTCAGTCAGAGTATAAAGCCATTGCTTGAGCACACAGACAGGAGGCCAAAGAATCCTGGCTTCCATTTCCTAGTCTGCAAAATGAGGTTAATAATACCGCCTTGTAGGATGTTAAGAGAGTTAGCATGTGCGAAGGGCGTGGAAGATGAAAAGTGTTCTGTAAGAGATGCTATTATTATGGAGGCACCTGCTAGTCACTCACAGTTAGTGCTGCATTTTAAAATGGGTTTACAATAATAATAATACATTTTATTTATAAAGCATCCCACCCAAAAGGACTGGGACTGTTGATCAGCTATCACAAAACAATTTCTCATTTAAACAAAAGTACATCCCAAAATTACAAACAGGTTGGATAAACAAAAACCCAATCACAACGAAACCCAACAAATCAGCAACAGTGTCTGTAAATTAATAACACCACCTCAGAAAAAAATAAGCTTAAGCTTTAAAAAAAAAAAAAAAAAGAAAAAAAAGAAAAAGCAGGGAGAGAGAAAAATGAGGGACTGAGCACCGCACTGTCAGGGCTGCTGCAGCAAAAGCTTGATCGCTTATCAACCCATGGTGTTGTCCTAAACGGCAATGTCTCCCCCCTCAGCCAGGCTCTGTAACCCCAGGCCTACGCTGCTTTCTAACCCCAAACTGAGGGACAACAGGTGTAGGCGAGCCAGATGCTGTTTTGATGCGTTCCAGCTCCACTGCCCCTCTGCTACTGACTAAGCGTGAAGACAGGACATCTAAGTAACACATGGTATGAGAGCATAAAAACCCTTCAGGTGGAGGCTGACATATATTGTCTTCTCTCTCTCTCTCTCAAAGGACACCAAAGATTTTTTATTGTTGACCGATCTCTCTCTTAAAAACATTGTCTATATACCCAAAACATGGTGAAGAGGAATGTCCTGAGTAGATCTCATGTGGTGAGGAGTGGATTTGTTTGGTTCTACGTGTTTCTTTGAGGGGGCAGTTGTTATTGTTAATGCTATGTTTAGGATAACGTTTAGCCATTAGTTACATTATAACAACATTTAGGTGCCACACACAGGCTGATGGAGGCCAGTTGCACACAAAGTTGGTGGATTATTATGACCACTAGCGTTGAGGAGATGCACTGAATTTTAAGGAGGGTCGCATGGTTAATGCTCTTACATGATGTTTTCAAATTCAGAGGCAATTGCCATATCCATTCATTCCATGCATAAACTGTTGTGACATTATAGTCCCAGAACAAGTCCACATATCATCTTCTCTCCTGGCCTGTTAAAATGCAAAAGATGGAGTTACAATAACTGGCAAACAGTGAGCCTGAGACTGCAATATTGCACAACTGTAGACCCTTGTTAATGGCTTTAAAAGCAAGGACAGGTAAACAAAAAAAGAGCACTTTTATTTGAAAATTGCCAGTATGACATTTCTCATACTAGATCACAAGGATTATTCATGACTCAAAGCAGACAAAAAACATTTTGCAAAGTTACTTAAGAACGGAGTTCTCTCACGGAAAGGAAATTCTGTATTTGGCTCAATACTGGCATTTCTGGTACACCGACTAAAATTACAGTTGTAAAATGAATGATGTATAAATAATAATTTAAAAATCAACATAAACCCCCAGGAGACAGGATGGAGAAAAGCTGACATACAGCCACATATACAACAAATTAGTTTTTATAAATATTTAAAGATAATCTTCACTGCATATGTTGTATGCATGGAGTATTGTACACTGCGTCGGTGTATGCACAGAATCTTTGTTTATACAGCAATATTTTAAAAGGCTATAGTAGTAGGAGTTTTTTGGAAAGAGGGGTTAGCTTTTACCTTGATGTATATGAGTTCAAACCAATAGTCCTTGTTCTTAGCAAGATCAATTCTGTATGTATAATCTTTGCTTGATTTAATATGTTTCACTTTCACTCTCAATCACCTTTTGTTTCTCTTACTCGTGCTCCACAAACAGCAACTAGCCAATAAAAATACTTCTCTGTGGTTTTATTCTTTGTAAATCTGAGTTCTCTCTAACTCTGTTCTTTCCTCATACATTACATCTCCTGTGCCGTCTCCCTGAGAGTCACCATATCCAGATTAATAAAGCATTCTCTCTAGCCAACACTCTTTTTAGAGCTTTGTGTATTCTGCATATAGAACATTACATAAGAATAAAAGATTTTATCTTTTGCATAATTAGCGATCTTACATGTTTGACATTACAACTCATTCTATAGCTGAATTAGAACAGATTCGCAAATAACAGGACAGAATCAGATTTATCACAAGCATATTTTTTCCAGCTTTGGGAGTCATTTTGAAGTCTAGTTCCAAAGTTTGAAAAAATAGTAACAATTGGCTACATTTGTCATAGAATAAAAGTATTTCCTATACTCACTTGTTTATATTATGTGCGTGTGTGTATACATATGTCACTAACTAGGCCAATTAGGTAAACTAGTTCAGTATGCTTTTAATTTCTCTTAATGTAACTTTTAAAAAAACAAATCATGTTCTCAGACATTCACCTTTTTGCCAATTTGAACCAGTTTCTACCTCCTCCCAGAACCCGGAGGGCACTTCACACATATTTAATTCCTTGACTCAGAGTCCTGAGAGGAAATGCAAAGGACTGCATAAGGATTTTCACATAATAGTTGGAAATGTTTAAACTTTTAAACTAGTGGAGAAAGGAAAGGAAAGAACGTGGCCACGGGAGTTAGGACTGCAGAACTCTGTCAACTGCAGAGAAAAAGGAAAGTACGGGAAAACACCTTTAAGCAGTGCTAACTCTGGGAATTTTTAATAAGATTTGTATTGGTTTAATTTAAGTAGAACAATTACAATACAAGATTTCCAACAAAGAAAAGCATAGGAATCTATTGCGTTGGATAAGTATATCACGAAGTGGCACATAGTAATCTGAACATTAGTCTCAATTGCAAACTACTGAGCATACAAAAAGAGAAAAAAGTATTAAACAAAGTAATGAGCATCTGTAGATGGAGTGTAAGATTTCAAGTCCTGATTTGGTGCCCATTAAAATCAATAGCAAAATTTCCATTGGCTTTGATGGGAATAGAAATGAGCCCTATGCTGAAATAACAAGGCACATTACGATAGGGTGAAGAGAATGAAATAATAACTGATATTCACAGAACTATTTATTAAGGAATGTGACCAGAAAACTATAACATCAGGCTTTCGAGTTTTTGCTGCTCTAAGTAAAAGAGTTTGTAACCTCTTTCGAAGCTGTAGTATCACGTTCCACAATCAGAAAGCATTTACTGAATATTTACTGCATAGGTTCTGCTGCCCTTACTAGCATTGAGTAAACTTACTCAGAGAGTAGTTTAACATACTACTCAATGTGACTACGGGTACAGAATCTGGCCTTTGGAAAGATCAATTGTTTCCTACCCTATATGACCTCCTGTTTTGTCTCTCACCATTAGCCAGTCTTGATTTTATGCAAGCAGAAACAGACAGCGTGACACAGAGGCGTCTCCGGTAGGAGTTCATAAAAAGCCCTCAGTCCTCAGATGGACAGTCGCATATTAACTCTCTGTTCCCAAAGAGACTATTTCAAACATTTTTGTACAGATTAATCTCTTGTGATTTTAAATACAAATGCTAAAAGCTTATATAATAGTCAGTCAGTGTGTTTGATCTTTGTATTTGTCAGCAGCAATTTTAAACAAAAATTTTTGTTGTAGGCTCCATTGAATCCAAGTTCAGTGCTTACAAGAACCAGCAGTCTTCATCAAATACAATGACTCTCAGATTTGCCCTTGTTTACTGGTCATTCTTCCAAGCAAGGAAATGGGTGCCAGATTTCACAATAATTACTCAAATCAAGTTTCTTTTTGTAATAAAACTGTCTCAACAGGAGACCCTCTTGAAGATGATTTTAATCAAGGCCCAGACAAAACACTTTTTATCAAATGTTGTTATATGTCCCGTTTTATCAGAATACATAGTATGTTGTGTAACACACCTTCCTGCCCGTTGTCTGTAGCTCTTTATTTTCATTTGTTCCCCTCTCAGAGTTCCATAGAAGTGACTTATTGGTATTAATAGTGTCTTTGTAACATTAGCCCCTTGGTCCATTTTACACTTTCAGACTTGGAAGCCAGCCAGTCCTGGCTATAGCTCTATTAGTACTGTATTCCACCATCCAAACAGCTCTCTCTGGGATTTCCCCTCACTCCAGGAGGCAACTGTTCTCGAAAGATAGAAATTAATGCCAAAAATGCAACCATAACTGAAGGGCGCAAACATACTCTCCATCCTATGAAAAATGGACTGTATGATACTCTTGAGAATACACTGACGAGAACAAATCCTATACTAGCAGGAGGTTAACTACACGCCTAATATGTCTCTTCCATCGCCAATATCTACGAATGTACAAACAAATGGAGTGGCTGGGAATTGCTGTGATATTCTGGAAAGGTGTTCTGATCCAGGACGTCTTTTCTCAGACAAAGACATTGCTGAGGAATGC
Source organism: Emydura macquarii macquarii (assembly GCF_026122565.2). Taxonomy (NCBI): domain Eukaryota; kingdom Metazoa; phylum Chordata; order Testudines; family Chelidae; genus Emydura; species Emydura macquarii. Next base: position 16,094,550 of record NW_027130698.1, on the reverse strand, counting down.
TGCCATTCTCTTATTTGTATCTCTCTTTATTTAGGCAGATGCTGGCTTAACTCCATGGCACTTTTTAAAAATACTTGAACTGGAAAAACTATCATGTTAAGCTAATGGACTTGCCACAGACCCTGAACAGTATGTTCAACCAAATGCAATTAAATCACTAGATAGTTGACAATAACTACTACTGTGTGTGTCTAGGCCAGTTTCCCCTTTTCTCCAACAATACCTTGGAGGCTAATTAGCATTAATATAAAGGCTTACAGTCTTAACGATACCTGCTCAGGACATAACGACTGCTGAGTTTGGCACTGTACCATATAGTCACTAAACCACAAATAAGCAATCTGCTGCTCTATAAATCACAGTGAGAGAGGAGTACACAAATACCTTCATGTATGTCAATATGTGGTATTATAATATTAAACACCAGGCTCCCAAGCCGTCTATTATTTTATTAGTACCAAAAGGATAATATATCCTTTCAAGTGTAAAGCAAAGAGAAAGCCAAGAGCACTTAAGTGCAAGAACTAATGTAAGATATAAGTACATTTCATGAACCCTGCTCACGTTTTCCATTTATCAGATTACAAACCCTTTTGAAACGTTGCCAAAACAAACCTAAAAACCTCATGCTACCTAAAAACTTCATGCAGTGAATATTTTAACATATCCGTCAAGCCATGTCTACACATTTTCAACAGTCTCAGGAACTACTAAAAACTAATTAATAATTAGGGTCATTAAATGTTCAGGTTTTTCCTTTTCTCCAAGGAAACTAACAGCCTTCCCGGCTGAGAATTATTTTCCAGGATTATCTTGGGCTCTGTGTCTAGTTTGGAACACTTTTAACTAACGACAACTAGAAATTACTGTACCAAAAAATTCAAAAGAAAGATGGGTATCACTAAAAATAAAGCATGGTGCAAATAAATTGGAACAAACTATTATGATTTCAATGTGCCAGGCCATAGAAAATTCCTAAATCTAACTTTTTATAGCAGGTCACATGGAAAAAAACAGGAATGGCTACGTACTGCTGAATCCTGCATCTACTTGGACAGCTGTGCTTGACTGTTAAAGAAGTTCATTATATTTAGAGAAAGGTGTGGTCTAGGATCTGCGCACAGAACTTACAGCCAGGAAATTCTCTTTTCTAATTCTGACTCTCATTGTGACTTGGAGCAAATTGCTGAACTTTCCTGCCTGAGTGTCACAATCTATGAATTAGAGCTAACCCTCACCTATTCCACAGAGACGTTATAAGAAATAGCTAAAATTTGTAAAGTCCTAAGCTTTATGATTTTGTCATTTGGAGGGATATGATTTAATGGTGAAAGGTGAGGAGGAAAAAATGCACATTTCCTATTCAGAGACAACATAGGTCAGGCAAAGCACAATAACCAGCAGAGATCAATTGTTGAAAGTGGATATTTGTCTAACGAATTCTGTCCTGGGCCTCTTTTGGCCACATTCCCTTTACCAGACCTGCACTTGATATACAGTTGTTTTTGTTACTTTACTAGGATGCTTTTTGGAGCTAGTCAATACCAAACCCATTTCACTTACAACCTTTTATGGCTTAAATGATATTTTCCACTAATTCTGGTAAGGAAGGGTTTCCCATAAGGGATTCATTCCCTGAACTACCCAGGCTCTCCAAGATTTCTGTTTTTGCTTTGGCATACAATGCAGGAACATTTTTGCTTGAAAGGAACATTTTTATTAGAAAAGAAGTGACAAAGTTTGCTAGTCTGTTGCATTAAGATTATTCTCCCTGTAGCCCATAAAGCTAGATTGGCCTTTTATTTTACTTATCAGTAACACAATGAACTTAGGGGCCTGTATCTTGTAAGACACTGTCTTAACCAAGTTAGCATAAGTGAAGCAGGCCAATGACCCTTAGCACAGATAAAATGGCCCAACGGTTACCCATGATTTTGGGGAACTGGGAATAGCGTGTTTAAGAGGGGAGTTGGTACATACCGATATCAGGCAACTGCAGGAATACTGACCTGATAGTAGGCTTGGATATTTTAGGATAAAATCATTGGCAGACGTTTAACCACAAACTCGCTTTAGCAATAGTTGACATATATGGTAATGCGCTAAAAGGTATTAATATGCTAACCTATAGGATAAAGGCACCCCAGCACTATTTAGGTGAGGAAGTTAGACCTGGACATGGGAGACTGGGCATCTGAATGAATATTCATGATAGTCCACAGGCCTATAATAGGCCATGCCACCATGTAGCTGGATTGCAAGCTTTCTCTCCTTGACCCTTCAGCTCTTTACAGTTATTATCTACCACTGACCTTTGGGCACCGGGGTCTGGATCATCGGACTCATTTGGTATGCCAGGGACAGGACTGGTGCTTTGTCTCTGACCACCAGATCCACAAGGAAGGGTGTGATTATATAAGTATACGAGCACATGCATGGAATGATACCAGTGATATCCCCAGTGCTATATTGCTGCTATTTGGTTTATGTGGTTTGGAGTTGTCAGGTCTTTATAGATTGTATTGATAAAAGTGGCTATGGTTTGGCTTTGCCCTCAGTGTGACTCTTTGCCATACACGTTGGGGTTCAAGCTATTCAACTTGTTAGTTTTAGTTCTGTTGGGTCTGATTCTGGGACTAGAACCCTATTACCCCCAGCTCATTAAATTAGTATCATTAAATTAGTATCAACCAATACAATTATTAACCATGAAAGTCTCAGGCTACACTCTTATGTGGCAAACAATTAAAGCTGTGGAAATGGCTACAAGACACATTTTTGCGGTGTGTATATATATAAAATATTTAGAAAAGCAATGTAATAGTAAACGTATTTCATAGAATTCTCTGGGAATGGGTTTAATTTGGCATTGCAAATACTAATATGGTACACTGTGTGATGTCTCAGTACACTCTCCTGAGTTGTATAATTGTGTAAAAGGCTTTGACTAAACGTAAAAGGAACACAAGTTTAGAACTTGGTAGTTGAATGAAGCGATGGCCCATACCAAGCCTCTGGATCTGAACTTCCTCAGACTATGCATCCACATCCCATTTTTGTACCTTTTGTCAAATTCACTAGCTACACAAGGGTTATGTGGTAATCTCAGGGATTTTAATTGATCTGAGGCAGGAAGCAACAGGATGAATTTTTTGTCACATCATTTTATAGTACTTTCCTGTATATACACGTACACACACAGCTGTATATGTATAAATTCATATAAAATATGAAGTAGCTGAACATTCCCACTTCTCCTAATATCTTTTCTCCTGTGGATTTCAAAGCAATCATTTCATGGGAAAGATTCTAAAAATTATTAGATGATGATGTTGCTGTTGCTTCTGTTAAATGAATTTCAAGGAACACAAGGTTAAAGTTGAAAGATGCCAGTGCTATATATATTGAGAAGTCTTCTTGTAAAAATAGCCCAGCTTTTTGCTGCATTAGAATAATAAATAAGATACACATTCATTTGAAGGGTGTTTTCACAGAGAGATGTTTTAAAGACAATACATGATTTTTCAAGTTAAAAGATATAGTCTAAAAATAGACAGAGCACTATCCAAGTGTACAAAATAAATATTCAAGTAGAAAAGCACTGTAAAAAGAGGTGACAAAAAGCTCATCCTGTCACTTCCTGCCTCAGATCAATTACTATCCGTGTGATTACCACATAACCCTTGTTTATCTAATGAATTTGATAAAGGTATAATTAATTCATACAGCATTTTTAGAAAAACATCCAGTCTTGATCAGTGATGTAGAATCCACCACAACCATTGGCAAGTTGTTTCAATGGGTAATGACTCTCACTGTTAAAAATGTACACCTTATTTCCAGTCTGAATTTGTCTAGCTTTAACTTCTAGCCATTGCATTATGTTATCCCTTTCTCTGCTAGACTGAAGAGTCCATTATTAAATATATGTTCTCCATGCAGTTACTTTTAGACCGCAGTCAAATCACCCATTAACATTCCTCTTTGTCAAGCTAAATAGATTGAGCTCCTATTGAGTTTATCACCATAAGGCATGTTTTCTAATCCTTTTATCATTCTCATAACTCTTCTCTGAACCTTCTCCAGTTTTATAATATTTTTCTTGAATTGTGGGCATTCCTCTTCTGTTTGATTTAGCTCTAGAATCTTTAGCCTCTATCTTCCAAGCAAATCAATATATTTATGGTATCGGGGTGGGTCAAAGAGAGCACAAAATTATGCTCTATGAGAATGATGCTCTTGTATTTGTATATAAGCCCAAGGTTACCATTCCTAACATCCTAACCACCTCTTGGGATATAAAATTAATTGGAGTAAATCAGAAATCTTAGGCACTATCAAATAGGCCCATAAAGTCCTTTTGTCAAATTGGGTCTTTCAATTGCAATGCTCTTACCAAAAATGTTGCAGAATATTGATTCCCACTAATAAGCAGAACTTCCCTAAGATAGAAACAATGATTGCCTAACCGGCTAATGATCTGGGGAGATGGGGTTTGTTAACCCTCAGTATATGGGGTAAAGTTAATATATTAAAAATGAGTGTTCTTCCCAGAATTTTGTATGTCCTGACCAGTCGTCTTATTTCTATTTCTCAAATTTATTTTAAAAAATTAAATAATATTTTCAGAACGTTTGTTTGGTAAGGTAAGAAACCTAGTCTGGCTCTCAACAAATTACAGCTCCTCCTATCTCTGGGGGCGTGCGGCATTTCATTTTCTCATCTTGAAAAATTATCATATCTCCTTTTTGTCAAGATAAGTATCTCTGTGGCTGTTAAATATTACCCCACCTTGGGTTCAGATTGAACAAGAATTGGTATACCCTCTGACCCTTTGTAGGATTATAGGCTTGAATTATTATAGATTTGATGGCTTCAGAGTTCTGCTTCCATCCATTCTTCCGTGTAGAGGTGGTTCTATGGAGAAATCCTATCCTTAAAATCAGTGGCAAAACCTTGATGTGGAGAAATTGAATAGAGAGAGGAATTATAACTGTCACAGCTAACTGAAAATGATAAACTTAAACCACTTATAAATCTTCAGCAACCATTTGGCATGCCCTGCTCCAATACATGGAAATATCTTTAAATTAAAGCATTCACTTATGAATGTATTTGGACTGAATGTATTGGGAGCTCCAGGACCTCCAGAACTTTTATTATTTTGGAGGAAACTTATAGGATTTACTAAGCCAGAAGTATCCTTTTATGATTTTCTGATCCAAAAAAGTCTTGACAAAGATTGATAATTTGAGAGTTGCTTGGAACAGATATCTGGATACACAACAATCTCCAACTCAATGGAATACAACTGTCTCTAATGTTAAAAAGTAACTACAGATCTGAGACTATGGCTTATTCACCAAAAGACACTTTTTCAAATATACTGGTCCCCACATAGGTTAATGGCAGTGGGTCTCATAAATGGTGATTGCTAGCCAGATATCCATGTTTGGTGCGACTCGATGGGTTTTTTTGCAGGATTAATTTTTTAGCGGCCAAAACTGCATGTTGGAACCATGTTGCTTTGTTCCCAGGTAACTTCCAGGTATCGGGAATATATACAAGAAGAAAACTTATGGGGGGCGGCTCCACTTTTGCATCCAATATCAAATTGGTCCTTTGACCCACCAGAAATTCTTGCTACAGGGGCACTCCCAAAACATGTGAGCTAACAGAGCACCAAGGGAGTTATATTTTCAGCAGCAGTGATGTGCTGACCTTGCAGCTTGTAAAGGATTGACATTCTGCAGAAGGGGAATGCCCGAAACATTCAAAGCAATTTGGGTTGAGTTTTTAGAGGTCTGTGATTAATAAGGATAAGATCATGTCACAGAGATCACGGATTCCATGACTTCCAGAGATCCCTGTGACATTTTCTGCTTCAGCCCTGTGGCAGCAGGGCCGGAGCTGTCAACCACCATGGGGGCCCACAGCTCCGAGCTGCCCCGGGCGGTGCGGAGTCCCAGAGCTCCCTCCCACTGCAGTGGGGGTTAAGCTTTCATTGCCTCACTCAACCCTTTTTAGTCACAGTTATTTTTAGTCAAAGTCAGGGACAGGTCATGGGTGTCTGTGAATTTTTGTTTATTGCCCATGACCTATCCCTGACTTTGATTAAAAATAACCGTGATAAAAACTTAACCTTAATGATCAACATAGACTCTGAAGATAGACAAGTCGCTTCCTCTCCCTTTCCTTTATCCTAACCCTCTTTACTTACTTTGCTATGATAAATCTGGCATTTTGATATACTTGTCGTATTTGGAAAAAATTAATAAAAAATTATAAATATATAATAATGAAAGTTGTGTCATTCCTTTCATATCTGCTATGGACTGTACAAAAGAAAATACTGCAAAAAACTGTTTTCATTAAATGCTCTGATTTAGTTTAGATTTGTGTGAGATATTTTTCATCTTGGTTCTTGCAGCTTTTTTCTTTTACTACTTTTTAAATGAAAATTATGGATGCCTTATTATGTCACTACTTAAGGCATATCCTCTTTTTATATGTTAGATAACAACATTCATTTCCAATATTTAGGGACTATCTATCTTAAACCAAGCAAAGCCAAGAAATGCCTGGCTAAGGATACCTTTCCATCCTTTAGCTCACACTGGTGGTTTGAGATACCTGCAGGACTCTTCAAACCATACAACAGCATTAGCATCAGCAGTTGCTGCTGCAATACCCAAGCATAGCAGGGTGAACTGCGTACAAAGCAGAGAAGAGGCCTGAGAAACAATAAAAAGAGTTTTGACAGAGAGTCTGAAATATTTTTTTAAAATGAAGCCATATTTGAGGTGAATATAAAATGTTTCCAAAACAGACCACTTAGTCGTTTCTTTTTTGTTGTTGCTAATTAAGAAAAATGGTCAGCCTGAGCCCAAACATCAGAAAGAAGTCTGCAAATGGAGAACCTGAATGTAGAATTTAAGCCCACATTTAATTTTAGTATCTGAAAATTAAGTATATATCATATATCTATGTGATGAAAATTCCGAAAGCGATCCACTGACACTGCTGAGCACTACATATATGGAACACATACACACAGCCAGCTCAGATTATTTCAAAAACAACAAAAAATTGTACAGTTTTTCCAATTGTGAAAGTTAAAAAAAAAAAAAAAGGATATTGCAAATTTCATAGCCCATTAAATACATTTGCACCACCTAAAGTAAAATGGAGGGGGTTGAAATTGACAATACACTCCAGATTAAAAGATAAAAAAATATCAGATGGTACAATGGTGCATTAAAAAGCCTTACAAGTTCCATACTCTTCCCTGTCTTTGGGCACAATGCAGATTCTGAGATGATTGTCAGGAAGAATTCCTTCCTTCAAGATGGGTTTATCTTACACATCCCAAATGAAAAATGAGTACCCTCACAGCAAATTGCTATAGGCTACTATAATTTTCAGGATGTTCATTCCAACTGCATATTAATAATGTTACCATTCTTAATTTTATATTGAACTGACTTAAATGTTGCCCATTGAGATTCAGCAGCTCCAGTTGGGAACCCAGCTCAGACCCATAAGAAGCCATATTTTTCAGAAAACAAAAATATATAATAGGCTTAAAATAAAGTTGAAAAATTCTAGCAAGCAGACTGCATACTATGTGCAGCAAAAGAAATACATTTCTAATTATTACATATCACTATGCAGTTAATATCTTAAGATTTAAGAACATAAGAGTACTGTATGAGATTGATTTAATCAAACTATCATCTCTCATTTTCTGCGTATATGCAGTCTAAACTTCATGCTCTACAACAACAATAGAAGAATTTAAGATGAGCCTCCCAGGATATCTGGTGAGAAAATTCCTTCACTTCTATTTCCTCTCACTTAGTGATCTGTGAAATCCAAAACTAGTATTTAAAGCATTATGCAGAATCTAATCAAAACAGAAATATATCATCTCATTTTTTTAAAAGATCTGTTTTACATTATGAATAGGAAATCTCTCTCTCTAAATCCTTTAAGTAGACTATATCAATCAGTAAAAAACAGTAGAAAGTTAGATAATATTTTATTTGATCCATATATTTCATTTAGTCACTAACTCAGCAAAACTCTATTCCTGCCCTGGAAATTTCTGGAAATGTCTGAACATTTTTTACATATGAAGATATTAATCAAAATTAAAATAGTAACATAATTTTACACAAATATCTTATTGAAAACACTCATCTCAGTAAATCAGTTACCTTCTAGACAGTTGGTAATGGGGCATTTTTCAGAACAATAAATTAAGCAGGTCACCAATAAATATGTCACCTAAGCAACAAAGTATATAATAGATTATAAAAACAGTGCATAAACAATTCTGTTATCTATTCTACCATTACTTTAATACATGCTGTCTTACTCAGTCTTTGAGAAGAAATCTAAATCAATAAATTCTGTTCAACACCAGCATTAATAGATTTAGGGGGGGAGAGTTCCACTTTTACTTTTGGACTGGTAACAGTAAGATACTAATCCAATGACTGCATAATTGATTGCTAGTGAGTGTAATAAAACTGTCTTAAGTGGTATATTTTAATCGTTATACTTACTAAACATCAGTAATATATTTCTGTGGGAAGTGTTTCAGAATAATATGATCTACACAACAAACTAAAAAATATTGCAGTAGATTAGAGTAATCTCATTTACGGTGACATTTCAGTTTTCACGTCGGGTCACAGAATAAGAGTGTCTCTGAGAACATTTTTCCAGAAACAAACTGGTAAAAGCAGACTGCATTCATTTCATTTCTATAACTGTCACCCGTGTTCTTCTGGTCCAGAAAACTAGCTTCCAAAATTTAAAAGAAAAACAGACTACAAATGAAATACAGATTTGATTCAAACAAAATGTCAGGAGCCTCTTGTGTTGAGGCTAATTGCACGAGTTTATTCTCATCCTCTTGTACAGAAAGTTACTCTTCTTAATTTGTGAGAATTAAAAAAAAGCATATTTCTTAAAGTATCCATTGTGCGCTAGACAGAAGACTGTGATACCACAAATATATCTGGTCCAATAGATAGGGCATGGGACTGGAAGTCAGGAAGCTTGGGGCAGTTGAACCCTATAACCCCAATCTGAGTGTCTGAGTTCTGCTAACTTTGTTTTGTCTATGTGACCAGATGCTTTCCTTGGCACTGATAGAAATGAGGATTTTGCAGTCAATAAGATTAGTTCTAAAGTGCTTGCCTTATTTTTCAGCAATAAAATTCTGAACAATCATTTTGACATTAAATTGAAGACCTCTGACTGAAGCTTTGGCTGGCTTATTAAAGTCTAAATCATAAAGACCTAACGAAAGACAAAAACATTCTTAAAATATTTATAACTTAATAAGAATAAGTTTTATTTATTGCTACAGAAAATATGAACCAGGGGAAAGTTATACTAAGTCATCAAGTTTAGTATATTATACGTGAAAGACCATTTTTTAACATTCTGGCAACAGATAAACAGAAGAGATTCTAAATAAATCCTTCAAAGCTAATAAATCATAGTCCAAGACAAACATAATTATTATGATTGTAGAAAGTTCCTGGAGGGCTTTTGTTGGGCACCCTAATTGTTTCACGTGGTAGAAATAAACTCGTCTGCTGATAGCACAGCAGTATTTAAAAGCTGGAGTGTGGCTGGTTATTTACTTTACATACTCTGAAAATGACTTCTTGTTCTGACATGCAGTGACTACTAAAAATATACCGTACAACTGGCTATTTTCACTCTAGAAATATTTTCATAATATTTGTGTTGTGATTCAGACCTGCAAAAATATTTTTCACAGAGAAAACAACAATGGGGTTTCTCTGGCCCCCGCTGCTACCAAGACCTGCACAGTTAAGGACTTGGTGGGTTTCTTTCTGTACTGGCAGCTATGTTTAGCTGAGAGACTACCAACTGTGTCTAAGTGAGTGGCATTGGGCCATCTGTAGAAACTGGAAAATTAAGAGCCCATCATACTAATTTTCCTTTTTGAACTGCCCCTGGATTTGAATCCAGTGGCTAGAGAGATGGAAATAAAGGAACAAGCATTTACTCATTCTACTACCTGGTTCTTATGTCTCTCATTTTGTGTCAGATTTTACACTAACTTTACAAGAGGATTTGTGCTGGTGCCAAATTTGGCCCACTGTCTCCTGCTCTCAAAGTGGTTGATCTGTTTTAATACGCCTCTTTATGAATAAGAGGAGAGAGGTAACTCCAGAGCAGCACCATGCTGTTTGCTGAAATGCCTTTTTATTGTTGCAGATTTGATGCTAGTTACAATTTGCTAGGAAGGGGCTTGAGTGCTTCACTCCACGAAGGTCTCTGATCTGCCTGCAGCGTTGCCCTCATAAATAAGTTGGTTCTGAAGAAGCTGGACGAAATATCAAGTAACGAACGTTTAAAAATGAAAAAGTCACCTGAGTCATCTCTCACTGAGGAAAAATCTCGTCGTTAGCACTGCAACTTCCCTCTCTCTGCCCACCCAATTGTTCACATTACACCCCAATTCTATGCAAGGTGCCTCAGCTAAAGTCTTCCTTGCCTGCTGCTCCAGGAATATCAACCGTCTCTGAATGTCTGCATTAGCTACTCATCTCCTTCCACATTCAAATTCTTCATCTTCCAAGTCCTGTACAGCCCTTCCTACATCTCAAAGATCATCTTACCCTTTTTTCCCCAGCTCATGGTATCAACTCATGTTTCCTCATTAACACTCAAGGACCAGACCCAATGCACACTGAAGTCAATGGAAAGGTAGTCATTGATATTGATGAGCTTTGGATCAGAGCCTTGGGCTTCATCCTCCACCAGTGACTTCAAGCCATCCATTCTTGTGTCCTTCCTTCTCTCTCGTAGAAACTCCTCCTTCCTGGAACATCTTCCCTTACCCATGCAACCTCACTCGGATCATTCTTATCCCTTCTCAAGACTTACTTTTTTATTAGCCTTTCAATGCCAATTTCCACTCCTGCTCCATGCACTCACTACCTTTGCTGCCCAATCTTGCTCCCTCCAGTTATTATCTACTGGTCCAAATTCATTTTGTAGCCTACAGGTATAGAGATTTGCTAGGTAAGGCATATGTATAAGTTAAGGTAGTAATGTAATGAGCCAACAAGCCTCAAGTCCTGTAAAACAATACCTTAGCTAAACTAATCAAGATATAAGACCCCAAAAGCCTTAGCATATGTAATTAGCCAGGAATAATCCTAGATCATAAGATATCACAAGACAGAATGCTGTAACGACTGAACTGTTGACAGGTAACCACAAGATGCTAGTTTATACCAGTTTGGGATGTTTTAATATCAACAGATGTCTGATCACAAGAAAGCCATGGTAACTAATGGACATATATGCTAATAAATTTGCTGTAAAAGGATTAGTAACCCATGGGAGAAGGGCACCCCAACATTAGTATACTGAGGACATACAAATAAGGAAAAGGGGCTGAAACCCCTACTGAATATGATTAGGCATAGTGGCATCAGCATAACATATTACAGTAGAACCTCAGAGTTACAAACACCAGAGTTACGAACTGACCAGTCAACCACACACCTCATTTGGAACCAGAAGTACACAATCAGGCAGCCGCAAAGTGAGAGAAAAAAAGCAAATACAGTACAGTACTGTGTTAAACGTAAACTACTACAAAAATAAAGTGAAAGCAGCATTTTTCTTCTGCATAGTAGTGTTTTAGAGCTATATTAAGTCAATGTTCAGTTGTAAACTTTTGAAAGAACAACTATAATGTTTTGTTCGGAGTTACGAACAACCTCCATTCCCGAGGTGCTCGTAACTCGGAGGTTTTACTGTATAACAGTTGTGTCCTGGCTTGTGTTTTGTGGGAGATGTAGCTCTTAGGAGATGCCAGGATGGCAACCACTGGTGGTGATGACAAGGAAATGACAAAGAGGGGGAAGATAATCACTTATATTTCAGGTTATTCTGTAAGATATGGTGTAAGTATATAGATCCTCAGGTGCAAATTCTGTATTATCTCTATCTACCTTACTGGGTTGGAGTGTTCTAACTTTGCTAACTGTATTAATAAAACTATTACAAATACAGAAGTTTTTTCCTAAGTGTGAGTATTGCAACCGTGCACGACAATCAGGGTTCCCAACTGAACAGTAATCCTAAAAATTACTGGGCCTGATCTTGGGACAAGAACCTATCAAACCTTAGAATGTGAACTGGGAATTCTTAAGTAATCAATATAATTAATACACAATCCATAGCTCAGGCAACAATTTCCAGGTTGCCGTGCATTCAGGTTTCTTCAGCCTTTGTAAACCTGGATGCAGGGCATCCAAGGCTGAAAATATACTCTGCCATCACTATTGCTACCCCCCACACACACTCAAACTGCGTTGTTATAAAATATTTTCCAGTTTAAAACAATTTAGGCCAAGATGTCCAAAAGAAGGACCTAAAGAAGTAGGCTCCTAAACATCTATTTGGTCTCCAAAGTAAGTGGTCTTGTTTTCAAAAACATTGAAGTACAATAGCTTTCAGTAAGTGCAACTGCATGCTCAACACTTTTTAAAAATCAAGCTGATTTATTTGGGAGCATAGATATGGATTTAAGAGCCTAATTTTAGGTTCCTGTTTTTAAAAATTGTATCTTAAGGATCAAGCAGTTCAAACTGATCTCAAACCATACACTGTTCAAAGCAGCTTGAAATGTATCAGATGTATCTACTGCTTTAACTCTCAATAAATACTCCAACCCCACACAAACTGGAGGATTATGGATGGGGTTGGAGGGCTGATGAGGGGTGTGAGAAGCACTTATTAAAGATGTTTAAACTGTGCAGTGTGGGCATAAACATGTCCTGGTATGAAAAAGCATACTTAGCCATAATAATACTTAGTATTATTTGATGCTCATTTAGCTTGTGGCTACAAACATGCAGTTTACCAATGACTTTGAAATGCACTAATTGGCCTTGGCCAATACACCACCTGTTGTTTATGGAACTTGGAATTTCTCTTCTTCCCCTCTAAAACAACCAGTATAAGGAAATGCAGAAAAGCTATATTAAGTCAGGAAATTATAAATTTAATTAGTGGTAGCAATGCAAATGAGGTGTTACGTTTCCCCTTTATCCTTAACTCACTCAGATGTGTCAAGACACCCATCAAGCATCGTATGACTTATTTATCATGTGTTAAATGATTCAAAATTTAGATAAGAAGCTAGATGACACAGTGATGAAATTCCAGAAATAATAGGGAGTTCACAAGGGCACTTAACTTGGGTGCATTTTTGTAGATACGGCATTTAAAAATATGTCCTGCAGTTTGCTAAAGATAAATTGTGTAATAAAACAAAAATAATAAAATAGCCTTTCCTGCCCTAAATTTTTCTTTTTGCCTTTGTTTATTCAACAGTTCAGCAAACTCAGCTGGATCATAGACACTGTCATCAAAGAAACATTCTAGGTCAGCAAGTGGTTGATGCCAATCGTCTAAAAATAAAGAAGGATTTGTCACTGGAGTATAATTTTTAGGCCCTTGTAATAAATAATTGTTTAAATAAAACTCTTGCAAGAAGTGGGATGCACTGATTTCAAGCTGAAAGATCTCACAGCTATTCTGAAACTCTGGATAATAGTAATTTAGTTTACTATGCTCTACCACTTCAGTGTGCTTTAAAATCAATTAAACTGGCTTCACAACATCTTTGTATTATTTCTATCTTATAGACAATGAAATGGGGGCACGAAGATTAAGCCCTCTATTTTCAGATGAATCTGGGCACACAGATTAGTGCCTGTGCAAATCCCTAGTTTGCACTAGCATAGACTGAGAGTTGTGTGTTTTCATACTTTGGAAACTTTAGGTCTTTGTGACTTACCCAACACTTATAAAAAGAAATTATTATATTATATTATATTATATTACTTCAACAGTAACCTCAAACATTGCATTAACTCTGATGTAGTGTTTTGGATCAATATTATAGGTACTTTAAAAAATGTTAGGGTTAGGTCACACAGTAAGTCATTTGCAGACACAACATTAGAATGCAGGAGTTCCATTCAGTGCCCAATCCATTATACCCTGCTAATGAATGTATTCTGGACTCCCTAGAACCAAAGACTTGCGGCTCATGAAGAGACAGACAGACTAACTCTCCTTTAGGTCATTAAACTAAGCTCCAGTGTATTGACTGTGTCCCTCTTCGGACCCTGAAAGCTCACTGGGATCCATCGAGATGCAAGGTGCTATATAATTGTCATTTCCCTGCTACATAGAAAGAAAGACACTATAATGTTTTAGGAAAAGCAGCAGCAGCGGTGGAAATATAGACTGACTGAGAAAGTGAACACAGAAGTTTTTACTAGCTGTCTGTGTCACCCCTCAGAGTTATAAACTGCTCTTTGTTTTTACCATCTAATATTCCTGTACATTACTTCTTAGTTAAATACACTAGGAATAGTGCTGTATATGTCTGCCCAACAAAGATACATGACACACTCCAGGAATCCAGTATTTCCTGACCATTGCAAAAATTGGGTAAAAAAGATCTAAGTTGCAAATTTGCATCTCTGAACTATATATCCCAGGTACTAATTTTTTTTCTTCAACTTGTTGAACCTTCATTCTGTTTCTTAAAGTATTCATAACGAGATCTGGTTGGAGATTTTCCAATGGAACATTTTTCTGTTGAAGAATGCCAATTTGTCGCAAGCTAAAAATTCCGCAGGAACATGTCAATTTTGATGAAATGTTGACAAAATGCTTCCTGGTTCCCAGCTCCACTGCCGCCTGCCAGGGAGGTCAGACTGGAATTTTTTGAAAACTTTCATTTTATTTTTTTCTCAAAACATAATTTTTTGAAAACTTCTGTTCCACAAGAAATTTGCATTTCCAACCTTTTGTTCCAAATTGGAATGCATTCTCCCCCCCCCCCCCAACCGAAATGCAAAATTTCTCACAGGACAGAAATTCCAGCTCTTGCTCAGCTCTACTTATAACGAAATGCTTCTTGAAGCGCTGTAGAGGATTTGTAGTCTACTCTGTGGTTCTGCAAGTGCTAGAATTCTAAACATTTCTCATGTTTCTCAAACTACTCATGCATTCATGATAGAAACAGTTTAGAGAAAACATTCAAACAGAAAAATAAAGGAAGAAATGGTCTTTTGCAGTTTTCTCATTGGGTTGGGATGGGTCTTAGTTTTCTACTGAAGTTGTTCCAAGACAGAAATGATCCACACTCCATGTTTAAATGCTGAGAAATTTATGGTGTCTTCCATATTTGCACTGAGTGCTCCAATGAGTTGGCAAGTAATGGGAATTAAAAGCCACAGTAACGACAAAAACGTGAATCCAGTGCTTCCCAGCCTCACTGGGAGAACATTACCGATACTTGTGACCACGAACTTGTCTTTGTTTCCGCTGTTGTGAAATACTCTTATGTTCTGATGAGTTTTGTGGCTTAAACAGGCTTAATGAATAAAATCTGCTAGAGAGATAATTTATTGGAAAAATTGTTATAAGTGGAGGGTATTAGATTTAGGAAGACAATTTCCTGTAAAATGTATCATTGATATAAAATACCATCATAATGAGATACAAGATAAAGGTTGTCTGAAGTTACTCTAAAAGCAGTTTAGTAACTTTAGCTCTGCATACACACAAAACAGAAACTAAGAACTTTCACTTAAAGAATCATCCCCTGGATGGATTCTTTCAAAAAGGATAAAAGTAGATGAAAATGGTAAGGATCCAGAGATAATAATTGTCTTCTGGGCAATGAGACAAAAATAGAAGTTACATTCAAGGCCAAGGTGGCAAGACAATGTAGTTTGTTCTGTGAAACTTGAAAAGTTAAATCTTTCAAATTAAAAGATCAACTCACAATAAAAATTAAGATAGCAAGTACCGGTCTTGCCTTGTTTAGCACTCAGCATTTAGATCCTCGTGGGTATAGAACAGTCATAAACATTAACCCTCATTATTGATGTCTTTGTGTTGTTAGTTAAAGTTATGTTTTTAAAGCTATCTTTATGGATGATGGCACACTATCAAATTAATCAATCCATAGAATATTCTTGTATAAGAAAACATTTTTATTATAGTGTAATAAAATGTGGTTTTCTTATACAAGAATATACTATGGGTTGATTAATTTGAGAATTTGGAATCCTGACATGTTTATGTCCTCATAAACTGGAAAAATTTTAAGTCTTCCTTTTGTTACCAAGGAAGGGGGAGTCTGAATGTACGCCACAAGACCAGTTCATTTTTTAAAGAACACAAACTGAGTATAGTGATGAGGGAAATGGTCAGAAACATGCAATCAACTCAAAATGACATGAGTACTGAATCAATGAAACAATAAACTGGAAATGAAAACACAGGAAAAGTTGACACTGCATTGGGTTTTCTGATCTTTAATATTACTTGCAGGTCTCGCAAAAGTCACAATTTTTGCATGAAATTTTGATTTGGGGTCATATTATGGTGTTGTGCCAGCATCTCTGCTCCTGCACAAATTGGGATAGCAGGGATGAAAATTGGCTTTTGTGGGCAAATCACTAAGGTTTGAGACTGGGATTTATAAAGGAGCCTAAGGGAATCAGATGATCAAATCACATTAAATTTAATAGAGGCTCTTAGGTCTTGGAAACAAAAATGACACTAGTGTGCTCTAAATTCTAGACAAAAACTAAAGTATTGCCTGTATTAAGAATTAATTAAAACAAAGCAATTTGTATTGTCAATTTTTATGTAAATCTAAAATAATCACTAACTTTTTTTTGCAATAAGAACACATGGTTCTAATTCTTATGGCTAAAACCTCTGTTGCATCAAGATTTTTTTTTATTTCTTTATTTTTAAGCATTATATGTTTCCTATATATTTTCTGAATGAAGGGACAATATTTTTCTTTGATCAGTAATGAGGGCTGGTCTCAGCCATGACACATTCACTCTTGGGAGGATGATGGTTTTATAACAACATTTAGGAACCGTGGCTAATGGTTTGCAAAAATAATATCACAGACAGAGTCTTCATATGAAGCTAAGGAATGCAAATTTTTCAGAGCACTTCAAATTGCCACTCTGCTGTTGAAAAGAAAAGAAAAAAGACAAAGAGCTACATGGCAAAGCTACTAGCTTGTAAGACTTCTTGTACACTGAAACAAAATATTTTTGTGCACCAAAAGATTTTCTTTATCTACATAACCCCTTTTTGAGAAACTGTAGCAAGACAGAACTTCCAAACCACTGCCTTGAAAATGTTCTTCACTTGCAAACTGTTCATAGCATCTGTAATTATTCTAAATAAATGATTTTAAGATGATTTGTATTTTGCAATCACTGCTTTCGTAGAGCACCACCATTCCCTAGTCATATTGATCAACAGCTTAGCTGAGAGACATTTGTGTAGTGTTTCTCTCACCCCTTCCCCTTTTGGTTTAAGCAATTATACTCATTCAGCTCCCTAAAAAGAGACACATTTCTTCCTTACAAATCTGTTAATGCAAATATTTTTCACTGAAGAAGTCAACAGACTGATACTGCCCTTATCTAATGTAAGTTTTCTAGAGAGGTCCCGTAGCTACATTGCTGTTAATTATCACTCAGAAGTGTATAGCTCAAAGGTAATGCATTGAAACTTGGCATTCTTCACAGCTGTTACAATCCAATAAGTAAAAAATGTGTTGTGAAAGTGACTGCTCAAAGGAATCTATCAAAATTCCATGCAACTTTAATATATACCCAGCGCTCCTCAGTGGCCAGCCGAGAAGGGACATTGAGCAGCATATTATGAACTCACAACTCTCCTTCCCCCTCACGCACATCACAGCATTACTAATATTGTACTTCAGCCCTGATCCTGCCAACCCTTAACCACTTGCTTAACTTTACTACCCTGAGTAGCCCCACTGAAGTCAACAGAACGACTTATGATAGGAAAGTTAAGCATATCTTTGTTTGTAAGATCAGGGCCTTATTGCTCATACAGTCTGCAACAAATTGCTGAGTCTTTCTCCCAGTGAGATTCCAGCAGTGACTATGCAGGGAATGTCTCATCAACCATAAAACCACACTGATGCACGAAGCCATATAATCATAGCTAGATAAGGGACATCTCTTACTCATTTTTACATTGTGTAATTTTGTAAACTTTCTTTTAAAATATTATTTCTACAACTGGTAAAAACTTTCTTTGTGAAAAAAGTTTTAGATGAAAAATGACTTGTCAACGTAGAATGCAAAAAAATGTTAGTTTTGGTCAAAATTGTTGGGTTTTGAAACACTGAAAAAAACCTTGGGGGTTTGGATTTTTGGGTGTCCCCATCCTTATAACCCCTTTTCCAGTGGGAAAAAAAAGGAGAAAAAGTGTCAGAACTACGTTTGTGGGGAGGAACTGAAACTTTTTTGTGTTGTGTTATGTTGAAAAACTGAGAATGAGTGTGAATGAGACAGATAAGTGTGTAGGTGTTTGTGTCTGAGAGAGATACACACAGACAAGGTGGGGGCAGTTGTGTTGGGGAGGGAGGGAATTAAGGACAGAGGCTTGATTTTCACTGGGGCCCTTGGTGTGATGAGTCCATCGGAAAAACTGGGACTTGAAGCCCTACCCTCTGACTCAAATCCACCCTTTCGTCATTTCAGCAACTCATCTGCTCCCCCAACCACATCATTTCCTCCTCCAGTGTAGGGCTTCTGCTCAGTCACATGTAGCGAGCACCTCACAACCCTTTGCATTGTGGCTGTCAGTATAAAGGATTATGGGTCACAGCTGTAGTATGTCGGTGCCCAGTCTTTATACCTGAATGGAGGAGAGCGGGGGAGACCAAATGGGCAAAAACTCCACAGCTGGACTGAACAGTTTGGGACCTCTTGGACCCATTCCTATTATCCTTAGACATGGTGCCCTAACCAACCACCTACTCAGCTTATGCCTAAGGCTTCCCTAGATTTTCAAACACTATGGTGTATGTATTAGCATACACATTAGCTCTGGAAACTGCAAAGCCAGTACAGTACTGACACAATCCTCACTGCACATTGAGCTAATATAAAACAAATTCATTATGAGGCAAAATTTGACCTCACTGAAGTCAATGGCAAAAAACTACAATGGAGAGTTATGGTGTCATTTTTACATGAGCCTTATTCACTTCACTTTAGAACATCGCCTCTTGCTTTAGCCTTTGTAACTTCATTCTGTGCTGTTATGTGTCTGAAATTTCACTGATTTCTCTAGGTTGATTCCCCTTCCTATCCTTAGGGCATTTCATTAGTTCACACTTATAGCATACAGTGAGCAATAATGTTTTCATATCCTTGAGCTGTACCAGTATTCCCCCATTTTAATAAAAGTGAAATGCAATACTTGCCTCATTTCTAACAAGAATATGCAGTTCTGGAGTTTAGAAATACTTGTTAGCTGGTATTCTTCTCACTTCAAGTTTCAGAAGACTAGTTATATTTACTTGCTGGTAACAATGAAACTTTACCAACATCTGAATTTACTACATTACATCAAATTGTGGCATCTTCAACATTTTTACCAGACAACCTAATGAACCAATCTATTTTTGGCCAACAAGACTCCAGTACCAACTCAGTGAGAGAAGCAAAGCCAGAGAGTCTTGGAAAGCACTACACAAGCTAGAACAGATGAACTGGATTTGAAGACAGTAAACCTTTTGTTTTATATTTTGTAATGGCAATATCCCTTTTTCACTGACTTTACCAGAGCCCTATATCAAAACACTTAACGAAAACATCACACCAACTGGATAAATATCGTAATTATACTAGCTTCCTTCTGTTGTACTTTGCAGCATCTGTTCTTTTTAACACAAATATTTAGCAACATTCCAAAAGCATGGAATGAAATGTTTCAGGTAGAAAACAGATGTAAACAACAAAGTGATTTATAAAACTTGTTCATTAAGAGCTCAAGACTGTTTTGTCCTTCTAGCATAGAAAAAAGAATCCTTGCAAGTAAAACTGACCTGTGCTTCAAGACATACAAATTATGTACTGTTAGCTCCTGATCAAGAACTAATGGATCCATCTTATACTTACCTTATACATCTAATACATCTTATACTGCAGGCTGATTAAAATAAAACAAGTTTAAATTAAAATGCTTCTTCCAATTTAACATGAGAATTTTGTACAGAGAATACTAACTCATTCTTAGAAAAGAATGGTTTTGAGTCTGAACAATCCAGAGTGACTCCTTTTCCAAATACACTTACTAAATTTTATTTAGAGTAATAGAGAGACCTATTTTGAACATCTAATTTAAACATCATGTGAGCTCAGAACTGGGAATATACTATGTTATTTATGTGGGATTTCAGTATTTAAAATAATTCACCAACTGGTCATTTAATAGTCTAGAATATCAGTACCTGATTGAAATAGTTGTAAACAAAGCATTAAAAGTCCCTACTGCAGAACTGTATGGCTTTCTCTCTCTCTACAACTCTAAAATAAAGTGAAACACAAAATGATACTATCTGTGTGAACCTTATTCCTCTAATTACTGGATGTTCTCTCAGGTGATTTAAAGTATTATAAGTACTTTGTCCTAATGTGGCTGGCCTGAAAAAACAGAAGCTATGAAAAGGATTAGACAGATGAACAATAGAGATAGAAAGTCAATCAAATCAGACCTTACTATATTTTAAACACTCGTTTGGTGAAGAATTGAAAACTCAGGGCAAATCACCTAGTACTTTCCTAAAAACAAGTGTGTTCTTCATTTGCAGAATATTACATACTATTTTAATTATAAAAAATATTTTCTGTATTTTTTGTAATCTAAACCTCACAAAAATAAGTGTCTTAGGGGAGATAGAAACAAAAAGAAATGCATTTTAGTTTTAACACACTTAAATGAGTTGCAGAAGATTTCTGGTTTTGATATGAAGTCATCTGGCTGAAATGTCACAACATTCTCACTGCACAAATGACCTAGTCAGACCTTATGGTGGACCTGAGTTGGGTTTGATTTTCATCCATCACCAAGATTTACTGTTGTGCTTAATATAGACTGTGTGAAAAGGTTAGTATTTTTAAACACCTGAGCTCTACATAGACTTTTGACTAGTCTGAGAATATTTTCACACTCTCTCTCTCAAATACATATACTTTGTGCTTTCCACAAGGACAAAACAACTAGATTTCACCAAAAGAAAGAGCCAAGACATCATGATTATCTAGCAGCAAATGAGTGGCTGGTACCCAGCCAAGAGTATCAGCATTGTATTCAACTGCCACTGACCATGGATCTTGCCATCCCAATTTAACTCCCTTAACTTCCTCTCTTTCATTGGAGTCTACAATATACACTTACCTCCGAGATTCGGCGGCAGTCGACCGGAGTTACGCAAGCTACGCAAAAAACTTGCGTAACTCCCGTCGACTTCTCTGCTTCTCTTCTGCGTGCCGTCTTCACTGCACTGCGCTGACGGGAACCGCGTTCCCGTCAATGCAGCGCTACGCCACTTGAGGAGGTGGTCTTAATACGTCAATTTCTGGATCGACTGAGCGGGTCTTCACTGACCGCTCAGTCGATCCAGAGAAATCGATCTGATGGTGGCGAACTCGCTGCCGTCAGTGAAGACATAGCCTAAGAATGTGATTTTTCAACAAAGGCATGGAACCAAAACTATTTAAAACTATTGAAGTTCTGGAACATAGAAAGTGGGCTAGTGTTCGGCTAAGGGCAATGCTTCAGCATAAAGACAGAGTCACATCAGAAAATGAAAAAATCATAAATGAAGAGCATTTAAAAAACAAACAGAAAAGACATTATTTCCCTAGATTAGCACAGAATGATAGCCTTATGATCACTGCTATTCTACAAGCAAGGGATTTTTATTACCAAAACTGTAATAAGAGACAGCCTAGGCATATGTCTTCTTTGAAGGTAAAGAAAGTTATTTTGCCTACATTTAAAAGATTATCATTTCTTATCTCATCTCTCCTTGTTAAGTTTACAGCAATATTAAAACAAGATTTGGGTGCATAAAGAACATAATATACTCCAAGTTGAGAACATATTCTTTGACACGTAAATATTCCTGGCTGCTTGAATGGAATTGTAATGGAACAACCCATCCTCTTAGGAAAAAGTCAAAAAGATGATAAAAACGTTATGCTTTTCCAGAAGCCTCATTATGTAGGCTTGTTCTACAACCACAAGAGACCACTTCATGGATTCTGTCACTCAGGAACTGTACCAAAACAAAACACCTGCAGAACATTAGCAGCAAATCACCTTTACAAAATCTGTCTACTTTGCAAGACATTTTACAAATGGAAACAAATAATTTGCAAAAAAAATAAATATTTCCTAAAATGTTTTTTGTTACTTGATATTAACATATCTCTGTGTGCTTTACATCTCACTGTTTTGCTCTCAATGCCTTGGATCAGCATGCCAAACAACCAACCAGGTTTGTGGAGTGAAAAAGGTAATATTATAGGATATTTTAGGCCATTAATAAGATTGGCATCGTAATGGGAACTGAGGGAACTCTGAATGGAGGACAAATATAATCGTGTAACATAATGTCTAAAATTTATGGGACGTGTTAGGAGTAAATTTAAAGTTTGAAATACAGATGTTATATTATATGAATGCAGCCAACTACACACTGGAATTTACTGTCTGCTCCCAAAACAAATCTTTACCTGCGTCACTCTTACATGAAGCATGAAAGCGGGGCCAAATTCAAATCCTCTACTATTAGTTTGAAACTGTTTTCTTAAAAATATGGATAAGTGACAAAACAACTCCATAATTATGTTATAGCATATGGAGCAACATCTATAACTAACTTTAAGATTTTCTTCTTGTTTTGCCTTAAGTGAAGCTACTCACTTAAGCAAAGGATTTGCAGGATTGGGCCCTAAATTAGAAAAGCCAAAAAACCACAAGACAAGACACTGGACAACAGCTGAAGTATGCTGATTATTGATAATTGGAAAAAGAAGCGCAAAATTGCTCAAGTAGATTTCAAAGGAAGGATGTGAAACGGACAGAGAATGCTTGTGGTATAAAAACAGCAAATTTTTCAACTACTGGCTAGTACCTAGAAAACTGTGATTAGCATTT